>NC_054604.1:32151442-32769169 GCF_004785595.1 Juglans microcarpa x Juglans regia | reverse complement strand
TTTTTAACATATCTAAAATCTATCTATTTTTTAAAAATAATATATAAAAATTGCACATTTTAAAATTCTAATAAATTATTTCCTATAATAATAATAATACAAACGAGACAATTAGCATAATTTAAAAAAATTGAAATTGATTTGATCGAATCCATAAGGCCATAAATAACTAAATAATTAAAAAAAATGGGCCAGACAAAAAAAAATATATATTGGAATTTAGTTGTGGTGGACAATACGAGGATTCCAACAAGATATATTTTGTTGTTATTTATTATTATTTTTTCCCGGATGGGATCAAGTAATGGAATCTCGTGTAAGATCTAGCAAGTGGAGTCGCCCATACTTTATAGTTATATTGAAAACCCTATATTATATCCCCAAGTCTTTTGTTTTATTTGTGGGACAATGGACTCTGATTTTTGTCCATTATAATATTAAAACCTCACCACTCTTTAAAAGAAAGAAAATGGACATTAATATATAAGATTATATGCATCCAATCGGATCGAGACGACGGGCCAAGATCCACAGTTTGTGCTTTTCAAAAACGAAAAAAAAAAAAAAAATCCACAACTTGTATCAGCAAAATATCAAATATCAATCTTCATAACAATTACAACATAGTAGCGTTAAAAAAAAAAAAAGTGTACAAAATAGAAATTACCCCCGTGATAGCCTATACCAATTTTCAAGCCCCCCTTACCTATATTATATTTTATATATATATATATATATATATATAAAACAATTGTCTGCTGAATTATTTTTGGAGATTTTTTCATTTGACCTTTTATAGAAAGGAAACTTGCAACGCAAGATCACATCAATTACCGGTCCTTCACAAATCATAGTAAAAAAAAGGAGTGGAGTAATACTACACAACTTCTTCAATCTCCACATATCATATTTTTTTAAATTTTTAAATTTTTAATATTTAAAAATTTTTTTTTTTTTGAGTTTTTTTTTAAACTAATTCAATTTTTTTATTTATTATTTATATATTAAATATTTAATAAATAAATAATAAAAATTAAAAAATATGTGATGTGCGGAGATCGATACGGCATTCCAGCCCAGCCCCAAGGGCATCACAGGAAGCAAAAGTGTCAAAGAAGAGGGCAACCAAAAAAATGAAAAATGAAAAATGAAAAATAGAAGAAAGGAAGTGAGACACGTAAAAGAGGAATCGTGCTGATTTTCTACCTACTACGTACGAGATACAATAAAAAAAGATCCAGACCTGAGAGAGAGGGGATTATGAGAACATAGAGCATGGTCTTCAATCTCAGCACGAGAGTTTCAAGATACTATCTTTTTCGGAAAAAATGTATCCGACTTCTATTATATATAGAAAAATGAAAAATTACGAGAGTCTATAAAATATTTATATCAAAATAGATTTATCCTCTAAATAATTTGTAGATATAGTCTAAAGATTTCGTACTGAATCACTTAAATTTATGTATTTTTATTTCTATTTATATTTTATGTATTTATTTTTTTATTTATTATTATGAATATACGTACAGGCACCGTACCACTGCTCCGTACTACTATCGTGGATTTCGAACCGTTTTATCTAGTCTTGGACTACCTAAGAGGGTCGAGAGTGACTTTTTCTCCCTTATTATACATTTTTAAACATTAATAGAAACATTATCGCATACTAATGGCACAAAATTATATATAAATTATCAAATGCACAAATTTACAATAATATAATTTATTTTAAAATTATATTCATCTTAGTTAAAAAAATATTAAGATAGAATTTATATTAAGAAATTCATTTATCGCTTTATTATATCTTTTATCTGTATCTGATGAGGAATTACTACTAACATATTAGGATAATAAGTTCAATTTAAATTTTATTTCTATATTTCTCAAAATAAGTAAAGCATTTAAAAAAATATGAAAAAATCAATTATCTAACAAAAGATAAAATTAACAAGAAAGAATATCAAATAAAATTTTCTTGTATGTATAACCTCTAGCCATCAGAACAAAGATCAAAGATGCTGCAGAGTAAAGGGAAGAGTTACGGGCGGATATTTATTAATAAAAACATCAAAGGAAGACGTCTCAAAAATTAAAGGCGGGTTTGGGTTAAGAAATGATTTCATTTTATCTTATTATTATAATTTTTTAAAATTTTTATATAAAATATAATAAATAATTTAATTTTTTTAAATTTAAATTCAATTTTTTTAAATTTTAAAATAATAATAATATTAAAAAGTAATATTCTAGCAATATCTTATTCAACTTTAAACTTTTATCTAAAATCAACTCATCTCATTTTACTATCCAAACCAGCCCTAAGAATATAATAAAACTTGCAAATATTTCTTGAATTTTGATCTTCTTTCTTAAAATGTAATCTTCCTGATGAGATCTTGAAGAATTAAATTAGATAAATTCAGTGTGATTCATCACTTAAATAATTTATATCTAAGAGAGACAGCGCCTGCCTTTAATTAGAAAACAAGGTTCTTCATTTAAAGTGTTATTGTAAAAAAAGGCTTTGCCTTCTTTCCAAGTTTTACTTTTCAGCTTCTTGCCACTACTGTTTCAACCGAACCTCTTCGTCTATATCACCTTCCATCTAAATCATATTCTATCTTTCCTCTCTATTTTCCTTTCTCTTTCCTTTCGTTAAATCTTACGAGCAATTCAAAGCCTTAAAGTAAGTTATATTAGTGAGTGCGATTGGAGAGACAAAATCAAAATGAAGAATAACGTTATTTGTAAGGAAAACCTAATCACATATTGTTAATGTTCTAAAAATATTAGTTAATAATACAATTGAAATCTTATTTGAATCATTATAAAGAGTAAGAGTTTCTCTTCCAATAACATCGAATTTTATAGTTCATTTACACTTATCATCAGTATGAAATATTATAGCTTTTGATAAGGATAATATAAAAAATGTGGTCGACGTCCCTAGCCGCCATCGAGAAATAGTTGAGAGCACCATAAATACTCTATTTTCATGCATAAAATCAAAGATAGTTGGTTACGTTGAGGCTTCGCATGCAATGGTTTCCATTGTGCATGAGAGAACTCAATAGTGATGGGTGGCTTGTGCAGTTGACTTGGCCTTGGAACGTGGGTGCTTGCTTCCTGCAATGGCTGGGTTGAGTGGTTTACAGTTGGATGTGTGAGTGGCGACAGTAGTGCAAAAAGCATATGTTTTTGGATGTGAGTTGTTTTTCTTCTGCAAGTGGCTCTTCCATTCTGCAAGTATCGTTTGGGTCTTTTCTTGATATTAAGTATGATGGTAGATCTGAGATTCAGATCATAGAGAGATTTTGTAAATCGATATACAAAAAGTAGGTTTTTTTTTTTTTTGGTGGGTCGGGTCGTACAGGTTCGACTCGATTTTATTTTGTTCGGATCGGGTCGATTTGTTTGATGCCTTAAATGAAGCCATGCAAGTCGGGTCAGGCACAAGTCCGGCTGTACCAAGTCGAGTTGCAGGCCTACTTCAAAGTGTAGAGGGAAGTGAAGAAAAATAAAGAAAAATGAGAGAAAAGAAAGGAGGATGAGAGAGTTGAGAGGAGTAGAGTTGCAAGTGTTAAGGCTTTAGGGCCTCTCGTTGGGTTTTGGTTGAGGAGGTTAGGGGTAAAGAGTGAAAGAGAGTAGAAAAGAAACTGAAAAACAAAGGGACAGAAGATTGGCCAAACAGCACTTCATTGTTGTGTTGTAGATGTTAATAAGATAAACATAACCAAAAAAACAAAAAAGAGAGCTCCAAAGGAAGCGATTGGCCCAAACTTAAACTACAAACCATCTCTCAAATTTCTCATACCATTTTCACAAAGATTTTTCAAAACAAAATTGAAGGTCGATTGATACCCGAGAAAGAGAGTGATACCAACTCATGACAGAAAAAATAATTAAGAAAATGGCATTGAGAGCGGATTCTATTAACCCAAATTATACCTTACAAACATTTTACCTAAATAAACGTCTTACCATATAAAGATCAAAAAATTAAATATTTATATTTATATGTAATTATTAATCAAAATTAGTGAAAAGATGAACCAAAAGTATAAACATCCATCCTATTATTATTGTCTTTTTTTTTTTTTTTTTGGTTTTAAGAAAACGGCATATTGCCATATCCCCAATTCGGTGAACGTTCCCAATTTGCCATTTTTTCCCTTAAAGCGACACCCTATTTCTGAAGAACACCGGACATCATCGTCAACAGCAATAGCGCAACACATTCCCAACCCCTTTTCTCTCCAACCAAACAATCCATAATCCAACCCCTCTTCCCACACGAAGCCAGAAACATTTTGAACCCTAACCCACAAATATCCTCCCTGTAATAAGAAATTTAGGGCCAATGTCTCAGCTCAAGACCACAATTTCCCGCCTTGATGATCTCCCCTCTACCCCCGGAAAGTTCAAACCGGACAAACACACACCGTACGTTCAGCGCCTTCGGTTGCACTCCAAAATTACCTTCTGGTCCTTCTTTGTGGCCTTCATCCTCCTGTTCTTCTTCCTCACCCATCCTTCGGCGGACCCACCCTCGTCCTCGCGCCGAGCCCTCGGGTCCGACTCCTGGGGCGGCCGCGAATGGGAACGTCGGGTCAGCCGCTCGGCTCGTAAGCGCTCCGACTCCGGCCTCACCGTCCTAGTCACCGGCGCAGCCGGCTTCGTCGGGACTCACGTCTCTGTCGCGCTCAAGCGCCGCGGCGACGGCGTGCTGGGCATTGACAGTTTCAACCATTACTACGATCCGAGCCTTAAGCGCGCCCGCGAGAAGCTCTTGGAGCGTACCGGAGTATTCGTTGTCGAGGGCGACATCAACGACGCGTCGCTTCTTCACAAACTCTTCGACGTCGTGGCGTTCACCCACGTGATGCACCTCGCCGCGCAGGCGGGCGTGCGCTACGCGATGCAAAACCCGGGCTCCTATGTGAACAGCAACATTGCCGGGCTGGTCAACCTTCTGGAAGTGTGTAAGTCAGCGAATCCGCAGCCTTCGATCGTGTGGGCATCTTCGAGTTCGGTCTACGGATTGAATTCCAAGGTACCGTTCTCGGAAAAGGACAGGACCGACCAACCGGCGAGCCTTTACGCAGCGACAAAGAAGGCTGGTGAGGAAATTGCACACACTTATAACCATATATACGGGCTTTCTATTACAGGGTTAAGATTTTTCACGGTGTACGGGCCTTGGGGTCGGCCAGACATGGCGTATTTCTTCTTTACAAAGGATATTCTAAAGGGTAAGCCAATTACGATATTCGAGGCTTCTGATCATGGGACGGTGGCCAGGGATTTCACCTACATTGATGACATTGTGAAGGGGTGCTTGGCGGCCTTGGACACGGCGAAGAAGAGCACTGGAAGTGGTGGGAAGAAGAAGGGTCCGGCGCAGTTGAGGGTTTTTAATCTGGGGAATACAGCACCGATCCCCGTGACCGAGCTTGTGAGTATATTGGAGAAGCTTTTGAAGGTAAAGGCTAAGAGGCAGGTGTTGCCGATGCCCAGAAATGGGGATGTGAAGTTTACCCATGCGAATATAAGTTTGGCACACAGGGAGCTCGGATATAGGCCTACAATTGATTTGGAGACGGGGCTAAAGAAGTTCGTGCGGTGGTATCTTAATTATTATTCCGGGGGAAAGAAGAAGAGTGCCTGGTGAAATGTTTGAATCTGTGCTGCCCTACAAGTCATTGTACTTTCTCTTCTTCACATGAATTACCTGCCTTTCGCTCTCATTTTCCGCATTTATTATAATCTCGATACTGTCATAAAATGGATTTAGCGTCCCGTGATTGGCCATTGATTTGCATTTTCTTTAAGGGCGTGGCTGGTTTGTATCAAGAGAAGAGTTGAAGAAAATTTGATTTCTGTTTACCACATTTTGCTGCTTTATTTAAGGTGTTAGTTTTTAGTTAAGGGCTTGTACAGTCCATGGCCGGTGGTAGATGACAAAGATATCCGATTTGTGGACTTCATTTCATCATCTCGATTGCAATTGAAATAAATAAATAAAAACATTTGTTGCAATGGGAATTTTTACTCTTATATCCCTTAAGAGATGTATGATATCTATGTTTATGTTCCCGCTATTTTGGTATGGATTGACTGCACGATGTGTTTATAGTTCACTTTCTGTTTCTGAACCTTGGAATTCACTGGTGCAATGATGCTTCTCTTTACACTCTTCATCCTCTTGATGCATAGTTTTTATTTTCTTTGTTCTATTTTCTTTTTTGTTAATATGCTATAGTTGCTGGGAGTGGATGTGCTCTTTGATCAGTGTTGTTACATGAACATTCCAATCAGGCATTAATCACTTGGCCAGTCTGTAGGCTATAGCATCCAATGTGTTGGATGCATGGTATTGTGAATTGTACACTTTTATGCCTTTGGACTGTAAGGAAATTAAGAACAGAAGAGAAACTTTTATTTTAGACATAAATTAGGATCTTTATTGTCACCTTCTTGGAATTGCTTCTTCAGGTGACAGGGTAGGTAGTCCGTGTGCAGTTTGGTGGCTCTACTGATCTAATCGGTTCCCACCATTTTGATAGGTTCCTGGAGTTAACATTCTATACGTTAGTTTATTCTTTGAACTTTTTTGTGTTGGTTTTAGTCTCTCACGTGCTACTTGATTGATAGAACTCCTTGCTCATCTCTGATCAGAACGTCAACACATGGGACAAGAAGCCAAAGTCACAGGGTGTAGATATCCTTGCATTCCTTTGATGGTATATTTGTATCTTTGCTCAGAAGATTATGACATCTTTGCAGGGATTGCCTGTAGAAGCAGGAGATCTAATAACTTGGAAGCTTGAAAAATTGTATGACAGGGCTACAACTTTCATTTTTGGGACCAATTAGTGGGTTGAATACAATCGTGCTGTTAGTAGTTTAAGAGGTAGTTCAATACCTTGCTGGTAGAAGGGGATCGAGCCATTCGTTGGCTTGTTCTTTTCTTTGGGTTGGTTTTTCTCATCCTTGTTTGCTATTTTCTCATTGTTGTTGGCTTGTCTGAGGTACTCTAGCCAGTGGAGTTTTTTTCATTCTTTTTTTCTTTTTTTTGGCACACTTGGATTCTTACATTTTATAGCTATGAGAAAATTGTCCGAGATCAAAGAAAGATGAAGAAATTACAGTGTTTTCAAACCAGGTCTGACAGATGCTGGGGAATGCCTGCTCATGAAGCCATGAACGGATTCTTGCAGCAATGTCTCCAAAATGTTGGACTACATACTGTTTTTGCAATGCTCAAATGGAACAGTGCTAACCGGCTTACTGTCACTGGTATGCAAATTCAGATTAGATACTCTTCAGGGCTCGTTTGGAGACTAGACGAGAGACAAAATTCTCAAAACTTTTCATATATTCATTCTCAAACATTATTTAAACAAAAAATATTTTTCAATTTTAAATTTTCAACCTTTCATATCATCATTAAAATTATTACAAATTTCAAAACAAACAAAAATCAATAAACTCTTACAAACTTCAAAATAAAAATTATATTAAAAAATTATATTCAGACAATTTCTTGATTTTATAAATATTTGTATTCAATTTTTTTCTATTCTTTTCCAAAACACAATAAAATATTTAAATTTCAATCATTTTATTATTATTCACATAATTTTGAAATACTCAGTGTCCAAAGGAGCCTTAGGCCTTGTTTGAGTAGGGAAGTATTTTCAAATATTTTCAAATCTTTCATTTTCAAATATCAGTCAAACACAAAATATTTTTTAATTTCAAATATTTAACAATTTTAACTAATTATTACAATCTTTTCAAACTTCCAAACAAAATATAAAAAATAATGTAATTTTTTCAAATATCAAATCAAAAATAATATTATAAATTGTATTCAAATAATTATTTAACTTTATAATATTTTTATTCAATTTTTTCTATTTTTCAAAATTTAATAAAATATCTTAACTTAAATTATTTTATTACTATTTATAAATTATTTTATTACTATTCATAAATATCCATTTTAAATTATTATAAATTATTTTTTCTTATTTTAACGCATCTCTGTCCGCGTGGGAATGTTGACTAATGAAACGGTCGTCGAACCTCTGAATCAAACCCAGCTCCACTCACTTTCCGCGAATTTTCTCTGTACTTTCGTGCATTTTAATGTGGTAAAGGTTAATAGCTCGCAGAATGGGGAGGAAGGAAAGAGATCATTTGTTAAGAATGGCCGGCAAACGAAAAACAGAGGGGGAGAAAGCCTTTCTAGAGAATGGAAGCATGCTATTGGAGAAGCTGGTTGCCGCTTGTAATGGTAGGCCTATGCCCATCCGTATCTTCTCTTACCGAGAGCTCGTGTCTGCAACCAACAACTTTGATCCAGGGCTTGTTCTACGCGTTGACGCGTACTACATATGGTACAAGGGTTCTCTTGAAGGGCGAACCATTTCCATTAAGAAAGATGGAAGTAATCCATGTCCGATCGAGAGTATCTTCACCGACATCGCTATTTCTGCAAAGATTAGGCCTCACAAGCATGCTGTGAAGCTAATAGGATGCTGTCTCGAGACTCCATTTCCCATTTTAGTGTATGAATCTATCACGAATGGGACTCTTGCTGCTCGAATTTATGCCTCCGATGATGATGGAGTTCCCCAACAAAGACGGCCTATGGCGTGGCAGAGGAGATTAAAGATTGCGAGGGACATATCTCATGCGATTTCGTATCTCCATACTGCCTTCTCCAGACCCATAATCCATAGGCAAATATCCGTGTTTTCTATCGTCTTTGACCAACATGATGTTCCCAAATTGTCAAACTTTTTTGATTGCATAACAATTCCCGAGGGTGAAACCTGCGTACGAGTTTCGTTTTCTGGGTATGGCCGAGGTTATCAATGCCCGAACTATGTTCAAACGTCCTACGTAACAGAAAAGACTGATGTCTACAGTTTTGGTGTACTTCTTCTAGTTCTTTTAACAGGACGACGTGCTCTTCACATGGTAGAGTCCGTAAGAAACCGAAGAATAAACGAGATCGTGGATGCTGCAATCTTGGCAGAGGGGGAAGTAGCAGGTATGGAGCAACAATTGCAAGCAGTGTTGCAGTTGGCTCTCGTATGCGTAGACTTGGAACCAGAGATGAGGCCAACTATGGTTGATGTTGCAAAAGAACTGCGGCTGATTGACAGGTTGTACTGAATTTCCCCTCTTATATCTAAATTCTCTTGTAAACAACAATTCCATAAGAGGTATTTTATGACTCTATTTAAGCTGTATTCGGATGTTTAACTAAATTGAATTAAATTAAATATTATTATTTAATAATATTATTATTTTGAGATTTAAAAAAATTGAATTGTTTATTATATTTTGTATTAAAATTTAAAAAAATTATAATTATGAGTCGAGATGAGTTAAGATGGATTTAGAAACCAAATGAAGCCTTAAATCGATAAAATCAATGATTATCCTGAAAGTTTAAGTTGATTGAAAGAGGTAGATTTTATTAATTATTTTATATCTTAACACTCTCCTCACGTGTGAGTCAAACTTCTCCTCAATAGATGGCCCAACACGTGGAATATTTAATTAAATTGGATAGTGTAAAATCAAAATTTGAACTAGGGCTGAAAAACCGACCGGTCGGTTCGGTTTTGGGCCCAAACCGAGACCGACCGGTCGGTTTGTTAGAGCCTCAAAACCGGCCGAAACCGACCGAATGAGGGTATGAAAACCGACCAGTTCGGTTACCGGCCGGTTCACGGTCGGTTTGTCGGGTTTGGGCCGGTTTGGGCCACTGTGTTTGGGCCGGTTTTGGCACTGTTTGGGCCATTTTAAGACCCAATTCAACCTCTTTTTCAGCTCATTTTGTTATTCAAAATCATCTACTACAAAGACTTTTTTTTTTCCAAAATTTTTAAAATTAATTAATTAAATCAATTTCTTTTTAATTTTAATCATGCCATGCATATATTATTAGTAACTAATAACTATTAACTAGTAACTACTACATATATACTACTTATATTTTATAGTCTTATTATCTTATATACTAAATTATTAATTACTAGATAAATAAAAAAAACTCCACTAGATGTTTAATACACATTACAAACAAAATTAAATTGTCTTAAGCAACAAATAACAATTGTTTTTGAATAAAACTCAAAAAATCTTCATTCTTCAGTCTGCAGTCTTCGACTCTTCAATCATCAATAGTTGTGATGTATGATGCTCCTAACTCTATAAGAAAACACCAAATAATCAAATTATCAATATTAATAAATTAGGATAATGAAAACAAATTAAATTAAATAATAAAAATAAATGAATATGGAATTGAATGAGAAAAAGTTAAAAACACATTACCAGATTCTACTACAAAGCTCTCAACATTATCCATGAAGTCTCGAATATCAATTGGCGTTGACGGATGTCGCAACCAATTCTGAGTACAAATAAGTGCCTCAACAGTTCTTGGAGCCAAGGAACTCCGAAAAGGATCAAGTACCCGACCTCCCGTACTAAATGCGGACTCTGATGCAACCGTGGAAACAGGCATGGCTAACACGTCTCGTGCAATTCTCGCAAGTATAGGATAGTTAGGCTCATTCACTTTCCACCAATTCAACAAATCAAAAGATTGACTGAATGCCTCACAACCATTTGATAAATACCGATCAATCTCTGTTTTGGTAGATGTAGATCCAGAGGCAGTCGATGCTTGCAACCACTCATAAAAAAGTTGTGACTCAAGATTGTCTTCAACATCATCTGGAGGTGCAGATGACGGAGGGGAAACATGTTCTCTGCTACTCGAGGAAGAACCGAACGTAGCATTATACTCCTCATACATGTCTGATAATAATTGTCTCACCCTCGACAATAAATCTTCAACCCAATTATGATCATAAATTTTTTTCAAGTGAAAAGTAAGAAGCCCCAACTTACTACATGGATCAAGGAGAACTGCAATCAACAACAACAAATTCAGTCTATCCAATGAACCCCAATACTTATCAAATTTCATTCTCATGCTTATAGACATGCTCATCAAACAAGTATTCTGACTCTCACACAGTCTAACCAACTCTTTTTGGAGCCTACAAATCTCCAAAAAACTTGTGTTTGCCGTGACATGTAAAGAACCAGAAAATCGACAAGTGGCATCATAAAACATTTTCAAAAATTTTACAAAAACCCGCACTGTCTCCCACTCGTCAGCTCTAGGAGGCCCAATGTTTCCATCCTTAAAGTAAGAAAGAAAATTGTAGTCCTCACTCTCCATTCGCCTAAAAGCCTTTTCAAATTTCTCAGCAGCCTCCAACATCATGTAAGTTGAATTCCATCGGGTTTGTACATCAAGGCACAACATTTTTTTACAATCAATTTTTTCCTTTTCTGCACATCTCTTAAACTTGTCTAATCTTGCAGGGGAGGAGCGCACATATCTAACAGCATTTCTAATCATTGTAATGGCATCATCACACTCCTTAAGACCCTCATTCACGACAAGATTTAGAATATGAGCACAACATCTCATGTGCATATACTTCCCTTCCAACATATTCTCCGTCAAAAAATGTCTCAAATATGCAATTGCAGTATCATTTGAGCTAGCATTATCAACAGTAACAGTAAATATCTTATCAATGCCCCAATGAAGGAGGCACGATTCAACATATTTTCCAATGGTATCCCCTCGATGATTAGGGATTAAACAAAAATTTATAATTTTCTTCTGTAATTTCCAATCACTATCAATGAAATGGGCAGTTAAACACATATAATTAAGATTTTGTACCGATGTCCACGTATCGGTAGTTAATGAAATCCTCATTCCCCCATCTTTGAATAACTTTTTAAGTTTGGCTTTTTCAGATGCAAATAGTTTCATACAATCTCTTGCAACCGTCACTCGACATGGCACTTTAAATCTAGGTTCAAGCAACCAAACCATCTTCTTAAATCCTTGCCCTTCAACAATTCTAAATGGTAATTCATCGAGAATTACCATCTCCGCAAGCGCCATCCTCACAGCCTCCTCACTATATTTATGAGTTACAAGATTTCTTAAAGAATTATCACTCTCTCCAAACCCGTCCGAGGATACCTCACCTGCCAATGTTGTTTGGTATTTATCTAAAGGCCCACGCTTATGAGGATTTTTGAGACATGAAGGTAGATGGTTTTGCATAGTTGAAGTTTCGTTCCTCTTCAAGTGGCAAGCGTATATCTTGCCACAATAATTGCACTTGGCCTTAGGATCATCTACGGAACAACCCTCAACTTTTGTAAAATGATCCCAAACAATTGACGGATCCTTCCCCTTCCGTTTCTTAGGAAGTGGACAATTACTACTATTAGGGGCACTTGAAGTCGAGAGTTTTGGTATTTGGGAGTTCGAATCAAGATCAATTGGACTTGACGAAGAATCCATCTAACATGTAAAAACAAGAAAGAACAAAAAATCACCCCAATTGTTAATTACACAGCAGCTAGTTTGCAACGTGGCAAACATCACAAATCTAAGATTCTAATCTACATTTTAGATCGCTCATAAATCTCACAAATTATTTTACTTTCAATAAACATCACAAATTATTTATAACATAAAATTCATAAATTTTACTTTCAATAAACATCACAAATTATTTATAACATAAAATTCATAAATTTTACTTTCAATAAACATCACAAATTATTTATAACATAAACATTCATAAATTTTACTTTCAATAAACATCACAAATTATTTTTTTTCAACAAAATTACATCCAAATTCCAATCCGTGAATGGCAATGCACACTGCGAAAATCAATCAAAATTCTTCATCAAAATGATATTCACTATTTCAATCATCTCAAACAAAGCAAACACAATCCCTAACCCTAGATTGAAATACCAAATCAGAAAACAAAAACCCTAATCCAAAAATTGATCCTCGGATTCTAAATAAAAAAATAAAAAATACTTATAAATAAATAAATATGAAAATCATACCTAAACTGCTAAAAACAACAATGGAGAGTCGGTTTGCCGGAGGAAGTCTCGCCGCTGCTGGACGGTGGACTGCTGGGCGACGTGGGCGTCGGTGAGCCGTGAGTGGCTGGAGTCGTGGATGGCGTCGTGGCGATGCGGCGTCACGGCTCGAACTCAAAGTCGTTGAAGTCGTTGAAACCGAAGGTCCGAAACGGCGAAGCCGCGAAATCGTTAGCTGAGAGAGAGAGAGAGAGAGAGAGAGAGAGAGAGAGAGAGGGAGGCGGAAAGAGAGTGAGCTGTGAGAGTGAGTCTGTGAGCTGGGGGTTGGGGGCGAAGCCGCGAAGGGACAAAATATGCCCTAGGGCTGAACGGCGCCGTTCCGTATAATTTTTTTTTTTCTAACTTTAAGAATTAAACGACGTCGTTTCACTTATTTAAGTAAAACGGCGTCGTTTAATAAATTAATATATTTAAAAAAATATATATATATGGCGTCGGTCGGTTTTTCGGTTTTTGGTTGGTTCAAACCGCAACCGAACCGGCCGACCGGTTCCCTACCGGTTTCGGCCGGTTCCGAGCTCCGGCGGTCGGTCTGAGTCGGTCTCGGCCGGTTTTACAATTTTCTGTACAGCCCTAATTTGAACTCAAGATTTTTACTCTGATATTATGTAAAATCACCAACTGTCCCAAAAATTTAAACTGATAGAAAGATGTAGATTTTATTATTTATTTTATATCTTAACAACTTGCAATGAATAATTGATTCATTCCCAAAGTAGATGATGGAGAACGACATTGCAAGGTGAAACCCCTCTTGTCGAAGCTTTTGCAATTGAGTTGGCTGGCAACAGCAATGTCTGCAAATTCTGAAACTTTTGAGGAGCATGAACATTCGTGTGAATAGTTGAGTTGCATGATTCCGTCTTAAAGAATAGCCATCTCTTGTTGAACTGTGCAGGACCCAAAAGTGTCAGTAGATCCCGAAAATCAATGTGCCACGCCTCCAGCCGGAGGGAAATCCGATTCACTCAAAATCTCCACTGGATTAGACCACCCTTGAGCTCTGTATATCTGCTGAGCTTTGACACGTTTCTGGTGTGCTAACTTATCTAGTCACGGGATACTATGATCCATGGCACAACTGTGCCTCCCAACACTAAATAGTATAAACAGCCTGGGGTGAGAATGGCGAGCATATTTGGACCTTAGGGAATGGGCTTGGGAGGTGAAAAAGAATCCTATTATTTGTTTTGCAGAAAATATATTTGCAATTGTCCCCAGATGCCAATCGTCTAGACTCTAGCATCCCTCCATAAATCTAAACAGCACTTCATACCTTACACAAAATCACTGCCCCATGCAAGAAACAGAACTTGCGAAAATTCAGTCTCAAATAATTGAAGTAGAGACGGTACTTTGCATCAGGTTAAAATTACATGCTCTATGCAGAAGAGAAGCATAGAGAATTTCGCAAAAGACTTGTCAGTGAAATCCAGGGCATTGGACTTGAATCAGAATCAAGGCTAATGCAACTACACCGTTATCCATCTATAGGACCATACAACCTGTTTTAAGATCCATGCAAGTGAACATATTATTTCAAGATTCACATGCTAACGATATAATTATTTCAACTTCCACAAAAGAAATCAGCTGCCTTCAGGCCCGGCTTCCTCTGGTTTTGGTACTCGCTGTTTACAGGATTGTAAAATGGCAAAATGAGTGCTTTCATGTATCGATGAATTCTGTAATACTTGGAAGTCGGGGTGGCGGGGGACTTTGACTGCCTTGTATCATGTATTGATGATCCAACTCTTTAATTCTGTCATTATCTGATAAATGCTAGCCAAGAGAAGGTAAGTTAACCTCCCGGTTTCCCACATAACAAACTCATAAAATACAAACAAACCACCATCAGCCATCTACATGATTTTGAAAAGACGGCATCAGGATTTGAGTCCGGATCTGACCAAGTACTGCTGTCTTCGTTTTGCATGTAGTCTTCAAAACAGATATCAGTCTCCTCAACAGTCTCATCCTCGGAATCATTTACAACATTATTCTTCGAGTATGTGTTGTATGTCACTCCAATCTCTTTAGTGATTGTGAGGAAACCACTTCATCACCAGAGTCCAGCTCCCACCAAGCGCTGTTATCCTCTTGTATGTTATTATCGTCAACCCTCCCACGAACAATTCCTTCAAAAGCCTTATCCTCAATATCCTCAACATGATCCTCAAAATCATATACCTTTTTCTCCACTTCAGGGTTGTATGTCCACTCTAATCTCTTCAAAACATCACGATCCTTCCATTTCCCAAGGACCGATCCTGCCTCTTTCTTAGCCTTCCCCATCAAAACTTCCATCCATGAAAACCCCACATCTGCAACCCTTTTCAAAGCTCCATCGTTCGTATCCCCAACAACAACCGTCCTCAGACATCTCAGTTTTGCTTCCTTCAAAACATCCACGAAATCTAAATCATCTGATACAAGCAACATACACTCAACTCTCCTTCTGTCCATCATATCCACCATATGATTTTTTAAGGTAGCATCCGCCTCTTGTGGATTATCCGGCACCGTTCGAACCCAAAACCCTGCCCGCTTCAACTCATCGGCCAAACTATACCCTACATTGGGGTTCAAAATGCCCCTTGAAGCATTCTTATACTTCTCCATTTTCATGGAATACTTGGCCACCAACTTCACTCTCCTCGCCCCCCTCGCTGACTCTATCTGATTCAGCCTCTTTATATGCTCCGGCTCATGTATTTGCTTAAAATGATTCACAAGCTTCTCGTTCGTGTAAAATTTTCTCCCACAAACTCGACAGAGATGCGGCTCAACTGCCTTAGTCAGCCCCCTATTCTTCAACGGGTTCGACTTCTTCCTCCTCTCTTTCCTATGCTCCCTAACAACTTGCGGGACATAGGCAAACGCGTGGCGATTTGCATACGCCACCATGTATCTAACAACCCCAAAAGAAGACGCCGCCGCCTTTAGCTTGGCAGCGGCTTCATATGGTGGGAACGAGTTCGGTGGTTTATTGTCCAGATCCCAGAAGATTGCCACATTGTTTTGGGCAGTTTTTGGTCCTGAAGAGCCCGATGATTCCGAATGAGTAGAGCAGTCCGAGTGAAAAAATACACTCAATGAAATAAAGGGGTTTAGGGTTTGCAATCCTTTGGATTGTATTGTGCAGAAGAAGCTTCGAACTTTGAGAAACACAACCATAGGTAGACGGCTGTCTTTATTTTAATGTTGAATTACAAAAAAGAAAAGCGAAAGGAACAATAATTGGGAAAATAGGGATGATTGAGATTGACTAACCTTCTGAGATTGAGCGTAGTGAGTGGGCGGTGGTGTGGTTTCAAGGTGGGTTCCAACGGAGGTTCGGAGAATCAGAGTGGACAGCGGCTGTCATGACCGGTTTGGATATCCATAGAGGGGTTTGGAAAACTGGACTCAGAGTTCGGCCCAACTTTTTTGAGAAATCATTCAAACGAGTTCGGCTGTTTTTATTCAATCAAAAGCCCTCCAATAATAGCAATTTTTTTATTTTACAAACTGTGCATTTATCTACACCTGATCAACAACTCATCACAGCCCTCCCCTCATGTGCCCTCGCTCCCTTCCATCAAAGCAACCATCATAACGAAAGTGCAAAAAACACGGGGTTGACAGACCTTGCCACCGAGCCGCGACGAAGCTCGACTGGTTTGAAAGAGTTTAAGGGTATTGCAATACCAATTGGAAGGGTCTAGAAACTATATGCGTCCATGGAATTTTGATCATACTGAGAGAAATTGTGAAAGAAGGAAGAAGAAAGCTATTTCGATTGAAAAGGTCCAGAAACCATACGAAAGAGGCGAACGATGTGAGCGATTCTTGCATGCGGGGCCATCCCTTGTAGAAACTCAATTTCTGAGTTTCTTGAGTTTGCTTTCAATCCAGAACGTTTCTTTGCCTCTGCATTTGCTTCAATTTCTAATATCTATACATAAATGTTCTCTTTGGTCTTTGAATACTTATGGCTTGTTTACATTGCGTATATAAATACAAAAGTCAGTATTTGAGTACTTCGGCTAGTGTTTTTTTATGAAATTTGTTTAAGTCCCCTAACTGTTAGACGAAAGTCAGTGTTTAAAATACTGGGGAAAGGGTTTTGCAGGAGAAAGGGGTTTCGCAATTCAGGTAGCTCATGAGTGAAGGGATTTTTATTAATTTTCGATTGTAGTTCGAGAAGGTGAAATCTGTGCAAATGGATGGTGGGTCTATGATCAACAGAAAAGGGAAGAAGAAAAGATGCAAAGGAAGGGCTCGTGGGTGAAATCTGTGTATTGCAAATGATCTATTCTGTGTGGTTGAGAGTATTAAAATTATTATGTGATTTATGACATGGCAGCAGTTGATAGGAGGGCTACTCTACTTCATATAACAGCCCGACCACTTAGAAGCGATTTTGAACCCTTTTTCCTCCTGTTTTTGAGTGTTTTGGAAATCAAGACCTCTGGCTCCGTGACTAGAGTCTATAGGGTTCATTTGCAATTATATATCTATATATATATATATATATTTTTAAATTGTGAAAAAATTTATTTATCATCTTCTTTTCAATATTTATTGATGTGATATTAAATAATAGGTCCATAAATGAAACATCATAAATAATTTTTAATAATTTAATACAACCTCATGAAATGATGATAAGATGATGGTAAAATGAATGATGGATAATATTACTCTTTTTTTTTTTTTTTGAAATGGAATAATATTACTCTTTTAAAATCTGACGTAACGATCTTAGAATTATATAAATAAGTTGTCATATATTTAAAAGAGAAATTCTATTTGCAGTCCCCACTTGGGGACTGTATGTGCAGACCCTTTATTAAATGAGAAAAAATATCATTTTAAGAGGAGCAATGCTACGTACAGTCCTCATTTGGAGATTACATTGCAAGCCTAGTTAATTTTGTCTTTAAATTTTTTTTAAAATTACAATAATATCCTTATCAAAATGGTACTTTTTTCCATTTAATGAAGAATTTGCACATGCAGTCCCCATTTAGGGATTGCAAATAGAATTTCTCTTTTGAGAGAGATGGTTTTGTAATTTTAAAAAATTTTAAAGATAAAATTGTCTAGACTTGCATTGCAGTCCCCATTTGGAGACTGTACCTACCATTGCTCTATTTAAAATCCGTATTCACATGCTTGATATCTATTTACCTTCATTGCTACTCTAAAACTCATGAAGTTAAATTCATAGAAGTGAGATGGTGGCGACTGAGTTTGTCTCCAAGACAGTCAAAGCTATACAATAGTCTACATAAGAGAATTCACATCTCATTTCCTATAAATTTTCCTAAATTTTAGTTAAAATACACCATTTTTAAAATTTTGTTCTAAATTTTATTAATCTTTCAAAAACTTCATACATCTCATTCTCTATACTTTCTCTATTCTATTAAAATAATATTTATCTACTCTTTCTTTATTATTATTTTCTCTCACTGCCATATATAATTTTAACTACTCACTCTTTTATCTTTTTCTTTATGTTGAGCAATATCATCTTGGACTTCAACTTTAAACACAAAGCTAATTTTTTATCCCGGTATAAGTATAGTTTTGAAATTATTACGATTTTACAAATAATAAATATTCTCATTTTTCAATGGTATTTTATTTGTAACAGATAAATAAAAAGTAAGGTTATATTTTTGCTACCAAATCTAACGGTGATTGAAATGATCTAAGCTTTAGACACACCTGAAGGAAATAAATAGATAAATTTACTTTTTTCACATGTTAAGATAAATTAAATACTTCATATACTGCGGATTCATTCTTAATAATTGAAATAGTTAATGAAAATAGAGCTAAAATACATTCATAATATTTTATCAATTCTACATATAAGTACTACTATTGTCCATTCACACCAGTCCCAAAACACAAATTTAATGTGCAAACAATAAAACTATATTATATTTACAATTATTGAAAATGCTCATACATCGGGCCCAGAAATTTAGTTCATGTCGCCATAAGATTGCTCAGAATTTTTCAAAATAAATTGTCAAAACAAATAACTGCGACATTGAAATTTCTATAATGAAACTGGTTTTCTCCAGTTTTCTCTTATGCCTCTCTGAATCAATTTCTAGTCGATGTCGACTGGTTTGGATGTTCATTATTGCTTATATCTTATAAAGTTCAATTTTTAATCAATTAATTGTCTTTTGGCCATATGCTATTATTTATGAATCATACCAACAGAAAAACCTGCAAGTCTACCTAGTATGTACAATTGACCAGTACTGAAATCTGTAAGCAAAACATTACCAACACAAATTAGCAAATAAGACCACCAACAAATGAAAAGTATCTCATAGTTTTGGCAATCGAAAAATCGGCACCCCTCATTATCCTCAGTATGAGCAATTCGTCGATATGCTTAATACCACAATAACATATCGGGTATTCATTTTGAAGATAGTTTGCTAAGTGTGAGATATTGCTAGTGCTACTACTTAACTCAGGCATTGAGTAGTGTTGTCTTTTATTTTACTTCAAATTTGTACACAAACAGTGAGCATAGTTCTTATTTTGAGTACAAACTAAAAGCGTGAGATTTTTACTTCAATTCACAAAACCTTAATTGGGAGACAATATTCTCAATGGCTGCATCAATCGGTTGTCAATATTCATTGGCCATCCGAGCTACCCTGCCATGGAATTTTTGCCCATTTTCGTTGTCGACACTCAACTTTCTCTTGCAAAGCCCCCAAACTTTTTTATCATCACAACTGATGGGGATACCCAACCCAAATATACCAAACAAGAAAAGCATCTAAGCAAAATATACATTTCTTATCACAAATGAGAATGATATCATAGCACAACAAGTGTCTCTAAAAAGTAGTAAATAATCCAACAAAGTATAAAAAGATAGTATCACAGCAAAACTGCAAGAAAGGATGTAGTTTTGAATAAGATGAAATGATGTATAACATAGATATCTCATATCAAAACTAGTGAAAAAAAGAAACTGGTCCTTCCTGAAAAATTGAATATCACAGGCCAATCACAACTGAACAAAAAGCTCATCAAAGTAATCTCTATTTTAGAATCTAAACAGCATACATGTAGTGTAGTAGAATACCTAAATCACAAAACTCATGCCTCAAGACCAGTTAATGAGAAATCAAAAGGATATGGCCTATATTAGTTATAAACACCATTTATGGCACTAAGAACAACATGCATGTATATATTTCAGAGCCAAGTTTTACAAAATTGAACAGCAACTTTAACAATGAACAACAACTTGCAGCACAACCAACCAAGCACTGTTAAGAAATCACAAAACCAAACTCTCAAACAGGGTATAAGGCACAAGTCAAAGTAGAAAACATGTTCCACATGAACCAACAAGGGTCAACCTTTCATGCATACTCAACCAAATAAACCAAGAAAACACAAGATAACACAAAACAAAATAACAAAATTGCTTATATTTACATATCAAGGAGGCTCAGATCTTTCATTTTCAAGCATAGCAAAGGGCACAAAATAGGATGGCTACAAATCCCGGTTGCCTTTGTGAAATTTTCACAATTAAAATGGCTATCTGAGTTACCCTACCATACCGATCGATGATCATTCATTAGAGATGCTGATATTATACTCGGGTACACCCAACAATTCGACCATCATCATAGCCCCTACACTTACATATACAGTTCAAACAACAGCCCCAATCGAATGCCAACCACAAAATCTGAAATTACACAAAGCCCCAATTATAACCATGGTAATGGTAAATCATAGTCTCAATGTTATAAAAAAGACTTTGGCGAAATTCATAACTATAGTAACATGTAAATCAAAGACCTAATGTAAATAACAGGAAATAATCGAGTCATCTACCTAAATAGAAACATGTATAAGTCCCCAATGTTGGAGAAATGAGAAGTTTCAAATTCACAGCTATAGTAACATGTAAATTAGAAACCAAAACATAATAAATCACAAGAAATAATTGAATTAGAGACCCAAATGAAAACATGTACATTGTCTAATACAACAGAAATGACAAGTTTATGCATGAGAGTTATCGTAACATGTAATCAGAAACCCAAATGTAAGAAAATGTAAATCACATCCTGCAAAATCACATTTATAATAACAAAATCACAGACCCAAATGTAAAACCCTAAATAGATTGAAGTAGAGACCAACAATACGAGTGAACTGTAAACCAAGGCCCCAATTTCTCAAAACAGAGAGGTACAAAATTCATAGCTACTTCTCCATAATCAGAGACCCAAATTAAATCACATGGAATAATCACAACAAAATTTGAGTAAATCACAAGCCAAGATAAGCTATAATCAAAAATACTCATTCGAGTAAATCACAAATACCCATTCAAGTAAATCACAAAGTAATATAGGTGAACACAGATGGATGTAAATCACAAGAAATCTGAAAACAATGAAGCAATATGGGTGAACACATGAAGATGAATCGGCATAAAGCATTTCGATGTGAGAGAGAGAGAATGTGTGTGTGTGTGTGTGTGTGGTGGGAGAGGGGGGGTGCATGTCGAAGTTGTAAAGTTGTAAAGCCTTATCAGAGACGACGATCGGAGGGGTTGCCGGATGGGGATACGAACGACTGTCGATAATAAGTAGGACATGGAGAAGAGAGAAGTTGCGTGAGATGAAGAACTGGAAGGAATGATTGAGATATATAGTGGCTCCCAATATAGCATCTGGATGCGAATGCTCTAACTTGTTTGCTGAATATTATAGTAATGAACATACTCTTGTTATTATTAGCATGTCCCAATCTTACTTGATTTCACAGATAAATAGTTTATATGAAAAACCACTTAAACTGTAATATAAATAAATAAATTATAGACATTAAAAATTAAATAAACAATTAAATTGTTAATTAGCATTCCTAATTTTAACAAATTAATAATCATGTCACGAAAATTTTAATTTAGAGAGAAGGTAAATTTTACGAAGAAGATGTATGGAATTTAATAGGATAGAAAAGGAACCTTTTTTTTCAAATATAAATAATATTTTATTCTTAACTCATATTTAATACAAACAAATAAGAAAGAAATGCCACGCTAAAGTGCGCCAGTATGGTGCATCAATGGTAAAAGAAAATCACGCGGACAGTATAACGCAGACGAGCAGTTGAAAGAGCATCGCCGTTATTCAGCTCTATGATTACTGTAGGTAGGAGGAGGATTGGGGGCCCAGCCACGTGGCTTTCTCTGTTCCGTCTCTCTGATCTCGTCAATACCTCGAAATAATTTGCAAAAAAATAAAATTTTTCTCGAAATAATATTGACGAGTTCGCAGAGGACAGCGGGGAGTAACAAACAGAGAGAAAGAGAGCCAGTTTAAGTGATCGATCCATTCGAATATGGTTGTGTGATACGGGAGTGTTTGGTGCATAGCAATTAACGATTTAGCAATGAAAGGTGCTTTGACGGTGCCCGGAGATTACATCCACTTCAAGTCTCTGGTCCCTCTTCATAAGATCCCCGTAAGTTCTTTCGCTCTATATTTTCATTTTTCCTTTTTCTTTTTATTTTTCCGTTTTCATCTGATTTCTGATCAAGGGTCTCTTTCATTAGCTTCATTTTGTTATTGGGTATATCTTCATTCTGCTAGTGTCTCCTTTTCGTTAGTCAATTATGGGTAGCGGATGAGCTTGGGTTTGTAGTTCTCTGACCCTTATATAAAACAAGCTTCAACTTACACGCCAATTGTGAGAATTCTGATGTGCGTATGTGGCTTATGTTTGTTTAAATATGGATTTAGCTTGTTCGTCTAGACTCGTTATTGGTATGCCTTTGCTTCAGCTATAATTTTTTTGCTCTCTCTATCAATCGGATACAGATGAGAATGGATCCATATCTTACTCGTTATTGTATGGGTTTCTTTTCTACGTCCAAATTAGGAATTTTTTAATGGTTTTTACATCTTGGCTTCGCAATGTAGCTGGGCGTGCATTTTGTTTTGTCTCATTCTTCTCTGCTAAGCATAGAGGTCCTTTATGAGTTACTTGATGCCTGTTTAAATATGTGTCTCTTTTCACAGTACTCTTTCGATTCTGTGAATTTGGGTTGTAGCTATCATGATTTTGACTCCTTATCTCATTCCAGCAATGCTTATGCCTTTATTTTTAGACGTAATCCCATATATCCTTGGTTTGTCGATTGTGCTTTTTACTACCTGATGATGTCTCTGTCGGAAACCTTTTCTTTTTTATTTTTAATTCCTCACAGATTGGCATAAAGCAATGGCGATATTATGATTTTGGTCCAAAGGTGGTACCTCCTCTTATTTGTCTTCCTGGAACAGCAGGGACAGCAGATGTATATTACAAACAAATCATGTCATTGTCCATGAAGGTAGTAAGTTTGACCTTAGGGTCTTCATCATATCTATGACATTTTATACTCAATATACATTAAAAATCCATGCTCATTCTTTTTCTTTTCCCCTGTTCTTCTTTTCTCGTGAGAAGTTTTACGCCATGGTTTCTCAGTAGTGTAGTTCTACCAGGAATCATTAAATTCTGGAAGTTAGTGTCTTAGAGCGCAGAACAATTGATGCTGCCCGTTATTTTTTTGAGCAATAGTGCCACTTGAGGAGTTTGTTCATTGAAAAAATATCTGTAATGAAAGGAAACCATCACAAATTATCATTAACCTTCCTCCATTTCCCATAGTTTTAGTGTTTTTATGTGAAGAGAATTTTATAGCGCAGTTGCAAATGCGGAGATATGGGGTTCTTCGGCTTTAGCATGGTTATATCAGTGAAATCTCCATTTTATTTGCTCATTTTATATTCATTTAAGTTATTAGTATAACCTTTTTTTTTTTTATTTGAAGAAATAGAGAACTATTTTTGTAGTTGGTCAGCATAAAAGTTGGTGTCAAAATGAAGTGCACTTGTGTAATTGCCAAATTATTTCACCTCATTTGGAACTCCAAGGTTAACGTGGCTCCTTCCTTGTGGTTTTCCTAGTCCTTTTCACACCATATAGAAAAGTTTTCGCAACTGGACACTGTTACAGCAAGAATGAATCAGCTATAATTATTTCTATTGATGCTCTTGTTGTACTTGGTAACTTTCTAAAGTCTTTTTTTGTGTTTGTGACCGGGAAACCCTCTAAATTTTCTATATTATATATCATTTAAATTTTTAACTAAGATTGAATAATCAAATCCATTTCAAATGTGAAGGGTTACCGGGTGATTTCTGTTGATATTCCACGAGTTTGGAATCATCATGAGTGGATTCGAGCATTTGAAAAGTTCTTGGATGCTATTGATGTTCATCATGTAAGAGCTTCATTTCCTTTTCACATTTATTCTACCATATTTGTGTTATCAGTAGAAGTTTTTGTCTATATCATTCTACTCTCATTGCAGTATTTGATGTTGTGGCACTTACCATGATGCCTGCACACTCACTAATTTTGGCATTCTGGATTGGCTAAGTGCTTCAGTAGCTATGCTGGGCTTCATACAGTTCTAAGCACAGAGCGGGTTTGAACCAGTGTTGCATAAACTGTGGGTCACTTTGTACATGGAATGCCTCATAAGCCATCCTCCTATAATGTTCCCTCTTAACTTTGACATGATGTGTTTCACCAACTAGCGATTGGAGTTTATTACATCATGACTTTGATTAATTTGTCACTTAAACAAAAAACTGGGTCGAATCACTTGGATTTAATAAAATGCTTATATATATATATATTCATGCAATATGGTAATTGATGGCACTTAACCACTATCGTCGATATATCATCTTTAGATAAATCAACATAGAACTGCCTGTATATAATCATAGAGCTACAAATTGTGCGAGACAATCATTGGAGGAGAAGATACATGTGGGCTGAGAACAATTTTAAATAAGTTTCATGATCAATGTGTTTTCATACAGGCAGCATGGATGCGTGATTGTATTGATATCTCATGAACTGAGATTCAAAAATTGTAAAATCAATGTACATAACTTGCAAATTCAAGTCATATAAGTTCCTGACAACTTGAGTAATCGTTGAGTAGACTAATCAATCCATATCTAACAGATACATCTATATGGTACGTCCCTTGGGGGCTTCTTAGCACAACTCTTTGCTCAGCATCGTCCAAGACGAGTTCGGTCATTGATACTATCCAATTCTTTTCTGGATACACGCAGTTTCTCTACTGCAATGCCATGGGCGCCCATGTAAGTCATCATATTTTTCTTAGATTGAGGGCTGTAACTGCATACGATCAGACTGCCTAATTTTTTATTTACTTTTTAAAAAATGAAACTAGAGTTGATGACTTGCTATTTAAATCACTGAAATACTATGCACATAAAAGTTTTTGATAAATATGTACCATCAAGATGCTAGGAAGAGTGTTATAAAAAATAAAAAATAAAAGATGCTAGGAAGAGACTGCTATCAACTCTAATTACATACAGTAGGCGTATGAGGAATATATTTTGGGGTTTTTGACATAAATAATTATGAAGAAATGGGAACAAGTTCTCTATTGAACTAAAGTCTGTTTTTAGTTTCTGCTAAAACCTTCACAAGATTTGCAATATAGAATTAGTTCCAGTTGGAAATGTTCCCAGTGTTTTGAGCTATGCCAATATTCTGGGGTGCAAAGTCTCCACCTTGCCAAATGAAGTATCTCGGTCTTCCCTTGGGTGCTTCCTTTAAAAGTCACAGTCCATCTGGGACTAGGTGTTGGAAAAAATGGAGCGGAAACTGGTGAGTTGGAGGATTTATTTGTCCAAAGATGGTAGAGTTACGATGATAAAAAGCACTCTATCCAACTTGCCTACTTACTTCTTATCTCTATTTCCAATACCATGCAAGGTGGCTTACCGGCTAGAGAAGTTGCAACGAGATTTCCTATAGGGGGGAATAGATGAAGAATTCAAGTTTCACTTGGTGAATTGGGATACGGTTTGTACCCCAATACATGAAGACGGGCTAGGAATTCGAAGTTTTCACTAAAGCTTTATTGGGTAAATGGTTGTGGAGATTTTTTTTTTTTTTTTTTTTTTTTTTATGTCAGGGAACCTCTCCAAGGCAGGGCCCTTCGGACCCACCCCTGTAGAATAAATCCCGGTCTCGTACACCGCACTCTCGGAAGTTTCCCTACACCGAACTGGTTAAATCACTGACTTTTCAATAGGGGGTGTGGCCCCTAGAGATTGTTTACATCCAAAGGGATTTGAACCTTGGACCTGGGGGGAGCATTCACCCAAATCCAAGGCCTTTACCACTTGAGGGAGCTTTGTGGAGAGTTATCATAGATCTAAACTATGGTAGATTGTGGGGACTGGGGAGGATGGTGCTCGAATGAGGTGAGCGGGCCACATGGGGTGGAGCTTTGGAAAAACATAAGAAGAGGTTGGACCAATTTTCGTCGATATACACACTTTGCAGTTGGGATGGTTCCAAAATTAAATTATGTAATGACCTTTGGTGTGGAGACCGAATTCTTAAGGAAGCCAACCCAACTTTACAAGGCATTGTACAACAACAGGAGGCTGCAGTCACAGAACTCATGGATCTATCTAGTGGCTCTCCTCAATGGAATATCATTTTCATTAGAGCTGCACAAGACTGGGAAATTGACACATTTACATATAGACAACTTCATTAGGGAAGATTCACACCTTAGATAATTTAAGGAAATGCTGACTCGTTGTATTGGATTGGTGTTATATGTGTAAGAAAGGTGGGGAGTCTGTGGATCACCTATTATTGCATTGTGATGTGGCTATGAGTTTGTGGAATGATATATTTGCTATAGAGGGGCTCCTTTGGGTGATGCCAAGAAGGGTTGTTGAGTTTTTGGCCAGCTGGCGAGGCCTCCTAGGTAATTCTCAAATTGCAGCTATGTGGAAGATGATTACAATCTGTCTATGGTGGTGCATATAGATGGAGAGGAATGGTCACAGTTTTGAGGATCGTGAATGGACAATGGACAAGCTTAGAACTTTTTTTCTTCAAACTTTATTCCATTGGTCGATTGTAATAGACTTTAACGGCATGAACGTGCATGATTTCCTTTGTATCTTTAAGACACCCATGCATAGGTGTTGCTCTTGTATATGTCCCATGTACTTGGCTTCGCCTTTTTTGATAAAATTCGTATTTATCGATAAAAAAAAATGATTTGCAATATAGTTAAAAGATCTGCTTTATATAATGGAATAGCAGAAACTGTGTATTTGCTAGAAGTTTGATTAATATTCTGGTTATATGAGATTATTGTGTTTGGAGCGCCTGAGCTCACACGACCCACCTGAGTTTTGTAATGGTTCTTGTTTTTTCTTTTTTTTTTTTGGGGGGGGGGGGGGGGGGGGGGGGGGGGGGGTTTGGAGTCCCCATAAATTTACATGCTACGTGCAGGAAGGTTGGTTTTAAGTAGAAACAGTTAATTTTCTGAAAAATAAGGGATAATTAATGTAAGATTTTTTTGAGCTCAAGCTCAAAAATTAGATGATATTTCATTCACTGAGTTTAAACAGTTAATAGAAAGTTTTACTTTTACTTAAAAAAAAAAAAAAAAAAACTGTGAACAGATTGTCGAGCAAGCTAGTTAATTCTTTTTTACTGTTTGAATTGAAATGATTCTTGGCCTTTTCTATATCTGACTTACAAATCACCCCTGACTGCCTGCTCCTACTGTCCAAAACTTCTCTAGCAATGAGCATTGGATCCAAAATTTATCTATTAGCCACAAAAAATGTTTGAGTTTCAACCTAGTGGTCAATACTGTATATTTTTAAACAGTTCTAGACTAATAGATGAAAAAACCTGACCAAAATTTGGCAGTTGAACTCAAAATTATGCTTACGTTCAAATTTTAGTTCTCATATGGGTCTAGTGACTGCCCATTATTGACACCTCATCCTGTTAAATTTTAAAAATCCCACCCACCGGCTCCATAGGGTAGGTGAGTTGACACGTTTTAAGGGGTGAAAGGAGATGCAGATATGTTCCTATTAGTATCTATATATGATGAAGCACAGCATCATCAGTTCAGGATCACATGTTTTTTCTCCTCTTAATCCTCACATTCCCGGATTACTTTCCATTTCATCTGGAAACAGCATGAGCTGAAGAGATTAAGTTGTGTCATTTTGTTTATCCACCCTCTCTCGTAACTTATTCTTTGTGGTTACAGCAATGTTCTATAGTCACATCAGTTGACAACCAATAGTTCCATAATTGGGAGATTACTATTTCAATAACCACTATTATATATTCTTTTGCTTTCTATGATCTCTATGTAAAAGATGTGTATAATTGTCATTTTTGCCGGATTTGTTGTTTGCAGTGAGTTGCGTGTTAGGTGCAATGTTTTTCCAACAAATTGACTTTCTGATTGGGGTATGCCTTATGCAGTGTCAGTTGGACCCCTTCTTTTTTGCTGAAACGATACGTCTTAACAGGAATTCGTGATGGTCCCCATGAACCATTCATTGCTGATTCTGTGGACTTTGTTGTTTCTCAGGTAAAGTCTGTGAAGGTCTCCACCATGTTTTGGATTTAGTTGTGTATATGATATCTTGAAGCATTCTGCCCTCAAACACCCAATATTTCAGTTTTTCAGCACAGAACAATACTTTCTTTGTGAAATGATTGGTTGCAGTTATTCCCAACTCTGTTTTTCTCTTCAAATTCCATTAGTTTCTCAATCATTCATAGATTGGCATGCAATTGTCCCAGGGTCTTCGTTATTTTCTTGCATATGGTATTTGGGGTCATGATCCCTCCCTGCTGCACCCATTCCCCTCCCACCTTGCCTTATCTCTCTCCAGCTCTCTCCATCTCTCTCCCAACTTTTCTGACCCTAGTAATAGAAACTTCTTTGAGCTTCATAGGAAACACTTCATATTACAAGATTTTGAAATTGGAATTCAAACCAATGTTTTGAATACCGTATTGGATGTCGTACCGGTCAAGGCACTTGAACGAAATATTTCGGTACTGGTACCGTTTCGTGTACCGTTTCAGGATAGTCGATATATGAATAAATTATATATAAAAATTATATTCCAAAATAATAGTCTATATATGAATAAATTATATATAAATACATATATATATAAATTATAAATAGCCTAGTCTCAATTGAAGGTAAAAAAATAAGCTTGTAGTTTGAAAAAATAAAAATAAAAAAATTAAAGGCTGAAATATCGGCCAGTACAGGCCGGTACAGGCCGAAATATAGGCTGGTACGGCCGGTATTTGGGCCAATACGGCAAATACCGGCCAGTACGGTATGAGATTAAAAACAATGATTCAAACATAATTAAACCTAAACTGAGATGCGTTCGCAAAAGTTAAATCAACATTTGCTATCAATTTGACAATTGTGCAGTCAATTCAATATTTTCAAAATTTAAGTACCATTGATATTTCCTTGAATATTTTCAAAAAACTTGGCATTAAACTGATGATGTTCTCGACTGTATTTTCTGTGATCTTGAGAATTTCCTTTTTTATTTCAAATCATATATTCCAAACATTGAGGAGGTGAATGCTTACCAAAATTGAGGAGGCAAACCTTTTTCATTTTCCTTTTTGTCCTGGCCCAGTCTTATTATTTTTTTTTCTAGGCAGGTACTTCTAATTTATCTGTTCAGAAAATGAGTCTTGTGCATAATCAAATTTCCATTTGCTTGCTCTGTTTTTTTTTTTTTTTTTTTTTTTTTTTTTTTTTTTTTTTTTTTTTTTTTTTTTTTTTTAAGTTTCATGCAAATATACATGCTGTAGAAAACTACTTGATTAATTCCTTTGGAACCCTAACATGTGACTGTCAATTCAGGTTGAAACACTCTCAAAGGACGACTTGGCCTCAAGGTTAACTTTGACAGTTGATACTGCTGCGGTTGGACCTCTGCTGCTTTCAGATTCTTTTATAACTATAATGGATGTAAGTTATCTGAACCTCTGTGGATGTGTGTACACATAATCTTGGTCTAGTATGACTCTAGTCCGAATTTGGGAAAGTCACTGTAGTTTCAGCTTCCTCGTTTTCTAAAACTTTGTTGTGATTTTGGTTCAATTTTCATTCTTTCTTTTTCTTGTTTTTCTTCATCATTTATTCCTCGCTGTGTGATGTGCTAGTTAACATTTGAAGTTCTCTGTCGCTTCTGAAATTCACCAGAAACACTTGAGAATATAACATTTAATGGTCATATGAAAAACTTTTTGATGGTCTGTGCACATAACTCCTTGGGAAACTTGCCTAGTGTAGTTCTCTGCCAAAATAATGATAATTAATAGATATTGAGAAACATCATTTGCAGTTCTTGTTCTCTTTATTGTTTCTCTGGTGAGAGTGAGGGGGAAACCAAAAAAAAAAAAGAGCCTTTAATTCAAGTTGGGCATGTGCTACCTTTCAAAACTAGTCAAAATCCAATTAACTGGTAATTGAAGTGGTATCTCACATGGGGAGAGGATACTTCAAATTAAATGGTTTGACCTGTATATACACTGAACTAAATGTTGCGGGTTTGGTCCTAACGATTTTGTGAAGATTCTAAGTTGCATTTTTTTATTAAGTTTTTTCATTATGGATTGTTTAGGGGGAGGAAATCGACTACTTATGTCACATAGGTTCAAAGAGAATCTCGTGGCTATAAGCCAAGCTTTGTTATTAAATGTGTTGAACTTGACAGACCAAAGGTCAGTAGATTACTATACCTGGATAAAGATATCACGGTTTGGTTCATAAAACTTATTGCAACTCTATCAACACACAATCCCATGTATCTCTGCTGGCTATATAATGCTTGTCACAAGTTAGTCTTTTGCTTGATTTACTTCTGTCTTCCTGCATGGCTTTTCAAATGCTTGAAGTCATTGAATTCAGCATCATTAAGTTGATATCTTTGTCTTGGCTATCTTTTCCTAGCTTAATACTGGAAGAAGGAAATTAACAAGTTTTCACTGATAACAATACCGGTTCTTTGTGACATGTTTAAATGCTCCCTCATTGAAGACAAACGACTACTGTGCAATTCCGCAACAACTCAAAGATGAACTGGGCGAGAGGTATCCTGGTGCAAGGCGAGCATATTTGAAAACTGGGGGAGATTTTCCATTTCTTTCTCGTCCAGATGAAGTTAACTTACATCTTCAGGTAGTCCTTATTTATATATCTGCTTATAATGTATTGGTTGACGGGCCTGTTCTTCAACATGTATCTTTGACGTGGCAGCTGCACCTGAGACGGGTTGGTGTAGAAGCTCGGGCTGACTTGGTCCAAGGCATCTCAAAGGGAGGTAGTGGTGGAAGTCATAGTGAAGAGAATGATGGAAGAGAAGATCCTGATGATCCACCCAAGGATGATGGGGAACCTTCTGAAGGTCGTTCCACAGATGGTCAGCTGCATCCAGCTCCAGAAAGTTCAGAATCCCATAGTTCAGATGAACAACTCAGCCATGCGAGAGCCAGCCACTTGGTTAATGAAGATCTGGCGGTGCTTTTCTTACCTCATGTGCGGGAGATTTTCTGTCTATATTTACTTCCTCTTTATTTGGGGTCGTTGTACATTACTCTGAACTATTGCTGGAAAGTCAAACAAGAAGTGTAAAATGAAATGTTCGGACATTTTTTTGCTGTATAAGCTTATACCGGCCGTTCTTGTGTGTGCCTAGGATCTGTATTCTATTACATATTTGGCATTTGGGAGTGACTGTCTTCTAATTTAATCTGATTTTTTCACATGTCAGGATGATTTCTTGTATACGCTTTTCACTAAGATGGATGTAAGCTCTGTTTGGATAGTGAAATTGTTTCATCTCATCATTACAACTTTTTCAAATCCCCACACATTACAATAAACAATTCAATTTTTTTAAAATTCCAAAACAATGATAATGTCAAAAAATAATATTTTATTCAATTTCAATCCCAATTTATCTCATCTCAACTCACTATCCAAGCGGCACCGTATAATCTTTTTTCTTTAGGCCACAATATTTTCATACATTGTTCTGCGAACCCCAGGGAATAAAGGAGGGAGAATTGATTTTGTTCGATCAACTTTTTTGAGTTTGCATGGTTTCTGAATGCTCGTTAGGTATAAAGCAGAACTTCAAAGTATAAAGCAATGATCCTAAATTGTAGCAGCATACAAGGTTGTCTCTACTCTCCGAGATTGCGAGATGCATATCCCGACCCGCTACCTTTTAGCAATATGCATCCAAGCCTTCAATCGAGAACAGAACACCATCACAATCAAATACCCACTAGGTCGTAGACTCAATCAAACCCTTGCCAAGGTATTGGGGGATATTGACAAAATTAGACTTTAATTTAACCAACACATAGCAGATTGCTTACTCGGCACACACACATCTGTATCCTTCTCTCTACTTCCCTCCAAAATTCCCTAGCTAGATCAGTAGCCTCCTACAAATACTCACTGTCAATTGTGTCCAACACAAGACAATTGAAATGCGTCTGAATTAGTTCAACGTCACCGCAGAAAAGCATCAAACTTTAGGGTACACATGCATATCGAGTCATCGACCTAAGCATCAAATTCCATTTTCTTCCCTTTCCTGAACCCAATATCGCCAACAGGATGGCAAACTGTTCACTTTCCCAGCCTATATATGATCTGATATATTTTGTCTTCCACTTTGTCTTCCAACATTTCTGCATGTATTAATTGGAGTATGTTTGATCTTTCATTGATGGTGTAAACCAACAGCACCTTTTACAAGATCCTCATAGCATGCCCATCACAAACTCTAGTACATATATTGAGATAGAACACCAAATCTAATCAAGTCACACTAAGTGTATTTCTAAGGTCCAACGTGCCCGATTGTCAGCACTATTGTTTTCTCCTTGATTCTTCCATCAAATTATATCCTATGTGCCACATCTCCGAAGCAATAGGTCATTCCAGTGTTGAGAGTATGAAACAATATGGCCATTGCAAGTCTAGATATTTATTCTTACAAACAAAACAAAACAAAAAATATATGTGCTCATCGTTCAGTTTCAAAAGGCCATGCCAAAGTAACTACCGATCCTATGTATTAATCTTTTACAGCTACCCAGAATGTTAACATGGTTTCATGATACCATATAAATTTACTAGAAGAGGAGGTTTTAAGGAAGGCTTCATACAATTTTCAACTTTTATTATAAGCAAGATGTGACTGTTCTCATAGTCTGTAAATTCTCCATACAAGGACTTGTATAACTTGACTGTGCAGATTACAACTCTATGGTTTTAGCTATAATGCAAGCCTACAGATCCTACCAGTGAATAAAACTACCTCATAAAAATCATGAAGATTCCCAAGACACTGAAACCTCTGCTTCGCATCTGAGTAAAAACGAAATGATGATCACATTGATGCTAGAAAACAAGCAGGCCAAGTAAACGTTGCAGCTAACCCAAGATGATGCACTCAGTTTCAACTTTGCTGTCACTAAATCATCCTTAATTAGCACCCTGAAACATTGTATTAGGCTCTAGAAAGGGAAACTAATAGAAAAGAATAGTCATGCAAAGAAAATCAACAAACTTTGGTCTGATGGATAGACTTTTTTTTTTTTTAAGACAATAAATCCCGGAGACCATGCAAACACGTCTTTTGCCCGGTTAAATCCCAAACCTGCATAATGCATCCCCATCACACGGATCAGAAATAATCAGCTTTTCACCAATGGGATGTGACCCTTACAAATTGTTTGCACCAAAGGGTTCAAATCTTGGATCTAGAGGGAGCCTACCACTAAGACCAAGGCTTCTACCACTTGAAACAACCCCTCGGGGTTAGTCTGATGGATAAATGATACTGCCATAAATGTGGTTTGATAAGAAAGTATGGCAACTCATTTCTTTCCTTCATTGTTTTTTCGAACCAAAACCTTTAATCTATTATTCTAGCTGCACCATCTCCTATATACATGTTTCAAATATAGCCCTATTCCGTCCATAATTCATCTATACGTAATAAAAGGTTACTTTCAGCATCAAGAAGTAACTCATCAATCACCACTTGCTGCACAAAAGGCGTGCCACACATAGCATTATGCCATTTCTAAAGAACTAAACTTTTTGCCACTCACCCCCACAAGATGTTTTATACAAGCTAACAGCAATATGAAGAATGCATGACCGAAAACAATAAATATGGTCTATTTCTCACAATCCTATAATATTTTAATCTCTCTAGCTTCACAACACTGACGAAAAGAGAAGGAACTGAACAAACAAATGGCTGTCTACGTAGTAGAAACTCGTCAATATAATGATACCCAACAAAGAAACAAGTGCCCAAATCAGGCAAATCTCATCATAAATACAATACTGATTTTTTCAAGGCACACAATAATCTCACACAAACAAAGCCAAACAAAATCCAGAACAAGAAACTAGTCAAAAATCCAGAACAAGAAACTAGTCAATTTCACATTCCGCTGAAGACAATAGTTCCCATACACATTACGAACAACAAGCAACGCACCCAAGATCTATTGAAACGAAACTAGTAGCATTACCAAAAATTAACAAAAAGAATCCAATACATCAAAACCCAAACGAACAACGAACACGAAAGAAATTAATTCCAGAAAACGTTTCCTTCTCACAAAACACCAAACCCGATTCTACAGCCACATCACTTGGCGACCATTCGAGCTATAAAATCCTCGTACCGGATCTTCCCGTCGGACCCGACCTCCACCTCCCGGATCCACTCGTCGAACTCGGAGGGCTCGAGCTTCTCGCCGATGCTGGTGAGGATGTGTCGGAGCTCGGAGACCGAAACGTAGCCGGTGGAGTCCTTGTCGAGGACCTTGAAAGCGTCGCGGAGCTGGCGATCGAAGGGCTCGGCCTTCATGTGCTTGGCCATGAGGTCGAGGAAGCGAGGAAAGTCGAAAGGCGCGGTGAGTTTCTCCTCGGCGACGATGGCTTTGAGTTGGGCCTGGGTCGGGTTTCCCCCAAGAGACCGCATTAGGATCCCAAGTTCGGAAGGGGCGATCCGGCCGTCACCGTCGGTGTCAAAGAGCGTGAAGGCCTCCTTCATGGACGACACTTGGTCATCGCTCAGATCCTTGCCCATTGTTTCCGGGTCGGGTTTCCTTCTCTTCACGCTCCACAAGTGATTTCTTTACTCTCTCTCTCTCCCTCTGTCGCTTTCCGAGATGGAAAATGGTGTTCTGTTGTTTCTAGTTTCTCTCTGTTTATGATAAATGTAGAGGACGACATCGTTTTTACTTTTATGCGGGGGGATCATATCCCATATAATACTCTCTTGACACGTGGATATCCAAACTGCGACTTTTTCTTATGCGAGAATTTTATGCATTTTGAGTGGAGCTGGCATCAAATAATACCAACAAAAACAAATTCCTAATAATAATATTATTAAATAAGTTTTTAAAAGATATTTAAGTGAATATATTTTATTATTAATTTCCACTAGTAATTTCTTAGGAGCTTATTTTAGTTATAATCTCGCTCTTCCTTTATATAAGATTTTTTTTTATCATAAATAATAAGCATTATTAATAAAATTAGGATATCATCCTCTCTTTAAAATAAAAAATAATATGCAATCATTGAGGAACCACCTGTTACATATAATTACAACCTTATAAGTAATTGGAGAAGAGTTTTACTACACAACCATCCATCGTTCACCCAACATCCGCACTCCAGTCGACGTGGTTTTTTTGTTTTTAAAGAAAACGTGCGTTTTGGTCCTTCTTCTAGAAGGTGCATTTCAATTCCCCCCCCCCCCCCCCTCCGCCGACGTTCTTCTTCACTTCTCCTTCAGAAATCCTTCTCCCGTGTACTCTCCTCGCCTCCACTCCCCTAGCTCATGTCCTTTCACCAGCCTCACCCTCTGCCCACCCCGTGTGGCTTCATCACTCCGAAACTGTGTGGCTCCATCACTCTGACACCGTGTAACAAATATTTTCCTCTGGGTTCACCATTTCCGTATGGCTTCTCTAGCCTCACCACTTCCGCACGGCTTCAATCCTTCGCTTATATTGTATTGTAGTTGCCAAGAGCCATCGTATGTCGTCTTACAAGGGTAAGAAATTAAAGAAAATGATTTTTATTTTTCTCTTTTCGTTTCATCTCTCCATTTCTACCATTACTCATTTTGTATGTTTATGCGTTTATGGATCTGCGATTTGATGTCTGTTTGATCTGTGTTTTGTGGGGTTTTTGGATTCTTGATGTTGTATGTATGCCACTAATTTTTTTGTCGTTGATAACATCTTAAATGAGCCGATTTAATGTTTATTTGATCTGTATTTTGTGGGGTTTTTTGGTTGTTGATAACATCTGAAGATACTTGCCAGACACCATCGATGTTGCAAACAGCAGTCAGTAGACACCATCAGGGTTTTTGGTTTTTGGGTTGTTGATAACATCTTTTGGAATGTGTCCAAGTTTTGGCTATATTTTGGAGGTTATGACAGGGCATACAAAGTGAGCATTAGATAGATTTTGGAGGTTATGTATTAGAAGTTGAAAGGAATGTTCAACATAAAAATGACATAGATCAAGTTGAAAGGAAGAATGACTTTTGTAAAGAAATTTGTATAACCACTTGATGAATTTTGAAGTTACCATAGATACAATCTTTAGAAATTTGTAAATAAATTTGTATATGAAGTGGAGAATAGTTCGACAGTTTTTAGTAGTGCTTTAATTAAGGTTGTGCCCCTAATGAAAATATATAAGTTTGTTGTGGAAAAATATTTAGTACTAGATATGCACACTAAATGTATATAACCTGTTAGGATTAGAAAGTTGTGCTTTAACAAAAGAACTAAGCGGTGAGGCTATGGAGGTAGTTCATTTCCAATGCCTTAGAAGTGTAAAGAAGCATGAGCAACAACGTATAACCTGGAATTTGAATAGAAATTACCACATTTCCAAAATTAAAGCCAACTCCAAAAATATTGACAACTTCAAAGATCAATAAAAAAATCCTGCCAATGCCAAATATCACTCCAAAAAGAGAATGCCAACTATATGTAAAACATTGAACTTAATATCCATATAAGCTGTCATAATTATATTCATGGATAACATATCATACATGTTAGGATCCAATCAATCCATCCGACATTTAAAACTAACATGATAAACCAACCAAAAACTATTACAAGAGATATAATCCAATATAGACACAACAATATACGTACAACCATATTCTCTACTATCCTTCTTCGAAGTTCGTCCTCTTGCTTCTTAGGCAATTTCTCTCTCTCTATTAGTTTGTCATTTTCTTTTTGAGCTTCATACTCACGCAGTAATAAAGCATCCTCCCTCTTCCGAATTTCATTCTTTTGTTAGGTTTTTCTCAGATACTATTGATTGATGTGAAGAATTTTCAGTAGTTAATTTTCTTATGAGCTCTAAAGTGAGGGCCACATTGGATTCAAACTGCTTTCTGCCTTTCTTGTGGACCATCTGTAATGGCAGCCTCTGAAAACCTACTTTAAATAGATAAATCAAGTACCATAGATACATGTATGAAGTCCTAATGAATGGATGATGTGCCACTCCCACCTTAGTTGCATCAAAAACCAAATGGACTCTGATTATGGTTCCCTGTTCAGAAGCAGTTGCTATGTACTTCCCATTGGAACATAGGACAATAGCAGCCAGAGGTGCACGATGAGCATCTATCTGAAATTCAATTGGATTAAGAATATAAATGAAATGAACTAGATAGTGCATAAGGAAAAAATTTTGTTTCAAATTTAATAACAAGCAAATAAATGCACAAAAGCCAGAAAATCTGCTCCTTCATGAATATAATAAGATTAACTCAAATCATTATCCACAATTATCTTGTAAAATGACAATGAGCCTGCATTTACCAGGATTGCATATCAATATAAACAACGAAAAACAAAACAAATTTAGAGCTCTGTTCATGAAAGTGTAAGAATGTCTAATCACAAGACTAGATTTATATTAACTAAAAAATGTTTAATGGCAAAAATCAGAAACAAGAGTCCTGACTCTCAATAACATAATAAATTCTAATTTTGAATACAATAATGTTACACAACATAAAAAGATCACCTCTGACATTGTTTTGTACCTATACATCACTTAAGTCTAACTAAATTAGATAAATGGGAAATTCTAAGAAAATACCACTGAGGTTAAGCGTCCTCGAGTAAGAAGCACACAGAGCTAGAGTCCACAAAAGTGTGATGATCACATATTGGAAATAGGGTGAACCAAAGGGAATAACCACATAATATTATTATTGGAACCACTTTGGTTTCCAGTTTGAAACGAAAGATTGAATATATCCAAATAGACCATGAAAATATATTGATTAATTGTCACTAACTCTGAAAGTTAAGTGGAAAAAAATAGTTAATTCTAACACTCCCATTCACATATGGGCAAAAAATCTTCCCTCATTGCTAACATTTTGAAGTTCTTAACCATAACAGAGGCTATTGAACGGAGATAAGGCTCATATGATCACATGCTTCATATCATGCAAATTACTATATTTATAAATGCTTAGGTTTCTATGAAATAGTCAATTTCTTATTCTAATAAAGCTTTTAATTTAAAAATCCCAGCTATGACCAACTCACCTCTAATTTAGGTCACATATTCAAGTTCCTCATCTACTTCGAAGTTTCAAATGCCAACACAATTGAGATTAAGTACCCCCATACAAATTGCGTATTTAGGCAATATCGACATGTCTTAATGTTTTTTATTAATGTGTCTTTCTTACTCTATTGTGTTTTTCATGCATCAAGAAGGATCAAAAGAGCAAAAGAACAAAGAAAAGCCTATCTGAAATTATACTCCTAAAAAAAAGGGCACGATAACTTTGCTCTTGTACAAGCATGTATTGAAAAGATGTTGACAAGGCATATAAATCCAAACAGGCGTTATAAATGTGAAGAAGTGTCTAAGATGCCAATTTATTAGGCAAAATCATTTCGAAAATCTAAGCACATCATTATTAGTGCTCCATCTAAGAAGAAGAGCAATTCTCTATGACAGCCATGATTTATGTTGTTTTAAAAATAACCCTAAGTTATCCAGTCCACTATCGAGCACATTAGCTTCATACATCAAACCCCGCACCCCCCTCCCCCCCAGAAAAACCTCTTTTAATAATTAATATCAATAAAAATTATCAGAATAATTATTGCCATAAAACATGGAAACAGAACATCAAAACAATAATCTCCAACACAATTCAGATTCTATCTAAAATCTTTTACCTTTCCTTATTCATGAGAACATCAAGTATTGAAGTTAAAAAATTCAATTCTCGGAGAGCAGTTCCAGTTGTTATATTGAACAAACAAAGACGACGTGGTGTTATAGATGGTTGTTGAAGTCAAGGCGATTATTTTCGTTCTGCTAGGGTTTTTTCGAGGGCATTCGATTGGGGGCTATTGCGATCATGGCCGCGCTACCTCCTGTAGGAGCTGAGGCCGGAGGGTTTAGAGGAGGTAGGACGGTGGTCTGGTTGCAGGGGTGGTTCGGGGGAGGCTTTGCTCAGCAAAGGGGAAAGCTTTTTAGGAGGACGATCATTTGCTCAAGCCTTGAAGAGGCCAATTCCAGGGGCGAAATTCAAAATTCCTCTACGGAAGCCGGAATTGATTAATGGGGAGTTGGTTTTGTTTTCACTGATGTGGAGATGGAAAGGGATCCGAGGATTTGAAGTTTGCATTGGTGCTTAAATTTCTCTCTTCAAGGCCGTCTATCGATGTTCTTCGAAGGCAGATTATCCAATCTTGGGGCTTATCTGAGGTCCCAATGATTAGCTTTATGGATAATTATCATGTGTTGTTGCATTTGGCAAATGAAAAAGATTACATTCATGCATGGGCAAGAGAAGGAAGATTGGTGGCTGGGTGTCAGTATCGATTATTCAACTGGTCCGTGAATTTTGATATCAATAAGGAGCCATCGATTGCACCGCAGTGGATATTTTTACTAGGTTTGCCTTTACATCTATATAGATTGGATTGTTTACAGAGTTTTGCAAGCAGATTTGGTAAATTTTTGGGTACAGATAACGCCACTTTATATAGAACACGAGCCGCTGGTGCACGTTTGTGTGTTAAAATGGATTTGCAAAGGAATCCTATTGAGGGTTTTCCGTTGGTTGTAGGACAGAAACAGAGTTGGCAAAAGGTAATATATGAGAAGAGGGATTTTTATTGTAAGAAGTGTTGTAGGCAAGGGCATACGGAAGTAGTCTACCGTGTTGGAGTGAAGACTTTGGTTAAAAGGAAGGAAGGGCTGAGGAAGGAGGGAGAAGGATTAGTATGGAAAGAAGTGGGTAGAAAAGAAATTGAGATTATGGAAGAGGGGGGTTCAGTTTTGAGAGTTCAGGGACAGGGGGAGATGGAGAAAAAGAATGAGGAGGTGCAAGTCCCTTTGATTGTGAGTGGAAAAAATATGGAAGGAGTGAATGAGGTTAGTAAGGAAAATAATGTTAATAGGGAGGAAGGAAATATGAGAGAGATGAGTACTGAAGAGGAAACCGAAATGGTTCATGACCCTTGTTCAGGGGGTTATAGGTGTGCAAGTTGAAATAGGAGGTTGTTCTAGGATAGGTCAGGAAAACAGAGTAGAAAATAGTATGGAAAGGGAGGACGTTCTCGTGGAGGAAGTGGATGAGATGGAGGGGGAAAAGGAGGGTGAGGTGGTTAGAATTAGTTCTGATGTGTTATCTGAGGGAGATGTGGAGGTTGGTATTGATAATCAAAAAGACTATTGCTCGGATCCAGGTATTGTGCCGGTGGCTGCATCAGAAGGAAGAAATAAGGAAGATGTGCAAGTTAGAAAGTCTAAGAAGGCTAAGGCCCTGCCTTAAAAATTGAATTTATGATTGATAATGTTATGTATTAGAATGTGAGAGGGTTGGGTACGTCAAAGAGAAGATTAAAGAAAATTGTAAAAGAGTATAAGGTGGGCGGGGTATTTGCAATTTCAAAATTTTTGTTCTAATGTCGTGGAAGGTGGGAAGATATGGCTGTTCTGGAATGATGAGATTCAGGTTGATATTGTGGGAAGTTCTAATCAATGTTTGACAATTTTATTAACAGAGGATAGAAGCTCCTTGCTTCTTACCTTTGTCTATGCTAAATGCTCTCAGATTGTGAGGAGGGAGTTGTGGGAGCAGATTCAGGGGATTTCCAGTTTTGTGGTGCCATAGGTAGTTATGGGAGATTTTAATGTAATTCGATCTGATGCAGAAAGGGTGGGAGGAAGGCCTTGCTTGGGTTCCTCTATGGCTGAATTTAATGGATGTATTGATGGGTGCGGGTTGTTGGAACTCAGATTTGAAGAAGGAAAGTTTTCTTAGTGTAATGGACATCAAGGGTTGGCACGATGTTGGGCGAAATTGGACAGGGTGCTGATTAATAATGATTTCTCTGTAAAATACGATGAAGCTAATGCATCTTTGTTAAAGAGAAATACTTCAGATCATTCTCCGATCCTTTTAAAGCTAGTTGCAAATATGGAGAGGCATGGTCCAGTGCCATTTAGATTTCAGAATATGTGGACGTCACATGTTGATTTTTTTAACATGGTTGGCGTTTCATGGAATGAACATATGGTGGCTGATTCAAGGTTGTGTAAACTGGTGGGTAAATTAAAGAGATTGAAACAAAGGCTTAGGGTGTGGAATAAACAAACCTTTGGACGTGTTGGTGATATTGTCCGAGAGTTGGAGGATAGGGTGGAAAGATATGAGATTTTACTTCAAACAGAGTATTCAGAATCAATTAAAGAAGAGTTTCTTGTTTCTAAGGCTGAATTGGATTTATGGTATAAAAGGGAAGAGAGAAGGTTAGCGCAGCAAGCAAAAATAAAATGGTTATCTGATGGTGACCAAAATTCCAAGTTCTTCCATGCGGTGGTTGCGCAAAGAAGACGTAACTCTTGTGTGAGCTCCATGAAGTTGCCTGATGGGTCGTTGTTGGAAAATATGGAAATGGTTCATAATGGTGTTGTAAATTATTTTGAACAGTTTTTAGGCCAGGATATTTCGGTACAGAGGCCAAATTTGGGTAGTATTATTCAGCCAGTGATTTCTGAGGATTCTATACTGAAGCTAAAAGAAGAACCGACTGGGGAGGAGGTATATGAGCTGTTTCTATTTCAGTGGACAGCGGCCCAGGACCGGATGGTTTTGGGTCAGCTTTCTAAATTACCTGTTGGGAAGTAGTTAAAAATGATGTGATGGAAGCGGTGCGGGAGTTCTTTAAAGGTGATATGCTGCCTCGATTTTTTTGTTCTTCTTATATAGTTCTTATTCCAAAGGTAAAGGATCCTCAATATTTTGATAAATTTCGGCCGATAAGCCTTTGCAACGTCATATACAAAATTGTCTCTAAACTCCTTGTTGGTAAGCTGTCCATGGTGATTGGTGATTTAATATCACCTGAGCAAGGTGCTTTTGTGAAAGGTAGGAGTATTTTTGAAAATGTAACGCTTACTCAAGAGATGTTGAAGTTGTTACATAGGCGGGTGAGAGGTGGTAATATTATGTTAAAACTTGACATGAGTAAAGCGTATGATAGAGTGGAATGGCAGGTGGTAGTTCAGATTTTTCATGCTTTTGGTTTTCCAGAGTGCTTCTGTAAGTTGATTCAAAATTGCATTTCTACTCCTTGGTTTTCTGTTATGATGCACGGCACATATAGGGGATTCTTCAAGTCTAAAAGGGGTTTGAGATAGGGGATCCATTGTCTCCCTATATTTTTATTATTATGGAAGAAATTCTTTCTAGATTAATTCACAAGAAGATGACAAAGAAGCGTATTTTACCGTTTGCACATCCGAGTGGTGCCCCTATTATATCTCATTTGTTGTATGCAAATGATATCGTTATTTTTGTAAATGCTTGCAAAAAATCTGTTAGACATTTAATGGAGGTGCTGAGAGAGTATGAAAGCTGGACTGGTCAAAAGGTTAATAATGATAAATTAGCTATCTTTTTCTCAAAGAAGTTGGGTGTTCAATGGAGGGGTGAGTTGCTGCATGTGACTGGCTTTCTTGAAGGTAAATTTCCTTTTACTTACTTGGGAGTGCTGTTAGTGGATGGTAAATTGAAGGTTTGTCATTTTGACCCTTTGATTCAAAAAATAGGTAAGAAAATTAAGGGTTGGAAAAGTAGACTTTTGTCTCAAAGAGGTCGACTAGTGTTGTTGAGACATGTGCTGTCAAGCATGACTTTGCATTTGTTAGCAGTTTTAAATGCACCAATGTTGGTGATAAAAAATATACAAAGTATGTTTGCCACTTTTTTTTCTGGGGAGTAACTGATGGGAAAGGAAAAAGGAAATGGAAGGCTTGGAGGACATTGTGTGTGCCTGTGGAGGAGGGGGTATAGGTGTAAGGGATATTTCAGAAGTGTAATGGTCTTTATTTATGAAGTTTGGATGGCAGTTATTAACCCATAATTCATTATGGGCTAGATTTTTTAAAACAAAATATGTTAAAGGATGGCATCTTGCTATTTGTAAGGCACATGGATCAGATTCTTCTTTTTGGAGGAAAATAATGAAGTGTATGCCTGAGCTGTTAAGCAAATCAAAGTGGAAGGTTAAAGAAGGAGAAGTAAGATTGTGGTATGATAAGTTCTTGGATTCAGGCCCGTTGTTTTCGGATATTCCAGATGGTGAACATTCTCGTATCAGATTAAAAGAGTTGGTTATTAATAATGTGTGGGATGTGGAAAATTTACAAAGGCTGTTGGGTATGAATAAAGCTGAAGAAGTAATGGACAGCATTGGTTCTCTTAGAAGTTCAACAGATATACTCTTATGGCTTCCGAAAAAAAATGGTTCTTTTAACACAAAATCAGCATGGGATGTGATCAGATTTAGAGCACCAAGGTTTGAATGGGCTAAGTGGGTTTGGAACAAATGGTTGCCAAAGAAAATTGCTATATGTATGTGGAAAGCTGCTTTTGAGTGTTTGAATGTGGATGATAAGGTGAGAAGGGTGGGGTCTCTTGCATCTGCATGTGATTGCTGCCAGTTGCGTAACATAGAAGATTTGGAGCATGTCTTGAATAAAGGAGATTTTGCTGTTGACGTATGGATGAAGGTTTCGGTGGAAGTAGGTGTGCCACTCCTTAGACACCAAAGCTGAAAAGAAATAGTCCAGATGTGGTTTAATAGAGCTTCCAGATATTCTCAATTGGGGAATTTGATGGGGTTGATCCCTTGTTTGGTTGTGTGGAGGTTGTGGAGAAAGAGATGTGTGGCGAGAATGGAGGGGAAATTGGAGAGTAGTGCAGATGTTTGGCTGTCCATTAAACATTGGGTGGGGGTTTTGAGCAATAATATGGCTGTTATAAAGCATTTGAAGGATGTTGATCATCGGGTATTGAATAATCTGGATGTGAAGATTGCTGGAAAAAGAGACAAAACTATGACAATAGTGAGATGGCTAAAACCGAGACAAGGGAGGCTGAAACTCAATGTGGATGGGAGAAGCTTTGGGAATCCAGGGTTGGCTGGTGGAGGTGGTGTCCTTAGAGATTGTACAGGTTTGTTTATTTTTGGTTTTTCTAAATCTTTTGGTTCTTGTACTAATAATGAAGCTGAATTGAGAGTGGTGATTGAAGGAATAAAACTTTGTAAACAGATGGGATATTATCGGATTGACATTGAATGTGATTCGAAGATTGTAGTGAATTGGATAAGATCTCGTAAATGCCCTTTATGGTATTTGTGGGATTTTTGGGAGGAGCTGAATTTGTTATTAGAGGGAGTAGATTTTTCTATAAATCATTTGTATAGGGAAGGTAATAAAGTGGCTGATGAGTTGGCTCGACGGGGGGCTATGGGGAGGAATAATTTGTTTACAAATAGTTTTCAGCTTCCTAGAGTTATCAAAGGGTTGTATAGGTTAGATAAAATGGGTATGGCTTATATTAGGCATGGTGAGCTGGTTTTTTTTGGTGGCATTGGTATAGATTTGTTTGCTTCTATTGGCTGGTTTGATGCTTGGGATTTTTAATGGATATTTTTGTAAATCCCAAGTGTTTTTTTGTTACGACGGTATTCCCCTGCCAAAAGTGAGGGTTTTTTAATAAAATTAGGACGGTGCTGCTATGAAGGTGGCTTCCGGCTCTTCGTAAAAATTTAAAAAAATAATAACAAGAAAGTAAGACAATAGATACGGTACGACCTTTATAAGTAACATGGCCAAAACACTTGTTCACCAGCTCCAACAATCGTAAGAAGACTGGAGGTAAACAGTATTTCGACAACAATGAAGGCTCCAATAGCTAGCAAAAGAAAATAAAATATTTGTAATGACTATAGAATTTCAATTAAGCTTCATGATATCCAAATTTCAAGTGTAGACATAATATTACTTAAAAGTGCTTATAAAGGAAAGGCAACAACAAATTATGTGGCAAAAAATGATACTAAGGTTTTCAGTCGGCTTTTGCTTTTGTGCATTGTACCATAGAAATGATACATGGCCCTTAATATTGGAATTCAAAGCTTCCCAAAATTTGAAGAAAGGAAATGGATCCTGATACAGACTTGCAGTTACCAGTAACTATGTTGAGGGACTTTCCTGAACTTAATGTGTAAACATGTGCGACTGAGAAGTGAGTCCCATTAAAACAAATTGGAAAAAAAATACCTTTGATGAAGATTTCTTCTACTGGAGGGGGTGAGGGAGATAGGTCTTCAAATGTGGTGAATCGGTCCAGCGGCTAGGGGCTGAATGCTGCATCGAGTGAGAGGATGAATTTTTCTAGGGTTCGGTGAGGGCTTCAGGGTGAGAAAGAAAAGTAGTGAGAGAGAAGAGTCTAAGGTTCGAGAGGGAGAAGATGGAGAGTTGAAAGGTTTGAGGGAGAATGAGGATGAGGGAGATGGGTCTTCAAATGTGGTGAATTGGTCTAGCGGCTTGAGGCTGAATGTTGAGTCGAGTGAGAGTAGGAATTTTTCTAGGGTTCGGTGAGGGCTTTGTGGTGAGAAAGAAAATGCGTGAGAGAGGAGAGTCTGAGGGAGAAAAGGGAGAGTTGAGAGGTCTGAGGAAGAACAAGAGTGAGATGTCTAAAGGAGAACGAGGGTGACAGGACTGAGGGAGATAGGTCTAGTGAGATGTCTGAGGGAGAAGAGCGAGAATAAACCATGAAGTGGAGAAGAATCGGGTTCGGCCACGTTAGGAGTGTGGCTTGTGGTTAGGGAACCGGAGGTTGAGTAAATTATTTGATTGAAGAATGATAGTACGACTTTTAAATGTGCCACTCTGTATTTTTTTTTTAATGATGAAGAAAATAATTATTAGTGAATTTATATATTTTTTTTAATTTCTTTTTAATGGTTAAGGATGTTTAAAAATATTTTTTAAAAATAAATTCTATTTGTACTAGTGTACATATTTGAAGTATACATTTAATATGCAGCTTAGCATTGTCCAAGTAACTAGCAATAAGAGGGAAGAACAAGAAAACTGCCTCCAAAACCAACAATATTGGGTTGATTTGCATTCTATTTTAGTTCAATGGATACAAGTAAAGTGATGAGAAATGTAGTGAATTTATGCAGAGAAAGTAGCATATTGGTGTTACTGCATACATAAGAAATTTTTCCGTCGTGAGAACCAACATATACAGTTTTGTCAAAATGAACTTTATTTAAGAACATAAAAACAAAACAAAACAAAACAAAAAGTTGAAAAGGGTAGGATTCTGAGACATTAATTTATCAATTTTGGCTGGCCCCTGCCATTCCATGCCAATGACCCAGAGCTTACATTACTGCATCTAGCTTCCGATGATTGATTAGAGAGCCATTAGATTCTCTATGTTTCCTGCCCTAACCTTGTAAAGATTAAGATTCGGTTTGATAGTAAATTGAATTAAGATAGTTAAGATAAAAGTTAAAAGTTAAATAAAATATTGTAAGAATATTATTTTGTTAATATTATTATTATTTTAAAATTTAAAAAAAATTAAATTATTTATTATATTTTATAATAAAATTTTTTAAAAAAATTATAATAATAAAATGAGTTAAAATATTTTACTATCCAAATACTACTCAAGCGAAAGATCACTGAGGTGTGTACACTACTTCTGGTGGAGACTTTTTTCGTTGGCACTTAAACATCCTCAAAAAGTACGAAAAATAAAATTCACATGCACCATTATTTTTATAATTAAAGAATATTTTTATAAAATAATCTTTAAAAATAATATTATTTTAATTTTAAAATATAATTATATAAAAAATCATAAAAATAAATTATACGTATATCATTATTTAACTAACAAATATGAGAGAAATATTTTATAATATTTGACTCTAATAAGTTAGATATCGGTCATTCTCATGTCAAGACTTCAAGGAGAAAAAGTGAACATCAAAAGCACATAACATTTGAAATCTTTTATACTTTATCGCGTATGGCCAGGGCAATCACTCATCCCTGTTCATTTGATTATACTGTGATGAGATAAAATAAAAATTAAAAATTAATTATAATATTATTATAATATAATTTTTTTAATAATATTTTTATTTTAAAATTTAAAAAAATTAAATTATTTATTATATTTTATGTGAGAGTTTGAAAATATTGTAATAGTTTTATGAGATGTGACCTCATCTCATCTGCCAAATCAAACCAGGCCTTAGTTGTATTTTGTTTTTTTTTTTTATTATTTATGAGAAATTAAAAACTTCTAGAATTCAATATCTAATTAGAGAAAAAAAAAATAGATATGTAAAATGAGTTTTATAATTCTTTCCTTTTAAGTCTTACATTTGATTCCTTTAGATATTATTTTTTGTATCTCTTTTTTTCCTATTCTCAATCATGTCGTAAATGGTGGCGAGATTTCATAAAGCTACAAATCATGGGTTGATTGAATGGCATCATTGCTTTGTGATAAGGATTAAGGAACATTATTTCTTTTTTTTTTTAAATAACCACTAATCTTCCTTTTCTTCGTATCTACCTTTTATTATTTTAGAGGTAATGCGAAATGTTTGATTAATGGTCTGTTTAGATAGAGGTGAGATTAAATCACATTTCATCTCATATAATTTAATTTTAACTAATAATTTTATTATTATTTATAAATTATTTTAACTCATATCATCTTATCTCATTATTTAAAAAGATCTGATCTTTAATCGATACTTAATTTTTACGTAGAATTTATTAAAAAAATATATATTTACCGTCAAAATTATATAATTATAATTTGTAAAGTACAGAACGGATCAACTTCGAGGATCGTGGCATATAAAGTTGCCACTGAGCTATTCTTTGGGCAATATTTGCCTTTAGGAAGGAAACTTTAATTTATTAATTTGACTACGGAGATGATTAAACTTGTGGTTTGCTTTAATAATTTGTCCTTTTCTTTATAGTTTCTGTATTTTTGTAAAGGTTCGATATGCAGGGTGCATGCATGACAATATCAGTACGTCATGATTGTGGGTACCACAACAACATTAATTTTTATCACAACGTGTATGTTTTAAATTAGAAATGGTGGAATTATTTAACCTTTGAAACACCAAAAATACCATAATGCTGTCTGCTATGTAAGTATATAGTGGAATTGGAGGGAATCCGAGGTCAGGGAGAGTGATGTTTTTGTCCTAAGCTACCCACTACTTCCAAAACTATAAGCACTTGTTTCTAAGGATCATGTACATATAATTTGCATGAATATAGCCGCATAACTATTACAATTATAAATATTTTATAAAATTAAATTCATAAATTAATATTGTTTTGTATAATACGTTAAATTATAATTTTTGTAAATTTATTTTTATAATATTCTATTAAAATATTTATCTTCCTTAAATTATGGATAAAAAAAAAAAGTTAGACAGTGAATTGATACACTCTCCAACAACATTTATCAATTGATTACGTGTACAAGAACAACACGAGTATAAATACATATCGGAGTCAACCAAAACACAATGGTCCAATCAAATTATACACTGCTGCTGAGTCCTCGATCAATTAGAAACGAAGATAGTCAAACCGATGTGTCAGGCCATGTTCTGGATGCCAAAGTTAGGTTTCCAACCCATTGAACTAGACTACTAAAATCAGACTAGAGAAAGAATTTCATGAAATTATATTTTACGGTCGTCACGCAATTTTCTTTTTTTTTTAGAAAAAAGTAAATTAATATGGATTTATATGAAAAAAATAATAATTTTTAAATAATAAATCTTACTATTTTTTAAAATGATTGCACAATATTTATACATTCTATAATTGCATGAAGTATTACCTTAAACAAAAATATGGTGTTTGTGTTATTAAAAAAAAAAAAAATAGAAATGACTGACTATACCCTAAACCAATAATTGTTGGTTAAAGAATTTCACGTTTTGATTAAGATCGATAATAATACAATACAAGTAATTAAATATATTTATTCATATCAGTTTTAACATTTGAGATCGATAAATAATGATTTTACAGAATATATATCCTCCTATCAATTTAAATTTATGGGATAAGAAATAATTTCACGGTAATGTTTATAATGTTTTAGTTTGAGTTTAATGTCAAACCTGCCTCGATGCAATCTAAAAAGTAAAATAGAGGAAGATTTATAATTCATAATTTGTTAAAATTAAAACCTTGAAAATCTCGAAGTTGGTAAAACAGTTGATATGGAAAATGAATCTGAGATGAGTAATTCTAGTTAGCATACAGAAAATAAATGCAACATAGGTTTGTCTGAAGTATACGTGAAGGTGAAGGTGAAGGTGAAGGTGGAGGGAGACGTGAAAATGATTCCAATGTGAAATGGCTCAGGCATGAAAGGCAACGCCCACATCTCATCGTCATCGGTTTTAATATTTCGCTCCAATTGAGAGCGTCACCTCTTAACTACTGTAAACTTGTTGACATTGGAGGCTTTGGCTGGAGCCCATTTCTGAGCACTAGTTTCAAATCAAAGTAGCTCCTCATTATCGTGTAGGACCCTTTATCCACCACGTCGCCGTTGATCTGAATATTAGTCTATTACAGCCAACTGTCATGCTTACGCTTTTCTTCCACTGTCTCTTCTCGAATCCATAATGTGAACCTATCTGCAGCCCAACAACGTAAAGCACTGAAGTTATAGTAAATTTCTAAATTCTACCCTTTGGACGACGTTACGTACTCTTTCTGCCCGTTCTTTCCCGGAAGAGTACAAAAATTCTGGATAGAGAAATTAAAGGAGGGAAGTGTGGCAGACGGAGAACAAGGACTTGGAAGAATACTCCCGGAGTTCCAGAACAAATATGGGTTTCTCGGGATAGGCCAAACAGAGCAAAAGATTTGGGGGAAACAGAGAGTTCTACAACCAAAGCGGAATGGATTTCCTTCACTTTCTAATTTCTCTGCCTCTTTTACTCACATTTTATACTCTACGACCTGTTCTTGGAAATGCAGAGCTGAGAGCTCTTCTCGAGTTGAAGTCTTCACTGGACCCAGAGAACAAGTTCTTGCAGTCATGGACCAGTGAGGATGACCCCTGCAGTGGCTCATTTTTGGGGGTGGCGTGCAACGAGCATCGCAAAGTGGCCAACATTTCCTTGCAGGGAAAGGGTCTCTCAGGCAAGGTCTCGGGAGCCGTGGCTGAGCTAAAATGCTTGTCGGGGTTGTACTTGCACTACAACAATTTGTCCGGAGAAATACCCAAAGAGATTTCCAATCTAACTGAGCTGACTGATCTTTATCTCAATGTGAATAATCTATCTGGTGGTATACCGCATGAGATAGGGAAGATGAGTAGTCTTCAAGGTCAGTGGTTTGTTTCATGGGAAAAAGTTCCGGTTTTGCTCACTAATCTGTATCTTTTGTTTCTTCTTTTTGGGTGTTCTTTTGCAATTGATTTACGTATGGCTGACGTGTTGTGGAGAAACTGAGGGAAGGAAGAGATGAATTTCAAAATCTCGATTGAAGTTCTTTGGTTTCAGAAAAAATGACAGAATCCCCTTAGATGCGGGTAAATGTGGTGTTGGTGTGGCATTCGGAGTTGTTTTTTTTTTTTTTTTTTGGGGCTCTGGTTCCAAATTGAGCATAATTTTCTCTTGGTGCATTGTTATATGTGATGTGGTTTCGTTGCTCATTTTTGGATTGAAGGCCTCATGGAGAACTAAGTCCGTTGATTATTTTGGCATTTTTGTTTTCTTCTTTTCTGTCGAATGGGGTGGAGGTTTCTTTTCAGTTATTCATCTGGTTGTCTTTGTTTTGATCAAGTGGGATGGTTAATATCTGCATCTCGGCCACCTTAATTCACATTTCTTCAGAGAGGCAAATACGCGAAAGAAAAGAAAAGATTTCGATTTGCATATTTTGTCTTATTATTTATCACCAAAAGGCGAGTTTTACAACTGATACTGACTTTTTCGTTTAATACTTCCTTTCCTTTCCGAAATTTCCGCAACAACTGAATGGGCAATGAGATTAGGAATTGAGTGTTGTTGTACGAAGATGTCAATTAAAATTTGGAATCAAAGATGTATTGTTTTTAGGACATTGTCCTAAAACTCGGCTTAATTAAAAAAAAAAAAAACTTCTCTGTTTTGTAGTTTTGCAGCTATGTTATAACCAGCTGACGGGAAGATTCCTACACAGATGGGTTCCTTGAAGAGATTAAATGTTCTTGCCTTGCAAGACAACAGACTAATGGATGAAATTCCTGCAAGCTTAGGGAACTTGAGGATGCTAAAAAGGCTTGATTTAAGCTTTAATGGCTTCTCTGGTGGAATTCCAGCTAGTCTGGCGGATATTTTACAGTTGAAAGTTCTAGATGTCCGAAACAATTCTCTCTCTGGAGTTGTCCCTTCTGGTAAGTCTATTTCTTCCATCCTCGCTTATGTTCACTCAAAAAACCTCATTCTGACAGTCTTCCATTTTCTTTATTAACTTTGTTGTGGACTGATCTATACTGATTATAAGTTTGATAAATGAAAATGAAGCTTTCAGGAGATTAAAGGAAGGGTTACAGTGTGGGAACAATCCAGGTTTATGTGGAGTTGGGTTTTCTGCAGTGCGAGTTTGCACAGCATTCGATGATGGTAAAGTTGGACCAAGCATAAGTTATACTGCTCCAAAAGCCAACCCTCAGCCCGCAAATTTTGGAGCTCATTGCAGCCAGACGCATTGCTCAATGTCAACAAGATTCCCACAGGCTGCAGTAGTTGCAGGGGTTATTACAGTCACTGTCATATTGACAGGGCTGTATTTCTGATCATTATCATGTACCGCCGGAAGAAACAAAAGATCGGGACCATATCTGATTTTTCTGATGATCGACTTAGCACTGACCAGACTAAGTTCTACGTGAATAGTGCATCTCCACTAGTAATTCTTGAGTACTCCAATGGATGGACCCTTTGGCTGATGGCCGAAATGGCATTGGATCTCCTCACGATTATCTTAGTTACTTTAGGTTCAACATGGAAGAGGTTGAGTCTGCAACCCAGCACTTCTCTGAGGTAAATTTACTGGGAAAGAGCAAATTCTCAGCTGTGTACAAAGGAATTCTTAGAGATGGTTCTATTGTAGCTATTAGAAGCATTAATGTGACTAGCTGCAAGTCTGAGGAAGCGGAGTTTGTGAAGGGTTTGAAATTATTAACCTCACTGAGACATGAAAACCTTGTTCAGCTGAGAGGTTTCTGTTGCTCAAGGAGTAGGGGTGAATGTTTTCTCATATATGATTTTGCTCCAAATGGCAACCTGTCTAGATATCTTGATTTGGATGATGGAAGCAACCTAGCTCTCGACTGGTCCAAGAGGGTTTCTATCATCAGTGGCATTGCAAAAGGTCAGAGATTTATATTCATCACATTATTCGCAAATCTGTTGTAATGATGCTGCATTGTATCTTGATGCTGAATGGGTTGATAGGTAATCCTAGTCTAAGGAAATAACAGTTACAGTTGGATACGCTGTGCTGTTTCTTCAGTTTTTCCATGCATGGTCATGATGTGCATTTCTCAATAATATTAGTAGGTTAGTTATAGGTCTATTAATTTGAGAATTTATCAACACAAATGCTTTGACTGCATTTGTTGATGAATACGTATCTTTGTCCCAATCATTTGCTGTATGTGTCACTTGGAGATTTAATTGCTATTACGATTTTGCTATTGAATTTATTAGTACAAATTTGTTACAACCTACAAATTTTTTTTTTTTTTGGGGGGGGGGGGGGGGGGGGTGGGGGTGGGGGAGTAGAAAAAAAAAATCCGAGTTTCCATAATAGTGAATTGCACTATCATGACAAATTATTAGGGAATAAATGCTGCCAACTGTGGAGTTTTAAGGCTGATCTTGCCCATTTCTTCAAGTGCCTCTTTCATTTTATGTCCTGATTTTAGATGATGTTTTGCTCTTTAGAGGCGCTGCCAAAATGGAAATTTTCTTTCTCATATTTTAACAAGGTGTGTAAGTGCACACTCCTTTCTTCCTCGTATTTTTTATTTATTGATCTCACCCCTGAATCTCAAAATACAAATTTAGTTTAAGAAAACCAATGAAGTGAGACTGTATCATATGCGGGATCACAAGACCTCAAAATATATGGTTGCTTATTTTGATATTGTGTTGTGCTTTTCTGACCAGGGATTGGGTATTTACATAGCAGCAAAGAAAACAAGCCTGCCATAATTCACCAAAACATATCAGTCGAGAAGATTCTCATTGATCAGCAGTTCAATCCATTGATTTCTGATTCTGGCCTTCCTAAGCTTCTTGCTGATGACATTATCTTCTCGGCTCTTAAAATTAGTGCTGCCATGGGATACCTAGCTCCTGAGTACATTACCACTGGTCGCTTCACTGAGAAGAGTGACATATATGCATTTGGAGTAATCATCCTCCAAATTCTTTCCGGTAAGCAGAATGTCACCAACTCAATAAAATTGGCAGCTGAATCTTATAGATTTCAAGATTTCATCGACACAAATCTGAAGGTGAGTTTCTCTGAATCTGAGGCAACTAAGTTGGCAGAAATTGCACTGATGTGCACCCACGAGCACCCTGACCACAGGCCAAACATCGAGGCCGTAATTGAGGAGCTAAGCAGTTTTAGTGACAGTTCTTAATGGCCTATTTTTGTGTCTATTTCATGGGAGTTGCTGAAGATAATAACCTAATGATGGACCTTCATTAATCTGTCTACTCTTGTTGAAGCTGGTCCTATTTATAGTTATATCCTTCTGAGCAAACTAATGATATTACTGATACGTGTGAAAGACTTAGTTTCCTGCAAATTTGCTGGTGGAAGAGAAGTCTATGTTGGGAAACAAGAGTCCTCGTGATTACTTGTAATAAGATATTTCTACCTTTCTGAAAAGCAATAGCTGTGATGAGGAATTGGAAGAAACTCTGATTATTTCATCCATTTATATATATAGTTTCTCATACATTGAAGAAATGCATTTGCAACCACGGCCCCGCTAAGTGACGGTGCCAAATGCTAATGTGTTCATTTATAATTGATGTCAGACCATAAATAACAGCAGTACCAGCAACCAGACGTGTAAGAAAGTTAAGTTATCAAGCTTGTCCAAATGGTTGTGGTTGGTTGACCATGTTTATTAAGTCATTGACCCAGAGCAGCTGGGTCTCTTATCACAACGTCACAATTTCTAAAGTAGTTTTTTCTTCTTGAGTTGCATGGTCTTTCAACAAGAAGTGAAAAACCTAATCGTTTGTCCCCAGGCCCAAGAAAAGTTCTCTAATTATCTAAATCTGTTACTTGGAAGTCATTGGTTCTCTACTTTGATGCAATCAAAAGGCATGTATTAGAGGTTTGACACATTCAGAAAACTTGAGATGAAGCCTATATAGAGAAGGCAGACATTGAGAAAACAAAGTTACATTATTATCCACTTTCCATCCATTTTTCCTCGAGTTCTCTACCCACAACATTCTTTCTATTTCCCCTCGCTAAAATTTTAAATGCTATTTGAGGAATTAATGTGCAAATCAGGGTTTCTACAAAAATTCTCTTTCTTTCTTTCTTTCTGGCAATAAAGAATAGAGAACGGCCTCATTTTATTTCTCAGAAGAAGGGAAAAAAACTGAAGAGCTACGAGGTTTCAACCCTTCGAAGAAGATTCACGGCCAGCATACTCGCCAAGACAGGAGGGCTACTCTAAGCAACAGCACTGTGCTGTTGATGCTCTTGAAACCATTCAGCAGGCCACCAATCTGGTCTAATAGCCTCGACCTTCACATCCTCGCGTCCTTGTATAATCAATGCACCCGATCCTTTGAAGGCATCCTCCAACCGCAGAAGTCCCAGCCCACGACACCCTAGTGCAGTTGTCACCGTACCAACCTTCTTGTGGGAGCTATCGTCCTTTACTTCTGAGCCAGGAGCGACTTTCTGCTCCACCTCTGAGGAACAGGAATGAAACGTTTGGGTCATACCAGGACCAGCGAGGGATAAAAATGGGCAAGATTTCAGATGAGAGGAATATTTACCTTCTCCACTGTCAGTGAGAAACCTTAAAGGAACTGCACGCTTACGAATGACACCCCGGTGATGCGTACGAGCAACAAGCTCTTGGCCCACGTAGCACCCTTTGTCAAAGCTTATTGCATTCAGACCCACAAGATTGTATTCAAGTGGAATTGCCTCTCCTAGAAATGATAATAAGAACTCCATGATTTCTATCCAGAAAAACGTACATGATATGTGTGTGTGTGTGTGTGTGTGTGTGTGTGTGTGTGTGATATTTGTAAAAAAAATAGAAATGGAGAGAAAACAATTCTATCAAAAATGAAAAGAGAAAAACTAGGCAAATAATCATGTCATGCTTACGGTTACAAAATGCAGACAAATTACTAGCCACAGCAATTGAAAGGGTGAAGGGCCGGATACAAAAATCAATTAGATTTGAGTTAAGGATCTAAAATATGTTAAGGAAAATATTGCAAAAACTCGAGCATAACCTCAAGGAGGAAATAAAAAACTACCTTTTGGAATCTCAGTCGAGTTGCAGTCTAAAATACGTTAAGGAAAATATTGCAAAAACTCGAGCATAACCTCAAGGAGGAAATAAAAAACTACCTTTTGGAATCTCAGTCGAGCCTTCTGCAACTCCCTTCTGCAACCTCCAGAGTAGATAATTCTGTTCATCTGTTTTTTTGTCAGCCTCGACCAAAGGTGCTGCAACAGGCACAAAAGGAAAATATTTATGCAGCTTATTCAGTAAGTGGGTCTGTCAAATGATCCATGATGTCATCATAAGCCCTTGGAAACTTTTTGATACTGTAAACATACGCAGATCTCAGGAGCAGCAAAAGCTTAGAAAACTCACGTATCGTGTCCGATGGGAAGATCCCCCTGAAACCAAGAGAATCCAATCTGGGATCCTTAAACCATTGCCATCCAAGATTAACTCCACGTGAAGCTGACACTCCAGTGCGATCAACACCACCACCCCAGCCAACACTGGCAGCCTCTGGTTCTTCTGCAGATAACGACTTTTCAGAAAGGTTCCCACCATAACGCTGCCAGCAAGAGAAGTCTTCTGCGACATTCTCAATCTCAACCTTAGACCTTAATCGGTATCTGATTGCACAAGATTTTCAAATAGAAAATATGCAAATGCATAGATTTAAAAGCTTATATTGACAAAAATAAAAAGCGCACAAATGCTTCCACAGAAGGATATTACTGGCCTTGTTATTACAGATTAAGCAAATAAAAGAGCATTAAGAGGGAAAAAATGGTCGTTCACCCACATAGGAAAGCCTCTGTAATTGTCCCGGTGCTGTCTAGGTGTTGGTCACATATCTTATAGCATAAGTGCAAAAAATGGAACTAATTATTAATTTATTCTTGTTTTCGGCTACAATTATTCATATTTAGAAGGAAGTGCAAGAAAGGTTGGTGGATCAAAAATCAAGCAAACATCAACTTTCTAGCAACAGAGGGATCCTTTTGTATTTTGTAATGGACCCAGTGGAAAGAATAGTAATATAAACCATACAAGAGAACAAAGAACAAGAAGATAAAGATAATGGCTACAACTTGGAGTATTCGAGGTCTCCAATTCCTCCCAAACGAAAATACAAGTTTCAGCACTAATTTTCCAGATCCCTCTAACAGAGGTTCCTCCCCCTCTATATACTTAGAATCCATGCCCCTAATCAATGACGACCAAACTCAGGCCCTGGGTCGATTCTTATTTACCTTAACTAGGCCCATGGGCCACTAACAACTCAACAACTAATTAAAATGACAGGATAACAACTAAGTTGGGCATTAAGCCCAGCCCCTTTAATTGGGTTCATAACATATTTTGAGTTGAGACTGGATCCGAAAACTGTGTCTTCCATGATTCTTTCCCTCCTTAGTAACTTTCCATTTTCATACTTATCCAAGAAAATTGTGGTGACTGCCTGGTCAACCAGTGAACCATAGTTGCTCATACATAACACAGGCAGCACCAAGTCTCATAAAACAGGTTAGAGGCCAAATTGCTGTAACTAGGAAAATAGCTAGAGGAATCTATGGTGCAGCACCCTAGAAGAAAGTGTCGCTTGAAGGACTCTGATATATCAGCTAATGAAAACTCACTCAAAGGATACACAGAAGACGACCTTTCTCATTTTCATATCTGCTCCTCTATACCAAGCCAGTTCTTTTATCCAAAACCCGGCAAGCAATGTTGAGCAAGAACAAATCATAATGTATTATTCTCCAACTGAGCTGCTAAAAGCAGAAAAACATTGGAGATAAAGAATAATTTTTTTATCGGAAAGAATCATTTCCATTCAAAAATGATTCTTGAACTCCAACCACCTAAATTTACGATCTTTACTTGCAGGTTATTGTTTTCCATGGCCAAACAATAGCTCCCCCATATTTCATTGAGTGTTCAAGTGACCTACCACATGCTGGGACATGCTTCATGACTTATTGTGACCACTCAATTGTCAAGGTTAGCAGAAAATCCGCAGTAACAAAATGACAGTTACTAATCTAAGACTTCTTAAGAACTAAGCGTGTTTCTTTAAAAGAAAACCGAACTCCTTATAGTTCAAAAGCAAAATGTGCACTCGAAGTTCACAATTCAGCTGTAATCTAACTACGGTTCTACTCTTCCTAATTTACCATAAAATTTAAGACAATAAACCAATCTTAACAACCGCCAATTCGAATACAACATTCTTTTATTTCATGAATAACTGCTATTCTCGAGCCAAAATTACGAAATTAACCATTCAAGGTCCCAAATAGATGCTATAAATTACAAAACTCACTTGGTGAGATTCCTAGTAATATTATTTATAAAACCTACTTGAGAAATAACGCAAATAATGTAAGATGAGTGAAAATTCGATTAACTCACTTCCTGAAGGTCTGCAAGAGCTCATCCAAAACAGTTGCATCCACATCCGCAAACAGCTGGAACGACTCGTCCGAGTTCGAACCGGGTCCGGAACCGTTCCTATCGAGCTTGGCCTCAGGCCTCGGCGGCATGTACAAGAACAGGTCGTACAGAAACCTTCCTTGAGGAGTCAAGAGCGCGGCGTACATGGGCGGGACAGACAAGGCGGGCAAATTGGGCGTGGGAAAGGTCGAGGTTCTCTCGCCCAGAGGTTCACCGAACCTCCGTACATCGTTCGTCAGCAGGCCCTGGAGGAACTTCAAAGTATCAGGACCTCGGAAGCGGACCACAGAGCGGGACCCGAGGAGCGAGGCCAGGGGCCCGGCGGTTTCGAGGTGAGAGAAACGTTTTGATACGAAACTGTATGCAGCGAATTTGGGATACCGAAGAGAGGATTTGAAGCGGTGCATTATCTTCTTGTTCTCTGCGTTCCACGACGACGAACAATCAGAAGGAAGGCTTCGAAATGAAAAAAGAAGGAGCTAAAGTTGGATAGGTGAAACGTGTGCTGAAAGGCTTTTGAACTTTTGCCACGTGTATTAGAGTGAAGGTTATTGTAATGGAAGTCAGTCCTAGATTGCCAGGTGTTCGATGGAAGTTCTGAGCGAGACCTGTGGCTATCGAATCTCAGGCAGAAATGGCTGGGCCGCTGCTTATTTATATTCGAAAGAGCAAACTACCTAAGCCCGGTAGAAGTTTTACAAGAGTTTGAATGTGATGTAAGAAACCAAACTCTTGGCCCAACATTGTGCACAGCTTTTGTTTTTCTTTTTTAAATAAATAAATAAAAAAAAAGGCAAGATTCGTGTTAAAACAGGATACAATAGCTCAAACACTAGGTTCCGTTTTAGATACAGAAATATTCTCAACTCATCTCATCTCATTATTATAATTTTTTTAAATTATAATATAAAATATAATAAACAATTCTACTTTTTCAAATCTCAAAATAATAATAATATTTTAACAATATTTTATTCAACTCATCTAAAATCATCTCATCTTATTTCACTATCCAAATGAAACTTAGAAGTCTATCTTGATCAAATGATGTTTCAAGATAATTAATCGAGTAATCAATTGCAATTTTCAACTAAAGACATAATGATAGAAAGCTAACAAATAAATAATACGCAATATACGATAAATGTCGTCCCTTTGACATCCATGAACATGATAATTACTCTTTGATTAGGAATTTATATATATATAGGATTAATTAAAGTTAGTATATGTGTGCCAAAATAAGTAATTTAACTTTCATTTTCTTTTTAGTCACGTAATGTCAATGTTTAATTATCATCATTGCTGACGTCTAAGGACAAAACTGGGTATAATTTTATTCCCGGACACTTTGATAGATGAGCTTTCTGATCAAGAAAAGATTGCAATAAAATATGGCTAGAATTCCTCGTGTTTTTGTTTACGACCGTTGGCCGAGACATGACTCATTTTCAATACAAATTAACGTAAGGAACTCGATCGATCGAGAGTCTTGACCTAAAGGCTGAAATTAACTCTTGTTTTATTTTCCACCATTTTTATATAAAGTAATCAATGTTAAGTTTTTTTTTTTTTTTTCTCTCGGCAAGTAAACATTTATAGATAAAACTAACAGATACAAGATATAAGTTCGATTGAGTGGAAGTCCCCTACAGTCTTCTCAAAGCCAACACACATTACAACATAAAAGTAAAAAAACAAAGAAGATGATCGGAATCAAAAGATTGACTCCCACCCAAATCTCCAGAAGGAAAAACCGCTTGGTGACGATTTTTAAATAGTCTGACAAATAAATTATTAAACTGTAGTTAGAAGTCACAGTACAAATGGATGTGCTGCAACGTGTTGGTTTGAACTGGCTGGAAGGAATTGTCACATCTATTTTCACTCGATCCTTAGTTAAGGAAAGCAGGAACATAGTGTAATCAATGTTAAGTTGATTCTTCACGAGTAGATCTTTAATCAGGCCACCAGTATAAAAATTATTGTGGGCAGGCAGGCTGTGAGTTGGCCAACGTTTACATGGTTTACATGATTTATTTAAGTTTCAGAGTAAAGTTGACCTAATTATAATTAATCATGGTTTAGGTTGGAAGCCATGCAACCTCCTTTTCAAAAGATGTTAGATTAAAAAGCAGTACAAAAAATTATAAACTTTCAATATATAATTACCATAAAGTCAAAGTGTTGGACATTTTGTTTCAATTATAATTATTTTAAAAAAAAATGATGGTATTCTAATTTTATTAGAAAGAGAAAACTTTGAGAATTACAAGAATAGAAAGATTCCAAAAAACCAAATTTAGGAAAATTTAGGAAATGAAAAATATAAATGAAAAAGTATAACAAAATTAAGTAATAATTTAAGAAATTCGTGCCCAATAGATGTAACACCTGCGCGATCTAGAAATCGAGCATAACAATCATAGGCTTAATTAGAAAGTTGAAGAAGAGAAGAAAATCTCCTATTACATCATAATTGGCTAGGTTGTCACAAGCACATTACCTTATATTCATGATTAATAATACTAAGGCTCCGGTTGGATAGAGTGAGATGAAATAAGGTAGTTTTAGATGAAAGTTGAATAAAATATTGTTAAAATATTATTTTTTAATATTATTATTATTTTAAGATTTGAAAAAATTAAATTATTTATAATATTTTATGTGAGAATTTAAAAAAATTGTAATGATAAGATGAAATCGTTTTTATATCTAAACGTGACTTAAAAGTAAAATCAAGATTGGATTATAATTCTTTTAAATTCTGCACGCGTGGAATAATTATCGAATTTTTTTTTTTATGCCGACAAGGCATGAGGGTCGATGCATTAGAAATAACACAGGAACACCACCACTTTGAATTATTTTACGTACACCACCTTAATGGTCTCACATCATTGTACAGCAATGAATTACACGCGGGATCAGATAGAATTTCAGATACATATGGCAATTACAGAGTAGAGCCGGCTGCTGATCTACATGTCCCATGCCAGCTGCTAAATGTAGAGATGGCGTGGTGGGTTTCCACTAACCCGATATCAGCATCATCAATTCATCATCCTCCATAGAGTTGGTCATTCCTGTGACGTGAACAATTTCACAGGCCAATGATCGTGCTTTATCTTGAATCCTTGATAAGGTTGGGGCTCAACTTTAGGTGTATGGATGGATGCTGACAGTGGTCATGTATTAATTGGAGCTATGGCGGTGTACGTACATATCACCCACAGCATTTCGTAATTCGGTGGATTTTGTTTTGTGGTTGGCTTGCTTTATCTTTCACCGACAGAATTAATTAATCCTCCCTTATTTTCATTGTTTATTTAGTTCTTTAGTTTTAATTTATATCTCTTCAATTATTTATTTTATATTTTATGAAGTTCCCTCTGAAAAAGAAAGTTAGTTGTTATTGAGAAGTTCTATATGGCTTAGAAATAAATTCATTCTAAATTTTATATAGAGTTATCTCACTTTTTTTATCAGGTCTTTTATAGAAAAAAACGAGTGTTTCTATATAGTATCAGAGCAGATTAATCTATGACTGATAATAGACTCATGCGACCTACTTACGATAATAGTACCAAAAATACAGGCCTACACGTAAGGAAACGTATCAAGAAATTTCACATGACTTAAAACAAATTCATTCAGAATTTTATAAGGAGTTATTTTATTTTTCCTATTAGATTTTTTATGAGGAGAAATAAGTGTTTTTATAATCCTAATTAAAAATACCTCCTCCATATTACAGTTTGATAGTGTTTTAGCAATTCGAATTAATATGTATGATTTTTTTAAACAAAATACTAATTATATTATTGTGCTCTATAATTTTGCTTCTAAAAAACAATTTATTTTTATAAAAAAACAATTTAGGCCCCAAGACAAAACTCCTCCGTATGTGAACTTGGGCTTTGACACGTACGTTTCTGGAAAAGAGAGGATATCTATTTTTCTTTCTCCTCCTGTGGATAGAACACGAGCGACGAAGACTTTTTATTAAGTCTATGCTTGTATATATTCCACGCTCCTACGATGAGTTAGATGGTGAAGATGTGACGTGAAGGTGAAAGACATTAGACCATTAATTCTTATCAAAACAAAATTAAGGTTGTGCTTAGATAACAAGATATTTTTAAATATTTTATAAATAGGAATGAAAAATTACTTATAAAATATTGAGAATAGTAATAAATAGTTATAAAAAGTAAGTGAATAAAAATAATAAAATAATTAATTATAGTAAGATATTCTCAATATCTAAACTAGACTTAAATAAACAAATTAACAAAAAATAAAAAGGGGGAGAGATTGATCTCGGTGTATATGTTTGACAAAGCGGTACTATAATCCACCAATGTCCCTTTTCACGTTACAAAATACGCACAAACGCGTTACATCTTTATCTCGCCTTCACATGATGAAGTGGCTTACTTTCTCAAAAAATAAAAATTCTAAATTCTAAAGAATAAGCTCGATTATTAATGGTCGTTCGTTGTCCTTGTAATAAGTAAACAAAACATGTAGCAAATGGTGTATGCATATATATATATATATATATATATGTGTGTGTGTGTGTGTGTGTGTGTGTTTGACAAGGATGTCACGGACTATATTCATTTCAATACTAATTGTAGTCATGTCTTATAAGTACGTACGTAGTATCCAATATCAAGTACAAAAAATATATATATAGCTATATAGGATGCTTTTATTTTATATTTTTCAGTACTTTGCTATTCTGATTTTTCTAATTAGAAACATGTACAAAAACATAAAATTCTAAATTAGGATCTTGATTAATTTAATTGCATGCATGCTTTTATGTTGTCCATATATATATATATATATATATATATATATATAACAAATTAATGTCGGAATCGATTAAACTAAAAAAATACCATGAGTAACATCCCTGGAAGTTACCTGGTTAATCATGTTGTTGCACACTGGTATATATGAGAAACAACGTTATTCTAATCCATTGTGATCCCCATCTACACGTTGGATGTGCGCGGATTCAATATCATTGTCAACGGTCCACGTACGACACTGTTTGCTGTATGTGAGACGACCCTTTCGGTCTCAAATAAAACGCCAAAATGGACTCCACCCCTGCTGCATATCCCCACAACCAAGTTTTTTAACTTCACGGCCAAGCAAAAAACTCAACTTGAAAAGAAGACGACAGACATCAGGACAAGCACAACACAAAATGAAGCTAGTTTGGTCTCCTGAGACTGCATCAAAGGCCTACATCGATACTGTTAAATCTGTAAGCTGAAACTTTCCAATAACATTTTCTAGTGTTGCTTCCCTTTTTTTTTTTTTTTTTTTGAATCTTTAATGAGTTGCTTTCTTTTTGTTTTCCATATATATATCTGATGAATTTACGGTCGGGTTTTGTTTGCAGTGCGAGCTGTATCAAGAATCAGGCGTGGCAGAGCTTGTTTCCGCCATGGCTGCAGGCTGGAACGCCAACTTCATCGTGGAGACATGGTCTCAAGGTGGAGTTATGGCAACAAGTACAGGCCTAGCGGTGGCGAGCCGTCACACGGGCGGAAGACACGTTTGCATAGTCCCCGATGAGCAGTCGAGGTCGGAGTATGCCCAAGGCATGGTCGAGGCCGGCATGTCACCGGAAGTTATCGTCGGAGAGCCGGAGGAAGCGATGGACGAGCTAGTAGGCATAGATTTCATGGTGGTTGATTGCAGGCGCAAGGACTTTGCAAGAATACTGAGGCTGGCAAAGCTGAGTAGCCGCGGTGCTGTTTTGGTGTGCAAGAATGCCAGTTCGAAGTCAGCAGCAGCAAGCTTCAAATGGCGAAGCGTTCTTGATGGCGGATCGCAGCATCTCGTGCGCTCTGTGTTTCTGCCGGTGGGGATGGGACTGGATATTGCACATGTTGCAGCGGCGGCCAGTGGGGGGAATTCAGGTTCAGGTGCGAAAAAATGGATCAGGCATGTGGATCAACAATCAGGAGAGGAGCATGTTATCAGAAAGTAGTTTTCTGGTGAAATTGAAAGATATATATAGACTTATAGTTCTGATCTCTCTCTTTTTTTTTTTTTTTTTAATCCTTCTTTAAATCTTACGTTGCATGTATAAACATAAATTCAATTTAATTATCATCTGTACAGAAGTTCGTGAGAAGAACTAAAGAAAACTTTCTAGTACTTCCAGCCTCCACAAAACTGACTTTTCATAAGTATATAATTCATTCTTTTCATGTCTTCGATCTCTGTCTACTTGTACGCAAAATCTTGGCATGGATATGTACAAATAAATACCCAAACTGTCCATGATCTAAATCAACTTGTATTTCTAATCTGGCTCAGAAAAAAGGAAATCTTGCAATGTTAAAAATACTAGAAGTAGAATCATGCATTAATGCACAAAAATACTTAAGTTATTTAATAAAAGGTCATCATGTAAATAAAAGTATAATTAATGCATGTTTAAATTATTTTAGAAAATTATATTTTTAGAAAGGAAAAATGATACTTAGCACCCCATTTGACAAATAATTAAATATTTGATAACCATAAATGAAAACAATTTTCTCTATTTTATTGTTATAAACTCGATCCTAAATTTCTTTAAAAGAAAAGTTAAGAGAAAAATCATATATATTTAAGAGAATTAAAAAAAAAAAAAAGACAGAAGAAAATAATTTTTATTTATAATTATCAAATTTGATTCTCACAAAGGTGGTCCCTTCACATAACTCTTTTAGAAAGAATATGAGTTCATATGGCTTTATGTAGGGTGAAGTACATAAATTTTTGTAAATTATTTCAAAAGAAATAAAGAAGCCTGTGCAAAACACAGCCTGGAGCTCCGTAGCACGTGATTCATGGGAGTCTGGGACTGGAATCACATGTGCAGCGTGATGGATAAGGATGTACGGATCTGATACACGTCAGAGTTGAGATTCAAATCTATGGAGATAACACGTGTGAAGCTCAGCAGAGTCTGTTTAAATAAATACACATTCCCTTTTAAGAAAAGTGACCACGAGTTCGGACTTTTACAACTAGATGTTGAAATAATTTTAGATAAAAATTAAAAATAAAATAAAATATTATTAAAATATTATTTTTAATATTATTATTATTTTGAAATTTAAAAAAATTAAATTTTTTATTATATCTTATATGATAATTTGTGAAAGTTATAATAATAAGATAAAATGAAATAAAATTATTTTTATATACAAATGGGATTTTAATTTATTTGGTTACTCAACTCATCTCAATTCATCTCAACTCATTATTACAACTTTTTTAAATTTCAATATAAAATATAATAAACAATTCAACTTTTTCAAATCTCAAAATAATAATAATATTAAAAAATAATATTCTAACAATATCTTATCATTTCAACTCAATTCAATTCAACATCCAAACGCAACCTAAGAATAGAGAAAAAGAAGTGTTATTGCAGTAAAAAATGTGTATAAAAATAAATTTATAAATTGACATAATTTTATAAAATATATTAAATTTATTTTACAATAAAAATAATACTATAATCTAAATATCACGTCAAGCTACAATAATATGTACATTTAATTTTATAAATTCATTTGTGGCTGAAACGAAACAGTTCTCTTGGAGAAAAATGTTGCCGCTGGTGAGATATCTTATAAGCCAATTTTTTCCTATGTAATTTTACTGGATGTCAGAAATCTTTCGGAACAAAGTGCTATCCATGTTCAACAGATCATGATGAAAACCAGATTTCATTCATGGGATAAACAATCCTTGTGCATGCTCGAACTTACGACGTTTATCGTGTAAATGATAACAAATATAGTGAAGATGACATATACACAACTTCCAGCAGGTAGAATCTACGTGTGAATACAAGACATCATCGATATTGGCCGTCCAAGTTTGCGAATTCAATCACTCCTTTAAAACATCCAGGTGATATATCTCCAAGGCTGAAGCTTATATACCATTTTGATGATTCCGTTGTTGCTGTCTCTAGGCATAAATTCCAGGCCATACTCAAGAATGATATTCCCTTCCTTCCGGTTGCAGAGACTGCATGTGAAAAAAACTGCAACCAACTGTCCTGGTCATCTATGGTTAGAAACCCCGAAGAACATCCAAGTCAGGCCTTGTTGGATATTCAAGACCCTGAAGTGCTGGCATCAGTCTCAGATCCTCGTCTGAGTATGCAGGGATTAACCAGTATTTCTTATCCCTCCCAAGCACCTGAAATGGGAAAAGGAAATTTACAATGTTGCCAACAATGTAATTCCGATGCACAATACAGCCGCTGTAACTTTTATTTTTAAGCAAACACAAAACTCAAGTACATGTTACTTGTCAAAAAATAAAAACTTCCAGTACATGTTGGTTTCCACTTTCCATTACACTGTAGTTTCCCATACAAAGTGAGAATCTGTCATATTATTCAGGAACTCAGACAAAAAATTTCAGAATTTCTAAAAAGAAGAAATTGGTTACAATTGCCCAAGGCAGTTCAGTTTGAAGAAATGTATTATTTTAGGTGTCAAGTCATGTGTAGAAACACCAATGGAAGAAGGTGAATTCCTGCATCACATGGTGTAGGAAGACCAGTTGATTCTTGCATCATGACAAAGGATTCTATGCATGTTATATACAACATGAACTGTCTCCAATTAACCATTGGAAGTCATGACAAGCAGAGGTGTTCTAACCATAGTCTGCCACCTTTAATTTTACTTACAGCTAGCAATGTAGTAATATGATCTATCATAGCCTCAGGTATAGAGAGACCTGTGGTGGATTATGACCACTAAGAATTACCGGTTTGAGATGGTGCATTACTAAAGAGAAGTGCAGACAAGAAGGGCGTATAAAACTGGGGGAACAAAGATGGCAAGGACATGTTCACAAACAATAGGAAATATAAAACCAAATTCCAGGTACCATGTCTTACAAGTCATACCATGGATAAGCTCAAACATGCAGTAAATTGAAATTAGTAGAGGATATATATGATGAAATACCAAGTATTGCAAACAAAGTTTTTAGCCTGAACATTTTGACGTCATGCTTTCATGCAGATTTAATTGTAGATGTCTAAAATCAAGTGCAACTAAATCAGGCTCTTCTTTCTGCTCTACAGTGCATATGTACCATACTAATCCTGGGTTTAAAAAGTTCACTTAAGCAATGCAATTTATCTAGCAAAACAGATTAGCAGAAATGGCACGCATATCCACCATGTTTCTAGACCCCACCCATACACACAAAGGAGTTAACCTGCTGAAAGTTTTCCTTCCATCCAAGGTCATAACGCCATTCACGAGTTGTTTTCTTCTCATATGCCTAAAATCAAGAAAATTGAATGATCAAGAACATTATGTCAGACATTTATAAGTTTAAATTCATTCCTAGTTACATGGAAAACAAGAAGGAATTACCTCAATTGTGGTGGTATTTGCAGCAATCAATGATATGTGCATAATCAGAAAGCCAAGAACACTCAGTGCAAAGGATAAGTTCAAAACTGAGTGGATAAAACAACAGCAATTGAGCACTTAAAGGGTACAGATGAAAATCTAAGATATAAGACGTTATATTTGAAAGAACTTACTGAATGTGATCAAAGTGGCTGCAAGGGTGCCTGGCGTTCCAGGTATCTCACCATCAGTGAAAAACTTGACAAAATACGGCAGTAACGATAAAGTGACAAGAATTGTCTCAAGAAATGTGTAAAGCTGCAGCAAAATTGGACAATAACGTTAAAAAGACCCCACTAAGTCATACTCTCATTGCTTTTTTTACTTCTCGGAAATTACACTATTAGCAGAAAAGCACAAGACACAATAAAATAAGTTGTGTTTGGTTGTTGAAATCAACTCAACTCATCTCAAATCAATCATTAATGGGATCCACTACTTTTTCAACTTTCCACAAAAAAGTTAAACACATCTCAACCTACTCCATACATTCAAACACATATCTCAACCTATTTACATACAGACACACCTCAATGGGACCCACAAAACATTACCATTCACACAACTCAGATCATCTGATATCACCTCAACATCCAAACCCAGCCTAAAGCTGTCTCAGCGTGCTTTTGTTTTGCTAGGGGTAGAAGAAAATATATGCATAATGCCATAAAAGTCAAAGAAAAATTCTATTTGCAAACCAGTGTGGAGGACACACCTTCCACACTGTTGAAATGGCATGACTTGATTTGCAAGAGTAATTTATAAATTTGAATCTTGCGAATCAAGTCTTGCCACATCAACGGTGTGAATAGTATGTCCTCCACACCGGATTGCAAGTAAAAGGACAAAGTCAAAAACTCTCATAAAGTACATAAATAATAAGAACAATCGAATAGTGCCCTGTAGTGTCTCCTTGGCAAACCATAAACAAGCTTAGGCAATCAAGACATCATATGTGTGCACGCCTACACATGAGAGAGAGAGAGAGAGAGAGAGAGAGAGAAGAAATTGTAATACTTTATCTAGTATCAAATGGAAACTTTAGTGTAATTTACGAAACTGAAAGGATGAGATTGTTTTATTTGTGCTGGTAAGTGTTGATGCAAACCCTTCCTCTGCAACATCTTGCAGCAAAACAATGACAGTAAGCCTTCCTGCTAATCAACTATGCTACGAAAAGGAAGGCATACAATCAACAAAATTAACCAATACAGTCAATAACAGAATAAAGCATTTGCACATTCTATATATAATTTCCCAGATTGAAGATCTAATACCAAGCTACTGCTGTTAGCATCAAAACAAACAAACAAGCAACAGAAAACTGTTTAGAGGCAATGCTTTAGATTGATGCTAGATATTAGCAAGCATCCTTTTGAGAAACCTCATACACTGAAAACTCTTTTCCCACATTTCTCATTGTCTCACACACTATACTTTAACAACTCTAACCTGGGCAAGAAGCGAAGACAACATGAGGCCTTTGTAAGTGCAAACGTATTAAGATTAGCATATACTTTACTTGCTGGGCCAGTGGCTGCTGAAGCATTATATCAGTAAAGCACAACACATTATAAAGAAAACCTAATCTGCACTCAATTTCTACTTGTTCTAAAATCGTTTATTTCTTCTGCACACCATTACAAGACCATGAACTTCTAGATAGGATACATACGATATTGACTGTAACTGCATCATAAAAATGATGACACAAACAAATAAAGAAACAAACAAAAATCCAATAGAAAATCATCCATCTTGATTCTATTGCCCTTATTTGGCAAAGGCAAAAATCCACATGAGCTAGTGCATGAGTACGATATCAAGCAAAGTGAGTGTGCTAATGCAAAGAGACTTGTAAGTTGATGAAATGAAATCAGCATACCAAGAAAAGAAAGAAGTACTTGTAGTTCAACGCCCCAACACAATTCACGACCCAAACACAATGGTGGTCCATTTTCAGTACGCACCTCGCACCTATAACAAATGCATAAATTAATCCTCTTTAATTTTCATAATTTCAAGCAGAAGTTTTCAAAGCAACTTATCAGGAAACAAAAAGGTTTTGAAAGCGGGATTTCATGCAAAGAACTCACAAACGGAACAGTGATGGCAACGAGGCGGTTTAACTTGGTTGCACTTTCGACAAAACCGTATTCTTGGATTGGCTGGGTCCATAGTTGACCGGTTTGAGCCTAAACCTGGGCCCTCGTATTCTGATGACATCAATGGATCCATGTCTCCTTTCTCCTCATCCATTACTGGCCTCCAATTCGGAGGAACGCTGCCCGGATTCGTTAGAACAACAGAAAAGTAGCTCCATAATAGCATCCCCAACTACATAACAAAACTGACTCAGAGATACTTCGTAAAATATAGTATTTTGCACCGTAATCAGTCTTCACTATTCTAATTTCCTGTCTGAAATGGATGGGAAAAAAGTACCTTTAAGCATAATAGAACTAAAAAATGTTACAAAAGTGAAAAGAAAAAGGTGCGTATTTGCAAATTCAAAACTAAGATTGTTGTTGAGGTGAGGAACCATATAGGTAATGAGATTCAATTTTCAACTTTTCCCACTTTTGTCTCCATTAACTGTACTCGGGGCTAGGATTTTCTTTCCTTTTCTTCAATTTCTCATCAACCAAGCAATTTAATAGTTAAATTAAGAACCAATTAAAGAAGTACTGAGACGGAAAATACCAGGAAATGAAACAAGAGCAAGACGGCGAGAGCGGCGAGAGAATCGGGAAGGCCGGTGTGGAGGAGAGCTGGGCCGTAAATGGCTATGACAATAGTGTAATAGGAGACCCCGACTATGGCGAGGACCAGGAGGATCATGATGGAGCCGAGACCACGCAGGGCCGTACAGAACTTGAACACGTTCCAAGCCATTGCTGCTCCCGACCTTTGCATAGTGGGGACAGCAGAGAGGGATTGGGATTGAGAGTATAATCGTGAATGGAGATCGTTTGTATGTCGTTCAGTCGGAGTTGAAAATCGATCTGGGAGCTCGGACTTTTGATCTAGATACAAACATTATCAAACATTATTACCCAAACCCCATATGATGTCGTCAGTAGTCACAACGGACCAAGCCCCTGTCCTGGGTTCCAACTTCTAATGAATGAAATGGGCTTAATACTGAGAGTCCGATAAGACATCTAGGCTACGGGACACTGGTTGACCCAATAAGGATACCGTAATTTGGATCCTCGTTGTAATTGCGAAAGAGACATTGCGCAAGATTCGTGTTGTCCCTGAGTTTAACATGACAATATTATTAGGCCTTAATGTTTACCAATAAGGTTGCGTTTTGTTGTAAGATTTAGTTGAATTCAGTATAATTTTGAGTTGAGTCTAACATTCAAACATCAAACTTTCAAATTACTAACTTCATTTCAACTCAAAATTTCCTTATACGTGAGGCCTACAACATTTTCTAATTTAACACATCTTTATACGTGGGACCTACAATATTTTTCAACTTCCCATAAAAAGTACTAAACTCATCTTAACATCCAAACATACTTTAAACTCAGTTTAGATGAACTCCACATAACTTCATCTACTACTCAATCCATTACTATTCATAAAGAGCTGATCTCAACTCAACATCCAAAAGCAGCCTTATGCAAGGGATGTCCAAAGACGATAATGGACGAAGGCCCATGACGAAAGATTTGGAAGACCCAGACAATACATGTCCGAGCAATTCTACTCACCATCTTTATACCATACATCATATATAATTTTTTTTATAGTTTCTTTTATTAAATATATGGTACATAGATTATGAGTGGAAAAAAATTAATTAGTTTTAAAAAATAAAACTAAAAAAATATTAAAATAAAATATATAATGTATGAGAACGATCAATAGAAGAACTTATACATGCCCTCGTGGTTGAAGAGGGAGTTAAAAGGTCAGGCCGAAGATAAGAAAGCCCATGAAAAGTGAAGAGTATCTTGGAAAGTTGGAAAGAGAAGAACGGAGGCGCTAAGAACAGACAATGGGCAGCGGTGTTTACATGCCAGAAAACGTGGCTAGGTTGCGGATAAAATGTTATATTTAGGCCTGTGCAAAAAATGAGTGACCCGGCCCTTCCGTGAGCACCAACCCGACCTGACCCGATCCAAAAAAATAAATAAATACTGGTTTAACTCTTGATCGGGTTCGACCCGTACAACCCACTTACAAAATCTGCAGATGAAACCCCCCGCCCCCGCCCCCCAAAAAAAAAATCAGTTTTAACCTGCTTACAAAGTCTTGTTTGCTATCGTAGAAGGTATAGAGTCTTGAGGTCTTTCTTGGTTTTGTAGCGGCTGTGGAACGCGTGGGTAAAGTTGAGGGAGGAAGACTAGTTACGGAGGACGTGACTAGCGGTGAGGTGGAGGACTTCGTCGATGGAGAGCAGGTTGTTGAGCTTAGTGAGTTGGGAGTGATGGCGATTTGAGTTTTCTAAGTTCATCTTCCCATTTTATCAAACACTTCACAAGCTTTTCACTTTTCTCATGCAGCGCACCATTTTCCCTTTAATTCATTTTCCTTATTACATCCCGTTCACAATATATCTATTTCTATTTCCTCAGTCATTCTATTTTAAATTTTTACTTCACTTTATATTGAGAACCATAACGGCGGGGTAGAGATCCAGAGGCAACAGACGGGGTAGAGATGGACGGCATATGCACAACAGGGTAAAGATCTAGAGGTAACCGACAGCGAGTCGGCGACGGGCTAGCAGTAGTGGGAGCAGGGATCTTGAGTTTACAATTCGTGTAGTAAGAAGTGAAATTGAGAGTACAAACAATGTTGCGTGAGTATGGCTTGAAGGAAAATGAGAGTTGAAGATGAGGAAAAAAAAAAAAAAGACACGGGTTGAATATGAGGGTCGGGTCGATTCTGCCCCACCGATCAATAAGTGCGGGTCGGGCCCAGATGTTGAACGGGTTGCTCGGGTTGCAGCCCTAGTTATAGTACACAACTACACATACAAATCACAAGTAGAAATTGTTTAGACATTGAGTTGAGATAAGATAGTTTAGATGAAAGTTTAAAATTGAATAAAACATTATTATTATTTTAAAATTTGAAAAAATTAAATTATTTATTATATTTTATGTGAGAATTTAAAAAAATTATAATGATTAGATTAGAAAAATTGTAAAATTTTTGTTCCAAACTGTCTCTACATCACACATTATTCATATGCCATAATTTTATTTGTAAAGTTTAAATCAACTCGCAACAAATATTCATCCCATATCGATAAAAACAGTCCCACGTGCTACTTGCGTATCATTTTGACTGCTTATAAAAATTTAAATTTAAATTAAATTATAACATGGGACGATGCGTCTCTTTTCGCATATTGAATTGAGAAATTACTTACATCAGCCGCTGTAGTCATAGCACACCGTATTGAGGAGAGAAAAAAAACACTATATATAATGTGCGAAAAATATAGCTGATGTATAGCCGTGCTCACTGAATTAGGACCATACAATATATTATATTATGCCTCTCAAAATGATAAGCAAACAAGTAGCTCGTGTGACTCTTTTATCGATATGACATGAATATCTTGTTGCGAGTTGACTTCTTAAGGTTTATAATTTTATCTAAATAATTTTATAATTTGAGAACTGTAATGTAAATTTAAATAATTTTATCTTTAAAATTTTTTAAAATTATAAAAATATCTCTTTTAAAATAATATTTTCTTTTATTTAATAAAAAATGTGTATATATAATTTTTATGTAGAGACTGTAAATAAAATTTTTCACTTAAAGTGGTATGTTTTGTTGGGATTTTATTTTTTGGTAAATTCGTACATTTGTCTTTATAATTTAAACTCTTGAACCTTATTTTACATTTTTTTTTAAACCCAATGCACACCCAACACTTTTTTTATTCAAATTTGTTCAAGAAGATCTTTTGTACTTTTTCTGAACCGGTTTCTTCCTATATTATTTTTAAAGATGAAGTAAAATGAGATGTATTAAATTATGATTAAAATTAAAAAAATTAAATTAAATATTATTAAAATATTATTTTTATTTTAGAATTAAAAAAAATTAAATTATTTATTTTATTTTATATGAAAATTTTAAAAAATTGTAATAATAAGATGATATATTTTTAAAACTTTTAAAGTTTTAGATTTTAGTCTTGATAATAAATCAGGCGGAATTTGAATTCTGGAATCATTTATCTTGAATTAAGGTTGTGTTTGAGTAATGATGTAATCTCAGATATTCTGTAAATAATAGTAAAAAAATAATAATAAAATATTAAATAATAATAAATAGATAAAATATAATAATAAATAATAATAAAATATTCTCGATCTTTTAAAAGATTCCGCTGTCAAAACTAGCCCTAATAATTCCAAATACGAAAATAACTTTCCACTTTTCCTGGATTTTCCTTTAGAGTACTAGCATTGGACTCATCAAATGAGTCCAATCTTTAAAATTTGATGATTTTGACTTTAAAATCTTGGTATTGGATTCACCATATGCTCAAATGTTAAGCTTTTAGCTACAATACATTCATCTTCATCTTCAAATTTGAAGACTCATTATTCACACTCTATAACCATTATTTTATTTATTTAAATTATTGTTTCCTAATTTTGAGCTACAATATATTTAAGTTAGGAAATAATAATTTAAATATCAAATTAAATTATTAATTAAAATATAGTTAGTGTAATTGTAAAATATGAAAAAAATAAATTAAAAATATTATTATTAACAAAATAATATTATATTATTATTTTAATAAATTTAATAGCTAATCCAATATGAAGTTATGGATAGAGATATTTTTAATTTATGAAAAATATGTACTTTTTATTAAATTTTAAATATAAAAATAATGAATTCAATACTAATGCTCTCAGAGTCCATCATCATCCACAAAGACCACAACAATCGAGTTGGAATTCAAAGTTTAAGCCAAGACTTCTGGGTAGCGCAATGGTCCTGAACTCCTGGACCGTGCTGCACGTCCTGAATTTGAAATTCTGCATTCACGCTCTAGGAAAAGAGATTTTCGATCAATACATCGAGTAAAATATATATTCTTGAATACTTTATTATTATTATTATTTATTACTTTTAATTATTATTTAATTTTTTTATTATATTTTTATTATTATTCACAGTTCTTTTCAACACATCTTACTATCTAAACTAAATGTGACATAGATAATAAGATAAAATAAGATGTGATAATTTTAGATAAAAAATAATGATAGATTTATTATCCTTCTACCGTTATTTTATTATTCTATAGTGTATTTAAAATTTTAATTTTTTATTATTTTTTTAAGTATTTTTTTAACATACTAATCATTAAGAAAAGATTTAAAAAATATACAATTTCACTAAAAATTAATTTATTAACTATTAAGTAAAAATAAAAATAAAAAATAAAAAATAAAAGAATAGTAAATAAATAATACGAGAACAAAATATTGTTAAAAAATGAGTAGTAGAGGATAGAATAAATAGTAAATGAAAATTAAAAGTTAAGTAAAATATTATTAAAATATTATTTTTTTTAATAATAATAATATTATTTTAAAATTTAAAAAAATTAAATTATTTATTATATTTTATCTAAAAATTTAAAAAAATTATAATAATTAAATAAAATAAAATACTTTTACCAAAGGGGTATTAAGATCAGAACACAAGGATTAGGGAGGGACAAGAAATCCAGACAAGAAGAGGGAGGTGGGGGGAACTGGTGCACGTGATCCTGCTGGAAAGATAAAATGGACGTCACAAGTCAGCGGGGGTAAGTCCTGTGCTGGCAAGAATCAGCAAGGTGTGGGAGTCCCATTGGAGTGGACCACCTGAAGGTGACTCGATCTCTGGCCCTCATTGTCTTATTCATTAACTTCACATGCCTACCACTCTGGTTCTATCTCTCTCTCGCCATGGGGTTGCATGGTGGCTTGTGATACACAGTACGTGGTGACATAAGTCTGTGGGAATTATAAATGCGAGTTGTTGGAGGCTTTGCGATTTGGTGGCGGGACTTAAAGGCTGCACTAAATGTGACAACTTCCCTTCGTAATTGAACGACCACAGCCTTCTATTTTTGTTGCTCCAATAAAACTTTGAGAACTGCTACCCTTCACTACTATTTAACAATTTTAAATCAAGAATGTCACTATTATTTATAATTTATTTTATTATTATTTATAATTCATCTCAACTTATCTTTGAATCCAAACGAATTTACTAACTTTGAGAGGATTTAGGCCCGTTTAGTTAAATCTAATTTTAAATTAAATCTAACATTTAAATATTTAACTTTTAAATAAAAAATTTATCTTAATTTAAAATCTCTTTATAAATAAAACTCACGATCTGTTTTAATTCAACATTTTTTTACATGCGAGACCCACAATCTTTTTTAATTTCTTATAAATATATATAAATTCAGCTACACATTTAAAAGTGGTTTGGATTCAATGATGAGTTGAGATGTGTTGAGGTGATTTGTAAATAGTAAAATAAAAGTTGAATTATTTATTATATTTTATATGAAAATTTGAAAAAATTGTTTTAGAATTTGAAAAAGTTAAATTGTTTATTATATTTTAAATAAAAATTTAAAAAAGTTATAATTATGAGATGAGATAAGTTGAGTTAAAGTAGGTTTTGAATGCAAACGAGGCATTAAACTCATTTTAAGTGGATCTTACAAAACTCACTTCATTATCTCAACTCACTACTATTCATAAAAAATTCAACTCAATTCAACTCAACTCAACATCTAAACGCAACCTTAGTGAATAAATTCATAAGTCTAACTCATTTCATAAAATATTCTTAAAAAAAAAACTCATTTCATAAAATCGATTCTACGAAAGAGAATTGATTATTCTTTATAAACATGTCAAATACATTATTCACTGATAATGTGAGATTATTTCTTAATATTCTCCCTCATGTGTAGGCTAGTATTTTTCCTTATCTTTGTTACAAGATAAGTAATGTGACCCCTCATTTGTCCTATGGATATCATGAACAAATTTATAAGTCTAATTTATTTTATAAAATCAATTTTATAAGAGAAGATTATTCATTCTTAATAAACATACTTAAGACCTTATGTACTGTCAATATAAAATTATTCCTAAAACATTTAACATCTATGTGGAAGAGTTGCTTTGTAATTTTACTGTTCAACTTATTAATTTCTGTTCTTTTTGTTTGTTCTTGAACTTCACGTAAAGTGAATGTCAAAGAACTGCAAGCCTAATGGGCATCAAATATTCAAATTAATATTTCTTGCACGACTTACATAGACGTGCAAGAATTCATGAAAGGAAAACACTAGTTTCACAGACCGAAATCCTTCGCCGAATTTTTTTTAATTTTTTTTTTACTTAATGATTAAGCAAATGTTTTTAAATAAATATGTGATTTTTTTATTTTTAAAAAATATTTAAATAGTTTAAAAAAATGGTAAAAGAAAAAGTAAAAAAAAAAAAATTTTAAAAAAAAATTAACTTATCTGCAGAGAATTTCGGTAAAAACCGTCTGCAGACGTAGCAACGTCCTTCGTGAAAATCTTGTGCACTTGTTGGATTCCCCTGTCCCTACCCCCGGGGCCCCTTTTTTAAGCCTCCGGCATAAACTTCATGGATTCCCATTATGGTAAATCTCGCTCAAACAATTTTTTTTCAAAATATATTTAGGTTTCTTTTGGATTATCAATTTATCTCAATTTATTATTATAATTTTTTTAAATTTTAATATAAAATATAATAAATAATTTAACTTTTTCAAATTCCAAAATAATAATAATATTAAAAAATAATATTATAATAATATTTTATCATCTCAACTCAATTCACTTCAACATCTAAACACAATCTTATCACCTTATCATGTATTTGCGTAGCTAATCAAAGGGCAGAGACTTTAATGTGCGCACGCCGCCCCCACCTCCTGCCCCTTGCTCACGCCAAAATGGGCATAATGTAAAGCCAGGGGAGGTCAAAGCAATCCAAGAATATTAGTACTGGATTCAATAAAATTTAAAAATTATCTTTTATAAATTTAGTTAGTTAATTTTTAACAACTTCAAATAATAAATTTTTTAAATTTATTATTATTTTATTAAAATATTAATTTTGATATTTTTATTTATTTTATTTATAATTTTGATTTAACTATTTATTAGTTATTAAAAAAGTACATATTAATTTTTTAATGTTTATATTATTCCTAATATATATAATTTTTTAACGATTTTTTTTATAACAGTCATATTTTTTCAACTGATATATTTTTTTTACGATTATATTTTTCCAACAATCATATATTCATAAGAGGTATATTTTTTCTACAACATTTTTGCACTAGAAGAATAGTAGGCAGTGAGAAGAGAATTATTTATGGTGAAAATAATATTTAACTAGCCCAAGAGGCTTAGCCATATTTGGATAGCGAATAAATATTGAGCTAAAATTACTGTTTATTTATTAAATCTATTATAGTAAATTTTTGTGCAACCAAGATAAATTTTGATCAAAATTTGGTTAAGTTCAGTTCACTATTGATACTCTAAACCAAGCATCTTTTCGTGTCTAAACTAAGCCGGTCAGTGTCTGCGGCTAATTAATTTCTCTGTTCAGATTTTAGCTAAATTATGCGACATTCACGAAGTTTTTACTACCTTCAGAACATTTTAGGAAGTTCATTTATATCCATCTACTTGACAATGTTTACGTATTTTTGAATCAAAGTGGATAGATATGAATGTGCATTTATGAACACTGTACTGGCACGTATGTATTTAATTGAAGGCCTTAGCAATGCAAGTTGCCCACAATATGTTGCGTAGATTCATGATGATACTGACGTGGTCAATCATGGTTCGATGGATCACCTGGACTGGACATTAACCTGAGAATGTACCTTTCCATCGTCTGGTTCCAAACGCGTGCTAAACCTTACTTCTATACTTGATCCTCTATCATGATTAGAAGACGACGAAAATACAATCTCAGAAAATGTAAAGAAAACGAAGAGACAGAAACCGGAAGGCCGATACAAAGCTAGCTCAGGATAAAATTCAAAAACTGTCGTGTACTTTAGATGTGCCAAAACGAGGAGAAGGCAACAGGAAAAAATATGCAGTAGCACACATGGCTCCCTCTTCTACATCTTTGCCTTCTTCTTCCTCCAAATCTCCTCCTCTTCCTCCTCCCCACCAACCCACTCACTTCACCCCTGTAAGTACATAGACATAGCCAACGTTTGTTTCTCGAGAAAGAAATGAAAAGAATATGATTGTCTGTATATAGTTATGCTCTGTGTAGTTGTTTTCTTGATGGAGTTGTTAATTTGTTGTAGATTCAAGAATGTGAAAGAGAAGAACATGATGAAGATGGATATAGCGAGGAGCAAATAATCCAGAACAGAGGGAGACCGGCCGCTGGTTCTACGGAGAAGGGAGTTACTCCCAAACACCGCCCGACGCCGCTCCATGAAACTTACAAAAGTTCCAAACCCAACGCCAAGAAGAACTCGGAGTCCGATACAACGGAGACCGAAGAGGACGGTTCGGTCTTGTGTAACAAGTGCCGCCCACATGCGCGCGAGAAGATCTCGGTGGTTCCGCTGGACAACAATGGTCTCAACAATCAGTCTTCGTCGATTGCGAGTCCCAATGGCATATTCAAGGCCATCTTTTCGTCGCTAACGAGGAGAAGCCCGAGGTCAACGGAGGCGTTAACGACGGCCAGAGAGGAGCAGTGGAAGATTGCGGTGGCAGAGCTCTCGCACAAGCTGATTCAGGCTACGAGAAAGAGAGACGAGGCTCTCCTTGAAGCTTCAAGGCTTAAGTACTCCATGGCTGAGCTAGAGAAGAAGCTCAACAAGCTCGAGATTTATTGCCATAACTTGAAGTCTGGCCTCGAAGAGTGCAGCACCAACTCGCGCTATCAAATAGGAAAGAGCCACAGTAATCTGCTGGTGAACCATCAAGGCTCCCTGAGCGTTAATGACAAAGTGATTGAGCATTTTCTGGTTTCGGTTTCGGAGGCTCGGTCTTCGGTCCGGCTCTTGTGCCGCGCGCTCACTATGCAACTCAGGCAAATGGGAAACAAAGTATATGAAAGAATTTCGGTTCTTCTACAACCTTATGATATAAAGGTTTCACTCTCGAAGAACCCAAGAAGCTTGATTTTCTACCTTGAGGCTTTGCTGAACCAAGCTTTCTATGAGGACTTCGAATCTGTTGGGTTTCAAAAGAACGCCTCGAATCAAATATTGAACCCGATTGATCGGTGCGAGGCTAATTTTGAGTCCTTTACCTTGCTTCGGGAGTTGACATGGGAGGAGGTCTTGAATAAGGGGACAAGGCATTTCAGTGAAGATTTCAGCAGGTTTTGTGACAGGAAAATGAGTGAAATTGTCGCAATGTTGGGGTGGAACAGAGCATGGCCGGAGCCACTGTTGCAGGCATTCTTTGTTGCTTCAAAAAGTGTGTGGTTGGTGCACCTTTTGGCCACCTCGGTGCACCCGAGCTTGCCTATATTTAGGGTGGATAAAGGGGCGGGATTTGATGGAGTTTACATGGAGGACATGGGTGGAGATAAGATGAGGACATTGATGCCGTCTGTGGTCCGGATCATGGTTGCACCTGGGTTCTATGTCTACGGCAGCCTGGTTAAATGCAAGGTGCTATGCAGGTACTGCAACAGCAACAACATCAACAATCAGTGATGGTCAAGGCAAAGGTTTACTCATCCACCATAGCGAGGGTTTAATAATTATATGATTTAGAACTGAAATATTTTGATTCGTTTGTAATACTTTTATGCGCAGTTTTGTTGTTTATTGTTGTATAATTGGGATGGTACTTCAAGCTCTTTTTTTATGGATACCTATTTCTGTGTCGAGAGGTTGTGCTGTGGTTGTGGTATTTTTTTTTATTTTCTGGGTCAAAGTAGAGGATGGTTTTCTTTGTTTTTTCCTTTGTTTGGTCTATTAAGTTCTTCACCATTGACATTCGTGGGCACATGGGATTTCTTCCCTTTTCAAGTCCTGGGGATTGGATTCTAATTTCTGATTCCATACAAATTGACTATATTACTTTTGATGGGTCCTAAGCTAAGTACATGGATATGATGATACCAACGGAGAAAGCAGAAAACGAAGTGAAATGGATAGGGTCCATATGAACAGAATGCTTCTCTGTGCAATCATTATCGTCTTCTTGGATCCTCTGAATTTTATCTATCGTTTTACACGAGCCTTGTTCTCATTACGAAATAATGGAAGCCATTTATGTGTTAACAGTACAGCAGGCCAACTTTACATTCAGCTGAGAATTGCATCCCAAAAAACCCGAATTCCAGGTTGTTTTTTAAAGGTCTAGTAGCCTAGGTGTATTATATTTGCTGAGATTCTGGCTAAAAAAACTAGAGACTGGCCTGTATATAACCTCTTTGTAGCCAGCACTACATTTGATTTGCAAACGAGTACAAAATACAAATACAATGAAGGATTATGGTAATTAGAAAGTATTCTTAAAGACTAAAGAGTATCACAGAGAGGAATTTGAAGTCCATTTCTAAATGAATGGTCACTCATGAACAGGTGGGAGTGTGGGACACCAATTTGACAGGATATATAGGCTGAGTTTGTACGAGAAAAATCTCATGAATGATGAATGAGCATGGTTTAGAGTTTTGTCCGCCATGGCTTGAGTCACGTATGTTTCTTTAGAAAAAGATATGGAGATGGTTGACAATAAAGACTGCATATATTCATCGCGAAGCCTGACAACTTCTGGCGTTGGACCACCCGATTACTTGCAAAGCAGCATATCAATTATCAAGTCCAGAACCGCTTAGAGCACTCTCATTCTTTCTTTTTTTTTTTTTTTTTTTTTTTTTTCTAATCAAGTTAGAGCACTCTCATTCAATTAGCCATAGTTAAAAGTATTTATGTTTATATTATTTAATTATTGAGATGAGATGAGAGTATCTTAGTATCTAAACTAAGTTTTAATCTACAAAACAATTTAAGTGAAGTTTTTAATACTTCTTATATTAGTAAGTTAGTATAGAGTACACTCTCTATAGTCTATATAATAAATAAATAAAAGAGTAATACTAGCTATAGTTATAGATTATACAAACGTTATGCACTCTTTTTTAAAAAGAGTGATGTCTACCGTTAAAAAATTAATTTTTCATGTGAATCTTATATTTACTTCTTTTTTTCAAAATAAGTGTACGGCACTTAGCACTCTATGACTGTAAATATCACTTCTCATAAATATATGATCATCGTTAAACGTTAAAATTTAGATTTTTTTATTTTTTATTTTTTTGGCTTGAATTTTTGAATTTTTTCAATCCCGCGTATTAGACATGACAGGGTGTATCCTCTACTTACATATAAATATAGCTTTTTTAGTTATTTTATTTTCAAATTAAGAAACCCTATTAGGTGCTAAAGAAAATGAGATATTAGAAACTATATTGGGCAAGGCCAGGCTTAATTTGGGCTTAGCCATCGTATGACATATGGGACCATTTCAATAACGCTATACCTCCGCATAGCCTTCCCAACCCTGCCCGGTTTTCTAAACAGAATATTTCAAATACTCTTATTATTATTTTTTATTTTATTATTATTTTTTACATATTTTTTTTACTATTCATTACTTTTCACTTATTTTTTATTATTATTCAATATTCTATTATTACTTTTTCATTATTTTTTTATTACTATTCACAAATATTCTCAACATTTCTCAAATATTTTCACTATCTAAACTTAAATGGACATCGACCATCTTTTGTCCAAATCTTACAAGAACCAATGAGAAATAGGTGAAAGATTTGAAAAGGTTAACCAATCATGTGTAATGATTCAATACCAAGTCTAATTCATATCTACATTTGTACTCTAAAATCATTTCAAAACATTAAGATTGAGAAAATGCTAGAGATCCCGCTGTGGGATCCCGTTTTCTCTTCCCATTTGACGTGGGTTATCCACGTTGGCTTCTTTTAATTTGTTTTTTTCTCACGTTGGCTCATTTCCCCCATCTCCCCCCCCCCCCCCCCCCCCCCCCAAGCTTGGCATTCTCCTCTCCCTAACCCCATCGAATTCGTCATTCTCAGCCCCTGCGAGTTTGTCCATTTCCAGCCCCATCGAGTTCGTCATTCTCAGCCCCTACGAGTTTGTCCATTTCCAGCCCCATCGAGTTCGTCTCCCCTCCCCTCCATCTCCGACCTCATTTTCGGCCACCCTCCATCTTCGACCCATGTCCCCTACGAGTTCGTCCATTCCCAACACAAGGTAAAATGATTTCCAGCCACCCCACATCTCCCCTGCGAGTTCGTCCATTCCGGCCACCCTCCATCTCCCCTGATTTTTTTTTCATGGGTGTGTTTTGAGTAATAACTTCTGGAACCATGCTGTAAACTCCCAAATATTTCAACATCTCATTGTTCTACTGAATTTAGGACCTGGACTTAGATTTGATATTTTACTGACCTTTAGTTTTTGCTTTCTCGGACACAGGTAGACAATATTGCCATGTCATTTTGTACAATAGTTCGCCTTCATTTATTATCCTATTTTAAATTTGTCGGGAGAGAGAAAAATGCATAATGCTTGAGTTATTTTCATTCTCTTGATCTTTCATTTCAATTTTGCTTCAAGAGACAAGAAAGTTGCAGCCATTGAGATTTTCAGAGTTTTTTCAGCTCGAAATCCATCACGTAATCAACCCCATATTAGAGATTGAGACAACACCACATGAGAGACTTTGTTGACTGATTTGATCCAACATGTCTGACTTTATCTACTCAGGAAAGATAAATGATAGTAAGATACTCTTGTTTTTTCGTGGTCGATCCTCTTAGTTCAGGGATAAGTCAATGAACTCGGCAGCAGCAAATTTAGGATTATGCCTTAGATAACATAGAAGTCAAACTCAACTTTAATGTTGATGTGGTACTGTAAGAACCCCATTTTTTCAAGCATATGAATCTTCTGTCTCTTTCACTTGAGTTCAAATCCCCCATAGCTCTCGCTTTAGAAACTGGTGGGTGTGTAATGGTCATGTCAATTGCAAGTCTTTCTTTTGTGACACATACTTGGGTTTCTATGGCAACACAAGGTGAAAAAAGGTGTACTAGTAGTTTTTAAGAGCATTTCTTAAAGAAGTGGGCAATGTGGGATTCCAAGCATTTTTTAAAAGAATGAAAAGTGAAGCGGCTATTGTAGCCATGGGTGAAATGGGAACATGGTTTTTGTTGTGCTGAGAATGGACGAACTCGCAGGGGAGATGGGTCGGAGATGGAGGGTGGCCGGAGATGGGTTGGAGATAGGAGACGAACTCGATGGAGACTAGGAATGGACGAACTCGCAAAGGCTGAGAATGATGAACTCGATGGGGCTGGGGACCAGAGAAGGAGAATGCCAAGCTGGGGAAGGAAATGTGTTTTAGTCAACATGAAAAAAATAAAAAAATAAAAGAAGCCAACGTGGAAGGATCCACGTCAAACGAGAAGGGAAAATATGATTTCAAAGTGGATTCCTAACATTTTCGATTGACACTTACTTTAAAATTATAATAAATATTAAAAATTTCAAAATATAAGATCTCATTTACTAAATTTATATGTACATCTAGACTTTGTAGTTTCTATAGCTTATAGCATAAGAGTTTCGGATTTAGATTATGGTCGACACACTCGTCATGCTTGTTAGTTGTAGATTGAGCGTTTGGATGTTAGATTCATTTTAAAATTAGATTGAATTCAGTTAAACTCAGCTGAGTCTTGCAACTAAACGCGACCTTACTTCAATAAAGTCTCATTTGGATAGTGAAAATATTTTATCTCATCTCATCATTACAATATTTTCAAATTCTCACATAAAATATAATAAATGATTTAACTTTTTCAAATTCTAAAAGAATAATAATATTAAAAAATAATATTCTAACAATATTTTGTTTAACTTTTATCTAAAATCATTTCATTTCATTTTATTATCTAAACATAACTTAAGTGATAAATGTTGTCTTTCATTCGGAGTCTTATAATTCAAATGAATTATATTATTTCATTTTATATTTAAAAAATAATAATTAATATAAGAAGTTGTTTAAAATGTCGCATCAACCGATGATAAAATAACAAGGAAAGCGTACTTTCGTGAGGAAGACGGGTTCATACTCGGAAGGGACCAAGTTCACATTGGACGTCTTCAATAAGTCCGGTCCAATCGTCAATACTTTTCGTTCGCCGGTTCAAACTTCAACATCGGCTTCCCACCACGTCACCTTCACTTCGGCATTCTTTTCAAACCAAGTTGCATCTTAACAATCTTAACGGTTGTGTCGCTATCCAAAAAGAAAATAGAGTTATTTTATTGTGAAGTAGAATGGATTATTTACATTGATTTAGGGTTATTTTGGATTTTAAATTTATCTTATCTCATCTTATTTAATTATTATAATTTTTTCAAATTTTAACACAAAATATAATAAATAATTCAACATTTTCAAATTCTAAAATAATAATAATATTAAAAAATAATATTTTAAAAATATTTTATTTAACTTTTATCTTAACTCAATTCAACCTAATTTAATATCCAAACACAACTTTAATTTGTAATATTTAAATTTTAAAACTAAATTATGCAATATAAGTAATTTATTATATGTACTTTATCGATTCACTTGAGAATATAAATTTTTAAGAAAATAAAATGTATGGACTAAGTGCATGTTCGTGATTGTGGTAGAAAATATAATTTATAGCTTTAGAGTTTATAGCTTATAACTTAAATAATAAACTTTATAGTTCAAAAGTTGTTTACTGTTTGATAAATATATATCTAAAATATTTTTTTAAGTTAGTTACATTAATTTTTTAGAAATATATAGTTATCTGCATGAACTTTTCTATAAAAACTTTCATTTGGTATTTTTTTAAAAAGTAGACTTTCAACTTTTTTAGATGATTAAAACACTTTTTATAAATTTTCTAAATATATCATTTTTCTCTAAAAGAGCTTTTAAATAATTAAAAGCATTTTCTAAACTTTCAAACTCAATTCCAAACATGCTCTAAATTAAATTTACAGAGTTCATACCTTTTTTTTTTTAAAAAAAATTATGTTTACAAGTCGATTTGGATAACACATTTAGAGCATCTGCTTTCAGATGCTGCTTAAAGCTTTTAATTTCCTAAATTTTAGTAAAATATTTAAACTTTTTGACAAAAGCTCATCTCCATCCGACTACGTATTTTAGGGGAAGGTTTTGAGATTTAAACAGCGACTCCATAAATACGTGGAGCTATTATTTATTCTTAAATTATTTTTTATAAATATTTAATTCTAAGCAATAAAATAATTTTTTTTTCAATCATCTATATTTTCTCTGATATTTATATTTGTTATAATTGGAATTTTAAATTGACCGTTAATGAAAATATTATTATTTTTAAATATTATAATTTATTGTTACGAAAGCATTGATTTTAAAAATATTATCACTTAGAGATATAAATAGTTTAAGAAAAATCGATGAAAAATCGAAAAGAAGGGTACAATAAATAATTAAATAATTATGAAAATACGAAAAAAAAAGTTAAAAAAATATCTTCTTCTCTTTCCATGAAAGATAAAGATAACTGCTACAGATATAACGTGATTATACAAAATAAATTTATAAATTGATGTGATTTCATAGAATCCATTAAATTTATTTTATAATAAAAATAATTTTACAATCTAATATACTACATCAAGTCACATCAGTTTATGAATTTACTTTTGTGTAATCCTTTTATGATTAAAGTATTTTCCAAAGACAACTAAATGAGTAGAAAAACTAATAAAGAAATAATATATAATATTGTTTTAATATAATATAAAGTGAGATGCAGGAGGTTTTAGAAAGATTAATAAAATTTGGGAAAAGATGATTTTGAGCTAAAATTTAGGAAAAAATTTGTTCATCCAAATGTAAATGCTCTCAGGGTCTATTTGGAGTAGCGGTATGAGTCTTAAAAAATATTTAAATAGCCCTAAAAACTATTTAATAGAATAATTATATTGTTTGGGTATTACATGTTAAAACATTTTTAAATAAGTTAAAAAGTACTTTTGAGGAAGAGTATCGATCATTTTTCTCAAACGTACTTTTCTATATAATGTAAAACGTAATTCGAATTCTAAAAAAATTATCAATGGACGAAAGTACTCATACAACTTTTAGATAATTACAACTTTCAAATTTTTAAAGATATGATAATAATATTTAAAAATTCAAATAATTATCATTTCTACCTCAACAAATAGTTTTTTAATTTGTTTCCAAACAAATGTAACATGTTTACCAAACATATGGTTGTCAAACAGTAAATAACTTTTTAATAGTAAAACTTATTACTTAAGTTATAAGTCCTAAAATTATAACTTATATTTCCTACCGTAATCCCAAGTATATACTTAGTGAAATATTTATATGACATAATTTGATTTGAAAATAAATTTGAAAATTTAAATCTTACAAACTAAGTCTTACCATTTAAGTAAAAGTAATGTTAGATTTAAATATGAGTTGTGCAAACGCCGTACTTCTTTTGAAAATTTGTGAGATCTACTATTTAAAAAATAATTTTTTTATATAAGTCTCATATTTACTTATTTTTTTTTACAAAATGGATGTGCGACGCTTGTGCACTCTATAACTGCAAATATCGAATTGAGAATAAAGTCTTTATAATATCAATGTCTGGTTTGAAAAGTGAGATGTGATGATCTATAAATAGTAGTAAAATGATTTGAGTTAAAATATTTATAGAGTTTTAGGAAAAGAGAGAATATATTTAAATATTTGAGATGTGATGGAACAACAATAATGCCATCCAAACCGGACGTTATTCTAATTTTTTAAGATCTCGCGTTGCAGAAATCAGAGCCGGAGCCGGAGCCAGTGTAGCTTCCCTTTTAATAATGTGCTAATTGAATTAAAAAAGCCACGCTCGTTCTCTCTCTCGTCCGAGTTTCCCTTCTCTCTCTAGCCCCTGACCTCGGCCAGTTCACGATCTCTGTCCCTCCCCGATTTCGATTTCCGAGTGATCAATTGGAAGCAAAGGAGAAGAGAGAGAATCAGAGGCTTCTAGGACTATGTCGATGTCCGATTCTGACTCATCTTCGCATGGCGGCGAGTACAAGAATTTCAGACAAATCAGCCGTGACCGTGAGTATCTTCTCTCCCTCCACGAACTGTTTCTCTCTCTCTCTTTCATTCCGATTTAATAATTTTTTTCGCAGTGGTTGGTTTCGGCAAGGAATTCATTAGTAAAACTATTAGTTGATTTCGTACATGTTTTTGTTAAATCTGGATGTGGGAGTAATATGTTCTGGTCGATTATTTGCATTACTCGTGGTTGGAAATGTAAGTTCTCAAGTACTACATATTTATGTATTCCAATGGTTAATGCATTTTGTAATAAAACGAAAGTGTCAGTATTTCCACGCTCACTTCCGTCTGAACCTTATGATGCTGCCTGTCTTAGCGGCCATACTGGTTTTTTAAGAACAATACTTCGGCTCGAGTAGTTACGGTCGAGCAAGCTAGAGAATTCAAGTGTTGGGTGGAAGGAAAGATTGAGTATAGCCTGTATAGGTTAGGTTATTGGTGGTTCCATGAGTATGGTGGTGATGGTTGGGCGGTGGGACTTTGGAACTTAAACCTTGAATAGTGGTAACCCCGCTGAGAAGGTATGTATTCATTTGTGAACTTTTTTTTTTTTTTTTGATAAGTTCATTTGTGAACTTTCTTTCAGCTAGAATGAATGTTTCGCCACTAAACTCTCAAGTGTTAAATTTGAAGTGCGGACTGATGTAATGAAATTGAAACAAAGGTGTAGCAGACTAGCAGTAGCAGTGTGACTCCTCATAAAAGATGGATTCATCTGCAAACTTTCTCTTAGATAAAATGAAATTTCAGTTAACAAAACCCAAGTGTTGAATTCAAAGTTTGGACTGATGTGGATGGACTAGAAACAAGAATTGAGTAGTGAGATGACAGAATGATGGAAGCATTAAATTCCAAGACACTCAAAGATGAAAATTAAAGGCTGAGACACCCAAAGATGAAAATCAAAGTGGTGTATATATGGGTGTATATATGGGGACTGTAAACCATCTGCTTCGCATGGTGCATTTTATCATACTTGAGTTTTAGGAACCATACCATCTACCAATGATATGGCTAAAAGAAGATGTTTGCTGGTATGAAGAAGATAATAATTGCATCTTCCATCCACTGATGATACCATCCTTTTGTGGGGCCAAAAGGATCAATGGAGTTTGAGCGCTCTGTAGCTTCCCATGATGGTGCTTACAAGTTGTATAAACTGATGGTCCTCTTGCTGAAATTTCTCTGCTCCAGTTTCAATCAATTGACTGTTCTCATGCACGAATATCTAGTATTATTGTTTTTCCAATTTGATAACGTGTGTTTTTTCTCCTTCATTGTAACTTGGGAATAAAATTCTATTTTCTATAATCTCCTACAAACTATTTTTTCTATTTTCTTTTTCTATTCAAGTATTTGATGCATCTGCTTGCTGATGTAATGCCTTTTTGACTCTTTTAAGTTAATGGCAGTGAAAGTTGTTAGGGACTTTGATCAATGATTTTCCTGACATCCTCTTTGTCCTATGGTGGTTACCAAGCAAAAAGAAAATTAACCAAGTTTTTAATTCTTGGATTCACACGATGTATAATCTAGTAATCAAAGTCCACTCAACTGTGCTTTATGTAACAGTTTTTCTTTTGCAGAAACTTAAATCTCATATTAATTTTTCTTGGAAACTAAATGTAGATCAGAGAAAAAGATGTTCATTTGGAGCATGCCTGTATGTTGTTGCAGTGATGATCCACAACATAGTCTATGTTTCTTTTAGAACTTAAGTTATTTTGTTATCATGAATTGGTTGACTATCTGACAGTCTCCCAAGTTCATTAGAGATTAGGCAGGGCCAAATCGTTGACTGAACGCTCAGTAATTATTTAATACTGTTGGTTTGTTTTTAATTCAAATCCTATTTATGTGTAGGATTATTGCATGAAATGCTTCAGTCGGCCAAAACAGGGGATTCAAAATCAACTTGGAAGGTATATGTAGCTTGTAGTAGTTTTCTGGACATTTACACATGCATATTATTTGAGAGCATTTAATGTGCCTTTTTTATATCCATGTGCACTTTATAAGGATATATGAATTTGCTTTTTTACTCATAACTTAATATTCTTGTTCATTATCTTTCTTGTCTATGCATGTTGAACTTTTATTTGCTGATCTTATTATTTATTCCTCTGTTTCTATTAATTCATTTCTAAATATGTCTGGCCTTGAACCTCTTTCCTCTAGGTACTTATCATGGACAAACTAACTGTCAAGGTAATGTCTTACTCGTGCAAGATGGCTGATATCACAGACGAAGGTGTTTCATGTAAGGATCATAGGGAAATTTTCTGACAGGGTCTTTTTTTTCCCCCCTCAGTGATGTTCATTTTTGTTTTCTGCCCAGTCCTTGCTATGTTATCATCTCATAATTATCTGGCAAGCTACATTTAGTTGACTGTAGAATGTGATGCTGCATGCTAGTTCATATCAATAGGTATCACATTGTCAATTTCTGTTAGATGGTTTTGATGCCTCCGATGCTGCATTTTTTATTTGGAATTTCCAACTGAAATCAATTCAACCTAACCTAAATCCTAACTAGTTGGAGTCGCCTCCATGGATCCTTTACACTCTGAGTATGTATTAGCTGACAATACATAATTCAAGCCATTTCACAATGTCTGTGAACCTACTGCAACCCTCCTTTATCTTGTTTCAGAATTGGCTATGAAAAAAATATGACACCAAAGAGTGACAAAAGCAGAATTTATTGTGGAATTTCCAATAGGATGAATATGATTCCTTTGATTTTGATTTATGGTTGTCTCCTCAAAGGGAGGGGCTGATGGTAATTACCTGTGGTATTAAATCTTCAACATTCATGATTTTCTTGTACCTCTAGACAATCATGCATCGGTGTTGCTCTTGTATGTGTCCTATGTACTTGGGCTACGCGTATTTCTTTCCTCAATAAAATGCTTTTTTACCGATAGAAAAAATATGATTAATCTTATGATCTTGCTACCCTTCTTCTCGTGAATATTCTATATATTTATACAAGTGTTTTATAGAAAAATATGTTAAATAGATAGATTAGTGCATCTGTTGTTGTGTGGTATGGTTAGGATTTTAATCATTGTTCTATTTAAAAGATAACCCTAGAAATTTTCTTAATTTAAAAACTTGAATTTAGATTTTTTTTTTTACCTTTTTTTAATAACGAAGTAGTTTAATTTTGATTGTAAAGGCAATTATTTTTGTGCATTTTGAAGCTCTAAAGAACAGGAGTCAGTAATTTTTTTTTTTTTTGCCAAAATCTACTTCTAGCTGCCCCCTTGAACCTGCCCAACAGCCCGCAAACAAATAAGAATAAGAAGGAATTCTTGTCTCTCTAGTCATCTAAAAAGAAACAATTCGCATCATTTAGTACTTGGAGCTGTTCCGGTGGGCCTAATGTTTTTTGACCAACCTTGCAGTCCTATGGCCTGACCTGGCTGTTTGTCATTTCCTGGAAAGCTGATACATTAGGAAGATCCATTGACTACTGTCTGCTTTTGAAGAAGATTTTAGGTTAAGCTGGAAGGCTGTTACAGAATCTAGTTTTTTGTTGGAGATGTAAACCAGGCTGGAACATAAATAGGGTCTGGAAGATGGTGCCACTATATCTAATGTGGACACTATGGTAGGGGAGTTGTGGTTAAGCTTCCTTTAGACTGATCAAAGAACCCTTTTTGTAATGCTTTTCATTGGATCTATCTAGGTAGTAGCAGTCCTTATTGAAGTTTTTTATGTTGCCTGTCATTTATTCTAATAAAGTTCTACACATCAAATAAATAAAATCAGCTGTTCGCTTTACATTTAAGATTTTTTTACGTGATGAGACAAATGAAAAGTAATTGTAACATGTTTTATTTTTATCTTATCAGTTGGTTTAGTTGCCCTGAAGTCATTAGGTTTTCAATTTTTCCTACAGTGGTTGAAGACATATACAGGCGAAGGCAGCCATTACCCTCCATGGATGCTATATACTTCATCCAACCATCCAAAGAGAAGTAATTGTTCTCCTTTGGTTAACTGTTTCTACTGTTTGTAGGTACTCATAGTGCTAAAAAGGGCAGAATTACATACATTTTGTTTTCTTGTCAGTCGAGGAACTCTTTGTTTCCATTTGTGTATTTTTTACGGCCATATCTTTCTTTCTTTTTTTCTTTTTTAAAAAAGAATTGCATCATATTAGTCAGTTCTGTTGTGAAAATCAATATAGAGTTTGTCTTTATTTTCTTCCAGTTTTGATGGCGAGGTTTTGCCCTTCTGATCTCATGCCGGTGACTTCATTGCCTTATTTTCTTTTGTTTTTCTGTTGATCTATTTTTAAAAGTGTGGTGTTGGGAATTAAAAAAGGCTGTTTTGTTTCATAATACAAGGGCATAGATGGGGGCCTCTCTAATCTCTCTCTCTCTCTAATATGCAGCGTTATAATGTTCTTGTCGGATATGTCTGGAAGGAAGCCTTTGTACAGGAAGTATGTGAAAGATCTTTATGTTTCCTTGTTTTGTCTATATGAAGTTTTGATTTTGTTGCGGTTTTTTAATCTTCTTTGTATTGGTGAAGGGTATTTGTTTTCTTCAGTTCACCTATTTCAAGAGAACTGGTTAATCACATTAAGAAGGATACAACTGTTTTACCTCGTATAGTTGCATTGAAAGAGGTAAGAGTTATCTCAGTTTGGAAAATACTCCTTCCGCAGCTATTTACACCCTTGTTTTTCCTCCATTGGTGTTTGGATTCTTAATAAGTAGATAGTGACATATTCCTCCTTTGGGTGATAAATGCAGATGAATTTGGAGTACTTTGCTATTGATAGTCAGGTATCTGATGCTACTTCCAGTCAACTTGTTTAATACCATATTCATAATATAGATAGTGTGCATTTAGTGTAGACGATATGCTTTTATATTCATATAGATGATTCTCCTATCTTTTCATCATAATTTTGGTGAGTTTTACAAACCATTGCTGCTGATGAATTGTGTTCCATTCAAAATTATACTGTTGTGTGCCAATCATGATAAAGTCTTATTATTGTCACTTCTTGTTTGTTATATTCTTGGTATAGGGTTTTATCACCAATAATGAAAGGGCTTTAGAGGAACTTTTTGGAGATGATGAGGATTGTCGCAAAGGTGTAGCCTGCTTGAATGTGATGGCTAACCGCATTGCTACAGTTTTTGCTTCGTTAAGGGTATTTACATTTTTTTTACTTCTGAATTTGATTTGTATTATATTAAAAGTTTTCTGAAGCACGCTTATCTTTAATTCTATCAGGAATTTCCTTACGTGCGTTATCGTGCTGCCAAGTCCCTTGATGCAACTACAATGACAACTTTCCGTGATCTAATTCCGACAAAGCTTGCTGCTGGTGTTTGGGACGGTATTATGAAATATAAATCACTTCCTAACTTCCCTAAGTCAGAAACATGCGAGTTGCTCATCCTCGACAGATCTGTAGATCAGGTTTTTAGGTGCATGTGTTTGTTATGAATTTATAATTTTCTTACTGTAAACATTGTTTATATTGTTTACAATATTCATCGTTTAAATTTCTAGATTGCTCCTATCATACATGAATGGACATATGATGCCATGTGTCACGATTTACTGAATTTGGAGGGAAATAAATATGTGCACGAGGTAAGTTCTCTATTTTAAATTTTATATAAATCCTTTCAATTATTTGCAGTGCCTTTTGGATACTGTACGTCAATTGATTGTATTGTTCAGGTTCCTAGCAAAACCAGTGGTCCACCTGAGAAAAAAGAGGTTCTTTTGGAGGATCATGATCCCGTCTGGCTTGAGCTTCGGCACACACATATAGCAGATGTATTTCCCATGTTTATAATTCCTTTTTTCCTTGTATAGATAAATATAAATTGAGTTATATCAATGAGTTTGAATCAATGATCTTCTCAGGCCAGTGAACGGTTGCATGAGAAGATGACCAACTTCATTTCAAAGAATAAAGCTGCACAAATCCAACATGGTTCAAGGTTGATGTAAATTTTTCTTGTTAAATATTTCTTCCATGGGGCATCCAAAAATTATGACACTTTCAAGGTGTCAAAGCTTTTTAAACCTTTACCCCTTTATGCTGTATTGATAGATAGCATCTCAAATTCTCAATGGAAGGAGTGCCCACATTGAAAATTATGAAGGGCATTATAGGAAGATTATTGTACTTCTTCTTCATTCCACAACAGTCATGTCTTTGGAACCAAAACAGTCATTTTGGGATAGAGGGAGTAGTTTTGTTTTGCACTCCTTGTATCTTTATCCTTGATAGTGAAGTTAACAAATGTGAGTGAAGATTACTTATTATGAGTGTTAATGAGGAAAAGGTGAGAATATATATATATATATTTTTATAATTAATAAGAAACTTTATTCCCAAGAATAGGCAAAGCCCAAGTACACAGGACGTATACAAAGGAAATACCTACATCTCTCTAAAAACAAAAGAAAAGCTAATACAAATTTAGAAAGTTAACATCATCCATTACAAGAGTTTTAGCCCATAAACACAAAGTACTAAAGAAAAAAATCCCTAAGTTCTCCCATCGATCGTTCTTTGTCTTCAAAGCATCTCCCATTCCTTTCAATCCATAGACACTACATCAAACAAGAAGGAATCATTATCAGCAGCATTCTTTCTTCCCTTTAATCCATACCAACCTGCATATAGATCCACTACATCCTTTGGCATCACCCAAAGCAAACCTGTCCGATTAAAAACCTCATTCCACAAAGACAAGGCCACTTGACAGTGAAGAAAGAGATGATTAACAGATTCTCCATCCTTCTTGCACATGACACACCAATCAGCTATGCACACATCTCTCCTCCTAAGATTATCAGTCGTCAACACTTTGCCAAGAGATACCCCACCCAACTGAAAAAGCCACCTTGGTAGGTACCTCCACTCTCCAAATATTTTTCCAAGGAAACTCACAGCTCCTGTTACAAGTTAAAATTCTGTAAAAAGAAGAAATGGAGAACTTGGAATTTCTTGCATGAACCCACAACATACTATCCTCTCTTCCTGGCATCACCTTTGAACTATAAAGTCTCCCCAAAAAAGCAGTAACATCATTCATTTCCCAATCAATGGCATTTCTAACAAAGTCAACATTCCACTGAATATTATTATCAATACTATAAAAAGAATGTTCCGCAGCTACATCTTGATCCCTAGCAATCCAAAAGAGATAGGGAAAATCCAACTTAAGCGTAGAATCCACACACCAAATGTCATGCCAAAATAGAATCCTCTTCCCATCTCCCACCTTCAATTTAATATGATTAGAGAATTCCCCCCCAACCTTTTCGAATGAACTTCCGCAAACTCACCCCATATGCACCTCGTATTTCTTTTGAGCACCAACCCCTCCCCCACAACACCCCCCCCACCCCCACCCCCCCCCCCCCCCCCCCCCCCCCCCGCACACACACACACACAAACTTCCATATTTAACATCAACAACGTTTTAAGGTTTTTCTCTCCATATGATATCTCCAAAGCCATTTCCCTAGTAGTGCGTTATTAAACAACCTCAAATTTTTTATCCCCAAACCACCACAAGAAATTGGTTGACAAACCTTGTTCGAACTAACTAAATGAAACTTTCTTCTCCTTTACCACCCCACTAGAAATTCCGATACAAACTCTCAATTCTTCTTTCTACCCTTGCCGGCAATGGGAAAAGAGAGAAAATAAGTTGGAAGATTTGAGAATATTTTTATTTGGCATTTATGTTGCTTAGGCTGAAATATGTGGGCTAGGATTTTTGTAAGGAATGATGATAATGTGTATTGGTTTTTTTCCTGCTTCTAGAATGTAGTAGGTATTTCCTTTGTATACTTCCTGTGTACTTGAGTTGTGCCTATTCTTGGTAATAAAATCTCTTATTAATTATCAAAAAAAGAATTAGTCATCGTTCCTTGTCTATATATTAGTCTAGCAACGACTAGACTCAGACATCCTGGGTTTGACAGTATTATTTGCTTGTAGTGTTTTCCTGCCTGTCTTTTGACAATTAGGTCCTTTGACATTGTAAGACGGTAAACTATTTCGTTGTTGAACTTGTCTTGTTTCCATGTTAGCGCTCATACAAAGATGGCCAGTATGATCTTTGTGTTTTGTAACTCCTATTCAATCTTTGAGTATATGCAGTCTGTTATAATGACATCATGATTTTTCACCATAAAGCTCATGTTTTGTATAGGGATGGAGGTGAACTGTCTACACGGGAATTGCAGAAGATGGTTCAAGCATTACCACAGTATAGTGAACAAATTGACAAGCTCTCGCTCCATGTAGAGGTTTGTGTCTTGTTTATTACAGTTTTGTAATATTAGGTAGTTTCACCTTCTGTGAAAAGTTTGGTCACAACAATGCAACATGATGAAGTGTGGCATCTCTTTTTATGCTTTTTTGAATTTATTGGAAACGGCCCTCTGAGTGTCTCATGCACAAGTTTAAAGGCCTCTTTATGCCATCCCTAGTTATGATAGGTTCTGTTTTCTTTTGTATACTTCCTTTATACTTATGATAGGTTGGCTATCAATTCTTTTGCTTTTCTTGTCCTTGCCTTGAACCTTGTTCATTTTCTGGTCTTCCTGAGCAGTGCTTGAGCTTGAGTTAAAAATCATTCGTTTGCCCATTACCAAGTACAACCATTGCAGATGTCTTTCTGTCATTTTTCATTCCTATCATTTCACTTTAACTCACTAACATTGCATCCGCATGCCAACATTCATCAGATATTCTGTGATTATACCCTGACCAACCCAAAACAAAACAAAACAAAAAAAAAAAAAAAAAAAAAAAAAAAAAAAAAAAAAAAAAACTTCTTTGCACCAGCCCAAAACAAAGCTGATCCCTGAATCATGCATCTTGTGACTAGAAAGAAACTTTTAATTTTATTTTTTTGTTCGCACACCATTTATTACTTTATCATGTCCTCGATCTCATTAATATATATAATAGTTACCTTTTTCTTTTGTAAAATCTCTCCTGTCAGGATTTTTTTATGCACCTTTGTAACTTTAATAAATTCAAGGGCATTTCCTTGTGGTCAACAGTTCCCCATCATCCTACGGAAATTGTTCTATGTTTGGGGTCCCTAACATCGAATAAGATTTTTGTCTTGCATGAAGAATGGAGTAACTTGTGCATTTATGCACATTTTAAGTAAATGTACCTCCAATGATTTAAATGTTTTGTAGGTGTTTACTTTTGCATACAGGAGCCATGGTTTCACGTAGATTTGGTTTTATTATCTAGATTGCAGGAAAAATTAACAGGACTATCAGGGAATCTGGGCTTCGGGAGCTTGGGCAGCTGGAGCAGGATCTGGTTTTTGGAGATGCCGGAATGAAGGATGTTATCAAATTCTTGACCACAAAAGAGGTTTGCAATTGTACAATAAATGGTTATAGCTTACAATTGTAATGAAAAAATGGATGTACCTTACTCCTTGTGTATATGTATTTTAAAATGAAGTACAACTTTTTTTGCAGGATACAACCCGTGAAAATAAGTTGCGGTTGTTAATGATTCTTGTAGCCATTTATCCTGAGAAGTTTGAGGGTGAAAAGGGTCTAAACATAATGAAGGTTGGTAACTGAACTGCAATGTATTATTACTCTTTGCAGTCAGTGATTTTATTATCGGTTTTGCCGATGCTTTTAATGCATGCCATTTGTAAATTTATATTTGTAACTCGTTTCAGTTAGCAAAGTTACCACCTGAGGATATGAATGCTGTTTATAACTTGAGGTTACTGGGGGGGTTATCAGATACCAAAAAGAGCTCAACTGGAGCTTTCTCTTTGAAGTTTGATATTCACAAGGTAAATGCCTTATTTTAGTTGTGCATGTGGCTTGATTGTTGTTTAATGTCTAAAAGAAACTATGCCACTTTCAGAAGAAGCGTGCAGCTAGGAAAGAGCGTACTGGCGAAGAAGAAACGTGGCAGCTATCACGATTTTATCCAATGATTGAGGTACAGTAAAGACCGAGTCATTCACGTTATACAGATCATTGGAAATATGAACTTGAAGTACCTTTGTTAGGTTTGGTTTTTGCAAGCTTTCCTATTTGCCTCCACATTTTACTTCTAATGCACTTGAGCCTATGACCTCCATCATGATCATTTACTGATAACTATATATATTGCTTGTAATTAGGTTGTAATCAGTGTTCTTAGCGTTTGTGTTTCTAATGTTTCAAACCTTTTCCTGATGGTTTTCCAATATGTATCTGTTCTGGGCTGATCGAAGCCAAAGTTTAATTGCTGTTGAAGCTTCTCAACTTCAAATAAAAGCTAAAAAACATTTTTATGTTTATGAGTTCCTTTTGCCATGCCAATCTAGAACTTCTTTTATGTTTCTGTTTTTCTGGAGACAATGGAAAGCAAATTTATCTAGTTGCTTGAGGCCTACTTTAATGACCATGCCTCCATAGTGTTGGAGCCTTTTTTTTTAGAGTAATGCTAGAGAGAAGCCACTGTAGCAGTGCACACTTTGCACTCACTACATGGCTGCTTTTAGTTCTCTACTTTTTTATTTTAGACTTGGGTGATGTGTGGTCTAGATGATGCAAAATGGTTGGCTCCTAACAATGGCTTCTATCTATATTTATTTATTTTTTTATTACTATAAAAATGGAATCTCAGCAGAGTAGAAACCTTCGGACACACCCTTAGGGAGTTAACCCTAGATACATAACCCCATCCACCGGAAATGTGTTTCAGTGTTGGAGTTACTTAATAACAATGAATTTCTTATTGGCTCCCGTTGATGAAGTGTGAAATCCTTAAGCTGACTCTCCTTGAGGGCATAAGGTTAACTCTCCTTTGTTAGTGATTAATACCAGATTTAACAATCATATTAGTTGACATTCATGTGTCTTATCCATATTTTGCTAATTGGGGATTATCTCAGCAGCCCCCCAATTGCTTATAGATGCATGCCCAACGATGAAGGGCCCTTGGGAGGAACCAATGGTGGGCCTAAGTGACTAGCATCTTGTTGACACTTTCATTTTGTGATGGATTAATCATCCTGTAAATTTGTGGCTCTCATTAAAGCCACAAGGAACTTGACAGAAATTTTGGACATCTTCCAGGAACTTATTGAAAAACTTAGCAAAGGTGAACTCCCAAAAGATGATTATCCATGTTTGAATGACCCAAGTCAAACTTTTCACGGGATGTCTCACACTGCAGCAGTAAATCAAGCTCCAGCTGCTCATTCACTTAGATCAAGGCGGACACCTACGTGGGCTCGGCCTCGGAACTCTGATGATGGGTATTCAAGGTGCTAATGTTATTCTTTCCTCACGTGGATCCTAGTAGTCCATTCAACTCAAAAAATTTCTGCATTAACTGAGTACAATTTTTTTTTTTTTTAATATCCAATTGGTTTTCTTCTGTTTGTTGCTTGTTTACCAAAAATTGATCCATTGAAAATTATTTAGTTAAAGAGAGATGTTTCATGATCCACAGAAAATTGCCCTTCAGAAAAAAATGGCTTACTCCTGCTGAACATAAGCCATTTTCTAGATCAAGCACGTGCCCCCTTCCCACCACCATACTTCCCTCACCCCCTCACTCTGTGCTGTCACCATCCCTTCTCCTATCCGCTCTTCCGTGCTATCACTACCACCACCCAACCACCCCTGTGTAACTTGCTCACCCCACTAACCACCACCTTGCTCCCCCATCCACTCATTTCTTCCCCAAACAAAACCTACTCTCTCCATCCTCCTTCACACGGCCACCACTGCCTCGCTCCCCCTCTCTCCTGCCCCCTACTTCTTAGCATCATTACCATCACCACCACTTTCTTCCCGCTCACCCCACATCTACCACCACTGCTACTGCCACCGCAACCAATGCTACCTACTCGCCTCTCTGGCAGGGTCACCATTATTCGCACCCTGCACTTCTCATTGGTATTTTTTTATGGGTAAAATGGTCCGCTCAGCCCAAGTACCAACCCCCCCCCCCCCCCCCCCCCCCCCCCCCCAACATCTTCTACCTCCGTGTCCACAACCACCACTACCTACCACAACTTTTTGGTTCTTGTTAGTTTTAGCATAGAGATTTTTTAAGTGACTAGAAAATTATTTGAGTTTCAAGAAAAAAAACTAAAAATAAACCAATCATTTTTCCTAAATTAGATTTTTGTTAAAATCCTTTAAACTAAGAATATGTTTTGCATTGAAACAAACTAGGAGAAGTTTGTTTCTCCTCCACTATTGTTTTATACTTTTTCGTAATTGTAATGTTAGTTTTCCTCCTGGTCTATAGTGATTCGATGCTAAGACACACATCTAGTGATTTTAAGAAGATGGGCCAGCGGATATTTGTATTTATTGTTGGTGGAGCTACTAGATCTGAGGTATGAAACCTGTTTCCATTCTACACAGTTATGATTGCTGCTTTTCCGGCTTATTGGTACTCATAAAACATACTCATTGTCAGCTTAGGGTTTGCCACAAGCTTACAACTAAATTGAAGAGGGAAGTTGTTCTAGGCTCATCAAGTCTTGATGATCCTCCACAATTTATTACGGTGATTTATTTCAATTCCAACTTTGGTTTAGCAGTTCCATCACTCCCTCCTCCTCTTATTAACCATGCCTTAAAAGTTGTATTTGATTGCAGAAATTGAAGATGTTGACAGCACATGAACTCTCCATCGATGATCTCCAGATATAATGCAGTGGCTTGGGAGGAATGGAACGTGCTTCGCTTCAGTCTCAAATCCAATTTGTGTCAGTGACAATGCCGTCATTGATATCCATTTTTTAACATTCAATATAAAACTTTTGCCTTTCTCGTTGTTGCAGTGGTGCTGTATCTAGGATTTTATTCAGATGAGAGCATTCTGCCTAGACTAGGTTCTTGCCTTCCGGCTTTGTATTGTGATAGACGTGTTGGAGCCTTCCCACGTGTGTATAATGTTAGTTTTAAATCACGGTAAGAATTAATTGAGTTTTGTAAATGGAATTGATAAAGCCTGACAACATAAATCTATAATCCTGTATAAATTTAGAACTGTTCTTTCGAGTTCAGTGGTTCTTTTTACAGCATCAGGATTGGTACTCTTGGCTGCTTGCTGAAAAACTTTTTCTAGAATTTTTCTCAAGAAATGCAGAACGGTCTGAGGGAACGTATCTTGCTGGAAAACACAATTAGTGGCCAATTCAGTTTGATGGAAGTTCTTGTGTTCATATGGGGGAGGGGTTGCATGTTACCGTTACCTCTTACTTCCATGGTTACGTTGCAAATAAAAAAGAAGTTGGTAGCCAGTACAAAATATAAAGGTTTGATGAATAGATCTTTGCAACACCATCTATCTATCTATCATCTAAACTATGTTTCTGGATCATCGGCCTTTCTTCCTCGGGGATACCAACTTAACTTCCTTCACATATTTGTCTTTCAAAATTACTCTTCATCTTCATCTTCATCTTCATCGTCGAACCCAAAACTAAATACGGAGGTCCTTCACTTTCTGACTCTGCAAGCTTTCTGCTTTTCTCTTCTTAGTTTCACCCACTAGCCTTTTAGTATAAGCAATGTATCCATCCACATCAAATTTCCTTTTGCAACCTGCATAATTCATGTACCGTATTTTCCCAAAAACTGGACGTTCTTTCCAACCCTGAAATGCCAGCAACTAGCTAAGGATCATGTAAGATAAAGACTCATTGCCAATATTCAATCCAGTCTTAATCTCTATTTAAGGTCCCTACCCGTTTATAGAAAGGTAGGGCTGCCTCAGATTTACATTTCATTCAGATTTCAATGGAAATAGGTGGCACTCATTTTCCTAAGAATAAGAGGTATCTCCGTCATGGCTACAAAGAGAATGGTCAACCCATACCTGGTCATGAACTCCACATATTGACCACATGCAACCGACATATCCATTTGGATCCCTGCCATCTATTTCATACTGCACACGAAAGTTATGAATAAAGAAAACTAGGTAAGACATTTGGTAAAAGCCTCCATTGAAGCACAACAAATCTGTAGTGAAAATACCTTGTCATTTAGATATATCGATATTTCAAGCGCTTCTTCAGGTGCTGTTGTCCACTCAAGAATCTTTTTTGCCCAATACATCCTGCAGTAGGTTTTTCAAACACATGTCGATAAAATATTGAAAATGAAGAAGTTACAAGAAGTAATAGATATAAGATCCAAGAAAATCACAAGCTGTGTTCATGCAAGATAATGATCCAAGTTTTCAACCACCAAAATGAAGCAAATCCCACCCCTGTACATATTCATCAAGTGCAATAAATTGCATGACAAAACCATCACTGGAAAACGGCACAAGCAATCAGGGAATCAAAATTAAAAAGTATAAATATCGATTGAGAAGGCTAAGGAAAAAGCATGTAACCACCGACATACTATGACCTGTAACCACACTATTCCTCTACCACAAGTGAAGGTGATTTAATAAAAATAATGGGGTACGGCCCTATTTTTTTTTTAAAAAAAAAAAACTAAGGAATAAACAGTAATACACCCCCATAAACACAAAGCATGATGGAAGTAAACAAAGCAAGTAAAAAGGTGACTCCCTACTTCAAAATATTATAACTCGTGACCTGAATGGATAGAATAATTGATTCATGAAAGAAGATTCCTAAGATTACGTGATGCATCAACACATTGAGAAGTATAAAGAATACAAATCAATTATGGACCACAAAGCGAAGAATTTCTTCCAATTAGCATAGGCCAATTTAGTTGCAAGTAACATGAATCTCCACCACAAAAGGGCAGGGGGGTGTCCCAGAGGAAGTCACTTGCCGCATAAAACCATGCATCTTCCCATGGTAGACCATCTCCAACTGAGAAGCATTCCAAAGCTGAAATTCAAGTCATAAAGATTGTTATAACAATCATACAACAGGCAGCACATATAGATAGAACTGAGACCAAAAACACTAAAAGAATTTGTGAACCGAAAGGAGACTCATTGATATTCATATAGGGGAAAAAACAAACTCAGCTTACAGGATCAGCTGTTTGTGCCTTTTCCAATTGTTCCCTGCTGCAAATCCCATAATCATTTAGAAGTTTGAGAATCCGCATAAAACAATTAAAGCATAGTTTGACTCACGTGTAAATATGTTCTCGCTTGTCAGAAGCATGGTCCATCAAGGTCTTACGTGCCCATTCCCATGCCCCTTTCAGTGAATCATAATGATGTTGGTAGAAACAGAAGTTATCAGCAAGTTCTCGGCGCACAATTAACTCCTCCAAGAATGTATCAACTGCCTTCAGAATAGCAGGTAGAAAATAGATCAAGCTATCATTGATGCCATAAACCACTGAACAAAAAGCAATAAATAGACTCTTTTAAAACCCATGCTCATTTTTCTTAATCTCTATTCCATCAAAATATATAAAAGCTAAAACCCACGAAGCTGAGATTTGACACAACAAACCTGAGGACAAACTTTCCTGACCCTGCGAGCCTCTAAAGCACACCGCTGCGCAGATATTTGCCCAAAATGCAAGTATGGAGAGAGACCAGAAAGCCCTCTAGGTTTCAATGGATTATTCCTATCCGCTGAATAACCTTTCAACCTTTTCGTTAAGAACCCATTTTTACTTCCCACCAATACTTCCATTGCTGCCTTCTCCCTGGTTCACACCACTCAACTTCAGGAACTTCTGCTCCTTTCCTAACATTACAGGATCATTATATCAACACTACAATCCCATAGAATCTCTCAAGGCAACTCATTCAAATAGAGCATCTAACCTCAAAATATTGGCAATGAGGCCATCCCAATCAGTCGACAAAGTTGCACGGGTCCATTTTCTACTTGGAGGCTGCAAAGTAGGAAAATCAATGAGGTATTCTGGAAGCCTTTTATTTATTTTTCCCCTTATGGTCTTGGCGCTATACTCCAACTTCTCTGATGCCACCCAAGTAGGTACTACGTTGTGGGCATCAACTTCGTGAATGGTCACCAAATCACTCACCCTCTTGCAAATTTCCTCTTTACACCTCTGAATTTCACGTAAAGGTGAGAAGTCTGTGACTAAAAGGGAAGCCCCGCATTCTCTTAAAAAATCTGGTATAGTCTTTTCAGCTTCTCCCTAAAGATATTCACCCACAAGATATAAGATTTGACATATATTGCATCATTTAGCTTCAAAGATTTTGCAGAAAACCACAAGATTCTCTCAAACTTTAAATAGTTCCAAAACTCAGCAATCCATTCAAGTGAACCTAAACAACTATATTTGAGTAGGTCAGTAAATTCTCCATAATTTCAAGAAGAATATATTTGCTCCTTCAAAATTCACCCAACTCTCAAGTTCATTGCTTGAAAAATTTTGCATGTCAAACTTGTACCTATATTTTTCAAAAAATTCCGTTTGGAATTTATTTTAAGGCATTGTACCGTACTCATAGAGTGATAAAATTAGATGAGGCATCAGTTTTTTTTATTACATTATATAACACTTCAACAACTAATATGTCTAGTAAAAAACCAGTACTTTTTTTCCCTATAGTTTTATTAATCCTTGTTGCTGGCTAGGTAAAACAAAGCTTTTTAAAAGATACAGGATAAACTTGGCAGTTGGCACGCTAAATTTTTAAGGGGATAAAGTGAAATTTGGATGATTTTCAGATGCTGAATATATACCTCAATAGGAAGTTAAACCTATTGTTCCCTATCTGCTAAAAAAGGATGGTTTTCCCCAGAAATAGTTGCTGGAAAATTTTGAATGCGGTTCTATATGACCACGATATTTCGATTGTTTTCAAAACTGCCCCTATCGCACCAGTGCAAGTATTAAATCATGTTGTCAAGCAGCATTAGGTTTTTCTTTAGAATCTTTACTTTCGTTCCTAGTTCCTACTCCTCGGAACCAAAACAAAAGGTGAACATAAAAAACCATATGGGCATTACAAATTTACACTTCAACTTGCCTGAAACAAGAGGAATGGGATTTGAAGGGTCTCTTCGAGATCACCCTGCAGTTGTTTCAAACCCTCAACATAAACCCTATCTGACGAGCTTTCGCCCCTAGAAACTGATCAAACAGATTGAACGCCACAGCTACGGGTGCATTGGCCTTGTTGCCCTGATCAACGGCGTGGATCAACGCCCAGTTGTCTCTGATCCTTTGGTCCCTGAACATCCAATACACAACAGGACCCACCGCCCCGTCCGATGCTCGCGATCGTTCCTTCAAAACCCTGATCCGGCCCGATTGTACGCAGGTCGAGTTGCTGGGGGGAGAAGATAAGGAGGCCATAGTTGAGAAGGCGTGGAAGAGGCTAACGTTCGCAGAGGGTTTAGCGAAATGTAGGAGGTGGTGGGGGTGGAGGATGACGCGTCCCACGATGCGGAGGTTAAGAGAACGACAAAGGGCGTCGCGTAAGACTGCAATTTTTTGGAGGGTAACGAAGAAAAAAGGCAGAGACAGAGAGAGTCTAGAGGAGGGAAGCGGAACAGTTAAACTTGTGGTTTTGAAAGGGTGGACGTGGCGGACACTCAACTAAGAAACGTGGCAAATGGTCGTTAAAACAGTTTGTTGGGCCCGAGTCTGTCCAAACGCTTAGCGAGCCAGTGTTGGCCCTAGAATTGAAGTATTGGGCTTGAACTCCCTACAAAGCCCATAGAATGTTGTCTTTTATCAGGAAGCCTTTACTATGTGTAGATTACATTAGAAGAAATGCAAATTGTTACAAAAATGACACCAGTTGGCAGTTGGATGCGTCAAATCCTGAATTATACAGAAGAGCTAGGTGGGGATCGAAGAAAGTAATCACTCAAAACCCAATGAATATGTGGACTACGTTAAAGATGAGCATTTCTTCACGTGTTTTCTTCATGCATGCATCGCCAGTTCAGGGCGGCTGCAGGAGTAATTAGTTCGATAGCAATAGCATTAACTTCTTGATCTACAAGAGATATTGCCGAGCGAGCATGATATAAAGGGAACCTGTTCCAACCTCCACGGCTAGCTACTTAATTTAGCCAACAAAGAAAAAAGTGATGTACGTACGTTAATCAAGTACTTCTACTAGCTGCTACTGTAAACGACATGTCCAGTACTGGCTGTACGTGTACATGAGTTCATGTTCATACTACTTCATTTCTGATCCCTTTCTGATCTTCCACTACAAGAGATCAGGAGCTTCTTTAATATGTCCTCTTCAATTCATTTGAGCGTGCATGCAGGACTTTCACCCTCGTTATAGATCACATTCATTTTCATCTTATAAAAGTTCCCAATTAAGTCAGGGACGAATATGTATGAAAACCTGCATAACGCAGTACTTTAAAAAAAAAATGCAATAAACAATATTGGAAGTAGTTGTAGTTTCACATAGAATATCATTTATTCAGGTTTTTTTTTCATCATATTGCTTGCTTCTACCTTTTAAATCTTTTTCAGTTTTAAATTATCGATCGGTTCCAGCTTTATAAATTCAAAGAGTAATTCTACTTTCAAGTGCTCATAAATAAGCTGCCATTCAGCCATGCATGCATATTAACAAATGCAAATGCTGCTGGCGAATATATATGGATTAATCCCCCGATTTGAGTAATATGGAAAATGAAATATTTAATTATAAGGTGAATGCCTTCAAAATGGTCACGTAATCCCACCATTTCTTTTGTGTTAAGCAATCCAATAAACTGGGAATACATTCACCCACCTAATCCCATCTTAAGATTCTCTATACTCAATAATAATAATAATAATAATAATAATAAAGGTACTTGCTGCTCTTTTTGATCAACTACCTAGCTAGCTGGGCCGGACGATTATCACCTTGCAGAAAATAATTGAGCTTTCTTTTGGGACATTTCCTTCATATATAATTTAACAAAAATTCTATGACAGCTAGCTTAGTTTTTAAACAAATAATCATTTTAAAATTATTTAAAATAAAAAAGCAATAAAATTTCCCAAAAAGTCTGGGTCACCGAGGCATGAGTACTGCATGTAGGATTTTTTTTTTTTTTTTTCTTTTCATAATATATGTTCAAAGAACAAGAAATAAAAGGGTTCAAAATTAAAGTGCATGGATCGACCTATTAAAAATATAAATAGTAAGAATTATTTTAATATTTAACCTTAAAAATTAGTTAAGCAAAACAAGGGTATTGCTCAATCACGTTAAGTAAATTTGACTTTTTCCCCGCCGGACTAATTAGAATTTAAAAAGAAAAAGACTGATTTTTCAACTGAGCCCATTCATATGATCAACATACAATGAACCCTACAGTCCTGCAAGTACGTACAGTATAGTATTAATTTATGGCACTATTCTTATTAATTATCTTAATTTTGAATAATCGTGGACCGTTGTTCTTGAACCAATCAACTAGAGATAGAGCTGCCTCCTAAGAAATACAATAATATAATGCAATTATGGGCAGCGCCAATTAAGAACATGACTAAGAAAGTTAATTGCTAAAATAATAAGTGATTACATGAAAAAAGTGGAAAGAATGGTAACAATGATTTCGTTCGTTGTTTGTGAAAGCTATGTTTCAACTGAGACATGATAATTAATTAATTAGAAATAAATAAATAATAATTAAATGAGAGAAGTGGTCGAGTTTTATTTATAATTAGTTCTTATCTACTATTTTCGATCGTGCAAATTAATGAAAAAAAGAAAAGAAAAGAAATTAAATGAGATCCCTCCCACCCACATAATGTGCTTAATTGCCATGAGTATTGTCGCGTGAGATCCCAGCTGCTCCCATGAATGATGCCTACACTTGGCAGATGCAGGAAGACGCACGTGGTAAATCCGTCCATGTTCTGCACGTGCCAATTAATTACTTATTAATCCTCTCACTAATTAGCTAGCTAGCTAGGTTGTTGTCAATGTTTTGATTAGTTGTGGATGAGAACATCCAATAATTGCATATGGGATTTGGGTACATTAGGTTGCTTAACATGGAGGATTTGGTACATTAAACACCATCATGAGTTTCTCTTTCTTTAAGGTAGTCCACACATTCATTGGGGGTTGCCTCAAAATTTACAAATTCCTATAATTATAATTAATCCCTAGCTGTACTAGTTATTAGGAACCAAAGTACCAAACCATATGTTCATATGATGGAACTAAATAATAATAATAATAATAATATTTCTATAAACTATATCTTATCTTGGTTAAGCTTTTGTTTTCGTTATATATAATTGTTTTTTTTTCATTTACTCGTTCGGATTCAGAAACTATCTCACTTCATCTCATCTCATCATTACAATTTTTTCAAATTTCCACACAAAATATAATAAATAATTCAACTTTTATAAATCTCTAAACAATAATAATATTAAAAAATAATATTTTAACAATATTTTATTCAACTTATCTCATCTCATCTTACCATCCAAACGAGCATTTATATTATAGTTTATTAAATATGCCATTCTCAGTTAAGGTGACTGAAAAAAGACAAAATTTAAAATAAATGGTAGTATTGTTCTTATTCATGTTGAATTTTTTCATTAATATTAAACTACTTTTGTTTTTTTTTTTTTTTCCTCAAGTTATTAATGTATGCAGTCATTGTCAATGTACTAAAGTCATAGCCATAAATTATAACATCGTACACCGAACCTAACACGTCGTTTAATTCACCATAGTTTGTCGGACTATTTGTGAGAAGATTTTGTACTTAGCATGAGTAAGTTTTGTCGAAAAATAAGATCTTAACTGTCAAATTCATGATTAAGAATATACAGACATTATATATGTAGAAATTACAAGCTATACTAACTTATACTCTATCATAAAAATACTATCTTTTAATAGGATGAAAATATCAGATATTCATACTTTGAGACTAATTAATAATTATTGTATATCTGCTGATAAGCCCCCAAAAAATAAAATACAAAAGCTTTCATGACCAATATTTTCTAATATTTGAATGAAATCAGAAGTTTATAGAACCAATATTTTCTAATTTGAATATACAAATAGAAACGTACAATTACAAAAATGACATTAATAACTTTTTCGAGAAAAAAAAAATTAAGAATATTTTATATATGAGTTTTGTTGTTCATCATCTCCACACACTATACACCATATTTTTTTTGTTTTATTCTTATTAAATTAATTGAATTCTTATACTTATCATTCATATAACACACATTTGGTAAGAGAAAAGTAAATAAATAAATAAATAAATAAAATAGTGTGTGGTATGTAAGGATGATAAATATAATTTTTCTTTATATATATATATGTATGTATAAAGAGAATAGATAATGTCGTATACAATCTTAAAATATATAACTATCACATAATTTTTTTAAAAACTCAAATCTATTATTAAAATTGTATATGTATTTTTTAAGTAAATCTCAAATAAATCTAAGAAAAAATAAGACGATAAATCTCAAATATTATTTAAGTGGAAGTTGGAGAGGTTTTGTATCATTCCTCGTTGCATATTCCAATTACGTTGGATGTGAAACTTGAACAGTTGGAGTCTTAAAAGAATGAATATAATGAAGGTGACATAACTATCCAAGAAAGTTATGCGTCATAGTGTACGGACATTGACATAATAGATAGGTAGATTAGTCGTTTCTCTGATCGTCAAAAGGATGTTGGCAGGCAGCTCCTTCGGCTGCACGTGACCTCCAGTCCTCTGTTTCACATGGAACGCAAACTTATCCTTTACGAAACGACATCCTTGTCTGGAGAAATCGATGAATCAACCTGCCATCCGGATTCGGATTCCGTACTCCATCGGAACCGTCCACATTCCTGTTAAATTCTGACAGTCACATTTCTCATTCTGTTTACACAATTTATATAATACAAAAAAATAATTTATAAATTATTTTGTATTTCGAGTAAAAGATTTGCTAGTGGAAGTTAGAATGCTGACAGCCGGACGAGAGGTGGGGAAGCAAGTGGGCCACACGAAATCCGACGTGGAGGGTGTGACTCTGGTTAACGTATGCAGAATTAGAACAAATGTCAAGATAAGTCCAGCGGTCGGTCAAAATTGTTGGACGTCCGTGATAAACGCCTGTAGGTCCCGGGGCCGGCGTGGGGTCCTCAAATGGAATAATAGCCACCAATATGTGGGCCATCCTAGTTAGTATATATGTGTATAAATTTATAGGTTGTGATTCCTATACAATAATTTCATTGGTGGTGGGATCCACGTACGTACGGAGTTCACATAAAGTCCATGATTTTGACACGTGCCCACGTACTGAACCCAATTATACTCGCAAAAGAAAGGCTATATCACGAGGGTTTGCTCCCTCGACTACACATCTAATCTAATACAATCTTTCTTAAATCAATTTACATACAGGAGTTTGCAAATTCCCTCTCGAAGTGTCTATATGATCTGTTGCTTTTGTGCCCTTGTTTGTTGGCAACTTTATGTGCAGTTAAAATTGCATGTAAAACTACTATTGAATTCACGGCCGGAATGATTAATTCCTTTAATTACTAAGTCCAGTTTGGTTATACAGTTTAAACTATTTGATCATCTTGTTTTATCTCATATAATTATTGTAACTTTTTTAAACTTTTATATAAAATTTAATAAACAATTCAAATTTTTTAAATTTTTTAAAAAATATTTTATTATAATAATATTTTATTTAACTTTTAACTTCAAACTACATCAAAGTAATAGAATAAATAAAAGTTTAGATTCTCTCTTATCTGTTTTCCGAAGAATTTCAACTCTTTTTCAAACATTAATCTAGATTGCTACTTCTTTGGAAAACAGCATTGTTTGAGAATTTTTCTCATCTCCAGTACAAAACATGACAGGAATATTCATTAGGATTATAAAACTGAGATGGCCGGCTGGTGAGAAAAGAAAATGATGGAGACATGAGGCATAGATATTGATGATGATGATCAGTACTACTGGACTATGTGAAGATGTAATTAATTGGATAAATGATGCGAATATTGCCTCAGCTCTCTCTTTACATGCATATATATACATTAACTGGGTAGGGTGACTGTTTTTGAATGGGGACCACAGAAAGAATTTAGGTAATGACAAATAAGGACATGTAAAAAAAACCAAGTTGGAGTGGAGGGTTTGGTGAAAAATACATAAAAGAGAGAGGACTTTTTTGGCAGCATGTCTAAGAAGAATGCGCCTGCAGTTCACTCAAAGGACTAGCTAGCTAGGCATAAATTAGAGTACGTACCATGTGAAACAACAGTGAAAGCAACGTAGACCGTATCATTCTTTCCAAAATTAAAGGAAATTATTTTAATTAATTCCTCATGTGGCTGATCTCTATTTCTTTGCTTGAGATTTATGAATGAAAAAACCACCCCAAAAAACTTGTGGTCCAAATGCTGCATATATGGCTATATATAAAGAATGTTCAACCATATCTATTTTTAGGTTAATTATTTTGAATTAACGTATATCATGCTCACTGATCTTTCTTATCTTTTATTTTCTTTTTTCTGGTTTATGTTCTTTTATTTCATGTGAAACCTCCTCCTATATAGATCAGTCACGAACGACATGTTAGCTAGAAAATGTCACATTAATTAATGTTTGACTGAATATCATGATGTTTTTGTTTTTCATCAGAATGCATGCAGAATCTATAAGAAGCTTTAATGGCGAAGGATTAATGCTGCCAGTGATATATATATATATATGGATAAAAATTTCGTAATTTGGAGACAATCTCGATTAGACTTTCCCATGGCTGCTTCGATCGTATTAATTATAATTGTCTTATATAAGTCTTTTTTTTTTCTTTGTTTTTAATTAATCTGATATCATTTCAATTGCTTTAGATCATTCCCACGATAGTCAACTCAGTGGTGATTACTAGCTAGAGCATCAACGTCCGAAGATTTAAGTCACCTGAAACATTGACAAAGTGATGCAAGCAATAATCTTTCGCTGTATCTGCAGTAGTCTTCATGAAAGTTGAAAGAAATCTGAATCATATAATACTATGAACAGAATGGAGGGAAAAGAAAAAGAAAAAGAAAAAAAGAAAAGTTGTATGATGAGGAGCATTGGAATGGAGAAGATTCTTGTATAAAGAGAGAGGTCGTCCTATACTAATCATGATATTTCCTTTCCCTTTAACACAAAAAAGAGAGAGTGGAGTAGTGAAGCATACCATACTGATGAAAAGATCAACCTCTAGAGAGAGAGAGAGAGAGAGAGAGAGTACCCGGCCTTAGTTGGTGAGCAGTCAGCAATAGCATTAGTAAGTCTTGCCGACAAGAGTTTCTGTCTTCCCACTAAATGAGTAATTAGACCAAGGTGGTGAAATAATACCATACTCAACCCATTCCCTACAAAAAGGGGATAGACCCACTTGATATTTTAACCTTTTTTAACTGTTTGTGCAGGTGTGTGGTTGATTTCTGAAATCAATCAAGAGGGAGATCAGATCGAGGGTGTGCATATTTCAAACTGCTTTAGGGACTTTGTATGATGTGATCTGTAAATAAATTATCGTATATATATATATATATATATATAATATAGATGCCGGTATCTTTGGGAAATCTTTTTACTCTTTTACTACGTAAGAAAAGATGCAAAGTAAACAGTGATCATGGCCTTCTGGATCAATAGGGCAACCCCTTTACCTGGAGTGAAATATGCACGGACGTTGATGGCAAGCTATTGTACGTTGAGTGATCAGTACCGGCCAATCCAATTCAAAGATCTATTTTTTTCCCGTCTGCCCTTCTTTTCTTCCCCCCCACTCAAAACAGGTTGCACATGTAGAATAAAGAACTTATATATATATATATAGCCATGCTACATGCAGATTATAATGGATAATACTGCAGAAGAATATGTAGATGATGATCAATCATGTTTATATAGGGTTCAAATCACTTCACATGAGTAGCTAGCTAGGGGGCATTTAAAGATCGAAAACTGAATCATGAATACGTGAATTAATTTTTCTTTTTGAGAAATTCGAGAAATTGGAAATAAGCAACTTTGAAATTTTGCTATCTTGAGAAAAGATTCACCAACAGATCGAACCGCTTTATTTCACTTCCGTTGGGTGTGAAGTCACCTGCATAATTATTATGCTCCTCTGGCATAAAGAAAGTTGTATCTAGCTATAGCCTGTGATGCCATGCAGAAACATTAGGGTACTACAACACGGTAGTCAATAATGTTGCAGTACGTACATCTTTTTCTCTGGCCTGCGAATTAACATGATGGTCGTAAATACGCGTTCCATTCTTCAGTACATGATAAACATAGTCCATTTAAAGCCATTCAATGGACACTCGTTGGAAATAATGGCGCTATAATAGCTTTAGAAAATTGATTATATTTTGAGACGACATGCTTATCCCGACAACATATTTTTGGATAATCAATGAACACCTACCAACAATATGTAACTGCATGCGATTGCTTGCAAACATAATCCTAAAAAATAATGATAATCCACTGCATGCACTACCAGTTTCTGTTGAATATGGTTTTCAACGATCCCAATGTTATTTGAAACCAGAAAAAATGGATTCAAAGTTCGTTGTGGAATCAAATCTCAAGCATCTATCTTCTCCTGTGTTGCTTCAAGCCGACAAGTCTTCTTTGCTCTGGGACCTCTCGAGACCTTTCTTGTAATCATGGGGGGCATCACCCAATTTAAGTCTCTGCATGAACTACACGAGCTTTAGAATGTTTAAGAGATAAGTAACCCAAAGCTGATTTGATTGGGTTAAAAATAATAATATTAAAATCCCGGATTTCTCTCTATGATAAACAAATCTTGGATAAAGACTTCCACTTGTTTCATTGTGGGGCTTCACTCTCTCAAAGACACAAAAACCAGGGTATATGTTTGAAGATGGAAACAGTTACAAAGTGCTCTTCCAGCTAGAAAGGTGTACTCTTAGGTCCCTCCGAGGTAGTTGACCCACATAACTATACCTGGCTGGAAGCAAGGACTTTAGAAGATGCCGCCTGATCACTGCCGAAATTTCTAGTCAAATACTTCTCGGATCCTTTTGGCAAACTGTTCCTCTTTTTTTAAAAATCATGGTCCAACCTATTCTACTAACAACCAACCATTTATGGTGGCCTCTCCAGGCCATTAACGATATCTTTGTCGAATGCTTCTGCCACCAAAAAGATAAACTCAGTATCATCATATGCACAGCTTCTTCAGTTCAACTGGCAATAATTTTTTTTTTTTTTTTTGGCAACAGAAAAAGTTAAAATTCTCTAAAAGAGAGAAACTTATTCTCCTTTCATAGATAGATTCAAGGGAAAATAACTAATGCGTGCATGGAATTTTTTTTTATTTTTATTTTTATTTTTTTTGTTGGAGAAGTGGATTGTCAACGGGCAGACATTTAGACAAGATAATGAGCTAAAACCTACTTTAAATTAGAGGTGAAATAAATAAGTAAAGGTTCAAGCAAAAAGTACCTAAGCTTGTTGAGGGAACTCATGGATTAGCTAAGAGACCGACCACAAGAGGCTTGCAAAAAGAACAATTGGATCTTCCAAGCAAAAACCCTCTCGACTATTCTCCTATATTATAAAAAGAGCACTAATGAACAGTGTTGTTATACAGAGGATTGATCTTGCATGCCAATCAAGGAACTACTAGGAATCCACACAGCTGTTGAATCTGAAAACATGGGGCTAATAGTTCGGCTACATCGGTTTCAAAAGTTCAATTGAACTTTGGTAAGAAATGTGCACATTCGCACAAGCTTTCTCCAACTAATCTGATTGCCTCTTAAGATAAATTACTTTATTGATCAAGAAAAAGAGAAGATTAGTAATATAAGAAGTGAATGCAGAATAAAGCAGCACCTTCTTAGGCCTTGAGAAGGAAATGACCGAGGCTAGTTTGGAGTAACCAATGTCCTCTTGATATAACCAACTAGAGCCTGTAAATGTATCTGTTGAAGTCCTAAAGTTAAAATGTTACAAAGGAATCAACTCTGATATACAAGCTGAAAAAGAAAAAGTTTATCACATCATCTCTAATATATAATTGCTGAAAATAAAAGTCATCAGTACCTCTCTATTCTTCACAAATATTTCCATCCATTATTTAGTCCACTAAATACTGATCACAGCAAAGGTTAGGACGGAAATTCAATCGTAATAGTTAAGGAGAAATGTAAAAAAAACTTTCCCCTTCATAAATATTATTTATTTTGAATTACTTGAGGAAAAAAATTTTACAACATTCTTCCTGTTGGGTAACTTTGTTCCTGCAGCATTCTCTATCTTTACAAACAAGAAGATTGCCTTTTCTGCAAACCCGAAAACTCCAATATTATCTAGGGTGAAGGTGGATAGTTGCTCGATTCATGAGGCCGAGCAGGAGTACAAAATTCAATCCCCCATCATGACCTCTACTCTTTCCCACCCGACTCCCCAAAATCTCGTAAAGTAAAGAAATACCAAAATGGAAACGAAGAAAAGCAAGAAGTTGTGGAAAGAATTCAATAAATTCTACAAATTTAATTTCTAAACAAGTGAAAAGAAAATTGTTACACTGAGGAGGTATCGACAAGAACATCATTAAGCACATCATCCTCACCGTTTGCCAAGGTGAACAGCTCGGCATCCTTATCTTCATCACTTGAAAAATCCCGTCTCTCAAGTTTCGAATGAGCTGCAATGAATATCAACTTCTGAGCCCTGTCCATACCCGCCCTTGAGTGCCCATGGGCACACACCCATCTCAAGAAAGACCAATTGCATTTGAATCCACAAGAAGTTGCATGAAGAAAGATTAGCCTAACTGCAACTTTCCCTAGCGACTTAAACTCAGTAAGATACGTTTCCCACACAAGCCTACTGCTCTGCGGGTTGGCAATTCTCATCTTTCCAGTAACGGGGTCCCTCTCCGTCATCTGTACAGCTCGTGCATAGACTGGATCGAGCCCTTCTGTTCTCCATTTCATAAGTTCCATTAGCACAATATGAGCTTCTTCCCTCGAAACAAGCCGGGTTATGAGCTTGTCCACGTCCTTTTCCTGCTCAGAATTCAAGCGTTTGAAAGGCGGAAGGTACTTTCCACTAGTGTCCCTAATCAAATATAGAGGGTCGAGTATATAAGCAGCAGCCCAAGCTGGGTGATAATTCTTCTTGAAACGCCTTTCAATCACCTTCTCTACCGCTCCCTCCGCGACGTGGAACTTGGAACACCAATCCCTCACTTTTTCTCTAAGCTTATCCCAAAGTGGGAGGCATTGCCCAACTAATGGCCTTTCCTTCTCAATCTCTCGAGCCATGTCCTTGATTAATTTAATCAACGAGTGCACTGCGTCCAAATCATTCCAAAACCCCACATCCTGAATCATCTCTGCAACTTCTCTCGCAACTGGGTCCTCCATTGCTAACATCTTGTACGATTCATCCAGCAAAACCAACGGTAGTGCTCGAGCTGAATTCAGTATATCCTCCACCAATGTATATACAGGCCCAAAGTTTACACTCTCACACTCGCGCAACGGTAGTCTTAGCAACCCTGAGTGTCCATACTCCTGCAACTGATATTTATGAAAGCTATTCCGAATGTGAGACCTGTAATTGACAAAATTAGCGAGCTTGAAACAACTCTCAGTGACCGTCTTGAACAATGGAAGCTCCCTGCTGAAGTCCTTAATCAAACTATTGAACCCCTGAAACTGACAAGAAAGATTAACCATCCAATGATTCTGAGTCTCCAAATTCCTCAGTGCCTTGGCCTTAAACTTGTCTGCAACTATTCCTACACACTGCTGCACTGCATTCCCACAAATGCCCTTGATTGTCTCCCACAAGACCTCCTCTGCGTACTTGGAAGGCACAGAGCCACTGACAAACACTGCTTTACGATACAAACTAGTCCCGTTTGGGAGATTCACGGTTAAGTTCACCAAACTTTCTTCTCCCGAAACGCCATAATTCTTGAATTTCCACCCATCAGTGGCGATCTGAAAGAACATAGCGTCTCTAATCCTTGCTTCAGACTCAGCCTTGGCTTCTTCATACTTAGCGTCCATTCTGGTGCCGGTGAAATCTCTACGAGAGACGCCGGCAACCCAACTTGATTAAGGAAAGCTCGGAACTTGGGATGCTCCAAGGTCGAAAAAGAGACCGACCCACAAGACTCAAAGACCCAGTCAGCGAGAAAATCAAGAGCGCAATCAATCTGGCTCTTACTGAGTGTCGGCCCAGGTGATGTTTTCGGACTCTTGAGCTTCTTCACACTGTCCTCCAACATAGCAAGAGCTCCCCAATCTTCTTTCCCACCAGAGAGCATCAAATGCGGCTGCTGTGGCAGCAAGGACCCCGCCGTCGCCGACACCGCCTGCGAGTACGCCAGCTCGAACCTCGACGGATCCACTATCGCCAGCGGTGGTACCTGGTACGAAGAACCCGAGCCGCCCCCACCACCACCAGCTGAAGCAGAAGACGAGCTACGCTTACGATTGTTGGGTTGCAGAGCAGGAGCCGGGGTAGCAAGGGTAGCAGAAGAAGGTGAGATAGAGGAAATGGGTTTGGCGACAGAGTTGAAATTGGGGCAGGTCCCGCGCTTGAGGTGCTCTGAGGCTGTGCGGGACGGGTTAGAGGCCGAGAAGACAGCGTCACAGAGGGAGCACCTGAGCTTGACCGCTTTGGGCAGGCCCGTGTCACTATTATGAACTAGCATGGGCTCCAGGTGCGCCCAGTACCACGCTCCTTTCCCCTTTATGGCCTTGGTACGAACCATCACTAACCCTTCGTACCTCTTGTGTACGGACTTCGCCGTCAGCTCGTCTGTTGAGACTAAGGAGGGGGCGGCGGCGGTTGAGTCCACTGGCGGTGGTGCCGAAGTGTTCGTAGCCGCCATTGCGAGGACCCAAATGAAAAGGAAGGCAAAAGCTGGGGTCTTGTTAGGGGATTCCGAACTTTCAAAGGTTCTTTTTTTAATCCAGTAGTAGAGTCTTCGTCGTCGTCGTCGTCGTCATTCTTGCGGAGTCGGATAGAGATGCTGAAGTTGTAGCTTTTTCGTAGCATTTAGCCAGAGAAAGGAGTCTGGAGTGGCCGGAGTTTGAGTTTCCGGCGAGGTGCCATGCCGGAGCCCAGCGATCTATTGGGATTTTTCGAGAGAAAAGCTAATGGTTTTTGTTTCACTGAAGGGGTCACTTCAGCTATGTTAGAGAGAGAGAGAGAGAGAGAGGAGGGGGGGGGGGAACAATGAGGAAAGGAAACAGAAAGAGGAGAGAAGGCGACGCGCAATCACGCGTTACTTATATGCGCGTGGAGGGCATAATGGAGCCACGTTGATGGGAGCCGGTACGGGAGCCTGAAGTTAAAAACCACAGTCCGATTTATGCGAACACAGTTACACAACCTGAAACTGAGGATTGGTCGTTAGTTCCAACTTCCAAGTGATTGGGGAGTGATGCCCACGCGAACTTGAGAAGGTACGAGTTTTGGCACTTCTCTCTGCCCTTTTGATCTTTTTGTGCTTTATTTAGTTGCGGTTACTGTGGTAAGAGATGAGAAGGATGAGATGTTTTGGATAAAAATTAAATATAATATTATTTTTAATATTAATATCATTTAAAAAATTAAATTATTTATTATATTTTATATAAAAATTTAAAAAAATTATAATAATAAAATAAAATAAGATACCATCCAAACCAATTTTAATTTTTTTCAATTTTGTTTTGTTCTCGTTGGGAAGACTTTTTTCGTCGGTTTCTTTCCTTTCATTTTTTTTTTTTTTTTTTTTTTCAAATCTCTCAAAGTTAATTTTGGGGTTCCTTCTTGTTGTTCACGTATTTCTCCTTTGGAAAGTGTTGACTGACTATAGACCAGCCAGGGTCCATCCAGCCTCAGGAATCTTGTTTTCATTTTATTGATTTGTATCTAAAAATAAAGTTTTTTAAAATATTAACATAAAATATACATATATAAACTCGATCATACAATATTATTAAATATTTAATACCATATTAAAGTCTGACCAATAATATATGTCGTAAAATCTACTTTATTTATCAACTTATTTTTACTACTCCAAGTCTTTAAAATCTATAATTTTGATAATAATTTTACTAACACTAGTTAATATTTTCTTTATAAAGTCCAAAGAATGGGAAACTAGCACAAGCAAATTGTGTAAAGAGCTTCTTTTGGTCTTTATGCTCATTTTTTGGTGCAATTGCTTAATACTTTTTAAATTAAGACTCCGTTTAGATGTAAAAATAATTTCATCTCATCTTATCTTATTTAATCTTATTATTACAATTTTATCAAATTTTCACATAAAATATAATAAACAATTCAACTTTTTTTAAATTCTAAAATAATAATAATATTAAAAAATAATATTTTAACAATATTTTATTCAACTCATCTAAAACCATTTTATCACATCTCATCTCATCTCATTATCCAAACAAGGCCTTAAGTCATTAAGTTTGCGTGTTTAATCAAGGGCTTCATTTGCTCTTAAGATAATTGTCAAATTAAGGGATTGTCATTGGGAGAAATTATTTGTAGAAGTCCAAATAAATAAGTCACATGTAAGTCTTTGTAAATTAAAAAAGGATCTCATCTTAAAAAAGTGTAAAACAAAACTATTATTTATTAGCGGGACTCATTTTTTATCAAAATGCTTATATGAGATTTGTCTGTTTGAGAGTTGTACCTAATATTACTCTTTTTATTTTATATATAGTTATATTTCCTGTTCTAAGTTATGACAATCAAGTCTTGTCCCTAAACAGTTACAATTTCAATGAATTGGCCAACATGTTAATCTTCAGCCAAATTACCTAACCCTTTTTTGTCCAGGTTCTAAAATAACTGTACCACTAAGATTTTTGTCCTTTTTTTTTTTTTTTTTAACCCTATACTTTTAGTTTAATTACTTAAGATCTTTACCTTTATAAGTTATAAAAATGGTTTATTAGTCATTAATGCTGAATACAATAAATATAAACCCCAACTGTCATCCACCACCAGATTTACCACAAGAATTTGAAATTTTAAAAACAGATTAGACATCTTTGGCCCTAATGGGGTTATCGACAAACATTAATAAACATAATAAAAAGAAATGAGAGTGACACTAAGTTCGAATTACGACGTTGTTGTTGTGTCATGTGTGACCCGGTGCCTATAAAAGTTATAAATGTCTCATCACCAAAAAAGGATCATTATATTAAAGAAACGTAGCGATTTCATCAATTAGCTTCTTTATAATTAATTTATATAGAACTACACAAAAACAATTACCACCCAATGCTTAGGTTGTCCCCCTTTTCTCCCTCTCTAATTACCTAATCGGATCAGCTAGGCTAATCCTTGCCTTGTTTTTCTTACTTCGAATTTCGGTTTTTCTTTATGAAGTTCTTCCTTATAAGAGGTGGTTTTATTGTTTTATTCTCCTTGGCAACAAAGACGATCCGTGATACCGTATCATGTAATATTCTTTCTCACATATATTGGTTAGTTTTGGATCTACATGTCATGAGTATACCTTAAGATTACTTCGATCATAATTTCGAGTTATGTCCAACAAATTGACATATTGAATCATTTAATATATATGGATGACACAAATCAAACCGTTTGTTTAACGAATCACATAAAGTTGAAAGATTTGACCCATTTCATAGAATTGGTCAAATTATGATTGAGTAATCTAACCGTGTACCCATTACTTATTTCAACTTATTTTGATCTGTTTAATATAATTGTTATGTTAAATGATTGAATTGTTCCAAATGATAAATTCGATTCGTTTAATAGTTATGTCTAATTAATTCATTTGATCCGAATTTGACAATGTCATATCTTAATTATCCTATAATTTTGTTTCGAGCTCATATTAGATTGCAAATCGAACCAAACATTACCAGCATTACAGCATTCAACTGAAGAAGATGATCAGCATCTTGTTGTAATTGGGGCTTTCTTCTTCTTCTTCTTATTCTTCAGTAAATTCAATTTTTCAAGTACCCAAGAAAAATAGGAAGGTCGTCTTAGGCACATTTAAATAAGTCACAATTTTGTCATGACTTATCTAATTTTTATTAAGATTTTATTTATATGAGCGATATTGGATTCAATCTTTGAGTACATAAACCCTACGCATTATCTTTGAAAAAAAGTAGAGCTGCCTATGAAAAAAATGGATTTTTGTGAGGGTACCATATTTGCATTTCTTCCAAAAAGAATATGTGGGGAACTTATACATGATCATAAGACAGTACAAATCATTTTCCTATAATTAATGATGGCTTCAGCGGTTTGGCCATGGTGCTGAAACTTGACATTGGATAACAAAGGATTATATATGATGGATATAATATAAAAACTATTGAATTTTTAGGACTTTCACATGATAAGTTTATATATAGCAATATACACACACACACACACATATATAGTTCAATCTGCATGTGCATTTCAAAATGACAATTAAAAATTGCTAACAAATTTCCGATCGACAACGTCCTGAAAGTGTCCGGCCATCTTAATATATTAATGCATCCTATGATCCGCCGCGTTCGTACTGTTAATGCAGAAGCCAACTGCATGCATGGTTACGTGATCGATGTACTGCAGTACTTTTCTGTGCAGCTTGCCGGCCGGACGACATACGTCAACGGGAAGATGGCAAATATAACCTGCTCAGGAAGAGATCAGAGAAGAAAAATAAAAACAAAAACACAAACAAAGAACGTACGTAAAAGACAACCCATTAATATTATTAGTAAGAGAAAAAAAGATAAAACACAAGACACAACGGTTGAGGTTGAAGCTCGCACGCACGTAAGTAAAACTCATACAATCTTGGCCTTTAAAGCTATAATTAATCATTAAATTTAACGACATATCGTTTATTCTTTTTGAAATTATAAAATTACATGAGTTCTTCTTCATGCATAAGGTGTGTGACATGCATGCATATTTAATTTGTTCCCACATTTCTGGTACTCATGATCGATCCATGTAATTACCCGTCTCGCGTCTCTAATTTATATATAAATGAATATGGAATTAATTAGTCTCGATCCAAAATTAAACTAGGGAATTTTCTTTTTTTCACAACAAATTACTAGATATTTTTATTTTGCCTATATATTAAACTAATTATATTTTATAATTTAAACTTTCATTTAAGATCACGGCCTTTAAGATAATAATCAAGCATTTCTTCATAATTTTAACGGTCGATGCAAATAAAAAACATAGATAGTAATTTAATTAGGGTACTGTACATGTAATTATAAGTTAAAAATATATATGTGGTAATTTGTGGGTAAAAATAGGTTAGTATTGTCTACTTAAAATTAAGAACACCTAACACCATTTAATATATAAAAGCCGCTGCCACAATCCCACAAGAAATGTCTGATTTCTACTGATCAATTTGAGAAACCGTAATAATATTGTAAACTAATATATATGCCATAAAGTCAAAAAAATCATCATCTCCGTTGCTGAAGAGAGTTATTGAGAGAGACGGGTGTATGAATTCTCCTTTTAATAATTAATAAGAGTACCCCTCTTTCAAACAAAATACTCATAAATCTAAATAAATAAATAAAAATATTATAGCTAGCTAGTTTTACCTTGCATGTCACCAAATCTTATTACTTGATCTATTGCATATATATATATATATATATATATATATATATGGTGACGAAAATTAAATAATAATAACATGATCACAACTCACAACCGCGTCTAGGTAGATGACACAGAGAACTTATACGTACATACCAAGGTAATTAAAATTATTTAATTTAATTATCTGTCTTACTTTTCCACCTTTGAGCCAATTGTTTTAAAGTTTAGTAGGATTGTGTGATCAGCATCCTGCCGATTGATTTTTCAAAAAAAAAAAAAAAAAGGATATTGATCAGTACCTATCATCGTCATCATCAGTACTACCGGCGCTATCCCAAACTCAATCGATATATGCATGCAATCCATATATATATTTCCATTCAATTAAAACTAACGATTTAATTATAGGGTTATTCTGATCAGTACCTATTCTTTTCTTCCCCCACCCCTTTCGTTCTTCCACCAGTACGTACACATCCATGCATCTTACCATTAAGCGATGCAAGAAAAGTGACCTTGTAGAGTGGGATGCATGCGTGGAGACAGAGTACTACTCCCAAGGAACGAAACAGTATATACTTGTATATATGAAAGTTTGAATTAATATAAAACATGACAACATGAATGTAGCATCCAAGAATTACTATATTTGCCATCTTGTCATCTAATTTCTTTGTTTTAAGCTTTGATTTGGTTTTGGAATTGGCTAGGTTTTTCTTAAAAAAAAATAAAAATCATCGGCCATGTTTATGCAACGTACATATAATATAATATATACCAGCATGCAGTACTGTACCATATTACTGGATGATGTTCATGCATATATGGCTACCTGACTCAGGCTGTATTCTTTTTAAAGTCTAACCAGATTGCAGAATCCTTAATGCCAATAACGTAGTTGTCTACAAAGTCAGCTCTTTATCTCTCCAATATGTTAGCTGGGGCAGACTGTCCTTCTCAAGGACATGCATGAACAGATAGATGATCGTCTCCTTTCACCTCTGTGGGCCTCAGGTAATATAATGCTTTTGATCTTTCAATCCCGAAGATAATGGAATATGTCCGTGATACTTTACTCCATCTGGTAGGCCTTGAATATATATTTTGCTTGATCCATATTTTTTTTCCTTTTCCTGTTTAAAGTCGTCGTACTAAATTCGTTTTCTCATACCAGACAAGTGCATTGATGCCCTACCAAATTCTCTTTTCTTATTCAAAGCAACGTCAAAAATTAAGTTCTTATTTGGTACGAACCAACCCAAATGAATAACAACACTACTGCATCGTATGAACATCATCAACTCTCGTTCGTTGGCTATAGTATGTAGTACTCGCACTCTCAGCAAACCCTAATTATCATCACGAGTACTGCTAGCTGTATAATTGATTGAATTTAATGGTGTTGGATTTGACATTGCGTTTCAAACTTTGAACGGTCCAACGTCGTCCCATGTTAAAACTAATTAATATTTCTAGATTATTCTAATGTTAATTGACTGTATTATTAATGCGTTGTCCTCTGATCTGCGTGCGTGGGTGCTGGGAAGTACTACGTACTCTTCCATTCATTTTTGCAATATTATAATAAGAAGCTCTTCGTTAGACATTACAAAAAACTCATTTGGGTAAACCGCTAAAGCCTTTTATTTTGTATTATATATATATAATATTTCTCCGACACAAAAAAGAATTTCTAAATAAAATTAGGTTAGTGTTCTTGTTGTTTTCAAAAATTAATTAGAAGACTTGCAGTACTACAAAAACTCGCAAATTCGCATGATGCATGTATGAATATCAGTACTACTTCGCATGAGTTATAGCTTTGGCGCAAGCTGCAAGATCGATGCTGGCAGTAGTGGCACAACTCTCACGCGATGGCTCTGCAAGGTGATCAATCGAAGGCTCACACGAGTCATGTACTGTGGGACATGCGCTCAACCAAATCATGTGCAATAATTCATTTTTTAATTGCAATATTAGACCTCCTTTTTGCCTAGACAATTGTACCTATACAAACATCATTACGTACTGTTTCCAATCTTATGAGCATTATTTTTTAAATTATTATAATTTGCTTAGAGAAAAAGCTAGAAAACCTTTGTGATCATGTTTTGCCCTTCCAATCCTAAACTATTTTTGTCTATCTTGTTGGAGTTCCAATTTGGCAAACAAGCTGAAGAGATCATGGAGTTCTAAATTAAGCTATTGTAATGTTATAAGCCAGGTTTAAATTCGACAAAGCTTTCACTGCAAGAAAAATAAGTATTTGTATTGAATTATTTATGACGATAACGACTATTTGTAACAAAACACTCATTTTGGCATAAAATAATCATTTTCGTTAGAAATAATTAGTTATAAATAAGTAATTTTCTTGTAATGTTTTAATTTCCAATCTCTAGATTGAATTGAGATGATAAAATATTGTTAGAATATTATTTTTTAATATTATTAATATTTTAGAATTTAAAAAAATTGAATTATTTATTTTATTTTATGCTGAAATTTAAAAAAAAATGTAATGATGAGTTGAGATTTGTTTAGGTTCCAAACGTACCCTAAATAATTGGTATAAAAACACTTATTCAATTTCTCTCTCTGTCATCATATTTGGGTCAAAATTGGGATTTTGAGAAAATAGAACCAATGATGCCACAAAAGAAATTAGGGCATATAAAGTCTATGACATTATAATGAGAGAATTAAGCTAATTTGCAAATTTCCGGTCCAACTTTATAAAAGTGTAGAAAAGAGAAATGGGCCAATTAGGAGCTGGGAGGCCGCCTACAAGGTGGCTGAAAGCTGAAACTTGTTTTTCAATTACAAAACAAGTGGCTTGATCAAGCACATGAGTATGGTGGGGGCCCCTCCTTAATTGGTGAAATTATGATCATAATGTCTTTGTGTTCCACTAATTAGCTAGAGATCATCGCTAGCTTCGCTTAGATTAAGATCGAACCCAGAAATTAAAAAAAAATATATATCCCTTAGATTGCATGAACAGTTAGTGATCTTATGGGATGATGGGCCTCTTTGGAGTTACTTGTATTTATTTTCTGAGGCTGATTAATTGAGGCTATGATGGGAATGCAACCATGCAGTATGATTTTCTAAATGGAGAGCCATCAATCAATATTAATGGTTTCCATTCATGATGATGATGATCTCTAGGCTAGTAGGTTGTGTTCATAGTTTTTTGCATTATCAACAAAGAGATCAGACGAGTCGAAAACTCTCCCTAAAGTTGATGGGCCAATGGGGTGGGGGACGGGGGGGACTCAGGAGCATGTTCTAATTTAAGGGTGCCTTGAAAGACCCAAAAAGGATTTAGGATGACAACAACTTGCATTGACGGGCCTGGAGATCAATTTAGCAGGAGGGCCTCACTATTAAAAGGGATCGGTGTTGTATATGATTTAGCCGAAACTCTTCTTCTATTTCAGTTACAAGTTTTTTTTTTTTTGGATAAGTAACTGTAAAGCCTCTTGCTTCGCTTTCCTTTTTTTTTTAATATATAATATAAATAATTAAATCTCAGTTTTAACTTTTAGGAAAGTAATGATTTTACATGATATGAGAGTAAAAATCCTGAGTTCGAATCTTACTTTTACATACTCTATTTAATTAAATATTCAACGTGCTGAACCCATTTATTGAAAAAGAGTTTAGCCCGAAGGAGTGTTAAGACATAATAGAAATAATGAAATTTACCTATTCCCCTTAACCTTTTGAAATAAGTAGTCATTTCAAAGTTTTGCTTGTTCATCCATCTAGTTTTTCCTAGTTTGGTGATTGGTCTCCTTAGTGAAACCATATATAGCAGCCTAGGTATGAATACGATCATTTTTATTTGTGTTCACCATTCACGAAAACATATCGTCCTTTGTTGTTTTTGTTATCATCTTCTGAATTCATCTTTACAATCCAACACGAGCATTACTTCCAAGACTATATTGTAATTTGGAACTCTACATTAATTTAAAAGCATGCAAGAACTTATCTCAATGGGGACACTAACACATGTCATTCACAAGACCTAACGCAGGCAGCAAAAGAGAAATGATACTATGCCGTCCATGCTACAGTATACTGTTAAGCAATTTTTTTTTTTTACTTAGTGGTTAAGGAAGTAATTTTAAGTGTATTTACATTTTTTTTTCTTTTTTTAAAATATTTAAATATATTAAGTGCAGAGTAGCACTGCTCAACGGTAAAATATTTAGAACAATGATAAACACAACACTTTACACAATAATGTTTTAAAGGAAGAATATTTTTGTAAAATATCTTATAAAACTAACATCATTTTACAAAAAACATCCTTATTTTATAATATATGTTGTGAAATATGTTATAAAATATATTGTGTGAATATCATCACTCAAATATTTATAGGCAGCCGAGAGAGAGAGAGAGAGAGAGAGAGGGCGATAAGCAAAGTAGATCCAATATCTAAGCCCCAATTTAATACACCAAAACTGGCAAAAAGGAAGGAGTAACGCCCACCGTGGGGCTCGAACCCACGACCACAAGGTTAAGAGCCTTGCGCTCTACCGACTGAGCTAGACGGGCTGTTCGAATAGAGTGCCAGTCTAATTTATAATAAACTAAATCCTAGCCAAGACGGTTATGGCCTAAAGTTAAAGAAGGTTTCACTGATGGTAAAGCCCAAAAGGGCCATATTAATATGGAGCTATCAAATGATTGAAAATCGAAGAGCACTTTGACTGACTCCCACCACTCAAGTAGTCAAAACTCAAAAGTATCTGAATGGCAGAATCTCTGTATATGACTCATCATTGATCCTGACACCACTTCAGATGATGTGAATCATTACAAAATTGCAAGCATTTTATTTTCTTTAGCCATTGAACATGGTACTAGACCTTTTTTTTTTTTGTTTTTTATGTGGGGCAACGTGGTACTGGACTTGAAGAAATTGACGTTTGTCTTTCTCCAACTATAGTCGATTTGAAAGATGCACCTTGAACATGTACTTCTGGGAATCAACCCAGCAATACTAAACAGGGTTCTAATTTTTCTTTATTATACATTGTCAAAAAGAAAAATTTATATCTCTCAAATGGCAGGAGCAGCATATATGTACTTCATTCATACTTAGCTGTTGAAACCTGAAACAGAGATTGAAGAACAACATTTATCTGACATTGCAAAAATCACCATCATGATCCTAACTCACGAAAATCTCCACCCCCCCCCCCCCCCCCCAAAAAAAAAAAAAAGAAAAGAAAAGAAGCAGAAGAAGCTACACGCACAGAATTTTGAAGAGCCCCAAGTCAATTTCCTCCTTAGCCACTAAAGATTTCTACTTTGACTAGCATGGACTAAATTCTAATCACATTTCAGAAAATTGTCATGGGTGAGAAGCATAACAAAGGGCATTGTTCCAGATGGGTTCTGCAATACCATAGCTAGTCAGATTTAAGATCTTGGGTAGAAATATGGTATGGGCCTCCATTATGTTCACCACCGGTTTTCAATTCCCCTTTCAACTGGATTACATAAAAAGCAAAGCAAATACAACATTAGAAGGAACAAGAAAATAAAAAAGTCCAATTTAGAACCACTTTAGAATAATAATTATTATAAAGTAAGGTGATTCAACATAAGGTACATCCAGTTAATCTGCATACTAGATATATCAGTATACTAAATCAGTGAGAATAAAATGACGGGGATACAAGTGTCAAGAAAATTACTCAGTTACTCCATATTGTTCTTATGCTCCAGATAATGAAACTAATTAAATAGTAAGAATAATTCAAGAAGCATTGACCTAGTACTACTGGTTTACCTTCTCAAAGAGCTTCTTCTGATACCTATAGCCCTGATGCAAATAATAAAAAAAGTCATTTCAGAAACATTCTTCACTTGCATTCACTGTGAAAACTATACATTAATAACATCATAAAGAAATTGTAAATTACCTTGTCAGTTCCATAAATGTAATCACAGTAGGTGAACACTGAAGCAAAGTTGCTCTGGCTTTGCCCTCCAACATAATGATGGTAATCATGATACTCAGCACCACCGTAAAATGGGATGTATTTTGTGGGGCTCCAAGGGAAGTCATACCTGTATCGCAACACATAAATAACATCATCTGCTTTTTACCAGAATGGTACAAGTTCAGTGAAGACAACAAGGATATACAGTAGCTTGTAAAAATGAAACAATACAGCTTTACTGAAACTGATTATTAAAAAATCTACATAATGTAAGAAGCCATTGGCTCAAAACATATAAATATTAGGCATGCCAGCCAAGCAACTACCGGAAATACCTTGCTAGTGCCACTAGGATATTTCTTCACAGTCAAACCCACCTAGGACCTGCTGTAATACTCATAAGACCAAAAGTGGTCATCTGTTAATACCCCACCTAGAAAGCAGGGATCATCATAATCATTATCTAGCCAGACCTGCCTTCCCTGTGTCGGGGAGGCACAAGTGACTTCTTAGGAATTAAACTTCCAAGCAATTAGAAAAAGACTCTTATTTCTATTTTACCTCTCAGCTCCAGAGGCATGCCCAAAGATCTAGATTCAAGGACAAGGAAAATGAGTTCTCGGTTATTTCCAGCAATTAGACCTTCATTTTTAATGTTGCCTCTCATTCTCCGTCTCCCCCATCCTCTTACTGAATTCTAGTACGCTGCTATGTACAAGCGTGCATATCTAAATTACTAGGTCGCTTTTCATAATCATAACCAAAATTGTGGTGTGCAAAAACAAGACATAACATCCAAAGAGAATTGTAAAAAATTGGATTAAACAGGTAGTCAAACTTCAAGTTAATTAATGAGCAAAGAGAGTATTATAGTGTCACCTATAACCAAAAATGATTTTGAGAAAGTCCAACCAGCAATCAGTTAAGTCTACATTTACAGAAGCTTTTATAAAGTTCAAAACGGAAATGATAATCATCGATGATGCAAACCTCAGATGGAACACAGGAGACACGATTTTTTTTAATAAACTGATGCAGAAGTTTTAGGTTGCCATTTAGCCATTGTAACTAAACTCGAATGATTAAAGCCCTTCTTGCAACCACATTCACACCCATCATCCTAAAACTTTGCACCGCCAAAAGGATAGATATAAACAATCCAAAAGAATAACAGAAACAATCCAAAAGAAAAACAGAGTATGGACTATGGAGTATTTCACTGATGTGGAAAGACATCATGTTTCCTGACCTTGCAACATATTCCTTGACTGAAATTCACATAGATTCAACATACTTTCTTCACATTATAGTCTTTAAATAAATAAATCATCATTTTTGCAAATTTTTTGTGTAGAAATTAACAGTACCTTACAAATGAAAAACAGAACAACAACACAGCAAAGAAGAAAACAAAAGAAAAGACGAGTAGAAGGCATCTCGCTGATCCTAGTACCCACCACCAAAAAGGTAAGGCACTATTGAAGATCATTGAAATGCATCGTACTTTTACATGGAAATTATATTAGTAAAGAGGAAAAGAAAGAAAGAAATTCTAAAGTCGGCATTATTTTGTCGCAGTCCAATAAAGCAATAAAGAGGACAGTAAAAGAAGCATGTGCAGCATGCGTACCCGCTATGCGTTTCTATCGCCTCAATCTGCCGTAAAGCAATCCACAGCCAGAATGTGACCAGGTGACCAGGCACCATGGCCGGCCCGAGGAAAGATGGGATCCCGAGGATCAAAATCTCGGCCCAATGCGCATAGGGCGCCGCAAATCCAATTGGAGCTGTGTATTCATGATGAACTCTATGAATCTTCTCGTAACCCCATTTGTTATGCAGAAATCTGTGGATCCAGTAATTCGAGTAATCCTCCACCATGAAATACACTAATAACTGTGCAAAAATTTCCCATCCCGAAGGTAATGGCAACCCCGTTCGAATCCCAATCATCTGTGAATGAACAGGGAATTGCTTAAAATTCAATATTGCAAAAAGATATTCCAGGAAGAAAACAAAAATTCCATAAGCACTGGAAAAGAGAATTTCCCCAAAATACAAGATCCCGTTACTTAATTAAAAAACAGGACTAAAAATTAAACATGGAACAGAAAACTAAACAAAATTTCCTACTAATTCAAAAGCTTGAAAATCTCATTACACAGAAATGTCAAAACTCGCAATGAGTACTTCCACAAAATATTATAAGTGCCAAAAGCTCGAATCAGAGAAATCACATAACAATAATCACAGAAACTGTATTGCATTGAAAACCCACTAAATAATCATAAAGTTTAAAAATTAAGAAATGTAACAAATCCAAAAGCCCATGATTCTCACCCTAAAATCAAATTCGAACATTAAAAAAATTCTTTAAACCCTCGAAAGTAAGCGTTGAGTAACAAAAACAACACGAGCCCAAGTTGTCCTATAACCTTTAGAAAAGAAAATTCAACCCAAATCTCATTACAAAAATCCTCCACAGGAAGAAAGTACACACACAAACATAATACCCGTATAGAAGGGTAGGAAACGAGCTGCAGAGGACCGACAACGAGAAAGAACATGCGCATGACGTCCTTGTAGCAGCGAAACACTTCGGCGGAAGACAACCTAGCCTTGGGCTGAATCTTGTAGCGGTCGAAGCCGGCCAAGCGCGCGAGCTCGATGAAGACCAGAGGGAGAGGGATGGCGGAGAAGACGAAAAAGAGGAAGAGAATGGTATGGCAGTAGAGGAAATAATCGGACTTGCGGGCGGAGTAGTGGAACCAGAGGGTCTCAGCATAGGTCAGGTTTCGGCCGAGAGCGGCCGAGGCCTCGTCGAGAGTCTGGTACGGCAGCATTGGAGTTCAGAGATCGGACGGCAGATATTTTGAATGAGGCAGAGGACGTTCGTGGGGGGTTTTAACGAGTGGCGGATACACAGAGAGAGAGAGAGAGAGAGAGAGAGAGGAATGACTATGACAGGTTGGATCGTATATATTTAAGGGACTAGTGTTTGTTTTTGGGTATGGTGATGAGCTGGATGTCTGTTATAATTTATATTATGCGGGAATTTCAAACGGCTCAGGTGAGGTCGGCGCGGGGCTGCCTCCCCCTAATCTACATTTCCCCCACTATAATCCCTTTGTTACCGTATTTCAGATGATCTATAAAAAATAATAATAAAATAATCTAAAAAATAATTAATTGTATTCTGAAACTTATTTGAACGCTTCGCACCACCTTATAAATGTTCTTTTTAATGGAATTCGAGCATCCCATTCATATCTCTATTGTTTATGCCTTCAAAATGAGATGCAAGTAGAATTCGTACTCTTTAAGATCATCTTTATTGATTTGGTCAAATTCATCTTTAAAATTTAATCAATATTATACTTTTTTATATTTATCTATTTTATTTAAATTCAACTCTTACTTGGATTATCTATTCACTCTTTATATAATAATAAAATATTATTAATTTAATAATTTTTTTTATTTAATTTATTTTTATTACATTTTATATCTCTACTAATTAAATATTAATAATAATTATATTATAATTAAATTAATATTAAAAAAAATCATATTTTCAAAAGTTATTTAATGCTAATAACGCCTAGTGCTTTGAATATCTCTTAATCCTCTTGCCTTTCACAGCCACACACTTATTGTCAATCGCCGTACACTTCTACAATGCAATTAAAGTCTAATAACAATCCCACAACTCCTAGTTGACCAAAAGAGAACTCCAAAAAAATAATATTACACATACTAACTCATCAAACACCTAAAGCTAGAGCCATATAGATCTAAAATATAATATCTAATCCCTTTGAAAAACATCTTCAACCAAACTTCAATATTCTAAATTATACAACTAAAAAAGTTTCATGCAAGCATGATTAATCCCAACTCAACTAAAACCCAAAAAAAAAAACTTTCAAGGAGAAAAAGAGTCGGGTACCTGTGATCACATTGTTATCGTCCTCAGCATCTTTAGTTGTCATTACAAACATTCGAGCTGGTCCTATTTTACGTTTATTGTTTCTCGATGTCATCTGTCGGGGACTTGGGGGTGTGTTGAACTTATTCTTGTCGTTTGGCAATAATGGGCATTCTCTGATGAATGGCCAGTCTTTCCACATCAGAAACATGACCCATTTTCCTTTCTACACTCCCCAGTGTGTACATGGTTACAAAACTTGCAGGGGTTATTTGATTGATATCCCTGCACTTGCTTTTGCCCCAAGCTGCTTCCATCATCTCTCTTCTTCAATGACCCTTGATCCATATCAGAGGATCCATGTGGAGTAGTTCTCTTTCTCTGTTCCTGCAACTCAGCACTTCTCTTAAGATTCTGCTCCACTAGCATCGCTTTATGCACCAAGTCTGAAAAGTTTTGAATTTGTAAAACCATAACCCGTTCATAGATCTTGTGATTTAAACCCTTTTTCAAACCTCTGGGTTTTCTTCTCTTCGTCGGGTATCAAATACGAGGCGAAGCAAGACAACTCTGTAAATTTTGCAGCATACTGGCGTACCGTCATGGTCCCTTGCACCAAGTTAGTAAACTCTTGGACTTTAGCTTCTCGGTCAGCTTTCGGGAAGAAGCAGTCGAAGAAGTTTTGCTTAAAGTGAGGCCAGCTCACTTCTCCAGTTCCACCAGCTTCTCTGATGGCTCTTTCAGAGTTCCACTATCTCTTCGTTTCTCTAATCAATTTACAAGCTGCAAAACGAACTTTATGTTGATCGGTGCACTCCAAAACATTGAATATATCTTCGATGTCCTGAATCCAATCCTCAACTGCATTGGAATCGCCTCTTCCATTAAAGGTGGGCGGATGAGTGCGATTAAATTGCTCAAACGTGCAGCCCCTCTCATTAGTATTTTCGTTCAAATCTCCAAGGTTTCAAACTCAACGACGAGTAGCAATCCTGGGATCTTAAACTCAGTTAAACGTTCTAGGGAAAGAAAACAAAGCATGTATAACCAAAACATAAATACCAGCTAAAATATTTAAAAACAAGTCCAAAATAAATAAATGAATCAATAAAATCTTGAACTTGTTTTAACTATTCTTAGCCATTTCTTTAACCAACTCATATAGTCTTTCCTACCCTCTATAATTGTAAACCCGACATCGCTCTAAACTGCCTTACGTCCTGGAATCTAAACCTCAAAATCTAAACCTTAAATTAATCTTTATAAATATTATCTCTTATATTCCACATATTAAGTTTGTCGGATATAAAATCCCTAAATCTCAAAACTCAATCATAAAGTCTTGCAAAATCTAAAACCTTAACTATCCATATAATCATATCTTATTCTTTAAAATTCTGCACCTCAAATATGAAATTTCTTCCTAAACCCACAGATATCTAAACTCATTGAAAATTCTATCTAAATTTCTTAATTACAAACTAAATAGTATTTTTGCTTTGAGTGAGAAACTAATATTTTAATGTTTGTTTAGAGTGAGAAATTAAGATTTTAATGTTTGGTAAATCAATTATAGTTCTCCATATTTGGCCAAGCACTGTAACAAAAGTCTAAATTATTTTAGATTTGTCCAATTCAATGTGTGATGTTTTTTACATCAAGTATGCAAATTTTAGCCAACCTCCTAATTTGACCAAGCCAATAAGGATGCTCTAAGAAGTACTTAATGCTACTCGTGAGATTGTCATAAAGCACACCATCTATATTATTTAATTTGTAAAATTTAATTTTTAAAATTCAAATGTCATAATCTATCTTTCAAATTCAATTATGCTATATAAACACTTTATTAGATGTGTTTTGTACACAAAGTTCAAAATGTATTTTTTTCTTTATATTTTAAGTTTTAAAATTTAATAAAAATTAGTAATTATATGAACTGTAGTAATAATATAAAACTTATAATAAAATAGACCGTCATTCCATTGAAATCTAAAAAATACTAGGCTCAGTTTTGATTGAGAAACACTCTCAACTTATCTCATCCCATCTTCATTATAATTTTGACATATTCCCACCTAAAATACAATAAATAATTTAATTTTTTCAAATCTAAAACAATAATAATATTAAAAAATAATATTCTAACAATATTTTATTCAATTTTAAACTTTAATTTCAACTCATCTCATCTCAACTCATTATCTAAATCTTAAACATTTATTTTTCGAATAACCTTATATCTTCCTACTTGTGAATAAGACTGTAAATAAACCAGTCTATTCGATAGCCCGCTCAATACTCACTCAGTTAAATTCGATTTGAACTAAAAGAAAAAAACTTGTTCATGAAAGTATACTCGATTTGTAAATAACACATACCTGACAAAACTCGACTCGACTCTGCTAAGGCTCGTTAAGATCCACTCGTTTATACTCGAGTCGACTCATTAGCTCGATTCGATTAAAACTCATTTATATATTAAAAAATATATACATACAACTGTGTATATATACATATATATGTATTAGCTAATAATATAAACATACCACTTTTATAATTAAATATATATATAATCTAATTACTTATATTTATATATTGAATATACTTCATAGGCATATTTTATAATTTTTATAATAATTAGTCGATAAAATTTAATCATATACTAGTATGTGGGAATCATATATGAAATGGATAAATGCTATCATATTAAGTGTATGTGTTAATAATATATGTAGGCATATAATATCTTATTTTTTTGGATAAATATAAACTAGTTAGATATTAATTTATTTACAAATTTCTTAAAATTTTATAATCCAATAGAGGTTCTATTTGTTAGTTGTATAAATTCAATATTAGATCTTTTATTTTTATTTATTTAATTTATTAATTATTAAATCTTATTCAAAAAATAAAAAAATAAACAATTTGAGCTCGAGCTCAGTTCGACTTAAACTCGTTTGTGGGACGAGATTAAGCTCGAGTTGATAATTTAGCTTATCGAGTCAAAATTGAACAAAAAAAAAAAAATATCGAGCTCGAGCTCGAATATTTTGGATTCAGTTGAACTCAGTAAGTTAAAAACCAGCTCGACTCGACTTAATTACAGTCCTACTTGTAAACGATATTCAAAGATCTAAGTAAATTCAAGTTACGGTATTACTGTAATTGTCCTTATTTCGAAAAATGAATCTCAAGCCATCGTTTTTAGATTTAAGACCAAAAACTTATTTTAGTTACAAGATGATCACGAAGATCCTATCCAACAGGTCGAGTCGTTCCTCTTTGGAAAGTTCCGATTGTAGGTGGCTCACGAGGTAGGGGAGTTTGAGATCGAGAAGCAGTCGATTCGAGAAATACTTTAACCAATGAGATTTTATAAAAATAAATTTAAATATTGATATGATTTAATATGATACGTTAAATTATAAAATTATTTTTATTATAAAATAGATTTAATGTATTATATAAAACTCTATCAATTTATAAATTTATTTTGAGATATTTTTATGACTGTAATACTTCTCATTACCTTTTTTTTTTCTTTTTTTCTAGAAAAAGCTAAAGTGAGTACTAAATGCGCCCCCTAAATTTGCACATTAGTACAAATGATTTTTTTAAGTATTTTTTAAACATCCTCAACCATTAAGAAAAAAATTAAAAAAATCTAAATTCACTAATAATCACTTATTTAAACATTAAAAAAATAAGAATAAACATATTTAATAGTCATATTATCATTTTCTTATATATATATATATATACATATATTTATATTAATTTCCTTTTCTTCTTCTTTTAATTTTGCCATATTCAGTTTTAAAAAATGATAGACATGTAACACTTTTTATAATGTTTTATATAATTATATTTTAAATGAATGATAATTTATAAAAATAATATCATTTAAATAAATATTCTCGTTTTAAAATATAATTAATGATCATTAGTCGTTCATTTTTCCTTAGGTAATAAAGCCAATAATGGATCAGAGATCAGACGGATCTGACCAAGACTTGTTTAGCTCTGACAAGAAGGAACGCGGAATCCCCGCTGCCACACGTCGATGAAAAGGCACGTGGCATTCCTCAACGGTTAAACGGGGAGACGTGTGTAAACATACGACGGCAATGGACACCCACGGTTTTGTCAAGCACGAAAGACGAAAAAAAGAAAAAGTATAGAGTTTTATTATGTATAAATAAATTTATAAATTTATCTATCAATCTATATATGAATGTTGTTATTTTTATATTTTAAATTTAAATTTAAATTATTTTTAATAAAATTTATTTTTTAACTAATTATATTGAATAAATGTACGTATTAATTTGTATAATTATTTATAATTAGATTTTTCCAAAAGAAAAAAGGATACCCAATGTGATCTCGTTCTATTCTCCACGTCAGAAACAATGCTAGTGAAATTATAAGGACGCATCATAGTTGGACCAACCAAGCAAGGCCACCATTATTCCAAAAGAAAAAAAACCAAGCAAGACCGCTCATTATTCTTATCATTGAAAAAAAAATCAGTTAATATATATATATATATATTTAAGAATACTGAGAATGAATAGGATTATATGGTATTTTAATTGATTTAACCATGTAAGACCAAATTTAATAATTAGAAAATGATAAGATTACTGCTTCCTACTATTTATTTATTATTTTTTTGTATTTATTTTTTAATTTTTTATTTTACTTAATGATTAAGAAATTAACTATCAGTAAAATTATATATTTTTTTAATTTTTTCTTAATGATTAAAAATGTTAAAAAAATACTTAAAATAAAATGATAAAAAAATAAATACATTATAAGTAGTAAATGGGTAGTAATCCTATCACTACCCTTAAGAATTTGTTCAAAATTTGTTTTTAAGAAGATACCGTTACATTTTATCAACGGCCCGTCTAACTCTGGTTCACATGGATTTTATTCTTTTTTTTTTTCGGTGACAATATGTGACACAATCTGTGAACTTAATATGAACATGATATGAAATTAGTAGGTTTGTATTTGATGTTAACATGTTTGGATTAAAACAAATTGACCCATTAAGACACAGTTTTATAAACGGGTCAACCCTGCTTAACATGAAATCAATCTGTTTTCACCCGTTTAGAATTTATTTCAAAATTAAAAGTTTATTATTGTTAAGTTGTAATATTAGTATTTTTCAGTATGCTTATGTTTTTATTATTTTTATTGTTTGGATTGTAATTTTAGACTTATATTCATATTTGTCACTGTATGGTTTATAATATTGGTTTTGTTATATATTAAAATTTGAAAAATATTGATATATATATTTTTTAAGATATTGCGGTTATTAATAAATATAGATTTTAACTTTTATATAAAATTATGTTAATCATGTCAAATGAGTTATGCATTTTAGTTCAACTCATTTATATGAAACAAAGGAGTTTAAATGAGTCTTATCGTGTTAACTTATTTTTAATTAATTATTAAACGATTCAGAATGGTTGAAACGACACAACCTATTATCTAAATGAGTTAAGTTAAGATTTAGAAGTTTGACACGTTTAACTTAACAGGTTGGGTTCGGGTTGGCCTATATAGTTGAATGTTTATGATTTGACACGATACGAACACAATCCAAAAATACGATTTGTCACCCCTAATTTTTTCCTTTGAATTTCAAAAAGCATGTCAGTGTTCGTAAACTTCTCTCTCCTTTTTGCACTTAGGCATAACCCTTTCCCCTTGGCTCCGCACCTCTCGTGGGGTGACCACAGTTTATATGTGCCTTCCATAGTAAGAATTTGTTTGGACATTTGGAATAATAGTGGAAAATGATTTGAATTAAAATGTTTTATTGAATTTTAAAAAATGAGAAAAAAAATTAAAAAAATTAAAGAATTGTATGAATATTGTTTTTGTTTTAAAGTTTGAAAATTTTGTATTGATTTTTGTGTTTTATTTTAAAGATTTGAAATTAAAAAATATTTTCTGTTTGAGTGATATTTGGAAATAAAATTACAAAAAATTTTAAGAATTTCATATATCATTTCTGTGCTTGAACACTCTCTCTCAAGCCCATCATAGGATTAACTCAAACCCACCGCCAAATTCATCAAAAGAAACCCACTTACAACAAATCCGCCAAGGATTTTATGGAAAAGAAAAACTCACTTGATGCAAACCCAAACTGTATTCCAATCTAGATTTTACGTTGATTGCTTGAACTGGCTTAAGAAGATGAATATGTGTAAATATGGAAAGAAAAAACTTAAGCTCAAATTCTCCTAAGCAAAATATTGCTTTTGGATTTGATATGTGGGAATGGAATTTGATTTTAGAAATACTCAATATTATTTTCTTTCAAGTTAGTCAAATCCATTTATACAAAATAAAATAAAGAAGGTTTAACTGGACATCCAAAAGACCGACGTAAGAAAATTTAGAATTCTAAAACGAATTTTCTCCAACCAGATAAGAATAATGCAAACTAAAACTAATATGAGATATCTTAATCCAGATTCTATGTTGATTGTGTTAAACTTCCTTAAAAAGGTGAATCTGCTCAAATATGGAAAGAAAAGCTAAATACTTTCATTAGACTGGGGCAATATCAATTATTTTCTCTCTAAATAATCTATTTAATTTCATTTTTTTCTTGTTGGTAAATATTTGATTTGAAGTTTTGGAAATAAATCTGTTTTCGATTTTGACCAAATTTTTGCAAGATCTTGTTTATTTACGTTGTTAATTTTCATACAATAATTTTGATTATCTGATTTTAGAAAAAATATCACAATCTCAAATTTGGAGGTTATTTAAATCTGGCGGCGCCGGGGGGGGGGGGGGGGGGGGGTGAAGGGAACAGGTTTGTGCATGAGTGCGAAGAGAAGAGAGAAATTTTTTAGAACACTAGGCATGAAGAGCATAGAGAAATTTCGAAACATATTGACATGTTTTTTGAAAGAGAAATAATAGTTGCAGTCGTGAATACATAAGTATTGTGCAATCACTTTTAAAAAAGTAAATAAATACGAGATCTACTTGAAAATAAATTAATATTTTAATGATAGATTTTACTTTTTTTTAAAATGATTGTATAATATTTATGTATTTTATGATTATATATAATATTACTTAAATTAAATAGTCTTGTTGATAAAATATAAGGATATCCGATATCATGACTCTTTAAAAAAGGTTCATAATAAAAGAGGGGGAAACACACTAATAGGGAAGTACACAACCTATATATGTCAAACAACCTGTGTCAAATCTCTTGACAACCAGGATCTTCCACCATGAATCCACCACGAGAAAACAGTGGGTTCTGAAAAGGCTCTTTGAATATCTATCTGCTTGAGATTGAGATGGAAAAGATGGAAAGGGATAGAGCTAAGATTAAGAAATGAAAAAAAAAAAAATTTAAAAAAAAAAAATCAAAGATAAATCAAGAAGCATGAGTAATGGGATGGGTTGGAGTCTTTGCAACTCCTTTTTTTCATCATTTGTCCTCTCACGCTGCTAAAAGCTTACCACTTGCACACCTATTAAGCAATTATTGTTTTTTTCCCACTGCACACCTGCACTCTTCAAGATTATGAGCCGTATTATACTTCTCAGATTGACAATAAAAAGCTACATTCTCATAAATATGCTACATGTATATATGTTTACCCTAATTATAAGTACCTATCCTTTTCTCTAGATTTCTCAAATGAGAGAGTATTAGATGTGTTCGGGTGATGAGTTGATCTCAAATGATTTGAATTAGTCTGTAAATAATAATATTTTATAAATCTTATTGAAATGTATTTGAATGTGTGTAACACATTAAGATATATATTTGAATGTATGAAATAAATTGAGATATGTTTAAATTTTTATAAAAATTTAAAAAAGTAATACTAATCAATGATTAATTTAAATAAGTTAAAAGATGGATTTGACATACAACTTAATCAGTAATATTTCAGCTTCACTCCACAAAGCACATCAAACCCATCATTTTCTTGACATTCATTGTTTTTACCCTTTTCATTTTATGGGTTTTTCCATTAAAACCCAACTCAGTTTCTTTCCTATTGTTCTTTTTCATTAGGTCTGCAGGGAACAAAACCCAAAAGTGGTAGAGAGAGATTAAGATTGTGTTTGAATATTAAAGTGAATTGAGTTGAGTTGAAATAATAAAATATTATTAGAATATTATTTTTTAATATTATTATTATTTTAAGATTTGAAAAAGTTGAATTATTTATTATATTTTATATTAAAATTTTAAAAAATTATAATAATGAATTGAAATAGATTAATGATCCAAACGAAACCTAAAAAATACGTAACAAAATGTGATGAATGTGGTGGGATAGATTACTAGATCGAGTTATCTACTCGGAGCCCCATGATTGGCCCCCACCGTTTGATCGGTGACTTGTGTGTGGGGACGATGATGATTTGATTTGAGAAAATGATTTGGGGCGTGGACTGTGGCAGTACACTTGCTGTAAGAATTTATTTATTTTTTATTTTTTTTAAAAAAAACCAATCTCTTTTATTATTTATGCCCTTTTGTCGTGTCTGTGAATGTTAGGATTACTCGATGATCAATGTGTGTAAAAACTGATTTGCATGCGGCCTGCCTGAAGATGCATCATCAACGCCACAATGATGGATTTTTTATGTAGTGACTGTTGATGTTCATGCTTCGACGAAAGGGGCTTTAAAACCAGAGGATAATTAGTGGGTCTACTCGGTCTGAAGGCTGGCCATTTTTGCTCATTTTGCATGTTCAATCTTCTACAGTTTCCTCTTCTTTCAAGGGTTTGAATAATCATTCCATTGGAAAATCTATCTAGTTGTTTTGACAATTCAAAATGCCAGTACTGGGCAGTCACTTCAGAAAATCTCGGTGGTTTTCGTTGGCGGGGATCCCCATTTTCTGATACAATCAGCCGTGGTATTTTAAGCTTTTTATTTTTTTTAATTTGATCTTGTCCTTCAAGTTATATTTACGGGGATCCATCCTAAATTATATAAATATTGTTGATGTTAGAATTTGGACAAAATGATCAACGGTTACGTCGGTTAGATGATTGAGGAATTATATAGATAAAAGTCCATACAAATTTTACGCCATACAAATCCACCTAATTAATATGTGATTTATTATTTTTATCATTATATCTTAATACTTAAATATGTGTTTAAATAAAATAAAAAAATGACAAATCACATATTTTTTTATATAATGAGTGAGGGATTTCTAGTCCATGTTTTCTATTTAGAGAACTAGGTCATATGCTATCAGACTATCAGACTCTTAACTACAAATCACATATTAGTTAGGTGGAAGGGTATGGTTTAAGATTTTCTTATCGTATTTCTCTTAAAAAATAAAATAAAATAATAAAATAAAAAGCTTATAAACTACGACAACATATTTTAGGTTTTATGGAAGAATTTTTACTATAAAATAGTCTCTCTTAGGAGTGGGCAGCAGGTCTTGTACCCCGCTACCCCACTCCCGTCTGCCTGAATTTTAATTTTCTTTTTGTATTTATAAATTTAATTTTATAATTTAAATTATATTATAATTTAAGTCTAAAAAAATATTTTTGAACAAAATTTATTTTTAGACCCAATATGTTAGCCTAAGTGGGAGCGGGGTGGATGGGATTTTTTCCCCCACCCCCCAACACCGAGGCGGGGAGCGGGGAAAAAAAACCCTATCCATGCATGGTGGGGGGTGAGGTGCCCTGCACCATGCAAGTAGCAGCACTAATCTCTGTATATTTTTCTCTCTTGTAAGGTCATGGAATAGATGATAAAATAACAAAGATCCAAGTCAGGTGGAGGAGTATCCGCATCCAAAAAAATGTTGTAAACATTTAGTTATTCTATTATCACGCACATATATATATATATATCTACATTATTTAAATGATAAGATTTGATTTATAATATTTAAATTGTAAAATTTTTCTTTCAAATCAAATTATGTCATATAAATACTTTATTATATGTCTTATTCACATCGACTTATAAATAAAATTTTTATTTACAAAAAGATTTACTCATATAAAGCTCATGACCAAATTATATCATTATCCTCAACAATTATATATCATGATATAGAAAAATTCTATTCAGTAGTCCTACATCACATATTTACTTTTATTTTTTATCTTTTTTTCCTCAATATGTATGTGTTGTAGGGCGGTTGAATAGAAGAACTCAAATGATATATTACATATGTATTAAAATTGGGTTATTATCTCTTTTTGTATTTAGGAAAAATAAAAATAAACTATATCATGGATATGGATCCGTATTCAAAAGAACAATCGTCAGTCATAATGAAAAGAAAAATGATAAATATACATCATTTTTTTTATAATATATTATATAATTATATTTTAAAATAAATGATAGTTTAGTAAAATATTTTATAAAAATAATTTATTTTATAAAAATATTCTCACTTTAAAATATATCAAAATGTATATTGTGTGAATGATTAACCTGACCAAAAACACAAAACCACAGAATTCCCGAAATTGACAGCCAGACATAGTGATGATACTTATAATCAGGGGCCCAACTTTTTATAATAGAAGATAGTAGGGGCTCGCTAGCACGTAGGTTTTCGTGACATATGCTTGGACAATCTAGTTAATTAATATAGGATAATAATTACTAATCTTGTCTAATGTTTCAACGAGGCTACCTGTTCTTTTATATCTGCCGCTCCATTTTGGAATAAGTTTGATTGGCTTGGCCTGATTTGTCTATATATTTTTCTCAGCGAGATAAGCATAGCACATATTAAAATTAAGCAGTTATAAAGATACAAGAGTCATTGGAATAGAAATCCCCAACAATCATCATAGAGCAAGCAAAAACAAGATTACCAAAATAAAAACAACGAGAAAAATAAATAAAAAAAGCTGATTTTTAAGCTAAAATACTGACTCCAACCTATTCTCACAAGAGGAAGTCATTTTAAAGCAGTTTTAACATAGTCTGATAAACAAACTATAAACTTATGACTAAAAGCTGCAGGTGAAGGGGTGTGCTGCGTTTTGCTGATCTAGTCCGGCTAAAGGAGACTATCATAACCACTTCATCTTGAGTATTGGTTAGGGAAAGAAGGAACATAAGAGAATAGCAATGTGTAAATGACCCGATACACCGGCGTAGGACCGCCACCGACGGCAGTGGCGTGTGTGGGTCACGCACCACGCTAAGGAAGAAAAGAATACTCGGATCTTAGAGATCTGAAACTACTGACCCCAACGGTGTCGTGTGTGGCGGCAGAGGACTCCTCCATGTACGACGGCATCTAAGGCTCACGCGTATTGTAAGCTGCGTGTGAGACACACGTGTCACATGTTTAGTCAGTTTTCTCCTACCATTCGTCAGATCGGAGGCTGGGAGATCCGATGGAGGGGCACGTGGCGGTCTAGGAAAGCCGGTAGGCAACAGATTTGGACATCTTCGTGCTATCACTGGAAAACTAAAAAGTAAAAGGAACAAACACCTATAGACAAAGTCAGTAGTGGCTGGACAAGCGCAGGGAGTGGGGGGGAGACACAGTGATAGTTGGCCATGGGTAGAGAGAAAAAAAGATTGGAGAGAGAAATGAAAAAAGACTTTATACCGCCATTTTATTTTATTAGAATTGTTGATGTCAAAAACCGCACAACATGTGAATGGAGGAAGGAATTATTTCTTAGATGATTTGAGAGTCGATACTGTATTCTTCACGTTCATCCATGAAATAAATAATAAATAAAATAAATAAAATATATAGAATAAGACAGAAATTTACATGGTTCAGTGTAAAAGCTTACGTCTATGAGTTATTTATGAGCAAAATCCACTATAATAGACAATTTTACAATCTCTCATGGCCCCACGTATTTTTCAATACAATGAAATAATTTAGAATTCCGGAAGGTTGAAGATGATGCCTCCCTTGAGAGTAGAACCTTTGAAGTCATTGTGCGTGGTGGAGTTTGTGCATAGAGAAGTCGTAGAGAGCCCGTTCATATGCGTAGAAATCTCTTCCTTTTATAGATGTTTCTTTCATTCTTTGAAGCGACTGAGTTCTACTTGTCTTACAAAGTTATTTTATTTTAAGAGTTTGAGTCAACTTGCATTTTCTCTTGATTTTATCTCTTTCATTTTTATTATTGATAGATCTTTGATGGGCTGGGTGGTGTAAAGATCCTACTTTTATAAGTTATTTTATCAAAATATTTATCATTTAAAATATGATTGTGTAAAAGATTGTAAAAAATAAAATAAAATTGTGTATCTATCATTTTTCTTATTAAAAATAATTTTAAATTTTCATGGCGACCCTCAATTTAAAAGAAAGTAATAAAAAAGCAAATGAAGTTGCAGACGACCTCACAAAATCAGGAGTAACTGGTTTTGATACTTATTTCGCTTTCTGGCATCAGTTTATAATGTTTCATTGTTTTGGTTGGTTTTAGGTTTAAACTCTAGTTGCTGTACTTTAGTATGTGGTTTTTGGTTTTTAATAGAAAAATAATTTTACAATACTCTCTGGTTTTTGAATTTGTTGTAAACACTACAATTTATTGCTCTGTATGAGGATACAAGTGAGGACTTATCAATAATAATAATAATAATAATAAAATAAATGATATTTGCTAAAAAAAAAAAATCAAAGGAGAACAAAGAAACTCGTAATCGAGGTTGGGCTGGCTCAGCCAATTGCCACTAGACCCACTACACAACATCACACTTCGTTTAGTTGCTCTAGGTCCAAGCCCATCGTCCTAATACTTCTCTTCCCTTTCTTAGAACAAGCCAGAACGACAGACAGAAGTGTTTAATCGAACAGGATCAAAATACCTTGTAATCTGCAATTCTGAATGCTGGTGGTAACTTATGAAACTAACAAACTTGTTGAACAATCGCCTAATCCATCTTGTCTGTGTATTTGAAATCTGCGAATTTGGCGTAGACTCAGAGGGTGCTTGATGAGATTACAAGGAAAGATGTTACTATGTCTTGGAATTCAATGGTTTTGGGGTATGCGAGAGTTGGAAATATGGACCGGGCAGGCTCTTTGTTTCAACAGATGCCGGAAAAAAACCAGGCTTCTTGGAAATCAATGATCAGTCATGGATACGTTGATTGTGGGAGTATAGAATCGGCTAGAGGCATGTTTGATTGAATTGATTCAATGCCTCGAAGAGATAATGTTGCGTGGGCCATAATGTTGTGTCTGCTCGAAAAATCTTCGATCAGATCGATGAGAAATAACTGCTCTCATATAATGCTATGATGGCTTGCTATGCTCGAAATAGTCAACCTAAGGAGGCCATTGAGCTGTTCAACCGGATGGTTGAGCCAGATGGCCTAATGACTTTCGCTTGTTCACAACTTTGAGATTCTATAAATGTGGGTTTTGGATTGAGCGATATAAGTTAGGCACTGAAGTGGAAGATCCTTTGGTGACTGCTTTAGTTGACATGTGTGGAATCCATCGATAAGGCATGTGGGCTGTTTCATGAGCTCATAAAAAGCATGCCAATGCAGCCTTATGCTGAGGTCTGGGGAGCTTTGCTTCTTGATTGCGGGCTACATCATAATGTTGAGCTTGGGGAGATAACTGCTTGACAATGAACTGGTGCCTGATCCATCTGCTTATTGCCTGTTTCTTGCCAACATTTATGCTTCTATCGAGAGGTTGGATGGTGTGAAGAGACTAAGGAAGGCTGTGGGGGAGAAGGGATTCACTGATACCTGGGTGTAGTTGGGTGGAATCTATGTGACTGTTCATATAATTGGGAGATCAGGCATACAATGCACCTGCTCAGAGACCATGGTATAATTCTGGCTTTTGATCAAACAATCCATCAATTGATGGGTTAGTTTGAGGTGTGGAAGGTCTGCAAATAACAAAATTAAACAACAAAAAGACAGATAAGACTGCTCATTCTTTAATTCTTTTGCCAATTAAAGAACCACGCACACAATTTCTGATGTTATCAACTCCCCTGGTTTTCTGAAAAATTTTCTACTGTTAGTTTTATCCTTTGATGTGTACAAGTTACATATGTATATCTTCCTTCAAACCTTATCCATGTCTTGTGAGTTTCACACTCCTGTCCTTAACCAAGTTCAAGAATAGAAGTGCTGTAATGCAAACATGCATGTCTGCAGATGATGTGATATAAATTCAATTATAATTTAAGTTGATGTTGTGGCATTTTCGCTACTCGATTTTTCGTCGATTCATCCGTCAGTGAGCAAACAAGGTGTTTGACACCACTTCACAAGGCTGCAACTTTACAGAGACACAACACTCCGAAGGGTTGTTCTTGTCCTATGTCAAGGGACGTCTTTCATGAAAAACCCATCACCATTGAAGATATTCACGCGCACGAGAGAGCACAGAATTATGTGCGATCGCTCTAACACACCAAACACTGCCATGCATGGAGGATTTTCTTTTGGAACCAAATGCACAGATTCCATGTTTCAAATGTCAAGAAAGGGATCACATTCAAAGGTACAAAAGGTGATTGAAACAGCAAGGTCAGAGCTTATTATTACTTAATACGAGGCTTAAAAACAAGTTTTATCGAAATTGCCATCTTACAAAAGATGATCGAAAAAACTGAGGAGCTCTCTCTCTCGCCCATCTTATTTGGAATAGAAAACTTACATCAAAACCCTTTCAAAACTCCCCTCTATTTGATTGATGAACATCTTTTGCTTTTTCCATAAGGAAAAAAAAAATGCTAATTAGTTTTAGATAAATATATCAGTTCGACATTTAGAAATTAATGCAAAGGCAAAACCGGGTGAAGACGAGACCACCACGCTAACAAAATAATTAGGTACTATTTTGCCTTAATCTTACACCTTGTAAAATATTTCTCTGAACAAAATATTTTAATTCTTCTTGTTGGTCTTTGGTGGCCGCAGCCAACTGGCCAGTTGGAACTCATAGCATCCTCAATATATTAGTTAAGGCTAAATGATATTTTTGATGAATGTGAAATGAATTTGACTTTTAGCTATTTTATTCACATAAGTCTTCATTTTAGAATAATTATTTTTTCTTTATATAACAATAAAATAATATAAGATAAATTTGACTTTATCTATTCACATCAAATCCCCACATTGAATTATCCATTTATTCATTATATAATAATCAGTAAGTAATAATTAAAAAAAAAATTAATTATTAATTTATTTTATTTTATCATATTTTATCATTCTATCTATTATATATTAATTAATAATCATATTCTAATTAAATTATGTCAATTAGTAATCATATTCTAAACAAAAAAGAGAAGGTTTGGTACCATGCAAAGCCCCCTAGCACATGAGCCGTGCATTAATGGTTTTTTTATTTATTTAATGAGTAAACTGAAGCCGTGCATTAATAATTACTTAGAAAATATAGATATTTACTTGAAAGTAGTTAATTTACTTGAAGCTGTGTCCCCCAAATATCACCTAGTAATATTATTTTCATCCAACTTGAAAGTAGACATGAAAGCAGAGAGAGAAATAAATGATAAAATACACATTTAGTTTATCTATAGTAACTAACAAATTTGGAAATGATTTTAGTGTTCATTGTAGGTAAAGTCCAAATATTTTGATTTTAACTAATCCATTGTGATGATATTTTAGGGTCTAATAGCTAAATATGTGATAGATTTAGCTTTTAGCTAATCCATTGAGGATGTTCTCAGCCCCGTTTGGATTGAGAAGCGATTTCAACTAATTTCATCTCATTATTACAATTTTTTTAAATTTTAACACAAAATATAATAAATAATTAAACTTTTTCAAATTTTAAAATAAAAATAATATTAAAAAATAATATTATAACAATATTTTATTCAACTTTCAACTTTTATCTCAACTAATTTTATCTCAACTCACTATCTAAACAGCACCTCAATTATCATCTAAAAAAATAAGAAAAATGTTTAGTATAAATATAAATATAAAAATAAAAATAAAGATGTCAAATAATATACTTTAATTTCCAGGGGTCATAAAGAAAAAAAAAAAAAAAAATTCAGATCATCCGCCCATCAATAATTGTGATTTAGAAATATAAGAATAAAAAAATGACATAAGTTTAAGTTTATGTGTACGTACAAGCAATTTGATCGGACAACTAGGAGCTTCTGGTCGGAAAGAGAGACAAGATCCGTAATTGTTTCTACTGTTATCATTAATATTAATTAATACATATACTTTCAAGCATCTTGGAGACTTCGGAGATTGGGTTTTGAAGGTCGATAACAATTAACAGTGCTTAAAAAGAAAAACATTCATTAAAGTGAAATTAATAAAATGGGTAAACTGAAAAAAATACATTCAAGAGAGATAAACACAAATCTAAATAATTAAAGTTATGTCTTATTACGATATAAAATAAATAAATATAAATTACAAAAAAAAAATTAATATGAACTTATTTTTTTTGTTGAGTCACAAACTTATTGGTTTCAGCGTTAATATTAAGAGAAAGTTTATTATGTCGCCCTATTATGACCGCTTAATTTGATTGTTGGTCAAAATTTTTTTTTTGTTTTTTTTTTACTTGATGGTTAAGGAAGTGATTTTAAATATATTGGTATATTTTTTTTATTTTTTAAAAATATTTAAATGTATTAAAAAATATGAAAAAAATAAAAAATAAAAAATAAAATAAAATTACTGAACGGCATGCCAGCTTTAAGAATGGGGCGGCATAGTAGCTCCACTCTAATATTAATAGTAATTATAATAATAAATATTGTTATTATTATTATTATTTTGCTAAGCATTTCTTGGGATAGATTTGTAATTGTTCAGGTCCCCACAAAAAAAGTTAGCGTGTTGGAAAATGAAATAAACTCAAACTTCAGCGCTCGGAAAATAAATATGAACTTTAAAGTACAGTCTGGCCAATGAAATAAAAGCACCGTTGTTAACTTCGCAAAACCACCAACTACCACTCCAACTTCTCCCGGTCGGCCGTTCCTTCCTTTCTGATTACTCTTCCAAATCACACGAAACAAGAACGAGAAAAATTCCCACTCAACCTCCCTCTCCCTTTTCAGTTCCTAAACCAATAAAACCAGTGCTCCTACTATTCCATATATGCCCGAGAGAAGTCTGAGGCGGAGAGCTCCGGCCACCAGTGGCCGGTGTAGCAAGCCGCCGAATCCGTCTCCTTCGCCGCGGGGGAGGAGCCCGCCGCCCCGGAGATCGGCGAAGCATGCTTCGAAACCCGTTAAGATTTTGAATCGCTGCTCTTCGGACCCGATGCTTTGGAGTTCGAGCTCTGGTGTTAACGGCAGTAGCATCAGCGACGATGATCAGAGTTTGAGATCTGAGGGTGCCGGTGTTCTTTTTGCGCCTCACACATTTACGGACGTCTTTGCGTCCTCGCCTTCGTTGTTGGGTCTCCGACTCTCACCTCAGAGGTACGAGGTAAGAGTCAAATTTGATATCTTTTGCTTTGTTTCTTTTTCATTTTTCACCTGTATTGTATATGGGAATGAGATTTCATATTTGGTAGGAATCTTTTACCTTTCACACTCAAAATATTAGTTGAAAGTTTTGGGATTTAAAAAAGAAAAAAAACAGTTTCTTTATGCTCGATGACATCATTCTCGACCCTACGTTTGTTCATTGAGTTGGGAAAACCTCTACAGCCATCCCAAAAAAGAGTAATACCCGTTTGGTTTTCATTATTTTTTAATATTATTATTATTTTATAATTTGTAAAAGTTAAATTATTTATTATATTTTATGTGAAAAGTAAAAAGTTAAAAGAAAAAAAAATAAGACACCCATTTTAATTCAACAGTCTCCGTATCAAAAAGAAAAGAACAAAGAAAAAACTAGAAATATGCTATATCCATTTGAAAAATTGATTGCCTCAAGAATTTTTTCCTCCCCGTTCATTGGGTTGTATAAACAATTAACAAATTGTACCCTATAAACTTGGAAAACCCCAGAGTTGATTTATTTTTTCTCTTTTCTGTTATTTTCACTTTTCATTTACTACTGGCCCAGTGGGTTGGTTGTTGAAAATAATGCAAAACGATGTTGCTTTCGGCTATGTCAAATCCAGTGATTAGGTGTTTCCCATGCTTTCTAAATTTAAGCATTGCCAGTTCTTATTTTGGCACTTTGATCATGAGATTCTAGGGCTCCTACCATTGTGCATATCCAAACGTTGTGAAGGTTATGGAATGCTGCAGGGATATAGGAAAGATGCAAAGGTGGTGGTTAATGTAACAGTTGAAGGAAGTCCAGGACCGGTCCGGACCTTGGTTAAACTAGGGGCCAGTGTGGAGGACACCATTAAGCTTGTTGTAGACAAATATAGCGATGAAGGGCGAACTCCTAAGCTGCACCGGGATGCAGCATCCTCATTCGAATTGCATCACTCCTATTTCAGTCTTACATGTAAGCAAATGTTAAGATTTCTTTACCTTTTCTCCATAGATAGAACCACCAAACAAATTCTGCATTTGCTTAAATGGGTGTGTTTGTTTTAGAGTTGTGACCAATTATTTACTCTGGTTTCTCATATAAAGACAATACTCCTTAGAAATTCTGAAGTTTTTCCTTCAAAGTATAAAATGATTCAACATAGCATAATCTGAAGACTGTTTCTGGTAATAATTATAATATAGAAAGTGATTTAAAACATCTGCTACAAAAATATGATGCCTTTTTTAGAAATTATGAATGGCTATCGAGAGAGTATTGCCTAGACTGGATATGTATATTTTCAATGCATTGGCAGTAGCTTGTTGTTCAATCAACATTTGATTCCCATCCTAATCAGCCTCCATGAGGATATATGTCGATGGGATTAAAAAGAGAAATCAATGTCTTCTGCTGAAATGTTTTCCTTACTTCGGTTGAGTAGGTTTGGATAAATCAGAAATGATTGGAGATGCTGGCAGCAGAAGCTTCTATCTTCGAAAGAGTAGCAGTCAGCACAGTAGTAATGCAGCATCTCCTTGCACTACAGAAATTGTTCCGGCAAGAGAATGCTCTCCTCCACCCATTCCACCCCCTGCATTTTTGCTACCCTCTTTCATTGCCCGAAAGATCAGCAAAATTGTTAGAAGAACACGCAGGCTTTGGAAACTCTTGGTCTGCCTACAATGAGGATGGCCAGACACCATATATTTATTTCTATTGCTTTGAGTAACAACATATAATTTATGTTACTCATAACAATAGCCAGCTGAATTGGTTTCCCTTTCGCCCTTCAATACAAATTACCATTTTCTTTGATCATACGTACGTATATTATGTACATAATAGGGAATTGAACTCTCATTTCCTTTCTCCACCATTTGATGTGTAGATTGCTCATGTAAAGATATACTGCAGCCATAGTGCTGGTTCAAATCACAAAATGAATATCCAACCGTGAAGCATTACAAAAATATATTCAAGTCGCTTTCTATTTGTTTTGAGTCCACAACATATGAGCTTGTCGTGTTCTTCTTTATCCTGTCTTAAATTGAAGTCTTTAAAAAATTATGACCTCGTTTGAATTCGAAATTCATATCAACTCATCATTATAATTTTTTAAAATTTTCACATAAAATATAATAAATAATTTAATTTTTTTAAATTTTAAAATAATAATAATATTAAAAAATAATATTCTAATAATATTTTATTATACTATTTACAAACCATTTCAACTCGTCTATGAATCTAGACGGGGCCATATGTTTCATTTGATCAGTGATAGTAAATATGATCATGATAAGAAATAGTAATCCTAAAATTTGAGAATTAAATAGTAATGGATAATCGAGAAACAAAATTAAAATGCGACAAGTACTATAGTCGAGAAATTAGCAAGGTCATTTTTTTTACAGTAACAAAAAATAATATTTGAAAATAAAATAAAATTAAATGTGATGTATCTTTTTTCTGGACCTATTGTATCGGTACTCTGGTTTTGGACCCTTTTTATTGGCACTATAGGCGTCAAAGACAAAAGCATAGAAAATTACTAAATCCATCCAATATTATTTTGAATAATATTGGTTGGAGTTGTCACCATTCACTCATGTTCACCTAACCAGATGTCCCCCAACCAGGAAAAAGGTCGAATGAAACAGACAATGGGCAACCGAATATTATTTCCTTGTCCATGACCCCTAGAAAGTGGGGGGAGGCTTCAAGCATTGAAATAAAGGAGGAAGGAGAGCATTCTTTTTTAGCTTTTGTCGTGTTGGTCGGCAAAATGTACAAAACGGTCGGTTGGATATTACCGTCACTAAAGACCCATCTCAAATACTGTGCTGGGGGGTTGCAATAAAGCCAATAAATTAAGCATAAGACACATTAAAGTTGTATACATGACTTGTGCAAGTGTTTTGATGCCACGTTAAAGTTGGGTGTAAGGCAGGCAAGCATTATAAGGCAATATTTAAGAAGTGGAAACTTTCAAGGAAACAAACTAAAGCTTTGGTCAGTGCTATCTATTGAGTATGGACCGAACTATAGAACAACTTGTATCCTATGCATGCTGTCCAAGTTTTGAATGAAAATCAGTCGGCCTACCTAGCACAGTTTCTGGGAATTCACTACGCTTTTCCATAAGGTTGTTAAGAACTTAAAGAGGGTGCCGTGTTAATTTGGGCTGGGGTGTTCTAACTTCTGTCAACTATGAAAGCAACAATTGTCGACTAATCAATCACGACCTAACATTAAATGTGATAATCGACTTTGATGATGTTAAGCTACGTCCAATCGTGGAGTGCGTAAGTGTTGTATAGTTTAAAATTTTAAATTTTATACCGTACTGATTGGTATGGTCGAAATATATCATTTTTGTGGTTTAGCCGATATAGAGAAGGATATAGTTTCGTATCGGTCGGAATTTCGGCTCATACCGGTTTATATTTCGGCCTTTACTTTTTTTTTTCATTTCTTCAAACTGCAAGCTCATTTTTTGACCTTCCAACTTAGACTAGACTATTTATAATTTATATATAATTTATTCATATATAGACTATTATTTTAGAATATAATTTATATATATATATATAATTTATTTACATATAGACTATTTCAAAACAGTACTAGTATCAAAATATCTCATTTTAATACCTCGACTGAAATCATTACCGGTATAGTATTTAAAATATTAGCGTAATCATTTTTAAAAAAAATAGAGTTTATTATTAAAATTATTATTTTTATATAGATTCTATATTTAGTCTATTTTTTCAACGAAATTGCGTGCCTTGCCACTTCGATTATAAATATCATTTTCTTGAGCAAACTTTTTGTTTGGATGTTGAAGTGTTGAGCATATATGCATTAATGATCACATCCCCAGAATTTGGATTTGGGAAGAACATCGTCGTCTCTTTCAGACTTGCAGTACTACTAATTGCAACCCTTTTAATGTCCCCAATTAATCAATATGCACTTTATGTTGCGAAGATTTAAATTAGCTAAAGACTGATCATCATTATGTTTGGAATAGCAATTAATTCTGGTTCTAGAAGGCTTTGTCCTTCAAAATCTACTCTGAATATAACATCTCTGATCCATACATACACATCATCGTGTACAATATACATAAATATAACATGACCGCATGCAATAGTACTTTCGTGGATCGGCAATATCATCAACAGGAGGTAGGAGGCAAAAATTGTCCTTGAGAGGCCATGTATCCGTTTCTACTGGCGGCACATGCAGGATAGATAGATAGATAGATAGATAAGCCAAGCAGCGGTGTCTGCATGCTCGGTCTGCTCATCTCTTCAAATCCCACCCTCCTGATCTCCCTTTTGCATTTGCCACAGACACCGATTCTCACTCGTATTCGATCGTGTCCATTTGTGAGCGTGCCTTCTTCTTTTTGTTTGTTTGTTTTACTTTCTTGCATTATTACCATCATGATGCAGTGTACTTTTCCCTCGAGAAGTTGCCTTATATTATTCTCCTGCATTTTTTTGGCATTTCTCGTTACCATTTCAATGATCTATTAATACCAACGAAACTGTAAAAACTATTATAAAAATCTCTTATTAATTACTATTAAGCATGTTCTTTTCTCGATCTGTAAATAAGCAAAGCATCCAGGGGCACTTTCAAAGTTTGCCACTTTCTGGGAAGCTTCGCGCTTCCTCTTTTAAATACTGATCAAAACCCTCCGCCATTTCGATCTCCATCACTAGTACCACTACTGTCTTTCTTACAAAGTAAACTTAATTCCAACGACAAGCATCGCATGAAAACACGCACACATTCTCGAACTCAAAAATCATTAATCCTATCGTCCGCTTCATGAGTTCCCGGTCTTTGACGCATAACCGGCGACGTGACGAGTTTAGGCTTCCTCCGACGGCCTCCATCAGGTCCCTCAAGACCTTACCGCCGGACCGACACTCCGACATCGTTCGACGGCCCGGAGGTTTCACCACCGCCCCTAGAAGGCTTAATTCTGCACCGTCCATCGGCGGTTCCACCTCCGGGCTGACGAAGCTGCTGCTCAACGTGACGATCGAGAGGAGCTTGGGGCCTGTACAGTTGGTCATGCCGCAGGAGAACACGATCCGGGACTTGATAAAGGCAGCGCTGGAGATCTACGGTAGGGAGAAGAGGAGGCCGTTTCTGCCAGCGACTGATCCTCACCGTTTCGAACTCCACTACTCGCAATTCAGCTTGGAGAGTAGGCGTCCTAGTTCCCTCTCCCGGTCATGGAATATTGGAAATTTTGAAAAGTTGTTCGAATTTGCATGAAAACGTCGTCCTTTCCTTTTGAACTTTGTGATTGAATTTGGTCTAGGAAACCGTAATTTTGGCAACAACTCTGTTTTTCTATATTTACCTGTCCTGTTGAGTTGTCAATAATTAATTAGCCCAAAAGCATGTTTTCTAGGAACTCGGAAGAAAAAAACATAAAAGAAAAAAAAAAAAAAAAAAAAAAAGCAAAGACATCGGCATGGCAGTGATGTTCATGTTTGTTCTCCTCTGATACTCTAGTTTTTGTTTCCAATTACAAAATATTAACCAACGTTGTGTGGATGGTGGGTGCAGGTTTGAGGCCAGAGGAAAAGCTGATGAACTTGGGATCTCGTAATTTCTTTTTGTGCTCAAAGCCATCCACGTCTGCCGGTTCTTCTTGCTCCGAGGAAGCAAAGAAGGCAACCGACATTGCTTTTCCATTAACAAAGTTGATGGATTTCTTGTTATAGATCTTAGTTTAGTGTTATTTTTCCTCCCTCTTTTTTGAACAAAGCTAATGACAGCATCTGCTTCGGTGCTTGTTATTAAGAATAATTATATTTTAGTTTGTACATTACGTAGCATAGTAGTTTGTAAATTGTTTCCAAAAAAAGAAAATAAAAAAGAAAAAAGGAGAGCGCGCTCTCTTGTCCTCAATTCCCATTGCTTCCCAATGCAAGAAGTTCTATTTTATCCTTAAAATAGTCTTCTTTTCTTTTTGAGAAGTGTAGACGTACAAAATGATTATATAAAAATAAATTTATAAAATAATAATGTAATTTTATATGATTTATTAAATTTATTTTACGATAAAAATAACTTCATAATTTTACATACGCGTTATTTTATGAATTATTTTTAATTATATTTCTTTTTGTTCCCATCCATTCTAGACATTCCGAGGTTGTCTAGGATTCGAACTTGAGCCTTGAGACATCGTTTCTTACTTAGGATGGGTGCAAACTACCCTCACGCCATTATAAGATAGTTGACAATTTGATTCTTCAGTTTTAAGATTTACAATAAATGCCCTAAAATGTCTAATCCCAGCAATTTGATGTGCTCATGTACATCTTTTTTTATTCATGCGAAAAAAATAATAATTATTAAGTAGTTTTAGAATAGGAAAATATAATACTCTTATTTTATTATATGATATCACATGAATACAAAAAGAAGTTATATATAGGTCGATATTTTACTATATATGGATCCATTATCGTTATAGAAAAAATCAGAATGCTAAATTTTTTTTAATGATAAAATATATGGTAGGGTTTCATATTGGAGTTGTTTTTTTGTACGTGTATGATTAAATAATAATATAAATGGGATTTATTTATTAAAACTAATGATCATGTAAACAATTGTAATAATATGTTTTTAGATGCAGAGATGCTTGGAGAATGAGATGAGATGATAAATTTGTAAATAGTAATAAAATAATTTGTGAATAATAGTGAACATGTTTGAGTTACGATATTTTATGAGATTTTAGAAAATGAGAGAGAAGTTTGAGTAAAAATATTATAAAATTAAATATTGTTAGAATATAATTTTTAATATAATTTTTTTTGGAATTTGAAATTTTATTTTTTTTGGGAAGTTTGGAAAATTTGTAATGATTAGATAATTATTAGATGAAAAAGTTAAAGATTTAAAATTAAAAAGTGTTTGTGTTTAAATAATATTTAAAAATAAGATGAGATGAAACCATCCCATCTTCCAAACAAGCCCTTATCCATAGTCCAAGATCTATTTAAAAATTAGTTGTATACAAGAATGTATAAGTTATTATTTTGATTTTATGTTATCCTTTTGTTGTAATCCATAAGTGAATCTTCTAAATCTGTACATATTAGTTGATGAATTTTTTTAGGATGGAATGCAATGAGCATGGGTTATTGCCTATTGGAAATGATATCCGGTGTTAACGTCGTGTTTCACAAGCCTTTAAACTGGGTTTTAGAAACTCGGGTCTTCGGGCAGTCACCTGCACACTTTAAGCAAACATGGAGAATGGGGGTCTTGGTGGTGGCCGGGGAGTCTCCGATACTACAATCAGTATATCTCCTTAATAGTTTGTGCGAAAACTTAGAGGAATCAAATAAAGTTTTTCATACTTAGGGATCGACTTTTATATTAGGTTTCTGGTCTGGATAGCTTATCATTGACTTTAAGGGACTCATGTCCTGTCTACTATTCATTTGGTCGAAATCCATTAATGTTGCGTTGCTTTTGGGACGGCATTATTAATACGGTGTAGAGTCTGGGGAGTGGCGCCATTAATGCGGTGTGACTCCCTGACTCACTTTACCCTACGGACGTTTTTGTTAAGCCTATTCATGCTTGCTGTCAAGAGATCAAAAGTTCTACATATTTTCTACCCACCTGCCTGCGTAAATTATATGGGTAGGGCATCATCAGGGAGGTGTTAGGGTGGCGAGTTCCATCTTCCCCTACCGTTCGCTTTCCCCAAGTATGGATTGTTTTGTGGGTGAGTACTCTGTAGAAACCCACTGACTTCTTTTAGAGAGAGATCGTTGGTCCGGTCAGGCTCTCTGACTTTCATAGTAACCCCTCATGGGCTTGCCCTGTGAGCCAATAAGGGGAAAAAACCCCTTTACACCAAAGATTGATAGAATATTTCAAGCTCAATGGAATTCAATTTCTTTATTGAATCTCATATGATCAAATCCAAAAAAGGACCATTTTTCCTATTGAGAAATAATTCTTTTTTTCAAATCTCATTATCAATTTATTTTATTTTAAAAAAATATACAATCAAAATGGATATAGATTGTCTTCATTTGAAATGGATAACACGAGAAAAGTTTCTGTTTCTAATAACAAAAACTCTACTCAACCTCCGGTTCTCTAACCGCACGCTACACTCCTGAAGTGGCCCGAACCCGGTTCTTGCCCATGTCACGGTTCTTGCTCTACTCAATCCCGGGCTGCTTCACTCTCCCTCTTCTCCCTCAGAGTGACTCGACGCAACGCATCTCCCTCTTCGAGCCTCAGACCTCTCACCCTCATTCTCCCTCAGACCTCTGAACTCTCCCTCTCGAACCTCATACTCTTCTCTCTCACGCCTTCTTTCTCACCCCGACTCCCTAACCCCAAAATCTCCCGAACCCTAGAAAATTTCCAAAATCTCGAACCCTAGAAAATTTCAGCAACAACATCTAACTCGAAGACCTTCTCTTTTTTTAACCCCTTCTCTCTCCCCCCTTCAGCCCCAAGCCGCTGGAGTGATGGAGCCATAACCTTTGAAGACCCATCTCCCTCACCCCTTCAGTAGAAGAAATCTTCGTCAAAGGTATTTTTTTTTTCCAATTCGTTTTAAATGTCTACCTTTATGTCAATGCTGCATCCTTCTCTCTCAGAGTTTCTGCATTATTTTTGGAGACACGGGGACTGATTTACCACAACCTTTTGAAGACCCATCTCCCTCACCCCCTTCAGTTTGAAGAAATCTCCGTGAAAGGTAATTTTTTTTCCAATTCGTTTGAAATGTCTACCTTTGTTCTCTCAGAGTTTCTGCATTTTTTTTGGAGACACACTTTAATGGGACTCACTTCTCAGTCGCACATGTTTACACATTAAATTCTGGATTTTTTTTATGCTCTGCATCTGAATTCCAATGTTAATGGCCATGTATCATTTCTATGGTACAATGCACAAAAGCAAAAGTCGACTGAAAACCCTAGTATTTTTTAGACTCCAAATAAAAAACCCTTTAGAAATTAGGTTACATCCCTTGTAAATTACATTTTGTTTTTGTAAAAGATCTCTGTTATGAACTATGTTAAATGTTGAATGTAAAATAATTGCCAAGTAAACAGTTAGCAAATTGCCAAAATATTTTATGCCAGAGAAGCTAATGTGCTCGATAGTGGCCTGGATAACTTAGGGTTTAAAACAACATAAATCATGGCTGTCACAGAGAATTGATCTTCTCCTTAGATGGAGCACTATTAATGATGTGCTCAGATTTTCGAAATGGTTCTGCCTAATAAATTGGCATCTTAGACACTTCTTCACATTTATAGCAGCTGTTTGGATTTATATGCCTTGTCAACATCTCTTCAATACATGCTTGTACAAGAGCAATGTTATAGTGCCCTTTTTTTAGGAGTATAATTCCATATAGGTTTTTCTTTGTTCTTTTGATTCTTCTTGATGCATGAACAACATAGTAGATTAAGAAAGTCACATTGATAAAAACCATTAAGACATGTCGATATTGCCTAAATACCCAATTTGTATGGGGGTACTTAATCCCAATTGTGTTGGCATTTGAAACTTCAAAGTAGATGAGGAACTTGAATATGTGACCTAAAATAGAGGTGAGTTGGTCATTGCTGGGATTTTTAAATTTGAAGCTTTATTAGAATAAGAAATTGACTATTTCATATAAACCTAAGCATTTATAAATATAGTAATTTGCATGATATGAAGCATGTGATCGTTGATGAGCCTTATCTTTGTTCAATAGCTTCTGTTATGGTTAAGAAATTCGAAATGTTAGCATTGAGGAGAGATTTTTTGCCCATATGTGAAGGGGAGTGTTAGATTAACTATTCTTATCCACTTAACTTTCAGAGTTAGTGACAATTAATCAATATATTTTCATGGTCTATTTGGATATATTCAATCCTTCTTTTCAAACTGGAAACCAATTGGTTCCAATAATAATATTATGTTGTTATTCCCTTTGGTGCACCCTGTTTCCAATATGTTATCCTCACACTTTTGGACTCTAGCTCTGTGTGCTTCTTAGTCGAGGACGCTTAACCTCAGTTGTATTTTCTTAGAATTTCTCATTTATCTAATTTAGTTAGACTTAAGTGGTGTATAGGTACAAAACAATGTCAGAGGTGATCTGTTTATGTTGTGTAACATTATTGAAGTTCAAATTTAGAATTTATTAGGTTATTGAGAGTCAGGACTCTTGTTTCTGATCTTTGCCATCAAACATTTTTTAGTTAATATATCCCCAGCCTTTCGAAGTAGACATTTTTACACTTTCATGTAGAGAGCTCCAAATTTGTTTTGTTTCTCATTGTTTATATTGATATGCAATCTTGGTAAATGCAGCAGGCTCATTGTCATTTTACAAGATAAAACATATGTGTATGACATAAATAAAGTAAATATATTGGACGCTATTGACACAGTGCCAAATCTAAAAGGTTGGTTGAAAATACGTTCTTTTGTTCCTATAATGTCATTCATAAATTGTTCATCATTTATAATTTTTTTCATAGAATTCTGGTCATTGTTTAACTTTGTCTTCACTTTTTTTTTTTTTTAAAAAAAAAAACGTTCTGGTTTTTGTTTAGTAACTACAATTGAAGTGGAACCCAAGAGTCCTTTGGGAGGTGGAAATCAAAAGGTCCTGTGGGAGTTAAAAATCACAAGTTCTTTTATGCAACAAATGGTCATTTAAATTGTAGGGGGAGTGTAAGAGATAGGTAAGTGAATGATCACAATGGGTGAAGTGAAAATCTTGGCATTGTCGTTAAGCGAATAATAAAATTAAGTAACCGATATAAGGGTGAAAAAACTAAGGTAATTAGGAAACTGATGAACTGGCTCAACCAGAGTAACAAAAATGCTTCAAAAACTATATAGGTCATAAACTGAAACAGTAAATAAAATCCAGAAATGATTTTTTTACCAAATTACCATTCATTAGTTCTATAGGGACGAGAGTAATTTCTGTGGATACTTGGAGAGCATCTTTATCTGTAGTATCTTTCACATGTTTCCTTTAACAATTCCTTCGTTTTTTATTTTGGAGTTGATTGAATATTGTATAGATTGAAAATATATGGGCATATTTTGGTATACTGCATTTATCATGAAGCATATATAACACTTATAATTTGGTGTTACTCTTCCTGTAAGCCTTCTAATTTTTAAAATAAGTCCTCGTGCTATGTCATTTTGCGTGGTCATGACTATCAGGAACAAAGGCATACCTCTTCAATTTCTGGCTTTCTTTCTTTTTAATAGAATTGATTTTGTAATTTCGGAATCAAAATCATACCTTTTCATCAAATACTTATATTTCATAGCATATAATAGTCACAGTTTTTTGATAAGATAATGTAATTATTAAAGAAAAGCTATAAGGGTGCTACCCAAATACACAGGAATGTATAGGAGATGCACCTAAAAGTATCTTAGACATAAAATATAATGTCTAGAACTTTATATGTCACACTAAAATTTACAGTTCTGCAGACCTGACATCATGTTAGATGATTAAATTTCTAAATGTAGTCAAACAATAGAAGCTCCCATATTTGTTGTTAGCATTTTAAACTGCATCTTAACTGCTTTTAGATAGATTTATACTTGGTTTGAAAAAATAATAATGTCAAATTGATGTGAACAATAGATGCACCCAGATTTGTTGTTAGCATTTTAACTTGTTTGCATATTAACATGCATCTTAACTGCTTTTAGATAGATTTATACTTGGTTGGAAAAAAAAAATAAATTAATGTCAAACAATAGATGCACCCAGATTTGTTGTTAGCATTTTAATGCTATTCATCTTGTTAGCATATTAACATGCATCTTAACTGCTTTTAGATAGATTTATACTTGGTTTGAAAAAAAAAATAATAATGTCAAACATTAGAAGCACCCAGATTTGTTGTTAGCATTCCCCTATTTTGTCTGCAAATTGTTATCATAATATTGATTGTGGTTTATATGATGTGGAATATTCTGCTCCTACCTTGTAATAATTCTGATAATGAAGCATGTGGGTAATAACTCAGTGTTGCATTTAAAAGTAGTCATCTGTCAATCATCACGTAGATCAATTATGGCATCGAGTCAATCATCATCATGTGTAGTTAATGATCTTGAAATGGAATCACCGAGTTGTTGGTGTGTTTTGAAAGCGCCATTAAAGATCTCCCACACTCACAAAAATCCTGGAATGAAATTTTATGCTTGTCCGAGTTATGGAACGGTAAATAATTTGCCAATTTTTTGTATTGCAGTTGAATGCATGTACCAAAATATTTATTTACATGAAATTTGAAATTCTTGAATTGTACACAGGGAGAAACAAGATGTCAATTCTTCATTTGGGCAGATATACTTCAATCAGTATTATCTGAGAAAAACCTGACAAGAGAGAATGAAATTCGGAAGAGGGAGGATGCTTTGTTGTTGCGTGAGTATGAAGCTAAAAAAAAAGAGGACAAACTAATAGAGAGAGAGAAAATGCTTCAGAAGCAAGATGACGACCTTCATAGAAGGATAGTAGAGAATAGGGTTGTACGTATATTGTTGTGTCTATATTGGATTGTATCTCTTGTAATTGTTTTTGGTTGGTTCTGAATGTAGATGTATCATATTAGTTTTAAATGAAAACAGATTGATGGAATCCTAACATGTATGATATATTATCTATGAATATAATTATGACAGCTTATATGTATATGAAGTTCAATGTTTTGCATGTGTAGTTGGCATAGCCATTTTTTGAGTGATATTTGGCAATGGCAAGATTTTTTGTGTTTAGATATTTAGAGTTGGCAATATTTTTTTAGTAGAGTTTTTGTTTTTTGAGTTGGCTTTATTAGAGGAAATGTACGCACTTTTCTTATCCAGGACGTTCCCATCTAGGAAGTGATTTTGTTTCTATGGCCAATATGAAAATCCTTCACCGGCTAATTGAGGAAAAATAGCTGTTATTCAAGGATTGATAAATGATTCCAGATCCTAACATACATACGATCCAGTTGCTTCAAAATGTAAAAAACAATTAAAATGAAGACGTCAATGTACCATCACAAACATCTCCATACAGGTTCAAGAACATAACATTGCAATTACTCAATACAGGTTCTAGAGTTTGTTACAAATTCACCAAAACATCTCCAGACTCTACTCCCTCTCGTTTCATCCTCAAGTGAAAACAAAACAACTTCCAATTTTCCAAGCTCTTCATACAGCGTCTCAATCTTATCATATAAGAATAGTCCCATTTCTGTGTCCATCTTTTGGCAAGGAGTTTTCAGCAGGTATTCATCAATCCCACCTGCCTCTTCTATGCGGCTCAGGGCATAGTGGTGAATTTAACTCAAATACCAGTGGTCTAAAATGTAACTGAAGAGCCGCTTCTCCTGGACAGTTGAAGAGAAAGTTCTCAATAATATAGTTATTCAAAGTTGATAAAAGGCAACAGAACAAAGAGAAAGCTAGGAAGTAGCAAACACTCTTGTTTAGGCTATGTAAAAAAATAATACAGCTTCATCCTATGAGGATCCAATGGCACCAACACCTGTGGGTGTATTCACGTTTTATCCAAGCACGTGTCAATCATCTTTATTTAACTTAGTTGCAATAGATTGGTTCTATACAATAGAATTAAAGAAATACCATTGTAAACACACCCCCTCCGCATTCCCCAAGTTTGTTTGTTGGATCAAAGTTCTTGGTGGCGGATCAAAGTTCTGTGCAGATCTATACCTCTAAGCTCTGGACAATACAGTCACTGAGTGTCAATAGAGAGAAAATATCATAAACAATATTTTATAATCTTTTTCTAATTCTTAATCCATAAGGAGAGAGCCAAATTGTGTCAAATTTCGAAGGAAAAAGAAAAGAAAAAAATGCCCATAAAAAGCTTTCAAGATGGTATGGGGAATATAAATATGTTATAGCAGATACACAACTCAAAACCATGCATAAACTTCATTCGATGAAGTCATCTCAGCTTTCTCAAAAAATCATGGTATTGAAATAGTTATTCTCATTTTAAGACAACTATAATGCACATGTAGGAAAGAGATACAAGATTTTGAATCGTTCAGCTCAATACATCCACCCAAAAAATCAATTATGACATGAATTTTTAAGACTATACAGTTATGCTAATGTGGGCTACTTTATGCTAGACCTGATTGGTTCGTGTCTATATGCTTTACAAAGTCTATGCATAGATAGAACAAGAAATACTGGATGCCAATAAACAAAGATCTGAACTAGGATTCAATACAAATATTTCATACCATTGTCAGTAGAGATTTTGCCTCCCAGCCAGCCTTTCAGGTTCATGATACAGCAGGGATGGAAAGATTAAAAATACTACCGCAGCCACTGTCCCAACCACTATTATTAAATACTTTTTGTTGTCACCATCTGACGGAGGTTTGAAATCTGGGAGGAGGAAAATTTTCCAATCAACCAAATGAAAGGAACAACTAGATTCATTCAAAGGCAAACAGAAATGGTCTAGCCTCATAAACAAATCCCAACCTTATTTCTCGAGCCTTTACTTTTGGTTTCAAAATTAATTCTCACTAGTTGTCATGAGAAATTATTAAGTTTTTTTTTTTATTTTATTCCCTTACCTCTCTCATAGTCATGAGAACCTCGGCATACTTGTCAATTTATACATAGAAGGGGGAGGGGAAGTGGAGTTAAAAAGAGAAATGAACCATCATGTTGCTTATCTATGTTGGTCATTGGACTTGTTCTGAGCCATGGTTCATATTTTCCCTTTATTCGGCCATCCAATCCTCATCAATATAGGCTGAAATATAAACTTCCTTTTTCATTTACTGCTCATTGACCTTTTATACTGCTATTCAACTTTGTAGGATGTCCCTGTGAAAAGAAAGCTAAACATGCTAGAACCTACAGAACTCGGGAGTGGTAGAACTAATTCAGCTGAGAAAGTAGATTAATTTTGTAGTATAAATTTTTTTAAACTTCTTTTTAAAAAAGCATTGAAGATTGGGACAACTAGAAGCAAGATATTACAATTAGCCCATTGTTTTACCTTAAAAAAAGGGACATCAAGCCACTGTATCCCAAAATGCTCTGAAATATTGATCCAACGATTATTGCCCCTTGCAGTTCCCTCATTATGTGTCTGAATTTCTGCAATACGCAAGGCCATGGCCATGTTTCGATAACACATTTTTCCAAAACTTTTTGAAACTGTTTTTCAACTTCAAACCAAAAACCTTTCAATCTCAAAAACAAAAAAAATACTATTTTAAGTTTTCATCCAAGTAGTTGCCTAGATTTCAGTAGAATGACAAAAAAAAAAAAAAAAACTGAGCAAAAACCAAAACAAAATATACACTTAAAAAAATTATATCCAAACAAATTATCAGCTCTACCACTTTCACAAATCCCAATACAAAAATATATTTTAAAAAAAATTATTCAACTTTTCCTATGATCAACCAAACTGATTAATTGTTACTTATAGGAAGTAAGTCTACATCATGTGTACTTGGGATATGCCTTCTTTAATGGATCAGAGTTTTTGAATTGTTTGATAAATATAAGTGAATTCAAAATTGGATGTCTACAACACATTCTTGGCTCAGTATTTGTTCAAACTGTCATGTGAACCCCATTCACATTAAGGTATGATGGACAAGGCTGTTAACAGCGCTACAATAACATTAATCCCCAACTTAGATAGAGTATCACAATAAATTGATTACATACCTGGCCCTTTTCAACCAATATAGGAGATGCACCTTTTTGGAAATTAGTTCTTGTGTTTTCTCATAAGGCAAGTTTGTACGGTAATTGAGATCACCCAACCAAATATTCTTTTGCAGATGAAAGTAAAATGATGTTACTAAACCAACTCCTTTTGTATGATAATATCTGAAACCTATAAAAAAAATATTTTAACCTAAGACGTACCATAACCCCACCTTCCATAACAGAACATAACATAAGAAATGTTGAAGTTGATGCTTAAAAGTTCAACATTTGTCCTACACATAACATATAAGTTCGGTATGTTTAGCATGATTATATACCTATCCTATTACATAATCAAGCTTTAGCCATTTCAATAGACATAATTTGTCAAAACTTCAAATGCATGTCTACATAAGATCAGTTTAGGGCATACCTCGGCTATGACTACATAAGATATCTCCCATTCAAAAATCTCTGAAGACAAAGGCAATCAATCAGGAATGTACAAAATCATTTAAAAAAACAGTAATGTTAGTGTATGAATTAGTTAAAACTCAGTAATACTTAACTTTTGTAAACCGGTACCCTGCAATGTAGCTAGAAATAGTAAACAAAAACGTATCAGAGTGCTTCCACCATATTCGCTTTCAGACAAAATACCCAAACTTTATCTTCCACCATAGTTCCCAAAAGACTGAGATCTCCAAAATACATATACACAATTAGCAGGCCAATGTTCAACTCAAACTCAGGAAATAGTAAACAAAACGTATCAGAGTGCTTCCACCATATTCGCTTTCAGACAAAATGCCCAAACTCTATCTTCTACCATAGTTCCCAAAAGACTGAGATCTCCAAAATACATATACACAATTAGCAGGCCAATGCTCAACTCAAGCTCAGGAAATAGTAAACAAAACGTATCAGAATGCTTCCACCATATTTGCTTTCAGACAAAATGCCCAAACTCTATCTTCCACCATAGTTCCCAAAAGACTGAGATCTCCAAAATTCTTTCTGAGATTACATTAAAAACAGAAAAATATATATGCCAAAAGGTTGGAATAACCTCACACCTCATCATTGGCCAGAGGCCTTACTTGTGTTAGAGTACTACACTAGGTTTGGATAACAACCTCATCAACAGTAGCACCAACTTCTGACACCGGAAGGCCAACATTATATGAATCGTCGTCAAATAGATTCCTGTAAGTCTAAATTGGAAAATAAAAATTTACATCTATTAGGAACAATATATGTATACAGTCCAATATCTACACAACTGATGATGCAAAATGTAATACCTGTGTCTTCTTTCTCTTCCTTGTAGCCTTCTCGACCATCGGGACCTTTCTTCTCGTTGGCGGTCTCCCTTTCCTCCGAACAACGTTCGGGCTTAATATTTTCTTATCCTTATTGGCGACCACATTCTCTTTTAACTTTGTTGAACCGGACTCAGGCTCTAATCCTATATACTTATGCTCAAACTCATCCAACATATGAAAGAATGCATTCACATGCTCATCATTTCGAGATACACGCGTCGCAAATCTTAGACATCTTTTAACGACAAGCTCATATCGTCGTGCATCCGCATTGACCCGTAAATCATCATAGCTACTCTTAACAAGTGTGTATCTTCTCTTTAAGTCTTTCCTCCATCTATCCAACACATATTTATCTGGCAGCACATGAATGTACTTCATTTGACAGACTTTCAATGCATACGTACAGAGAATCCCCCTCATCTCAAACAAGGCACACGTGCATTTAATTTCACATTCGTCTTCATTAAAGTAAACTATGTACTTCACAATTTTGGACTGTCCATCAGGTGTAGAGATTTCTTCAAAAATATCGAAGGTGGAAATGCACCCTTCAGTGCCCACAAGTGAAGGGTTACATAAAAGCATCCCCCATACCTCTGCTTGGACTTCTTTAAATTTTGCATTTGTGTACAATGATTGAAACTGGCTCTCAATTTTGAATAGGGATACACATGGGATTGTTTGGTTACATGACTGGAAATCAGCTGTTGTCTCCCCCTCCACCTTCTTCTTCAAAGCATTGTCAAATTGATCGACAAATTCTTTCAATGTCGTACCGGAATGCACATATCCGTCGAAGAAGGCGTTCATGCTTTCAGATCGTTGGGTAGTGCTCATACCAGCCCAGAATACACCTTTCAAGTAAATTGGTACCCAAAATGACCTCTCGGTGTACAACCCCTGCAACCATGCATTATCAATAAGGTCATACTTATGAATTAACTGCCCCCACTTCTCCTCAAATTGTTCACAATTTTGTGTATCATAGACTGCACTCTGAATTGCAGTCTTCAACCCTGCGTTATATACCGAGTGGGATCCCAATTTCTCAAGCAGTTTCCGCATTATATGCCAGAGACAATATCTATGTCTTGCATTCGGGAATACAATTTGAATCGCATTCTTCATTGCCCTGTCTTGGTCTGTTATGATGGCTGCGGGTGCTCGTCCATTCATGCATTCTAACCATGCTTCAAACAACCACACGAAGGTGCTTGTGTCCTCGCTTGAAATCAAGCCTGCCCCTAAGAGTTTGGACTGTCCATGATGGTTTACTCCAACAAAAGGAGCAAACGGCATCCCGTACCTATTTGTTAGGTACGTTGTATCGAACATGATAACGTCTCCAAAGTACTCATATGCCGCCCCGACTTCGTGCGTCAGCCCAAAACACATTCCTAACTCTAGATTCATCATCCACATCCATGACGGAAACAAAGGCATCATTCGTTTTCCTCATTCTCTTAAAGTAGTCGTTTAGTGCTTCACCACCTCCTTTACCCATTCTTAAATATCTAGCTTTGTCAATAAAATTTCTACAATCTTTTTCTTAGAAAGCTAAATTCTCAAATCCCCCTGCATCAGTCACAAGTGCTTGAAAATTTTTATTCATCCGAATACCCGCTCTATCATTCAAATCGAGCATTCTCTGACTATATTCATCCAAACATTTGTGAGATCTAAAAAATCTAGATTTTTGTGGGCTAACTGTACTGTGATTATGAACAAGATCAACACTGGTCAACACCCATACCCCATTCACAAAGCGAGCATTTATCTTTGCCTTACAATCAGTTTTTGTCGTTGGTCATGGCTTTGATAAATTACTGTGGCTAGGATAGTACCTGCCGCCACGTGCACAACCAATGGTCACATACTTTGCATCCCCATCCAGATCTCTCTTCGTCCTTTTTATGATAACACCAAAACCCTCTTGTTTGACGTATCGTTTGTAATAGTCTAAAACCTCTTTATCAGTAGAAAATTGCATACCAAATTTTGGAGGCTCGACTCTATTATCATCATCTAATACTTCATTCATCCCCTCTGGATCTAGCTCTATATTTATGTCAGATGAAGTTTCTGACAAGGAAGATTGCATGGTTAGGAACATTATCCTATGATTATATATACTGTGGATGTTAACTCATATGGTTAAAAGTGTACCTCCTAAATTCTTTTCACCTACAACATTGGATGGCATAGTTGATGACTCACTTGCGCAATGTGGGTAGGGCATATTTGGCACACATGGTGGCATCGCCAAATGCTGCATTTTTTCGAAATGCATGTTATTCAGTAAGGAAAATATGGAGGTAGAAGAAAAAAATCATAAAAAGAGACTCAAATGAACTACCTGAATTGTATTTTCACCTCGTCTCAACTCATCCGGATTAGTCGACAAAGGGGATGGCATGTTTGGTCCAAAGGGTGGCCGTGGCAGTTGCTGCAAAAAATCCACTTTGTTAGAATGACTCAAACCAACACGCAAAAAAAAAAAAAAAAAATACTAAAATAACTTTACCTGGCTACCCCAAGCATATGGATATGGATGTGGATATGTATTTGAAGGCATCATATATGGCAGATTATATGGATTTACAGTTCCATAATATCCCTATAATATACAAATAAATCATGGATTAACTATTCTCCTACAATATCTGAAGCTGCGATATTTTCAAATAACCAAAGTGTATCATACCTGGGTGAGTGAAATCGATGTAGAAGGCCTGGGTGGCCTTCCATCTTCCTCTTCGCCCATCACATGGGATATTCAATAACTATTGAGTGTTACAATATCATATTAGCATAAGAAATCCCATAAACTACATTCACAAAGTATAGTTTATATACTAAAAAGAAGAAGGAAATATCCCATATATCTAACAACTATGCATTGATCATACAAGCTCATAATTAATCCTCATAATTAATTAGGGAGACATATAATTAGAAGCTAAGAGTTGGAAAAAACCTGCATAAAAAGTCACTAAAAGTAGTCCCATTCAAGATAAAAGAGGCCACTTGTAAATGCGAGCAGCAAGCCTGTTATTATTTTTTTCATTCAGATGAAAAGTGATCTAAGACAACTATTTTTTAAAAATTTTAAAAATTTATTTTAAAATTTTAAATGAAGCTTGTTTTTACTATTGTTACTCTTCTCAAATATATGGAAAGAGAGAAAAGGGGTCAACGAACAATCTAAGTTGGGTTTTTTTTTTTCTTAAATTTCTCATTATGACTATCAAATTATCTTATTTTCATTTCATTCGAATATTTAACGGGTGTGATCACATTCAAAAACAAAATATAAGTTCGGTATTATTTTCATTTTTTTAAGTAACATATACAAAGAACTCTTTCTAGCTAGCCCCAAAAAATCTAATCTAAACTTTTACAACTCAATTAAAGATCAATTTCATATAAGAATTACAAAAGCATTTCAAGTGATCAGATCAGAATCCTATAATCAACACGATATTTTCTAGTATTATTTGGTAGCTAGCTAGTCACTTGAAATCGCCGCATTGGACTAGTTTTTTTTCCAGCAATAATTATTTATTGTTGCCATAATGTATTCCCAACAGGGTAATTTTTGCCGGAATAGAGATTTGCGGCAATATGTGATTGCCACAAATAAGTTTATTGAACAAAAAATATTTTCAGCCGAATTTTACTTGCCATAAAAGGTTTTTCACAAAATTAAATAAAAAAAAGCACAAAAACAAAATACATAAATTACTTGAACTCCCCAACTCACACATGAAAAAGGTCATTATGATCAAACAACACATGTAGTACCTCTTCAACTGAGAAAGAAAGAAAATCGAATAAAATGTCACAATTTAACGGCCAAATGAAATGAAGAGGTAACAGCAGCAATTTAACAATGTATAACAACAGCAATTTAACAGCCTATGGTAACAGCAGCAATTTAGCAGTAGCAATTTAACAACAGCAGCAATTTAACAAAAAAAGTAACAGCATCAAGAAATCCACCAGTGTATAGAAAATTTCACAGCCAAATGAAATGAAGAGGTAGTCGGACATATCAAGTGCATAGAAATCCAACCAGGCCAATGGCTATAGCCATGGACAAATCCCTCAACCTACATTCAGATTTCAAGTAAAACATTCAGATTTCAAGTAAAATAGCCTACATGACCACCTGATCTAGAAGGACAGTGTTTCAACCCAAACATCCTACCAATATTGATAGTTATGAATGGAAAAGTTAAAAAGTCCGTCCTAAAAATGATAGTTATTTTTAGCAACGGAAGATAAGGAGTTACACGAGCAACTACTTATCGATGCATATTTGAATAGAGAACCTAGAAACTTAAGGCAAAACTACATCGACTGAGAAACTCCCATACACTTTTTTATTAAATAAGAAACCAAGTTGTATATAGTCTAGATAATGGCAATGCAAAAGCTCACTCCCGATATGCAAGCTGTCCATCATGCTAGAAAAACATGGGAAGCCATCCTTCACCCCACTCAAATGTATTAGAAACTGTTTTCCATGTAGGGGGTCCATGCTATTTCACTGCATAAAGATAAACATATTGAACTAATTGTAAACCATACAACCACATGGAGTATTAAAAGTCACCCTTTTAGGCAATTCTTCATCTTTTCTTTCTGGACCTTTTTTCCTGGGCCTTTGAAGGTGTTAGCTAATAGGAATTTGCCTAATCACTCTTTAAAATTACAGGTTGAAATGTATGACATAAGATAACATGCTTTTTCAAATGAGAACAATCTGCACAAGTAGCCTAAATACAATTAAATACCTATCAGGTTCGTATCATCAAACCAAAGTGTCACCGTAATACAAGTTGACAAACGAAATTTTTTTAATCAGTTAAAAAAAATCTCTAGTCCAATATTCTAAATTCAGTCAACTATCCACATTTTCTAAGAGTCATGATAGGGGAAAAGTCAGTAAGGTAATGCATATGAGCTATAATATGCAGTCAGGGCAAATATCACGTTAGTTGAGGATTGAACCCTACTTAAGTAAACATCACATTGAACATCCACAAGGTGCAAAGTCTGACTTGCATTCCAAAAAATCTGCAAATGCTTTTATAACGTTATTATCAACTGAACTCTCTAAACTATTTGGTAGTAGACCCATAGTTTAACAATGACACCCAGATAAAAGCAACTGTTAGTGAAAACCTTGAAAAAAAATATTTCAAGAATACATTTTAAGCCTCTATTTGATGGCTTATATTGTTAAGTAGCTTCCCATTTGGGCTTCCAAGCATTCATTTTCACCCACTTCCAAAATTGGAACAAACCTTAAAAGCAAGAACATCAACAACCAAAAAATCTCGCTCATTTAAGATGTTATCAACAACCAAAAAATCAGTGGCATACGTACAACATCAACAACCAAAAAACCTCCACAAAACACAGATCAAACAAACATCAAATCACAGATCCATAAACGCATAAACAGACAAAATGAGTAATGCTAGAAATAGGAGATGAAACGAAAAGAGAAAAATAAAAACCCTTTAATTTAATTTCTTACCCTTGTAAGACGTATGGTGGCTCTCGGCAGCTATATTACAATACCAACGGAGGACTGAAGCCGTGCGGAAGTGGTGAAGCCGTACGGAGGTTGCGTGAACAGTGAGGAGACTATTTTTTACACGGTGCCGGAGTAATGGAGCCACAAACTTCCGGAGTGATGTAGCCACACGGGATTGGGAGAGGTTGAGGGGCGAAACGACACGAGCTGGCTGGGGGAGTGGAGGGGATGAGAGAATGCGGGGGAAGGAGTGAAGCAGTACGCGCGCGCGCGCGCGGGGGGTGGGGGGTTGAGAGGGGGGGGGGAATTGAAAACAAAACGTGGGTTTTGTTAAAAAAAAAAAAGGCCACGTCGGATGGAGTGCGGAGGTTGCATGAACAGTGGCAGTTGAGTAGTATAACTCTTCCAATAAATCGAGAAACGTGAATTATTAATTTACAAACTTTGACATCTCTAGAAAAGCATGTTTTGACATATTCAACATTATAATTTATAAATTTTGAAACGCGTCGAAAGACCTAAAATTAAGTCAATTTTTTTTTTCTTTTTTTCCTTTTAGAAGATGGAAGTGTTTTTATTTATAAAAATTCTTTTATGTACTTTTTGCGTATTCTATTAATATAATTATTGTATCACTTTTTTTAATATAAAATAAAGTTCTACTATATACAATTATTTTTATATATTCATTGAGCATTTCACTAATGTGATTAGTCAAAATAATTATTTTATATTAAATGACGCAGTCAATCATATTAATAGAATACGTAAATAATAAGCAAAAGTTGTATTCACATATAATCTTGTATAAAATATCTGTCTTGACCAATCAAATCAGTAAAATATACAATATATATATATATTGTCAACAAGTACTATTGCAGTTGCAACCAAGCTTTGCACCAGTAGAATCAGGAGATTCAGTTTTTGAGTGATATTCTAAATCACTAGAGCTGAACTCAAGGATATCAGATGATGAAGACGATGCTATTTCTAGGAGTTGAAATAATTCTTTTTTATCATTGTTATCAATATTCAACTGATTAAGCTTCTTTTTTAATTTTTTGAGACATTTATCAGCAAAATGCCCAAGTTTACCACAATGAAAACATTTTCCTTGCGAAAAATCTTTGTAATTCTTTTTCTTAGAAAATGGTTTAGAGAAATGTTTTTATAAGTTTTCTTATAAAATTCATCACAAGGTTTACTCCTTATATTACTATGAGGTTTTGAAAACTTATGCTTTCTTTTAGATGGAGCAATAGAAGGAATGTCAAATTATTCACAAAAAGTTCTCATTTCATATTTGGCTTTCTTACTATTTCTCATCTGTTTACGAAGTATTCTTTGATCATTACACATACTAATACAAAGTTTCTTGATTATACTGAAATTATCACCATAGGTGTAATTTTCGTAATTAAGAAATTTTGAGATATCAGTAAGTTCTTCTTTCACTTTGTAGGCAAACAAACAAGGTAGATTATCAATAAATTTTCAGTAAGGCCCTGGCTATCTTCCCTAAGCATTACCCGCGAAATAAAAACATCTTGGTATAATTTATAATCTGACATTTAATGACATCATAGATTATTCAGCTGATCGCTAATGCAATTAGTTATATTAGATGATGTTTCAATAAAATTTTAAAATAGTATAGATCAAAGTATTAATACTATCATGATGTATCATCCCAATTATATCATTAAAAATAAATAATCTTTCATCATTACGTTTAACAGCATTCTAAATTATCTTACCATCATCCCAGTTGGGATGATATATATCTCATCTATCACTCATCTATCTTTTGCACTGAGTAAAGAGTACTGATTGACTAACGTCTAATGACACCAAAATGAAGAAGGGAAAAAAAACGTAAATTTTAAAATCACATCACAGTCCTCACTTCTCACTCGGACCCCTCGGCGCTCCGCGTTATTCAGCATCCCCGACTCCACAATCTTGAGTCTTGTCCATCCAACCTCTCCTCCTTCGATCTTCTTCCTTTAGCCTCCCTCCGCGCCTGGCGCATCTATTGGAACTCCCTGTTATCGTCTGCACACTACCTTCTCGGATTGCTATTGACGCATTGAGCTCGAAGAGAAATCGGATAGGACAGAGATAGATAGAGGTGAAGGTGGAGGAGCATGGGTGATCTGTATTCGTGGCTCATCTCCTTCTTCTTCCTCATAGCCCTACTCGTCGTCGTCGTTTACCAGGTGAATCACAAAACCCTAAATTTCTATCGTACGATCTCTCCATCCCCCTTCGATATGCTTTATTTGAGAGTGCATATTAGAAGTTTCGATTTTTTATCTCAAATTTGGCTTGAAATAGTGGTTAAAATTATGCTCTTGCGAATGTCAGCTGGTCTAGTTCTAAATGTTTGTAACTGGGGCTTGTTTTGTCAAATTAAAGGGGCCAAAAGGCTTCTTGGCAGAAAGTATCTGGTATGTTGCATTTGCTATGAATTCAGTCTCTGTGAATTTTTTTTTCCTCAGCCAAACATCCATGTTTGTGGGTGTTCTCATAATTTTGATAGCCAGTTGAATTTCTTATTTTAATTTAACTTGTTCCGTTTTATATTCATCTGTCTTTTTTCATTTATTTATGATTAGTTAGTGTCGGTATGTGAAATATGGCTCATAGGTTTAACAATGATTTTAGAACTCACCGTGATTTGTGTAGTCTATTGGTTACCGATAAAAAAAAAAAGATGTGTAGTCTATTGGTTAGTTTCATAAGTCTACCTCAACCTTAAACTGAAATGAAAGTTTTAAAGTTTTAAACTTGTACCTCTTTTAGCATCCATATAAAACCACAATATGCATCAGTTTTATTTTTTATGTTGGACAGAATTCGTTGGCCTGTTTGGTGACCCTGACCTCCATGAGCCATTATGTTAAAAACTATTGTAACTTGTCAATACGTTTAGATCCTGAAGTCCACATTTTAGCGTGGGGGTAATGATAGTACTGATAGTGGTAATAGAGGTCTCTTCAAGTTTCAAAATACTAAACAGTTGTAGGCCTCTTTGCCTGTTATATTGGTAAGCATCAAGAGACCATAATTCTTGAATGATTATGATGCTCATCTATATCAAGAGTTTGGTTCTTCAATTGCTTTTTAAAAACACTGAAAGAAGTGCTACAATTAGCTGGATTTGAGCTTGTTTCAATCACATTGACTTTATATAGTTTGAGAAGCTCTCTTGGTTGGAATTACGTAGAAGAGTTGTTTGTGTATGACATATACGCACTGGATTGCAATTCTTTCACTGTTTCTCTATTGTTACTTAAGGTAAATGAAATACATTGCTTAACGGTCAAACATTTCTTGCAGCTTATGTGCCTGGCTGATCTTGAGTTTGATTATATCAACCCCTATGACTCTTCATCACGAATCAACCGAGTTATTTTGCCTGAATTCATTGCCCAAGGAGTGTTATGCTTGTTCTATCTTGCAACAGGGCATTGGTTTATGTCACTGTTTTGTGTCCCATACCTATACTACAATGTGAGACTGTAAGTGTTCTTTGTTTTGCTCTCCCGTTCACCAAAAATGACATTTTTCTGTGACTGAATACGTGTAATCTGTAGTTTGTTCCTAGTACTAGTGATCCGTGTAGCACTTTTTAGATGACAGCTTCAAAGCCTTTTAGATTTCTGACAGTGTAATTGACCAGTACAATTGTTTGTTGGAATACCATGGGATGAAAGGATGTTGCTGGTTATATTCCAATAATATTTGTATGAACGACGTGCATAGCATGTATACTACTGCCATGATGCGTGCCCTAGTTGCTGGTTTATTGTGGGGGTCATTTCTTGGTGTCCTGAGATGCTAGAATGTGCCAAGTCCCGTGATCCTGCTAAATATCTTTCCTGCATGTGATTAGGTACTTGCGAAGGCAGCACCTGGTAGATGTCACCGAGATATTTAACTTGCTCCATTGGGAAAAGAAGCTGCGGCTTTTCAAACTCTTCTATCTCATATTTCTACTCTTTCTCTCCATATTCTGGTACTTTCATTAGAGAATGTGCTCACTTTTTCTCGGAAAATGAGTTGTTTTAATTTTGATACTCCCTGAAGAGATTGTTTGACTCTTTCTATTTGTGTTGCAGGATGATTCTAACTGCTTTGGATGAGCACGAATAGTTGGTGACTAATTGCTTATTTCAGGGAGCATCTGCTGGAGGTATTCAATGCCGCAACCTATTTTGTGGAAGTATCTGCTGGATGGGCGATTAATTTCAAACATGTTGTAACTGTATTAATTTCAGGGTTTGTATTTATTTGAAATATAAGTTAATCTCTTCAGGCTCAGTTTTCAGGCATTCTTTGTTGTTACTTGTCATGGAAAACAGGTTCACGCATCTCTCTCTTTCCACGTACTTCTGCCAATCTGCTAAAAGGTGGTGCCATCGGGATATTGGCAATGATCACTTCAAGCCATTAAGAAATGATGTTTCGGGTCATAGAATGCCCAAGCGTCGCCGACTTTTTTTGAAAAAATATAGATAAATATGAGATATATATAAAAAAATTAATTTTTAGTAATGAAATTCATTCTTTTTCAAAAAAGTGCGCTACATTTGCACAATTCGTAACTGCTAGCATTACTTGGACTCTAGAGAGCTAGAAGCAACTGAACTCTCCATTTTGATTATGTGAATTCTTCTAGCCTTGTCCATTTTGTTTGGTATGGGGGTTTGTAAAATAGAAAAATTTTATACACCATGCTACTATTTTATTATATAAGATGTGACACATTTATTATTATTGGATATTTTTATTAGATGATTCTTTATTATCTAATAGTGATGTATCACATCTTATATAATAAGATAAAATTGAGATGGAAGTGTGGTGTATTAGGGGTATTATCTACCCCCGCCCTAGCATGTGCGAGGGTGAGGATTTTTTCTCCGCACTCTGCCCCTGTCCATGCGGGGGCGGGTATCCCGTCCGTTGTAGGGGGTGCGGGGGTGAATCTCCATCCGTCGACATCGTTTCATGCTTGAGGGGTTTTTTTGTTTTTATATATATATATAATACATATATATATTTATATATATTACAAAGGGCAAGGCGAGGCGGGGGTGAACTCCATCCCGCCCCCGTTGTGGGTGCTAGATGCGGGCGGGGTCACCACCCCTTGCATCTTGCAGACGGGAGGATCCGCTCTGCCACACAGGGGTGGGGAGGACGGGGGGCAAGGCAACGGGGCGGGGGTATTACTTTGTATAGCATTACTTCGTAAATTCGTAAAATATATTCATCTTGGAGGCTTTTCCATAAACTTGGTTCAAGGTGCAAAGGAAGACGTGGTGGCCCGAGTTTAATATCTCTTTGGCATTCATTCCTATAGGCCTATGGCCTAGGTACTCTTACAGAACGGATAAAATAGTATTCTTATTTTATTATAGAATTTTGTGTTATGAAAATTTGTATAAATAATAGAGAAAAGCTACTCCTATTGAGGATCATACTGAGGATGGATCTGATAATTTTTTTTGTATAGTGATTAAAAAAATATTTTTTAATGATGATGTATTTTTTTACAAAAATGTTTAAAGATATGAAAAAAATGAATAAAAAAATAAAAAATAAATAAAAAAGACTAATTGGTCTTGTCAAGAGCCATTCTTGTGTTACACCCTCAGTGGGTGTAACACAACTCTAAATAATATCTTTTAATGACATGATATCTTATAATAGAACGAAAGTATTACATCTCATATTTTCATTCGACTTTCATTTAGCCATGATGAGATGGAGGATCTGAGGGTGAGAAAAGTGTCACATTTATGTAGTGTGATAAAAGTATAGTATGTAGTATTGCTCTTGAGATTATTAACGTTTGGATCATCAATCCATCTCAACTCATCATTATAATTTTTTCAAATTCCAACACAAAATATAATAAACAATTCAACTTTTTCAAATCTCAAAATAATAATAAAATTAAAAAATAATATTTTAACAATATTTTATCATTTCAACTCAACTCAGTTTAATATCCAAATGCAGCCTAAGAATTCTATGAACCATCAACTGCTTGAAAGTTCATATCCTTGTAAAATGATTTCAGAGAGTTCATTATCCTTGTAATACAAAGGATCTCAATCGATGCTGAATGGCTTTGTTTCATTTTCTTTTTTTAAAACTCAATATTCGAAAGAAGTAATACTTTTGTATCAATGCTGAAAAAGTTGAATTATTTATTATATTTTATGTGAAAATTTAAAAAAATTGTAATGATTAGATGAGATGTTGATTTTTGTTATCGTTGATATGTATCCTTAAAAATGTACTTAAAATGTATATGTTCATTTAAGTTAGAAGTTGATTTATTTAGTCATCCATTTTTGCTAATTACAATATCTTAACCCTGCAGATTAAGGTACAAGCGTTGGTGAAATTACAAGTACGACAACCAAGAGCCGAGCAAAGCATTCAGGGATATAGAACTATTAGTTTTTATAAAAATCCTTCACGGGCTGTAAAAAATATTTATGGGTTTATTTTAATAGATATGGGTTTGATTTTATATTAGTATTAGGTTGACAGATGTGGATGTGCTTTTGTATTTGACAGCTTTTAATCGTGAACTATTATCGAGTTAGTAGATGTCGGTTTGGAATGATATGAACCTGGAATGAGATGGTCATTTTGATTGCATATTCTTCATCTCCTGGACGTTGATTCGGTATATCTTTTCCATTTAGTGGATTCAAACTTTTGAGAGAGTACAATTTTCTATGTGAGATAGTTCTGAAAACCAAAAAGACCCCATGCTTCATACACAACAATATGTCGCAACAAAAATTTCCCTATGCATCAAACATGGATATCCAATAACTCAGTTAAAATGTAAAGCTTCACTCATTCAAAATTTATCAGTTACAAAGGTGCTCACATCAAAATATAATTACAACTATAATTCATCATCAAAATTTCCACATGACTTGCTTTCGATTGGCTTGGAGGGAGCGGCTGCTACTGAGTTGTTTGTTTGGTATTGGTTCAGTGCTGTTGTTGTGACCCTACTAAAAATGGCATAAAAAGAAAATAATAGAGATTAATCATTGAAACACCATTATGTCACTGCTATTCAGTTTGCTTAAATGAAGTATAGCAGCAGAGATGTCACAAAGAAACTTTAATTTGATAAGAAAATTTCCCTTCACTTTTTGATATAATACGAGGATAGAAAATACTAATCTCATCAAGAAGACTTATAAAACCTAAACCTACACAAACCCCACCCCACCCAGGTATATACGAATTCAGCAAAACTTGTTGGTGACAATCAAGGATGTGTCAATCCCACCACTGATAATTGAAAGAACAAAATTTTTGTGTGTATGTATATATGTAAAGGACTCCAATAACCAATACAACTAGGGAACCAGTTTCTTTGATACATCTGTAGCTAAATTTAGCTGAACATATGGGGACAAAGAATTCTTCTAAAATGATGTTCAACACAGTGATCTAAACATTCATTCTTTTGTACCAAGAAACAGTTAGTAATCACAAGAAATAATTACCATTAGTAAGGAGTTTAGGGGCATGATTCTGCAAAGGAGAGAGGCTGAACCAAATTCTGATATAGCTACTCCCATGCTTGGTCTACTAACTCTTGGAGTTGCTGGTGATGCTTTGTGAGGTGTTATGGATAAAGTAGACCTGTCACGTGTAAAGTCACATAAATATAGAGCCAAATTGAGAATGCTTTGAATTAGATAGGAAATGAGAGATGTACAACCATAATCATGTGCAAGAACGCAACTGAAAACTTAAAAAAACACATATGGATCTAAGCCAAAAATGGGAACTTTGAACAGAAACTTGCCTTTGAAAAAAACAGCAAATATAACTCAAACTGAAAACTAGAAGCACCGAAACACAGAGCAAGATAAAAAATAAACTATATTTGATGCTCGGGAAATAAATTATTCCAGGTCAGATCCAAATAAATATTTACGAGTTCACCAGAAAAAAACACCAATGACCTTGGATCAAGATTAAGAACCAAGAAATGAAGAAACCCCATTATATATATATATATATATATATATATATATATATATATATATATATATATATATATATATATAAACTAGAACTGCAAAATACGATAGAAAGAGGCACTGGACTCACCTAACATTGATGCAAAGATGCATAAGAATCTCAAAAGAGATTATAAACAATAGATCCAACCAATTAATCTTCCAAATACCAAAAAAAAAAAACTCGAGCTCTGTTATATATTCTACAACTCTGTTTTTGTTTTTCCTCAAGCTCTTATTTGGTTTTAGAATCAATGCTTCTATCTGGGAAAAAAGCTACTAACCCGTAAGAGCAGAAAATCTCAGGTGAACTTGGCTTCAACCCACGACGACAAACAAAGATGCAGATTCGGTACTACCAACGACGATGAAGATAGATGCAGACTCGGCTACCCATGACGACAACCACGACAGATTCGGTCCTACTAGACAATGACGACGACGACGACAGATCTGGTTCTCCTACCCACAACGCGCGACTGCATTTTCTCTCTCAGACACTTTTTCTCCTTTCTTCGTTTCTTATTTTTCATCGGTTTTTTTAATCAATAATATATCGGCTGACGTGCATAATACCACATCAGTAGTTTCCCCAATGACGAAGATGGATCCAACGCACGACGGCGACCTCTCTGGTTTCGCTCTTTGGTTTCTCTCTCTGGCTTCGATCTACAGCATCCAACCCAAAGCAGCTTTTTGGATTCGATTTCCCTCCAACGCACAATGACCCAAAGCACGGCAGAACCTCTTTCAGTTTCTCCCTCTCTGGTTTCCAACTAACAGCAGCTTTCGTTTTTCGTTGATCTCTCTCTATGCTTTCTGCTTTTTGGTCTTCTCTCCTTTCTTTTGCGTTTTTATTTTATTTTTTATTATTAATATTACACAATGACGTGGCAGTCGGTTCCACAGCGGGTGCTCTATCCGGTTGTATCTAGAATTATTGTAAAACCCATTTTCGTACTAACCAATAAAAGCGCGACACGTACGCAAAAAAAACTTGATCCGGCAACACCCGATCCCCCTCTCATCTATTAGACTATTTCCTTTCTCTACCTCTCTCGCTTCCGTTCTCTCCCTCTCCCTTCCTCTCCCCGACGGAAGCCCACTCGACGCGACGCTGACCGAAGCCCTACCTGCACTCGTCTTCAAAGCCGACGGAAGGTAAACTCTGCATCCCCGAAGCCCCATTACAGTGATTTAGGGTCCTAGCGATGTTTGGAGAGGTACTGTAGAAGGACCAAATGTTTATTTTATTGTTTCCGTGCAACCGCCGCTCTCTCTTTCCCTCGCATTTCTCTTTCCTCTTCCTTCCGTTTCGCGATTCCTTCCGTTTCCCTCTCTCTCTCTCTCTCTCTCTCTCCCTCTCTCTCCTGCGTTATTTGCCATAGCCCAACTCGTCGCCTTTGGCTCCCAAGCGCCAGTACACCACCACTCACAGACGACCCAGCCCGCTGCTGGCCACTGTCACATTACAACATCCCCTGTCTCATCGCAACTCAGCCGCTTCCCATCGCAACTGGCGGTTGCTCTCGTTAGTCAAAACCACCACAAAGGTATAACTGGCACTTGGTTTTCTACAAATTCATGTGTTTTTTTTTAGAAAACAAACTCACGTGTTCTAGATAGTTATGTTTGTCTTGATTTTGGGAATATATGAACTTTGGGTTGAAATTGTTGATTTGTGTGGGCTGTTGTAATCGGTGGTTGGGAAAATTCTGGCTGTTTATTTGGAGTGTGGGATTTCGATAAATTGAGGGTTTAGGTTTCGACATTAGGCTTGTCTCAGATTTGCTATCGTATATTCTTAAATTATTTATCCATGAACTTCAATGTTTCCTATAGAATAAAACTGAAAAAAAATTGATATTATTAATTAATATATGAAGTGTATTTGCAAAATATTAAAAAAAAAATTATAAAATATTATTAAAACATATAATATTATATTATTATTTTGATTTTAAGATGGCTAGTCCCATCCAAAGGTCTTGGCTATAGTCAAAACTTGAAATTCTAGTCAAAATTTGGACATTGCCAATGCTCTAAAGCCAGCACAAGGGGGAGGGGGAGGGGAGGACGACGAAGGTCTTAATTTGATTTGGGTAATATATTACTGATCAGATTCGCAGAACTCGCATCATCCCCTGTTTTGAATTCCAGAAGCAAACTCATCTCTCCATTCTTTACCCATTCGAAACACCTCTCCTCAGGTAAGTAATATGCTTATTTTTTTTTATAAGTAGGTAAGTAACATGCTTATTCCTTTCGATTTCATTTTATCATCACCATCGCCTTCTCTTTCTCGATTGTATGCGTGTAGTAATTGTTGCAGTTAGAGTATGAGAGTTGATTTTTATACTAGTTGTTCCAGATTAAATTCTACGAACTGGGAGAATATCATGTTGATTTTTATGACGCCATGACTTTATCTTCCATCCACTCTCGTCATGGGCTGCTTTGCTGTTTTTGCGTATGTGGTTTTCATGACCTATTCAACCACTGGGTTACTTGGAAGTAAGAAAACACAAGCAGAAACCAGTCCCCTCGTGCGAATCGCCTAATATCTGTCTCTCGCACACTGAGGAAGATTTCGTTCTCTTTGGTGACCCCTTAAACCCTATTTCCTATGTGTTTCCCACTTCCTCTCTTTCTGTACGTGTTTTTGGATCAAGTTCTTTTGAATCCTCCTGACAACCCTTGGTTCATTTTTTTCTTTTTTATCAGTGAAAATTTGATTCATTTCCATCGCCCAGTGATTTGATTTCAAATCCCCAAAAGTTCTTCTGCTGCTTGTTCTTTTATTTTTTTGGGACTAGAGTGTCTTCTCAATCTCTGGATTCCGAAACTCTCCAGAAACCCTATATTTGAAACTCAAGCTTTTATCAAGCTCATTTTGCTTTCGATTTTCCTAGTTGTGCTAACTAGTAACCCACATTGCCTACTTGCGTCTTGACTTGGAGGATGTGATGGTTGAGAAATTCTTTTGTTATAAGTGGTGAAATTTTTGTTATAATTAGACTGGTTCTACCTTGGACCTGTATATATGTGCGTGCATGTTATATCCATACATATATGCATGTAATTACATATCGTATATTTATCCACTTAGAAATACTATCTTGGAAAATTTTACTTATATGATGAGGCTCCATATGCTTGAAATCCTTTTGAAAGCTAGCAATGCTTTGTTTATAATTCATTTCATTCTAAGTAGACTGCTCCTGGGCGTTCAATGGAACCTTTTTCATTGCTTCAAGATTTTCTTTTGAATATTATGCTGTTGCAATCATGATTTTGCTGCTCTCATTTCTTGGTATTTGTTCTGTAGCAGTTAAAAGGCCCAAGGGTGCTGATACATAATGGTTAATGCAACTAAAGGACTGTTCATTTCCTGGTGAGATACTTTTCTTTGGCCTGAAGCTTTCCAATTATGTGGAGGGCGTGTGCACTTGTCTGTGTGTCCTTTTTTTAAATATCAAGTCTTCTTTTGTTGGGAAGTTAGGTAGGCATAAAAACCCTTGACCGAAATGTAAAACATCAGGTGTGTGACTGGTCATGTTGCTCAAAACATGTTTTCAATTTTGAGTTTTGTGCAATGTATTTTTATTTTATCACTGTTAAGCTATCCAATCATCTCTGTTAATCTATGCATTGGGTTCTGATCATCATTTTGGTGATCGTCTGAAGAGATCCTTTTCTTCTTAATCCATTAATCTAATTGGTGACCAGAGAGGACAGAGTTTTCAAGCCCTTCAAGTGTTTTGCTTCATGTTGTTCTTCCCTCGTGCAAAGTTTCATTGTTGCTGAAAGACTCATCGAGTTTCTCTCTTGCAGTGACATTCCTATGGCACAATTCATTATCAATTTGAATGCCTCGTTGCCTGCATCACAGAAGTTCATTATATATGTCTTGGATAACACTCATCTTTTTGTGCAAACCCATGTGGCTGAAATGATACGAAGCGCCATGGCAGATTTTAGGGATCAGAATTCCTATGAGAAGCCTACGTGATTCAAATCCATTCCTAAATGATGTTCATATAACTAATGTCTCACTTGTCATTTTGCAATTAAAAATGCAATTTTTTTAAGTACTAGTCATTTCGTAATTTTATCTGTTTTGTATGAATTACACGAGTTACTGCTTCCTTCATCTCTGTTACCTTATGGTAGATGATAATGAATTTCTATTTACATTTTGCTTAATAATGCTAGCCCCAAACTTCTGGTTGGATTCCACTTGGTGGAGTTCATTTGTAGTTCAACCATGTTTTGGCAGAGTTCTTGAACTAGCAGTAAAGCTAGAAGAAAAAGATGGGGAAAACTCTACTCTTTTCCAAGTCCCATAGCCATTTTATGACCAGAGCATGATATCTTGTTGGGTTTCGGCTTGGCAAGATCAGGTGTACTGCCCAAGCTCTTTAAATGCCCGAGGGGAGGAAAGCACAAAAAATCGTATGTTGTGGTCTGGGGGCAGCTTGGGCCTAAAGAGATGCTAAAATTTGTTATCTTCATTGTCGAGAACCTTGAAGAGATGCTAAAATTTCTGAGAGGCAGGAACATCTGGCTGATTTGAACCTCGACAATTGGGTAATATAAGCCACCTCGGGGTGACTGGTTGCGGCCACCCTTGAATAGTGACTTTTTTATTTTATTTTATTCTAAAACAAGGATATTTAGTTAATTATAGTATTTTTAGACAATTAGTTAGGCTATAAATTTAAGTTCATGATCGACAAGGGGTGCAATTTGGACCAAAAAAGAAATTGATAGTTCGAGTGCCATTTGAAAATGACTTTTGCTATTCATCAATTCTCACACACCACGTTTATTTTTATTTTATTTTATTTTTTAAAACACTTTTTCAATTTTTTTAAAAATAATAGTCAATCACATCACCAGAATGTGCAAGAAGTATGTAAAAGTGACTCTACATATCATCTTTATATATTATATATATATATATATATATATATATATATATATATATATATGCGCGCGCGTATTCTTGTGATTATTTTGAGTTTGATGGCGCCTCAATGAGCGCTAATTTTATAAAGCAATATTTTGTCTTGATCTTCCTTCTTTGCAACATTTCTTGTTAGCATCGTCCTTCAATATTATATCATATGTCGCACGCAACTTGGACATAAAGTACTTGTTATATCTTTTTTTTTTTAATTGCTTACATTACGATGTTATATCTTTGTTATATCTCGAATAAACAGCTTACATTACGATGTTGATCTAAAATGATAGTTGCTCGAGAAGATAATTAGCAAAACGCTCTATACTATTGAACAAGAAATAACTGGTTGTTTTGGATTCAGAGATGAGATGATTTTAGATGAAAGTTAAAAAAAATATTGTTAGAATATATTTTTTAATATTATTATTATTTTAAAATTTGAAAAACTTGAATTGTTTATTATATTTTGTGTAAAAATTTGAGAAAATTGTAATAATGAGATAAGATAAGATTAAACACTTTCTAAATCCAAACAGGACCTTACTGTGTGTGTAATATCAATCAAGAAGATTTCTTTCTTTAACAAGGTATTCTCATATATTTCCTTCCTAAATATTAATCAAACATAAAATATTTTTTAATTTTAAATCTTTAACTTTTTCACTTAATCATTATTAATTATAGATATGCTGAAATATTTGAAGTATCCAAACAAGCTAAATGTATTGATGGGAGAGAAGCCATGGCATTTGTTAGGGACTAAATTGACTGAGTCAAACCCTCTGATATCTATTACTAAGTCAAGAGATAAGGCAAGAAAGAGATAATGCAAAGAAGTTGGCTCAGACTCCTAAAAGGAAAAATGTATCACAAGTTAAGTTGGATTCTATCACTCTAAGAAAATAACTTTTATATAAGGAGCAGCTCCCCCACAAAATCTGACAAGCTTACTCCATGCACTCTCCACCAATTCTCTAGAGGGACTCACCTGAGACTAAATTCTCTCATTTTATTTAGCGATATTTGAGGCTACGAGACATTGTAAAATATCACTTGATATAGTGGATTTTGCCCCCAACAACTCGTGGATGTAGGCTTTTATGCCGAACCACGTAAATTCATGTGTCTCCATTTATTTACTTTTATTTGCTTATTTATTATTTATCTCATGGATGAATGTGAAGAGTACCGTATCGAAATCCAAATCACCAACGTGGGTCAGGGATGACTCTTTATTCTTTTCCTGTTTGTTGTGCAATTTTTGGCATTAGCAGTTAGCGCCGTCTGTGGGATCGAATTTTTCTCTATACCATAATTGGGAGAAGGATATTCTCCGACTCACGGGATCATCTGCAAAAGTTCAGATTCCTTAGTTCGTGAGATCCTATCCAAAAAAAAAAAAAGAAAAAGAAAAATCAAGCATAAGAGGTCAACGTGAGTTGTCATTTAACTCGCCGTGGTCTTCTATCGCTATGAACGTTTGCTCGCCATGAAGTTGCTGCCAGTCATATGTTCCCTCGCCACAGTGAGTTTCCTTCCGAATAGTACTTGTCACCATAATTTCACTCTAGCTCTTGCCAGCTATTCTTGCCACTACGAGTTGCTACTCGTTACTTGTTTCCTCGCCACAAGGGTGCTGCTCGCTAGTTGCCAGTTGCTGCCCCACGAAGTACCGCTCGCCAATCGCCAATTGCTGACCACATGAAGTGTTGCTCGCCAATTGTTCAATGCACAAAGTGTTCCTCGCTAGTTGCTCTCTCACACGGTGTTGCTTGCCAATTGCTCACCCACAAAGTTCTACTTGCTAATTGCTCACCATATGAGGTAGCTTGCTAGACCGTAGCTTGCCGCGAAGGTCCAATCGCCATCTAACTCGCCATCGAAGCTCTTCGCCAACGGTCCTTGCCACTACGAGTTGCGGCCACTTACGTGTTTCCTTGCCATAATGGGTTTTTTCGCCACATGAACTTCAATTGTCTGTGCATGGATTGCTCGCCGAGAGGTGCAGCTCGCCAATTGCTTTACCACGAGATACTCCTCGCCAGTTATGCAACACACAGAGTGTTCCTCGCCAGTTGCTCTCCCACATGGTGATACTCGCCAATTACTTGCCCACAAAGTTCTGCTTGCCAATTGCCCACCACATGAGGTATTCCTCGCCAGTTACACACCACGCAGAGGGCCCCTCGTGATACACATTATTTTTCATGCCATTCGCATGAATTTTACTTAGCGATAGTCCGAGCAAAAAACAAAAAGGAGCTAATGAACTCGCTAAAGACAAAAAATTTTCATTGCTACAAAAACGCTCAAGGATGAACAATTTCCTCATGCAAAAATCATTCGGTAGTGAATGATCTCAATCAGAACAAATTACTCTAGTTTAGCTCCTTCAAAATTGTTATTTTATTTTTACTAACGAAGTTGATTTTTTGAAAGACTTTTCCCACGAAACTCTTCAAGGTTCCACGAGAAACTTGGCTGCTACATGTCGTGGGAACATACTTCACTGGAAATGAATCGCATGGCGTGAAGCACCAACAATGAAGCGGATCTCGGGCTCCACTTGTGCATCTCAATTTCTTTTCAACAAAATAGGTCATTCTGTATCGCGGGCATCTCATGCCTTTTTGCTGGTATCGCGGGCATCCCAGGCCTTCATTAATGCCAAAGCATGGCTACCCGCGAGCATCGCCGTGTGTCACTAGCCTTCTCCACACTCAAGCGAAGATAACCAAGGTTTGCAAATCTCTAACTTGTAAATTGTATAACACTTACCTATTTTGTGTTAGTGAAAATTCCTCAGGACGTGGTGCAGTTAAGAAGGGCGTGGAGGTCAAAGAGCCCCATGACCCACTCAACAATTAAAGAAGGGCATGGAGGTCAAAGAACCCCATGATCCACTCAGCAATTAAGAAGGGTGTGGAGGTCAAAGAGCCCACAACCCACTCAGCAATTAAAGAAGGGTGTGGAGGTCAAAGAACCCCATGAACCACTCAGCAATTAAGAAGGGCGTGGAGGTCAAAAAACCCAATGACCCACTTAGTAATCAAGAAGGACGTGGAGGTGAAAAAACCCCACGACCCACTCAGCAACCAAAAGAAGACCCGCGCCTTTCGGCGCGCAACAAGACCTGGGCCACTTGGCGGGCAACAAGACCAACACCTATCGGCGAGCAACAAGACCAATGCCTCTCGGCAAGCAACAAAACCGGCATCTCCACCAAGCAACCAGACCAAGGTTTCTGTGGAAAACATATGTGGTTCTGTCATTGCCCGTGCCAAGGCATGGCTACCTGCGGGCATCACCCATATATCACCACACTTTAGCTGGGTGGCTCAAGTTCACAAATTTCAAACTTGTAATTTGTGTTACATTTATCTAATTTGTTTTTTGTTTTTTGTGAGAACTTCTTAGGACATGGTGCAACCAAAAGTTGAGTTACACACTCGCAGTGCAAAAGAACGAGTGTGGATGTCATAAGACCACACAACCCTCTCTAGAGATCGTCATCGTGGAGGTCAGAAGACCACACGGCCCTCTCTAGAGATCGTCATCAAATGATTTGCAAAACTCAAACTTGTGAGTTGGATTATTTAATCTAACCTATTTGGTTTTTATTTTCATACAAGGAGAGCTCTAGCTCCAGCCATAGAGTGCGGTCGCATTTTGTCTCCTACTACAATGAAGCAGTTGAGCTCAACTTGAACATCAATGCGGTAGAGTCATTATCCCGCTACACCTATTCGCCGAGGTTACACGATCGAGCATCTCTCCCATTACGCCCATTGCCTAGAGTTACGTGGTCGAGGGCATCTCCCGCTACATTCCACTCTCCAAGTTTATGAGGTCGAGGGCATCTCTTGCTACACCTATTTGCCAAGGATACACGGTCGAGCATTTCTCTCATTACGTCCATCGCCAAGAATTGAGCAGTCGAGCATCTCTCTTGCCTTTCTCCAATCAGTAAGGTTACGCGGTCGAGTATCACTCCTACCACAGCTTCTCGCCAAAAAGTGAGCAGTCCAACTTCTCTCCCACCTTTCTCCAATCGGTAAGGTTACGCGGTCGAGCATTACTCCCGCCACACCTTCTCGCCAAAAATTAAGCGGTCGAGCTTCTCTCTCGCCTTTCTCCAATCGGTAAGGTTACGCGGTCGAGGGCATCTCCTGCTACACCTATTTGCCAAGGCTATATGGTCGAGCTTCTCTCCCATTACGCTCAAACATTAGTAATTACAGATATTCTGAAATATTTGAAGTGTCCAAATAAGCTAAATGTATTGAGGGGAGAGAAGCCATGGCATCTGTTAGGGACTAAATTGATTGGGTCAAACCCTTTGGAAATCCATCACTAAGCCAAGAGATAAGGCATGAAAGAGATAAAGTAAAGAAGTTGGCTCAGACTCCTAAAAGGAAAAGGTATCACAAGTCAAGTTGGACTCTATCACTCCAAGGAAATAATGTCTATATAAGGAGCAGCTCTCCCACAAAATCTGACAGGCCACTCCATGCACTCTCCACCAATTCTTTAGAGGGATTTTCCTGAGACTAAATTCTCTCATTGTATTGAGTGATATGCGAGGCTACAAGATATTGTAAAATCATCACCTGATATAGTGGATTTTGCCTCCAACAACCTGTAGATGTAAGCCTTTATGCCGATCCACGTAAATTCTTGTGTCTCCCTTTATTTACTTTTATTTGCTTATTTATTATTTATTTCATAGATGAACGCGAAGAGTATCGTATCGAAACCTGAATCACCAACATGGGTTGGGATGACTCTTTCTTCATTTCCGGTCTATTGTACAATTTTTGTCATTAACATCATTGTCCTTCATATACATAGATCAGGTGTTACAAGTAGGCCTATGCAAAAACACAATAAGCTCAACCCACCCGACAAAACCGATCCTATCAGCCCGTATAAAATCGGATTAAAATTAGATGCGGTTTGGATGATGTCCAACCCGCTTTTAAGTGGACGAAACTGATCAAACTACAACCCCCCTCTCTTCTTTCTATCCAGCACAAACCCTAGCCTCGCTCTCTCTCTCTCTCTCTCTCTCTCTCTCTCTCTCTCTCTCTCTCCAGCATAAAGACGCTACGGATGAAACCCCTCTCTCTTCGAAAGGCTTTCTTGCGAACTGCAGTTAGCCTAATAAGATATGAGAGTCTTGAAGCAGTTCAGTCCATCCAAGTCCTGTGCGAACCGCGATGATCTCCGCTGCTGTGGCTGCTTCTCCTTCTTAACATACGTCGCCAGTGGTGGCTATGACTGTGAGTCTCCCTGTTGCTTCTTGTTCACGTCGATGTTGGCTACGGTGGTATCGCTACGGCCCTTGGCGATGGAAAGGAAGGAAGCCCTACCTTTTGGCCCAACAACTCCGCACACACGGCGTCGAAGGAAGTGAAGATTATGGAATTCATGATTGACCTTTGTCTGATCTCTTTACAAAATATTTCTTGTTTACAGAAAGCGCTGAAATGGTTTTTCCTCTCTGTGTTTGTTTCCCAAGAAATTTACTTTCGGTTTCTCTTTTATTTTTCTCCTGTCGGTAAAGTAAGAAGAAGATGCTGAAATGCTGCAAACTACACTTTTCATTTTTTGTTTCTTGGGTTGTTGATTTGAGATTGATAATTTGATATTGTGATCATATCATACAGATGATGGAAATATTATGTAAATAGATGTAGAAGTGAAGAACGCAGATTTTTATTTTTATTTTTATTTTTTTGCTCTCTGTGGTGAATGTCGGGTCATACGGATTCGACTCGTTCTGTGTTTGTTCGGGTCGAGTCGGGTTGGTTTGGCCATTGGATGAGGACAATCAGGTCTGGTCAGACACAAACCCGGTTGCCTCAGGTTGGGTTGCATGCCTAGTTACAAGTACCGCCTGGGTTGAGAACCATGTTGAAGTTCAACCTGGGTACTATTCTGGTTCAGTCCAAAATGATTTATTTTTGAACAAACTTTGCTGAGATAATAATATATACTCAACAAATTATAACTAATAAAGAAAGTTATATCATATCTATTGCTAGAATTTATAATGCATTGTTTTTGTCCCTAAAAGTGGATGCATCTAGAAATGAGAAAAATAAACAAACTAAGGAATAATATCCCCGACAATAAGAAGCTGGGGGAATCTAGAAATAAAAATATGTTATGTCGTTGGAACACATTTACATACAATGACTTGATGTATTATATTTATACTTCATAACCGTTTAGGTAAATCAGATCGATCGAGCTGGTTAATACGTACATAAGTCCCTTAATCTCTCTTTCCTCCATTCTTCATTGACCTTGGCAATAAAGCTTTCGATTCTTCTATTCAAACAATCGTCATCTTCTTCTTCTTCATCTTGCCAAAATATATCGTCATCACTAGTATCATCATCGTCATCATCTTCAACATAACCATCCGAACCACCAAAACATTCTTCGTCGTTGTCGTCGTCCTCCTCAATGCAATCCCCAGTCTTGTATTTCATATCTTCCTCCCCTAGGCCTTCGTTCAAAGGTAGGAAGGGAGGCCAAGCCCCATCAACTTCTTGTGAAGGTCTGTAGTTTCCAACAAGGATGGCTATGATTATCATGTTAAAAACTGAAAACTGGAGAAGCGGGCTAGATGAGAATCCGTGAAGCTTATCTTCTTGACGGTTTGATGGCCACAAGTTCAGGAATAGAATGGCAGCCAAACACAGATCAAGTACTAGAGGTGTCATTATCTCGACAAATCTCATGATACCCCCAACCAATATAAAAAAATGGGTAATAGGTGTTGTACGTTGTACGTAAGTACGAGCTTGCTTGTGAAAAAAATGTGCTATCGTACTGACGTCGAAGAGAGAATTTATATGGCTGAGCACTCAAAAGTGGTTTTCTCGGAAAGAGAGATAGATTGTGGGAGTAGTATACCATTAGTATTTTACGTGGAAATTCAGGAAGTACATGACCTCGTCAAGGAATATATAAGAACTTCTAATTAAGCATGAATGATATAAACCCTGAAACTTCCTATATACTGTCTTAATTATTTTAATCGTGGATTCGTGGGAAGTATCCATATGTCGGCAATGGCCAACACAAATTTCAATTCTTGAATTCCAAGCATGTTTTTTTTTTTTTTTAAGATTTATCCGAAAGAATCGCAAGATGATATCTGCATACATATCAACCGTTTAATAAATTATTATTTTCTTAAAATGAAAAATTCAATAATCAATGGTTTGTACCATATTATCCTTAAAATATAATTAAGTGACATGATCCTTAGATATTTTTACCTTGGATCATGAAGGTAAAATATCTAACATTTTCCTCTCGAGACTTGTAGCATATATGCATCTAATTTGCCATAAAGGGTATGACTTTTTTCATTACACCTTAGGGGCTGAGTTCCATTTTTTTTCCTGGGAAATTTCCTCACGCACTCCATTTGGTGCATAAATTATCATTTAATTAGAATCTGTACGTGGGATCTTTCTGACGGAATATTTAATATTCTATGGCATAAATTAAAGCCCTTTCATTAATTGGGAAAGGTTTGAATGCGAAACATTTGACGGTACAAATTGTGGACTTAATGATAGTTTTAAGTTTAGAATTCAATGCAAAACGTGGAAGTGGAGTGGCAGCTTCTTCAAAACGTCGAGCTTCAGACCTTCCAGCTTAGTTTACTTTTCCGCATCAAGAACTTTTCGTACCAAAAATATTGTTGATGACATAACACCCGTCACTTGTGGATGATTGAAGTTGATAGATTAGCAAACTGTCAAAATGACGCGTATGTGTTGTTGACCTGGCCGTATATATTGTAGTCCGTGTTCTCAACATCTGGACTACGACGTTCCGTTCCCCTTCATCCTGAAAACATGCTACTTTATTATTATTATTATTATTATTATTGTTTGTTTTATTGATGAAACAAGTCTATCACAAAGTTGCTTCTTTTTAATCATTCTCGTGGTGATGGCAAGAACTTTGAGTGGCTTAACTTGTAGATCCATAAAACGAAAAGTTCAAGAAATATAATCATAACTATTGAAGGCACTCGGAACATTTTCTCTTTCACCAACATTTTTTTCCCTCAATGCTAATATTATTAAGGGCGATAATACGTGATACAATTTGTGAATTCAACACGAACATGATACTAAAATAGCAAGTTTTAATTTTTTATAAATAGGTTCGGGTCAAAACAAATTGATCTTTAGACACGATTAATTAATAAATGGGTCAATAATAAGTCAACATGTTTAACCTGGAATCAATATATTTAAATTTTACTTCAAAATTACAATTTTATTATTGTTGAATTTTAATATTGATATTTCTCAATATGTTTATGTTTTTATTGGTGGGATATTAATTTTGGACATTTGCTTACATTTGTTATTATTGGATTTGTAATATTTGTTTTATTATATGTTAAAATCCGAAAAATATTGATATTTTTTATTAGTAGATAATCTTATTGTTTTTTTTTTTTTAAATATTGTGGCTATTAATAAATATATGTTTTATTTTTTATGTGAGATTAAGTTAATCAGGTCAAAGGGGTTATGCAAGTCAATTCAACTCATTTACATAAAACAAATTTAAACGGGTTGAAATTGATCAATTTCTAATTAATTATTAAACAGGTCGTGTTATGTTACCCGTTATTTAAATGGGTCGTATTAGAATTTGAATGTCTTGACCAGTTTAGTTTAACGGTCATGTTCGAGTTGACCCATACAATCGAATATCTATAACTTCATACGATACGAAAACAAATTGCCACCCCTAAACATTATATCATTACAAGAGAATTAGTTAAAATCAAAAAGTGTCGGCTTGAAAATGAGTGGGATATCCCTCTCTTGGAAAGGCTTGTGAGTCAACAAAAAGCTTTCGAGTTGTATCAGTTTTTAGCTAGGAGGAAGGATGGGCACGATGTTCTTATTTGGATGAAGGATAATAATGAAAAATTTACTACAAATAGTGCTTGGGATTGTATCCATGTTAGAGCGTCTTCTTTACCTTGGACCCATTGGATTTGACATACCAATCTTCCTAAGAAAATTTCTATCATGATGTGGAAGGTTTCTCATAATTGTTTGAATGTTGATGATAAGATCAAGAAAATAGGCATCCATATGATTTCTAAATGCAATTGTTGTGCCAGGTGCCATATGGGTGTTTTCCAAACGTGGTAAGAATAAATTAATTTCTAGTTCCGTCGTGCTAGTAACTCTTCTCAGTTACGGATTATTTTTTGTCTTCTCTCATCTATTGTCCCTTAGAAGTTTTGGTCTTGTAATTTTCTTTGAACATTATTGACATTTTGTATTGTGGTTGGGTTTTTTTTTTTTTTTTTTTTAGTGTTTGAGTATCTGTAATCCCAGATATCCGGCTGTAACCAAATTAGTTAAAAGAGGTGAGAGTGAATGTTAGATACAAACAATGCAGCAAATTGTCATAATCTAGGATGATCCAAAATGAGCCAAATGCTCAATGCAAATGATTCTCATATATAAATAAGAATGATGTGTATAAGAGGCGATATGTAGATTAAGGGACAAACAGAGTGATTCTTAAGCATCAATTCATATTGACGATATATTCTAGACAAAAATTGGACAAAGTGATAATAAATCATAGAGTAGAAATGATATTTGCAATCATTGATTACACAAACGTCGTGCACTCTTTTTGAAAAAAATGAGTAAATAAAAAATTCACATGAAAAAAATTAATTTTTTAATAATAGACCCTATCATTTTTTAAAATAAGTGCATAGCATTTGCACAACTCATAATTGTATTTAGCATTACTTGAGGATGAGCAGGCCATGGACAAGATGTATCTAGAATGCGTGGTTGGTGTTGGTAAGTGAGAAAGTCCTAATTTGTAAAAGCAATAAGAAAAACCAAGAAGAAAAGAGAAGGAGAAATGGAGGAAAAGAGCCGAGAGGGATGGCAATGAGGAAAGGGGCCTTGGTAGGGGAGATGGAGGGCTACTCCCTCACCGCGGAACTCCCAAAAGAGGTGGATTAATCATGAACCGAATGTGTATCGATGAAGGAGAAAGTGAGAAAAATACCCAGGTAGAAAACACAAGCCTAGTCAAAATAAAAGATAAAGAGAGCATTGAAGCATCGGAGAGGGAGGGATTCGGAGAAACAAGATTGCTTTTTTTTTGTTTTTTCCTTCTGATCGATTTCCTTTGACAGTGTTAGGCAATATTCATAATTAGATCACTCGACGAAGAAAATTACTGCAGGCAGCAGAGAAATGACTTATGGGCTATTGGCCCTTGTGCTAGGATTTGGTCCCCTTGAATTATGGATAACAGAAAACTGTTGTATATACGCTGCAGATTCCTCCATTTTTTGGATAACCATTGCGGAATAACTTAACATAAAGAAGCCACTGGAGACTGTGAGTTCAATTCAGAATGTCCAAAACAACTTTCAAATCACAATCACATCAATTCAAGAAGGAAGGTTCAAGTGTAGATGATGTTACATCAAACTATTCTACTCGACAACAGCGGCAACATAGGTGGTCTACACTCAGCTAAACTAAGATAAAATTCTACCTATGAAGGGAAGGGGAAACCCCTGCACTACAACAACAGACCAAACAAACGCAGCGAGAGTGAGCTTCAACTAATCGAGTTCCATTGCCAATGTGGTCAGTAACAAATCCCGTACTGCACAACAATGTGAGGCCCTTTATATTACCCTCCAGGCAGAGATACGTTAATGTCAGTAGGCTTATTCCTGGAATCTGGTGGCAGCGAAGGCCAAGGATCTGCACTCGATATAGGAACAGCTGCAGTCGGCGTGGCAATTGATACGTACTCGTGTTTCAGTTTTTTGGGCTTTTGTTCATGCTGATTCCCTGTCAGAAAACTCCCAACTACGACCTGTAACATACCAACAAGAAGGTAATATCAGAATTTGACCCTCATGCTATGGAACTGTCTATACAGATCATCATTTCTAAGAAGGTGAGGAAAAAATATTTGGATTGGAGACTAGTTTCTCGTTTCTCTTCTGCACCAATTTGTAAAAGTAAGAGCCATGCCTGCACGGGACTTGCAGCTACTAATAGACCAGCAACACCGCCACCTACCACACGCCCATCTGGACTTGCCAATGAAACACTCATCCCACCAGATCTGCTCCTCGTTCCTCCACTTTCATTTGGCATGAATGATCCAGATAACGACAATATCTCAAAACGACCCTGTGAGAACAACAGCATAAAGATATTGGGTATATGCTAGCTTTTTAGCAGCAGATAATTTAAAGATTTGATAGAATTGATAGGATCAGAAAATCATACATATAATAGAAGGTGACATGATGAGAAAATGGCCAACGGTTTGGTCGGAAGGAACAGTGGCAGATATTGGATCGGAATTGTGATTGTCAAACTAATAGTAGCAGTCAATCACTTTTATAAACAATAATGACAAAATAAATACATACAAAAACTTGTACTCCCAAGTTTGGGACCAATGGCACTGGCTACCAGACAGGACCAGCTGACCCAATGATGAATACGGATGAACAGACTAGATGGCGGTCCACATGACCGAACATAAATCAATTACTATAACTAGAAAGCTATCACCTTTCTCAATGCAGATTCCAGCAAGGCCAACATGGCAGGAATTACTAACTTAGAATGAAACTCATTTATTGAATTTGATCCTCCAATATAAAGGTCCACCAGCTTTTTAAAGGGGGATAAATTGCATCACCTCATATGTCAATGTACCCCCAGAAGAATCAGGCTGGCGAAGTGTAACACTTGATATCACGCCATTTGCAGAGAGAATGCATATAGCTCGAGGCCCTTGCTGAGAAAATGATATGACCTTCATTGTAACATCCTGCAACAATCAAGAGGAACATCACCTTTATGATAAAATTCAATTTAATTCTTTGAATTAGACATTAAAAGCATACAGATAGGAAGTACTACCAAATCAGCTCGGAATGTCCTTGAGACATTACCCCTACAACCCCAAGGGGTGCAGAGTCTAAAGCATAACTACAAAGTTTGGTGACCATTCCCCCGCCCCGGGGGCAATACAAAAAAAATTGCAGTCAAATAAAAAAATCAACATTGATGCAACATTGACCATCTAATTCTCATTGATTTTTAGAGTTTCAGAAGTTAGCAACATATATATATATATATATATATATATATATAGGCACAAGTAATCAGTATCCACATTAGGCCCAAATTAGGAAAGCAAATAGGTTTTTACCCTTCAGAATTAGGAAGTTTCCCAATTACAAAAACCTTGTTTTTATGTGCTTTTGGTTTTGATTTGTTGACGTGAGAATTTAAAAGAATTTGCATGGGATGATGTCCTTATTCAATCAATTACAGGTCAATGTACTGTAAACTTGTATGATAGAGAAGAACAAAGAGGTTGCAGTGTACTAACATCCACTCTTGCCATTGCAATCAATTATGTAGTAGGTAATGTTTATAGCCAAGACATGCAATGGGTATGTGAACTGGCGATTAGGGGTGTAAATCGGTTAGTCCGGTCTGGTCCGGGGGGGTGATGGACCGAGATTTTCGGTCCATCATTTTCCCCGGACCGGACCGGTAGCTATTGGTCCGGTCTGGTCTATTTGGTCCAGCCCAATTCTTTTTATTTTTTTTTCTTTTTATTTCAAATAAATTAATAAAAATTATTTAAATTGCTAAATTAAAATTAAGTAAATTATTAATGTGGATTATGTAACTGACTCATTAAAAAATAATTAATTATAATTATATTGATGATGTTAATTGCTAATTTGTTACTAACTTAGAGTATGTCAATGTATTATGATAGTTAATGCATAATGAGCTATATTAAACTTTTTACATTTTGTATATGAAGCATAAACAATTGAATTATCCATAGGTCCCTGTCCATACATGCTTTATATTTACTTGTAACTTAGGTATTTTACAAAAAATTTATCTAATAACTTTAATTAGATCATAGATGTAGATGTTAGTAATTAGTTAATGGTGAATTGGTGATAGGTTAGTTATTTGATATCATACATTAGTAAATTACAATTTACAATAATATTTGTAATTGCTTTATATTTACTTACAACTTAGTTATTTTACAAAAAATTTATCTAATAACTTTAATTAGATCATAGATGTAGATGTTAATAATTAGTTAAAGGTAAATTGGTGATATGTTAATTGATAATATACATCAGTTAATTAATAGAATATTAATTTGTAATTACATATTTAAAATTTTATATTGTTAATGGTGATAGATTAGATGAAAATTACATAATTAATTATACAATTATTATATAAAATAATATATAAAAAATATATTTAAAAATTAAAAATATATTTTCCTATTCGGTCGGTCCGGTCCGGGAAACCCCACCCTAGGACCGGACCGAAAACCGAAAAAATAGAATTTTTTAGATCGAGACCGACCGGTCCCAACTTCGGGCCGGTCCAATCCGGACCGAACCGGTCGGTTTCTCCAATCCAGACCGACCGACTTACAGCCCTACTGGCGGTACAAATAAATTAATGCTGTCATTATAACTAGTTAGATTTCCTATATAAAACCTCCAATCTGCTCAGAAGAAGAAACCACAGATACGCTATTAAAATAAACTGAAACCAATTTACATTAGTAGTTCACTTTTTGTAAGACATTCAACTATCCTAGGGAAAAAAGGATACCTCAATGCAATGCAGAAAAATGGATCACTAAAGCAATGGTTTTAGTCTAGTTCTTTCCTTCATCCATAGGCTAAAGTACTCTGATCATTTACCAAGTAAATCTATGGGAAATCAGTTAAAGGGCCAAATTTCTAGTATTCAAAGATTGTCATTCTTCTCTGACCATGAAGTCCAGATATTATCTTCATATAGGCCAACCATAACACAGCAGAATCTCTTTCAATACATTCAAAAGACACCTTTATTTTCAACAATTACCTCGCCGGTATTAACAGTGATGATATGGGGTGTAAAATTGGCACCAACAGAGCATGCAACCCATTCACCTACAGAAGATTCTTAATATATCAGTAAACACAATAAGGAACCTCCTCTCTGCAGTAAATTTGAAAAATTCACTAGCCATACCAATATATAGCATGTTTACCACCGAATAAACAATGTAAATTGCCTCGTAATTTGTTTTCTTTAAAGCAGAAGAGAAATCTCATAGGTATCATATCTATTGAAACATACTGAGACTTTGTTCAACTAAGGGCTCTATCATTCTTTAAAATAAATGAATTCATCACCGATCGTATAAAAATGAATAAATTGGCTTTCTCAATGAGTACTCATGACATACGCACCACAATAAAAGAAATTAAAACCACAAAATAGCCATTATTTGTGAATATGGAAGATCTTATATTGGTACTGGCAACATGCCCATTTTACATAATAGGGTTTCTCAGAATTTAAAAGTTATCACATAATAGGTTTCCACACCAAGGCTCAATCCAATTCCACAGTACTTATGTCAGAGAGTTGAATACCAGGAATTCACATATTCCAGATAAACTTATGAATGAATAGGACATTATTGAGTCAGTCAAGTTTTTCCCCATTAATGTAATTTTAACACACCATACTTCCATTCCCTCTTCATTGTCCTATTCACTTCCAAACACCAGATAGTCCTATTGCTTGTGCTTGCTTTTCACTCTCAAGACAACGGTCTCTCTCTTCTATAAACCAAAGCAAAGCGCATGGCACTGAAGTGAAGAAAGCTCAATAAACACACACAAAACTAGATAAATTTTTTTCTGATTTCTGCAATGGGAAGAAAATTATTAAAAAAAAAAAATCTGACTCTGAGAAGGGAAGACTAAATTGTAATCCTTTTTTTTTTTATCAGCATAATATTAAATACCTAACAATATAAGTACCAATGCAGTGCCAATCTGTAAATGTAGATGCTATGTTTTCATTCCCAAGTTCACATTACAACCATGCATAACAACTTAATACTGGCTGATGTTGCAGAAACTGTAGTATACAACTTTCCTACAACTGATTACTAATGTGGCGAAAGAGTAATTAAAATCCAGAGTGCTACATTTTCTTTTAGTGATGGATGGCTTGAAACCTAAATTTCCATGCAGCACGCAGAAGTCAGCAGCATTAGAATATCGGAATAAGTAAGTAGCTTACAACAGCTTTAGAAGCAATGATGTCTGTCCAGGAAGATATTCTCACATACATATGGTAGAAGATATCTTGAAGGAGTGCAGGCAGTCAGGCACTCTAGACCACATAAATAAAGAGGATGAGAGAAGTCAAAACAAAAGGTCCTGATGCATATTCAGATTTCCAACTGACTTGGTAGACCGAATCAAAATATATAGTAAGAGGTCAGAATATTGAAAGACCCTTACTTCTAACCATATCCGAAGAAACCAACAACAAAACACCAACTCAGAACTAAATATCTAGAGAACGTGGAAACAGCTTCTCTCTTCCCCCTTCGCAGTGACGGCCGTTGAATTTAAGTCTCGAGTCGAACGTATGTTCACATCACTTGCAAACCTTTAGCAGGTACCCGAAATTGGCACCTTGCACAATTTTGTTCCTAAAAAGGTGAAAGTACCAAATGAAAGCCATATTAAGAAGATTCCATCATTCTCACACTAAACGCAAAAAACTCGCCATCTTTTCAGAACTACCAGAAACATCAAGTCTCGAGATCTCACTGAGGGCATCCAATCAGAGGTCCCACACCTACCCCCCAAGCATCCCCTAAACCCAAACCAACCATCTTAAACTCAATCCCTATAGGATCACTTCCCCGCTAAACCAAACCAAAACCACCCCGGGGCCCGGACTGCATCAAGATAACACAAACTACAAGCAAAAACAACCAGCAATCCTATCTTAACCATAAAACAAACACAGCAGAGCAGATTTCAAGCGTATGTATAGCGATGCACATTTTCCCCATACCTATATTCTCCACCTCAAACTTGGTCTTGCTCACCGAGCTGGCTGGCTTCACTTTTCCACGCTTCTCGGCCGAGAAGTCGATCACCGGTGGCGGCGCGGAGGACGATATCGGCTTCGGAGACAGTGCCATCGTGACGCTACCGTCAAGCCCGTACTTCCTAGGCCGACCTCTCTTCTTTTTTGCCGGCATAGCTGGAGCCACCACAGTCACAACCGTTGAAGGCGGCGCACTCACTTTCGCCGCCGTACTCGGCGGCGGAGCTGATCCAGCAGTCTGAGCCGGATTTTCCGTCCTTGGAGCTACATGGTAGTCCGACGGAGCATCTGATCCCACCACTGTAACCCCACTACTTGCCTCCATAGTTAAACACCACAGATTTTTCTAAAACTTCTATTCAAAGCCCCATTTTTCTCTTAATCTAAATCGCCAGAAAGAAAAAAAAATCTACGAGATTTTGAAAGATATGAAAATCCAAAATAAGAAATAACTAAACTTTGAACCCAAACCCAGAAATAAAAAATAAAGAAAAAAAAAAGCTTCAAATTTTAGAGCTTATAAAGCTTCTTTGGAGTGTTAAACTAGCAGAAGAGCTTGAAGAAAATATTATTGCAAAACTAACAGTAAGATTTCTTCTGCAAAACTACTGTTGCAAAGCTAAGCTGAAACAGAGCTCGGAGAGTGATGAATTTTTTTTTTTTTTTTTTGCTGTAAAAATTATTTTTATTTTTAGGAAATTGGGTGAGATTGAGAGGAAAAAAAGACTGATTTTTGATTTTGTGATTTGAATGAAAAATGCAGAGATAATAAGAAACCTTGTTTTTGTTGTTTTAGCTAATTGGTGCCTAACTTTCCAAAGACTGTCCGAATTGAGATTAAAAAAAAATAAGTGGGAAAAGAAAATATAGAATAATGGACAGTAATGAATATTGCTGTGATGATTTAATATTTTATGATAAAAAACATTGATTTTTGAGTTTTGGTTGGAATCTGTTGAAGATAAAATATAAAATAAATTTGAAAGTGGGTAGGGGAGTATTATTTTTTTCCTTTTTCTATTATTCTCTGCTTTTGTAAAAGTGGACAAACCGAAATAATAAGTAATTATTATCAACATTATCATATTAATTTTTTTATTATATCATATGTCTTTTTGTACTGTAACATATCATATCTTTTATTTTCTAAGCAATATTATATATATATATATATATATATATATATATATATATATATATATCTTCTAGGTGAATGGAAAGTAAAATTTGGTTGCCAAGAATTGAAGAAATTGTTTAGATAAGGAAACGAGAGAGAGGGGTTGTCCAAGCCAAGCATACCTTTTTTCTGGGTGACATAAGCATTACCTTTGTGCAAGCAAAGAGTGATAAAAGCATAAGCAAAAATCATAAATTTTGAAAAGCATAATCTTATTTTTATTCAACACTCTTGCTTTTTTCACCTTTAAACAGTATATTCTTCTATTCTATTTTATTTTATTTTATTTATAAAAATAATGGATATATTTCCGTTTCCTGAGAGAAGTGAAGGGGGAACCAAAAATAAAAATAAATAAATAAATAAAGTAAAACAAAAACAGAAACAAACAAAATAACAGCAGTGTTTCATTCCTTTGCTTAACCATAACGTATTTATTATCTTGTGTAAATATTTAGGGCTCGTTTTTTTCGAAAGATGAGATGAGATGAATTGAAGTTAAAGTTAAAAAATTAAATAAAATATTATTAAAATATATATATTTTAATATTATTTTTATTTTAAAATTTGAAAAAGTTGAATTGTTTATTTTATTTTGTATTAAAAATTAAAAAAATTATAATAATTAGATGAGATAAGATATTTTCTAAAAACAAACGAGGCCTTAGTGCCCAAATCTTGACTTGGTAAACCACTTTTCACAAGCAAACGACCAGAAAAATAAGTAACAATCCTCATACACAATTATCTACATCGATAGTTCTGCTCCCAAGTATATATAGCCTGTGAGCATGGCACCCACCTAAAACAATATTTTGATAATATGCCTTATTAATTACGAGATAGTTATACATAAGTAATTATTTATTTTCACACTTTACATTTATAATTTTTTTATAGGATGTAAAAATATTTTTTATAAGGTATTTTTCATAGAGTGTGAGGTGTGGAATAATGAATAATGACTGATGAGAAGAATATGCTTTATTAATTACTCTTATCACAAAGTTCTGAACTTTGTAAGAAATTACATATGCATCTTAACTTTCCTCTGTTTCTCAAAATTAAATAAATCCTATTAAATAATTCAATGAATCTGACTGTCTGAGTATGTTTTTCACTCTTTTATGAGAGCCAAAGGGGAGCTTTAGAATATATATGTCATGTGTGTTAGATGGCCACTGGATGTTAGTGGTTGCTGCACATGCTGGAGCTTTTCAATACCTGCTGCTAACCCCATTCTCACCCTTCTTATCTTCTGCAGAAAAAAATAAAATAAAATAAGGAATGGTTATTTAAAACATAGTGGAGATATATATATATATATATATATATAAATGCCTCTTCTCTCATCGAAAATTATGAATGGTGCATGCAAAAATAAATAAATAAATAAATTACGTTTGCAGAAGATGTCATGGCCAAGCCAAAACTGAAGGAAATTGATCTTAACCATAGTTATAAAGTTGGATACTGACTTGTACATTTTTATTGGCCAAAGTTAATTTTTTTCTAAAATAAATAATAATAATAATAATAAAAAAAGCTTTTGAATTATCTGATCTGATTTTTCTAAGGATGTTTAATGAAAGTGGTTTAGAAAATGGGAGAGAGGAAAGTGATCTCTGCCTTCAAATAGACAACTATATTAATTTTAAAATGGGACCACAACCATTGACTAAGTAAATACAAGTTGAGAGAGAGAACATATTGTATAATAAATATTCCCCAAGATTGGAGTTATCTTTTTCTAAACAAGGTTTTTAGTTAAGTTACCAAAAAAAACAAAACAAAGGGATTTTAATAAAGAAATAATGCTTAGATAATCACAACCTAACTATTTAATTATTTGAGCAATTAATAATTATGGTGACGAACTCGATGTACATTACCATCACACAGCTTTCTTTTTTCTTTTGGTTTATTTTATATGGTATATACGCCTGCATATATGCATAATTTCATTTTAAAACATTAAAAAATTTATTTTAATTTTTTTTCCCCATCTTTTTGTCTGTCTGTCGAACCTAACTTATGGAAAGCGAAAGGGCATGTTTAAAGAGATTTTGACACAAAGGGAATTACCACTCCAATGTACATTATAGGTGCTTCAGGTCCATGTCAAAAAAGACACAGACCGGAATCCCATATATATATATATATATATATATATAATATTTACATATTTAATTTAATTTTTAATTGAATCTAATGACTTGGCCTGTGAAGAAACCAATTTGCTTGTAGAAGAACCAAGTACAAGGAGGGAACTAAATTTTCAAAATTATTTTAATTTTCCTTTTTTAGCACTACCAGATTGGGCTACCTTCTGCTGAAGTGTCGTAGGGAAATGGCAAGGTTTACTGGCCCACGAAGCCGGTCAAAAGGCCCTTACTTAAAGTTTATATGTAGGCCCAGACTGGCTTTCATTCAAGCCCATATCCATTCTCACATTTGCTAAAGTTTAAGACTGCAAAGTTTGTAGGAGTTTTGGGCCGAGTCTGAATCAGGGCAAGCATTGCAACAACCTAAGCTGAGGATTAAACGATTCCAGTGAATTGAAAATATGGCTTATTTTCATTCTTGTACAGTAGTAGTATTGCAAAGCCTACGCAAGTATGCAACGTTGGGCCAGTAAAGCAAACCCTAAGGACTCGGATATTGATGGGCTTTAAGGGTTTTCACTTTTATACATTTATGATTTTATCTACCTGCGTTTGGGTTTTTGGAGTTAAACCTTTAGCCCGTTTCGATTCATCAAGTGTGTACAATCGGCATGTAATTTGAAATTCGTCATATAAATATTTCTTTCACACTTGCATAAGAATATGCGGAAGATTTTATGCTTATTTTAATTTATGAGGAATCATATAGACATAACCTTTTTATAATTTTGTTTTATTAACATAAAATTTTAAAAAAATTTAATAATTGAGACAACGCAGTATTTTAATTTTAGCGTTAGCCAGTTAATGTAAAATGGTCCGTCTTAAAATAATATTTGTATCGGTATCATTGTTCATGATCAACTGTCACAAATTTTCGATATGAAACAGGGCATGATCATGATTTTCTCGTATAAAATCGAAAGGAAAATATAGAGAGAGATATATATATATATATATATGATCCAAATTAGAACCTATTCATGGCCGAAGTCAACTCAAAAGTTTACTTTTGTCTTATATATAGTACTCATGAAGAATAAATCATGTATTATGGGTTTATAAATGAGGATGAATGTGAATATTTTTTTTTTTTTTTGGGAAAGTTGGAGAATATATATGAAGCTTTGCTTAGTCACATCATTATCACCATGGAAGGTAAGGTCGCATGGCATCAACAATATCAATAACATCTACATGAATATGACAACTAGCTAGCTAGGGGTGCCCGTCCAACGTCTAGCATCATACAAGGATATATTTCCACAAAGTTGTATGCATGGGAGGGACTCTTCTTTCTAAAATTATAATATATCTTCCATGTCCACTACTACAGTTCACGTCAGCTCGACACCACAACAGTAGTTCACGAAATCCACGTAGAAATGGCCAAGTACAGGAATCGGACAGATTCCACATACAAAGAGAAAATAAGTTTAAGATAGCAGCCAAAGATTCTTAGGAAGAAGCAGATGATTTTGTTGTATTCTTTGGTCAAACTGAAAAGGTTTGGCTCATTCGAGAGCTGAAAAAGTTTTCAGGTTATTTGGCCGGCTTTTTGGTGCTATTATATGGAGTTGTTTAATTTGTGCAGTCTTTCTTTTTGAAGTACTTCATATATATATATATATATAACATAGAGATGATGAGAAAGAAGATGAACATGGTCTTTTCAGGGTGTGAAGACATTGTAATTTTCTCCCACAAAAATAAGTTGTTGGCGTCTAATTTGGCTTAATTGTTTGTTCATATATGGGTATCCCAAGGGTAAACTCTGGCTTGATTTTAACGAAAACTTGCTTTCAACATGACAAAACCACCCGGCCAAGGCGGCTACCTTGCTTGGCCAAATGTGTGCGCTTGAGTCGAAACAAAAAAACAAAATTCCATGAATCTTGTCTGTCTTATATGCAGGAGATGGAGGTACTTTGCCATTTTCAAGGAACACCAGTACGTACAGCTCCTAATTGTGTATAAATTTGTTTGGTAAAATTAAATACAGCATGCTCATGCACCTATTTATAAAGTTGGGTAGCTGAAGCTCATTATTTTTAGAACCGCTAATAATATATATTTAAGATATAGACTATATATCAATTAATTAATGTTTCGTCTATTAATGTAGTATCCTATGACAACTCGCCAAAGACAGCTAAGATTCTGATCCTTTAAAGAACAGCCCTACTAGGTACGTGAAAGGGCCATAAATGAGATACCATTAATTCCCACATGTTTTTTTTTTATTGCCAGAAACTACAAAGCTACGTGAACACAAAACAAAAGATCAAGAGATCATTAATAGTACTCCATGTATGGGATGGACAAGCAAAAGCATAAAAAGAGATTCCAATTAATTACAAAAATAGAACAGACAAGTCTCATTGCCAAGCAATCGCTTTGTTGATTGAGAGATGGTTTATGAGGAAAACGACAACGTATTAAGCGAATTTTTATGTTGTCTCAATTCCTTTTCTTTCTTGATAGGTATGGTAGGGATAATGTGCATGCATTTTGTCTCAACTCTCGAGTAAACTTGTAGCTAGCTAGCTAGCTACAAGTTTAATGTGAATTTTAATCCTCTAAAGACTTTTTGCTCAATCAATAAATCTTTTTCTTGGTAAGTAGCTAAAGGAATTCATGATTCTAAACACGCTTTTGCATGCTCAATTATTTTGCAGACTAATTGCTTGTCAGAAGGCACGCACGACACATCATCCATTAGGTACTGCATGCACTAAATTTTAGCTGTATGCTTTCAAGTGAATTAAACACCTCTTACCCCCCAAGTGCTACTTGCACATATATGCACTAAAATTATGCCTCAAGCTGGAAGCATATATAAAGCATCAAAAGCCTAACTTTCAACTGTATAACATAAATGTGATGGGATGGTCCATGACATTTTAAACCTATTTCCTTTAAAATTTGAAGATCCAATGCCTGCCAGTTTTCCGTTTACACTCAAAGAATCAACCTAATAATAATGGGTTAGAAGGTATTCTCTGCCTTTTAAAGTCACGTGGGGCACCTTCTATTAGGTTTGCTTAATAAAGGGTGGAAATGAATATTCCAGCAGAAGCTGATTCGTGGGGTTTATGAACAACTTCTGAAATTAATTGTAGGGGAAAAAAATGCTTTGGAACAAGTTCGGGAAGGAGTGCCTCGGCCACATTAATTTATGTACATGGTGTTTGGCATTGAAATTTGAATCACTAGGCTGTCGTAGGCAGCCAGCACTATTACTGAGCCGACTGGTGCTACAAATTGCCTGCCCTGACACCTCAAGTTGCTGCTTGCAGCTGCATTATATAGCAATGCTTTGATTGACTCTTTGAAGTTGTTAGATTGGATTTAAGGCTCAAATGGCTCTCATTATTTTATATTTGCTATTTTCAACAAATTCATTAATATTGTATGTGAACAATTTTCTATATGTAATGTACAACAATAACAAATCAAAGTGAAATGCCCGTGAATTTTTTTTGGGAAGATTTCAAGAAAAATACTTCCTCTCCAAAAATATATCTATTTATCTCACAAAATTCGATATTTTCCTTCTTGGTTTTTGAGCCCCAAAACCATTCAAGACATCGACCTCGCATGTGACATGTAGCCTAATTTCAACATCTAAAGAGAGGCAGAGAGACTAGAGAGAGAAGGCAAGTCTATGAAAAGCAGAGCCAATGTCAAAAAAACCAAAAAACACAGAGGTGTTCAAGTCAAAGGGAGTCATAATACACGACTATGCACGTGATTTTTCATGCTGTCACTCACTATGTAGTCTGTATCAGTACATAAATATATAATTGGCCATTTCGGCCATCCCACATAAACCGCCGCGCTTAGCGCCACGTTCACCTGTCACGTATGGTCCATTTGTCTAAAGTCAAAAACCAAAGCTCCTTGAATCATCCAGCACCACTTTGCCAACACTACTTTGTAACATAGATTCCTACAGCTTAGCACTGGGCTTGAATAAAAGTTCTACCCCTAAATCCATGTCCCGGCAACTATATTTCTAAAGCCATTGCAATTACTAGTAATTAAAATGACTGAAAATGACAAAATATAAGACCAAGAAGAACATTATTTTTGGGACAGATAAAAACATGGTAAAGACAGCTAGCCGTCTCTCTTCCACACTCACATTATTTGTTGTTTGTTTGTTTTGGTTTTTTTTTTCCTTTGCCAGTTTTGTTCTTTTTTTCTTCTTTCATCTGCAGTTTGGTCCCCATTTTCAGTAAATAATCAGCTGGCATGATTCAGAGCTTTATTGATCTATTCAATCATATAGGCTATAATAATTTAGGCTTGGAGTTAATTTGTTGTAAGTTGAGTTGTGCTACGGATCAGCCCCGTAGCACACGTGATGCCCTTTCTTTTTTTTTTTTTTTTTTTTTTTTTTAAATCCAAAACCGACCCTCTCTCATCCCAAGCAAGCCCTTTTAGCCCACTCAACCCCGTCGTGCGCCACTTGCAGTCACCGGCCACCACAATCGTCAACCTCCAACCCCACCTTAGGTACCGCTGATGCTCGTGTACTTCTCTCTTGCCGCGCCGCGTACTCCTTCCTCGCCAAGCAACCGAATCGCATTTGGCCTCTCTCCGCTGCTGTCGGCCACCCAACAACACCACCGACCACCTCACCAGCTCTCCCACACACCGGTGATCCTCCAGCCACCTTCGAGACTCCACGCGCAACCCCCATGCGCAGCGTCCTCTCCACTCCCGAAATAGGTCTCACACGAATTTAGTCCCGAAATGCCGCCGCCCACCACCGTAAGCCAGCCCAGCCACCACCACCGAGCCGCACGACCTCCCAGCAACCTCTACTGCCAAACCCAAGTCACAGCAACCCCCCATCACAGCTCAAATCAGCCTAACCCGAAATGGGTCTCTCCCTCTCTCACCGCCACCGTACACCAGCCCAACTACCACCACCGAGCCTCACGACCTCGCAGCAACCCCCACCGTCGAACCACAATCACAGCAACTATCTCCTCTCTCTCCATCTCAAGTTCAGATCAATCCTCGGTAGCAATGGAGTGTTTTCAACTTTTTGAGAGGGGGAAGGGAGACTTTGTGGGATTTTATCAATTTGTTTAGGGATAAATTTGTCAATTTATTTTGACACGTAAAGTGTGTTTTGGATGATGCGTGAACAGGAGCTTCTTCAAAACTTTTTCTGTAATATATTAGAAACTGTATATCATGCGAAACAAATTGAGAGGCTATATGTACTTAGCCACGAATCTTTATTTGTCAGAACTTATTAAAATACAAATTACAAAGCATCCACTTGTGTTACTATTTACATTTTGGATGGCTTATATGCTAAACAAAATAAAAAATAATAATTCTTTTTATCATGCTAAAAAACAAGTATTCACTCCAAAGTATCGTCTATTAACGATTGAATATACATAGGCTATCTAGTACATATATACTGGCAATCATAATCAAGACAAAATTAAGATTAAATTATAACGGCCTTTGGAATGTCTAATAAACACTTATATATAGCCCTAATTTGAATTCATGCACAAAACTCAAAACTTAATAATTCCTTTCTTTTTAGTTTAATTGTTCTAAAATAATTTTATTTTGAAACCATGTTTTTCCTTCCTTTGCATGTGAACATTTATCATGAGGGGCCCTGACGGTGGTAGGCGCAGTTATAACATGTTATCGGGTGGTATTTATAAATGCCAACCATATAACTTCGGCACACATATATATATATATATATATATAAAATAAAACTGCCAGTCGATTCAAATTTAAGTAAAGTCACTACTCGTATTAAGTTATTAACTCCACAACATTCATGAAAAGCAGTTCTACTCAATGATTCGGGTCACCTACTCTCCCAAAGCCCTTTTAATGTGTAAAAACAAAAAAAAAAAGAAAAGGGAAAGTTAAATTTCCATCCAATTTATCTTTTTACATAATCGATCAAATTAACTATGAACTTGTAGAAGTTTCCTACTGTGCCTAAAAGAAAAATGCACCGAAGGCAGTCTAATTTGATTACCTAATGTGTAGAGAAATAGATACCATATTAAATCCACGCGGAGTTTACACTATTCAAAACTTCCATACGGAGACTACTAAATCAAAATGATCGAATGATAGAATACTAATGCGTCTTTTTCTATTTCTATCTAGTATTTAATGATCGAATTTCATAAACTAATATAGGAGTGACTTAATTTAATAAGAAAATGCTAAGTGCTCGTATAATTTTAATTTTATTTTTTTAATAGTTAAAAAAATAATTACTAATAATTTATATATTTTCTTTAAATATTTAAAAATATTTTATTAAACTTCCGACTCAACTCATTCCCTATCCAAACCTTTCCTTACATGAATTTGATATAAATTCTCCAGCCCGACAGCTGGACCCGAGCGTTGTTTCCGACAAATGAAATTGTTTATATTGTGATGTTGAAAGATTTTAAATATCCAGAATTATTCAGTTTATTTAATTTAAGGAGAGGGTGGGGTGGCAAAGGGTGACGAGGGCATCCCAAAAATATAATAAATATTTGATAAAAGAAAAAAATAATAAAAATTAAAAAAAATATAAAGTGTAAAGTATGAAGAGATTATGAAGATTTATTCCAAAAAAAAAAATTCCCTCAATCAGAGAATATTCTTTAGAATATATATATAGCAGGAGAGTATAATTAAATAAAATCATCGTACAAAAAATGAAGTCAACCATTACAACTAGTAACTTAAACAAAGTCATTATGTACATATTTTGTGCTGCTTGTAACGAAACAAATGCCCTATTTTCTTCTACCTAATCTTTTTGTTTCCATCCGATCCCTTCTGCGGTACACTACCAAGCACCCTTTTTACTTTGCCACCTCTTCCCCCCTCAACATTAATTCAAAACCCTCCTCCAAATAAAGCAAAGCATAGCATTTGAAAATGGTGGAGAGGACCCCTCCCTCTCCGCCCCCACACCCTAAGTGTCTTCCTATCTATTAAACCAACCAAACCCAACCGACTATAGCAACTTCCATCACCAAATTCCCCACCTTCTCTATCTCTCTATTTTATGTACACAAAGCCCAAACCTGAAGCAAAGAAATATTAAACTACAATCCCAGATTAAGAATATGATCTGATCAATCCCAAGTTGTACAGATTCCTTCTCACTAAGCTCCCAAGTGACAACAACACGGCCCCACCGACCCCAACAGCTTGCTCTTCCCTCTCCAACTTTTCGTGACAAAGTAATGGCAATTCCTTGATTTTCAAGTTACTCAATCCGATTCTATGCCTTACAGCTTCGATCAGTTTTGGGTCTGCAGTGTTCCCAATCGCATCCGTTACATAAAAGAAGTTGAGAGCCATGTCGCTCTGCGTTGATATCTCGGCTCTTGTCACATTAAGCCCATTCTCTCGGAACGTTCTAGTTACATCGGCCAACAGCCCCCGCCTGTCCGCCGCAAATAATTCCAGCCTCACACCCTGTAAACGAAAACAAAGTAAAATCACACTCATTCATTATTACCATTCTGCTTCTGCAGGCTCATAAGAGCACACCCAAAACTCGACTAATCGAGAAATGAAACAGAACAACACAATACCTGAGAACCTCTTCTTTCAACGGCAGCTTTTAGACACTGGATTACACGTTGCCTTTCTGGTTCAGAACTAATCGGGGTCCCATCTGTGTGCCTAATATAAAATTCCTGAAACAAAAAATTAACACAACGAAAACAGTATCGTCAGGAAACTTCAGAGCTTTTCACGGTTTTGAACAGGGACTGATATTAATTGGAAACCCCAATGCTATTATTAAACATAAATATGTACGTACCAGATACGCTGCGTCTCCAGCAGCGTTGACAGTGGCATGAAAAACAACGTACTCCATGTCCGTGAGCGTACAAACAATATCGAACAGCAGCTTGGACCGGTCCTTGCACTGAACATTCACCACGGAATAACCCCTCTCGGCCCAATTCTGAACCGTTACAACCGTGGAATCAGAACCCTGATTCAAAACCGGCTTCCTCTCGTAATCACGGTCCGCGAACATCATCTGATGTAGCCTCCTCTCTGTGTGTGTGACTGCCATAGAGACAGAAGTCCTGGCACTCCGAATGTCGTTGTCGCCTTTGAGCACGTTCCTTAAACGTGCTTCGATTCGGTCTATCTTTTGCGTGTCCTCGATCGGGCACCCCGAGTCGCAGTCCTTTGCGTATATCAGTGATGCGATTCGGCCATTGTGGGTCCAAACCTTGGCCTCCACTACGTTGCATTGAAGGTCGGCAAGCACTGCAAATACCTCGGAAAGAAGACCCACCCGGTCGGTTCCGGTTAACTCCAGAGCGGTTAGGCCGTTATAGTCGTTGGTTCGACCGTAGTGAATGGTGCCCATGGACTGTAAAAACGAAAAATACCGATCAATTTCAGTTCACATGAATTGAAGAAGAACAAAAGGGGGATTGAATTAACTGTTGAATGAATTTGAAAGTACCTGCTCGATGTAGCTGATAACGCTCTCGTCCGTCAGTTTGTTTCCGTCTTGATCAGTCACATGGAAAACTGCGGCCAAAGATGAAAAAAACGTCAATCCATGTATCAGAAACTTCGTGGAAATAGCATGAACATGTTTTTAACTAAAATAAAAAGAAGACGCTAAAGCGTGCCAGAAAGTTGGCAAGGACACCATTGAAGAAGTGATTTTTTCTTACCATCCATGAACCACCTTCCATCCGAAGATATGTAAGCTTTCTTTATGGAAAGGTTCAGATCGGTGAGAACCTGCACGGCCTCTAGTAAAATTCCATGTCTTCTAGCGCTGTCAACCTGTAAATCAAGCACGAGCGAAAAACAATGATTTTAGTCACTCTATTGGGAAGCTTCTTGGTTCTTTTGGAAGATGATTTTTAAGGGTTTCGTGGAAGGCTCACCGTGACCAAAGTCGCAGTTGGGCAGACGGCATTGTCGATCACGACCCTGCGCAATGGTGGAAAGGTCAAGTCAGGGGCAAATTTTTCTGTTTTCCAAAATTTTGGAACTGCAGATAAACAGGGGTCTTTGAAAAGTCTTTGCAAGACTAAAGAATTTTCGGAGAGAAAGAAAGTGGTGGAAAAGTCAGAAAATATTTAAAACAATCAAATCAATGAATTAAATGTCGGTAGAAAACTGATGGAGTACTAAGGAGAAAACTGAATCTCGGGCGTGTTTCGAAGGGTTTTTCTAAGTTCAAATCAAATATAAAATCGCCTGATTTCAAAAAAATATAAAATCGCCTGAATTCCTACGAGTCTACGACATGCACCTTGAAACGGTAAAAAATAATTCAAACCAAATCAAAAGAAAGTCTATAGCCGGAAGGAAACATATGCAGCGAACAAAAGAACTTGTCTCTGAGGAAATCTCAATATCAAGGCCAAACCGAGAAGAAAAACGCAAAATCAGGCACAATTAAACCGGTTTTTAAAATGCCAAAACCAGAAACCCAGATAGAAAAGGTACCCACTGTTAGTTTGTGTGTGGGTGTGTTGGGAGCCGCCCGGGGGGGGGGGGGTTGTGTGACGTATGTCTCAGTGAGGGAACAAGAGGTCGAGATCCAGACCCAGAGGCTGGAATTCGAAGAAGGGAAAGGAACTGACCTGGGAGTGTTCATCCGGATGACAAGCTTCTCGTATTCGTCCACACAAGCGGGCCACTCCATCTCTATCCTTGTTTCCTTCAATTACAAGGGGAAAACAGAGGAAAAAAAACAAAGCACTGGAAGATGAAAAGCCCCTAAAGCACCGCCTCTCTCTTGAACAGTGTATTTTCAATCCTTTTATATCAGCGCACCAGAAGCTTCTCTGTGTAAAAACGACGAGATATTCGAAGAAGCAGCAAAGAAACTTCGACCCCCAAAAATAACGCTCTCTTTGGCTATTAACGAAACAAAGCCCAGAGGTGCCAGATTCCCTCAAACTCTCAATTTATTGCCCGCAAAACTTCGACCAAATCGCCGTTAACAACCCTTACAAAACTTCTCTCTCGGTGGAAGAGTCACTGATCTCTCTCTCTCTCTCTCTCTCTCTCAACACTCCAAAGCAGAAAGCACGCCTTGTTCTTAACTCTGCCTATGGGGGTGTATATGTGTGTATATATATATATATATATTATTTAATAATATCCTTTTCACGCCCCTAAGCGAAGGAAAAAGGTCGGTCTATTTCACAAAAAAAATAAAAAGAAAACGGAGCTCACAGCCTCACAATAGGGGCGCTGCCCCAAGCCTGCACGCGCTCATCCAAGTCCTTTATTTTTTTCCCCAGCCTTAAAACGACATAGATTCATTACTACATTGGCACTCCCTCCGCAAACCGTCCAACCAACCAAGGGTCACGTGTCGACCGATGGCCTATACTGGTGGTTAGTAAGTCCAGCTCGGATGCCAGACGAGCATATCAAGCGTCAGTTTGCGTGCGCTGGACTGCATAAATATTATTAGATTAGTTAAAATTAAAAGATATTTTTTATAAATATAAGAAAATTTTAATTTTTAATTATTTCATTCATATAAATTTTTATATTAGAATATTTATTTTTTTATTATATAATAATAAAATAATATAAAATAAATTTAATTTTAATTATTCACATCAAATCTCCATATTAAATTATACATTTATTCATTATATAGTAATAAATAATTAATAATTTCAAAAATATTTAATTTTTTTAATTATTAATTTATTTTATTTTATCATATTTTACTATTCTACCTATTATATATTAATTAATAATCGTATTCTTATTAAATTAATATATCACTAACTCAAATTAATATATCAATTATAATAAAATATGTGATAGAAAGAAATAGAGAGAGAAATAATTAATAAAATATGTATTTGATGAGTGTACAGTAACCTTCAAATTTAGAAAAACTTTTGAAAGTCACTGTAGCTAAATTTCAAATATTTGAAATTTAACTAATCTAATGTGAGCATATTTTACTCTCTAATAGCTAAATACTCATTGGATTTAACTTTTAGCTAATCCAATGAGAGTGCTCTTACTGAGAGACTCCCGACAAGTGCAATGTTGTTTTTTTAAGAATAGTGTTAGAGAACAGCCACTGTAGCTGTAGCTGTGCACACATTGCACACACTATGTGGTTGCATCTCATCCTTTCATTTTGTTTTTGTTTTTGTTTTTTTTTTCTTCCTCCCGCAAAACGCAGCCTCTATCTCTCTCGTCAACTCTCTCTCTCTCATCAGTGTCTCTCGCTTTCATCAACGTCTCTTTCTCTCTCTCATCTTGGTCTCTCGTCGTCACTCTCTCTCTTATCAGATCTCTCTCTCATCGGCTCTCTCTCATCTCGACTCTCTCTCTCTCATCGACTCTCCTGCTCTCTCTCCCTTCGACTCTCTCTCGCCTGCTCTCTCTCTCATTGTTTTTCTCTCTCATCACATCTCTCTTAGTTCACTAATTTTGAGTTTAAAAGATGTGAGATGTGTGGTTTAGATGATACTATATAGTGTGTGTAAAATGGCTACCACCAAATAATGGCTGCTCTCTATAATAATTTTTTTTAATGAAAAATTTTTTTCTTCATTTTTATATATTATACATTATATTTTTTTATTTTTATAAAATATGTAATTTATAAATGATGAGTATAAAAATTAAATAAGTTTAAATAGAATAAAATAAAAAATTTTAAAATTTTAAAAATTAAAAAAAGTATAGCGTATGATGTATGAAAATGATAAATAATAAAAATCTTTTTTTATAAATTTTTTTAAATCACTTTTAATATTTTATAAAAAATAGAAAATTTACCACATTATTTAAAAATATTTTTAATTATTAAATAAAAAATATATAACTAAAATAAGTTTTTTTTATCAGAACACATGCTTTTAGAGGGAAATAAAGCATTTTTTTTAAAAAGAAAATGTTAGTTGAGTCTCATTTTAATATTTTATTTAATAATTATGAAAGTAATTATTAATAAAATTATTTATATTTATATATTTTTTCTAATAATTGAAAAAATAATAATAAATTTATATATAATTTTTTTTATACATGAATATGAAGATTCGATTCTTAATTTTTTTAGTAAAATTCGATCCGAAGTATTTTTACAACAAATTTATAATTAATGATACGTTAACAGTAAACTGGCGGCCCGCTGGGACCATCCTTCCTAAAATATGTGTTAGGTAAGAGGGCGTCCTTTGATGGACGTAAAGGATCGTCCTACGTGGCGGTTCCTGGACCCCACGTAGCCCCTCGAGATGACTTTGTAATCACGCTGTGATTTTACCGACGGTCATTCATTATGGATCCGCACGTGACAACACCGTTCATATCGGCTTTTCCTCTGTCATTGTATCGGCCGGTTTTTTGTTTTGGTACTTCTCGTCGTCTCCCTGACATTTGCTCTTGCTTATAAGTTAAAACCGTTTTATTCCCATCGCAATACCCTCATGTTTCTTTACTGAAGTAACCGCCATGGAGGGCCATTGAGTAATTTACCACCAGATTCCGTTTAGCACGAGCACCTGTATAGAAGAAGATTCGAATCCTATACGTTGAAATCAATCGCGTTAATGAGTGGCATAAGAGCATAAAGCATATTCCCCCTACGTTTACTTGCCTAGAGGACAAATTAGTCATCTCATCCACCTTGATATGAACCTCTAAGATATTTTGATTTATTTATTATTATTTATTTTTAACATGGTACAGTATATGTATGTCACGTCGAATAATGATACACAACACACATATTTTACAATATATATTTTAAAATAAATATATTTTTATAGAGTAATGTTATTTTTATAAGATATTTTATAAAAATACTTTTTATTTTAAAACATAATTCTATAATATTTTATAAAAAGTAATATGTATTTTTCATTTTTCATTCACGTCACATATCCTTTTTGTTTTCTTGATTAAACTCCCACTAAATGTATGTTTGATCAACTTAGGTTTGTTTGGATTTAAAATTAAGTTAAATAAAATATTATTAGAATATTATTTATTATTATTATTATTATTAGTATTTTAAAATTTAAAAAATTTAAAAAAATTAAATTATTTATTATATTTTGTGTAAGAATTTAAAAAATTTATAATAATAAATTAAGATGAATTTACAATCTAAACCGGGCTGAATGTTTAACTTATATTTGAATAATTCATTTTCAATACTATTGTAACTCGAAAATTGAGATTTTTTACCTGAATAAACGGAATGAAAATATTATATAAACTTATAACTTGACTTCTTTTATTTTCTACGCTACTGAGATGATATGAATGAATCTGACATCTCAACTGTGTGCGTTAGAGGAACTAAACTATTAGTCACGTGAAAATTTGAAAATAGAAATTTCTTACGACAACGAACTGAACCCAAGTATCACGAAAACTTATAACCAATTATCAAAAAATGAAATATCGATTATTTCATATGAAAAGCAAAAAGAAAAATGATTATGAAATAACAAATGGTTGTCCTTGTCGATATATTGGATTTGTGCAAGAGGGATTATTATGCCACTCTATTCTTACCATCCGTCTAACATTTTTTTAATATATTTAAATATTTTTTATTCGTCTAACATTTTTTTAATATATTTAAATATTTTTTAAAATTAAAATAATTATATTTTAAATCACTTCCTGATATAATAATAATAATACCGAGCGGTATCTTTGGACGGCAGACTAGCATTAGTATTTGTGCAAAGCACAATTAGGCGCATCATTCGTAACGTTGTCGTGGAGGCACGCTTTCGGACTTATTATGTCTTCCCGCAAATCGTTTTTTTTTTTTTAATTTTTAATTCCAGATGTTAAAAACTCTCCGACACGTGTTGGACAAGGAGTAATGTCAACCCTCAACTGCTGTCATGAACCAGCAGCACGTGGGTCCCATGAACTGACCTCTCTGTCTGACTATTTCCTCTAATTACCAAAACTCAAACTGCCGTTATGTTCGGGAGGCAATTTTTTTTCTTCATTCAAGCGGTGTTGGCGGGAAGATCACGGTTTCCCGCCAAATAAGGCGGTGGTGGGTCCATGTCATCACGGATTAGATTCAGATCGATATTGCTGGAGGGAAAATTAAAAAGCAAGGTGCAGGCCCACGTGCTCGACGTGGAAAGTTTGTTGCGGTGGTGGGGCAAAATATTCGAGACCGGGAAAAACAGTGGCTTTTGGCATAGGAGAAGAAGGTCGTGTAACGTACGAGGAGAGGCCCAGAGAGTTAAAGGAGTGGCGACACGTGGGCGACAGCTCGGATGTCGGTCACAGGGCCTCAATGTAATAATAATTTAAAGAAATTCCGATATTTTTTCTTTTTGAAAATCCCGCCTTATTCTTGGGTCTCTATCCTTCGCTTTGCTTTTTTGACCGTTGTGCATTGGCGCGAAATTCGAAAACCGGATTCACACTTGGCTCGGGGATTTTGTTGTGTTGGGGGGGCGGAGAAGATTGGGATTGCGTACAGCGGCGCCGCATATCTCTCCGTGAGACACTCCGGGCATGTTTTCTGTGCAACGTGATCGGACGTGTTATTTTTTCTCTTTTTTTTTTTCCCGAACCCCATAATTTCGGATATCTTGCGGTTCTTACTTCTTACTACGGTTTGTGCCTTTTTTATGGTTTGATGGGTTTCCGCTTCATTGGCGGGTTTTGCACCTTCGAAACCAAGCTTTAGGGTCAAAGTAGATGCATGTGACAATTGACTGATTATGTGTGGCTCAAGGGAAATGTTTTTCTTATATTTGTTGATAAAAGAAAAAAAGTTGGTTAGGAGTGGTTCGGGATACTGGGCTTTGTTTGGATAATCAGTTCATCTCAATTCATCTCAACTCATTATTACAACTTTTTCAAATTCCAATACAAAATATAATAAGCAATTCAACTTTTTCAAATCTCAAAATAATAATAATATTAAAAAATAATATTCTAACAATATTTTATCATCTCAACTCAACTCAACCCAACTCACTTCAACATCTAAACGCAACCTAACTAATTACTGGTCAATCAATCCAACTCAAACTCGACTCATAAGAGAATGAAATTAGTTAGGTTTGGATTCAGAGTTTATTTCAATTCATTTACTCGTTTGTTTTCAGAGATGAGATGAGATGAGATGAGATTAAAGTTAAAAAGTTGAATAAAATATTATTAGAATATATTTTTTAATATTATTTTTATTGAGATTTGAAAAAGTTGAATTGTTTATTTTATTTTGTGTGAAGATTTAGAAAAGTTGTAATGATGAAGTGAGATGAAATAAGATGAGATGAGATGTTTCTTGAAAACAAACGAGGCCTTAATCTCATATTACTTAATCATTATAATTTTTTTTTAAATTATCACATAAAATATAATAAACAATTTAAAATTTTCAAATTTCAAGATATAATAATATTAAAAATAATATTATAATAATATTTTATTTAACTTTCATTTTAACTCGTGTCATCTCAACTCATTATCCAAACAGCACCTAAGCATATTAGACATACGCATTCCAAACCATAATGCAAAGTATAACATTTTGAAATTAATAAAATCAAGGCGTATTGGTAAATATGTCTAAGTTAAAGGTGGATAGAGATCAAGATGGGCACTATCGTCAAAATCCTTCAACCATATGATAAAACTGGGTAATATATATATATATATATATAATTATCAGGTACGCGATGATCATGTCAATTTTAAAAAAATATCTTTTAGCTTTTTGATAGAGATTTCATTAATCTTATGCTTTCGATATTCTGATTTATAAGTTGTTGGAAGATACATCTTAGAACTCGACTGTGGTCACCTTCTCGAGCTCTTATTTATGAAAATTAATCAAACGACTGGTGTTCATAAACGTGGTTGAGCTGAGGATCAATTAAGGCTTCACAAATTTTTGCCTAGTTTTTAATTCAAATATAGATAAACTATTTTGATCTATATTTGGTATGATAACGTGGCGGACCAAATCCCATATTACTTTCACTATTTTTATATTGAATGATGATTTCATGGAGCTCCAATTATAATGTTGTTTTGTCCTTTTAGATCAGTAGAAACTCATATTACTCAGCTTTTCTAGATGATGAATGTAAAAGAACTTAGTATTGAGAGAAAAGGTTTTCTTCATCTCATTTCATGTTCTGTACATGTATATGTATTAAAGTTGTAGATAAACTATACAAGGTAACTTAATCTATACAAGGTAACAAGTCAACATTAGACTTCTATCCATTACAAGAGATCAATATGTTGATATGGTGGTGCTAATATCCTAGAGACTTGAATGATGATTGATCTGCATTGTTTGCATTTGATTTGTCATTTTGATTTCCTTCCTTAACAGAATGATCGGGTTATATTTGTTGAGCTATATATTTCACATTGCATCCTAAATTATAAATTTGAAATTCAAATCGAAATTTAATGAAGTGACACTATCATATTGGTTGATTCACCGGGCTGTATATATGCAAGTAATGATAAATGATTGGTGCACCAACTCATGATATGAAGATCACTAATATTTGAGCAGAATATTGCATGCACAATAAAAACAAGTAAATGATTGGAGACAAATTGTATACACAAAACAAATAAATTATATGAATGTCGGCCAATACTTGCGTACATCATGATAACCTGAATGCAAAGTAAACTACTTATAACTTAAGCACTTTTGACATTTTAAAGTCAGACCTAAACAACGTTAATTTTTAATTTGTTTCAAACTCAATGGATTGATGTTTATAGTACATGATCGAAGATTATATAACGATGGATCGACTTTTTTTTGTTTTTGTTTTTGTCAACATGGAATTTGACTTTAATCTTGAATTCGGTATTGGAAGATGATCATGCATGCATGGGTGTCTGCTTCATGGGTAGCATGTTGCTTCACTCTATGTAACTATATATCGTGCAGAGCATATATATATATATATATATATATATATATATATATATATATATATATATATATATATATATATGTATACAAATCAAAACAAAATTATATATAATTTCATAGAAATAGGAAGGCTTGTTAGAAGTTGTTTTTATGGTTTTTTTTTTTTTTTTTTTTTGGGTTGGTTTTGACATTTGGTTTTGGGTTAGTTGCTAGTGTTTATCTTGTAAACCCTCAAGTGTATTGATGTTACCACGGTATTCCTCCGCTATAAGTAAGGGTTTTTATTAATAAAATTGGGACGAGACCGCTATGTGTGTGGCTACCGGCTTTTTTTAAAATAAATAAATTTCATAGAAATAGGAAATTCTGATCCTTAATTTGAAGGTTGCACGTACCGTCGATCGGCACCATCCAATTAATATATAATCGCAATTAACAGGTTACTAAATCAAGTCTGCCAGCTGGTGAATATGATATTTCTCAAAGCATTTCGCTTTAAATTTGTTGTCATGAACGAATGCTTAAGACGTGGACAGGCCTTAATTAAAGGTTTTCAACCTGTCCAAGATGTGGAAATGTCGAAATCGAAAGGTGAACAAACAACTGATCACAAGCCTAGCTTGATCACCTAAATGTGAACATATATAATTACATATATTTCTACTTAATTTTCTCATCATGTACTAATTGTCTTGCAAAGGGGAAGAAATTTCGACTTCGAATACGGAATTGTCAATTTGATGATCATATTATTGTTTTTAATATTAGTCTTTTTGTCAAAAGCAATACTAAACATATATATAACATGGAATAGGAATTGCTGATTGATCAACGTATTCCAATATCGGTTGTGTTACACTTTATCTTTAGAAATTTGAGCATTTCATAGTACATGACATGAGTGATGAGTCTCACGTAAATCCAATCAATTGAGATATTACATGATAATGCAGGTAAGATTTCCTGTCTGGAATAAGATTGATTGTGTATGCAGCTTGCTGCTTGTTAATTTGACATCATGTACGTACGTGAGGCACAATTAAAGATATATATCCTGACCTATTTTAAAGTCGAAGAGGAAGTAGGAACTAGCTAGCTAGCTGATCATCTACCAGATCGAGTATATACATACCATGCATGCCGATAATAATTCCAAGTTTTTGAAGGCTAAAAACTGATCATAATTATGTTGTTTGGTGACAATTATAAGTAGCAGTTTCCCATCACCTTTTAGGGTTTCGGTTCCACATAACCATCACAAAGATGCTAGCAGTTTCATCCGCCCAGCTGGATAACACCTTCTCAAAAACTAAAAATTAAATTCGTTCATTTTAGTTAGATTGAAGTGACTTAGAAGATAATGATGAGTAGATTTTTGGCGGTGCATGTTTTTGACAGGTGAGAGGTGGCCTTTCGGGGGACCTTTTCGGCTTCCTTTCAAAGGACACATGATATATCTATCTGGGGTCGACACTCTTCAATTAGCGGCCCCAAAGATGGAGAAAAAGGATTTGCCCCATGCCACCATATCGCCTTTCTTCTAAATTTACCCATTTTTAGATAGGGGTGTAAATTTAAATCGAAAAATTGAAAAATCAGATTGGATTGAACCGGATCAGACCAGTTGATCCGATTTTAAACCGGTCCGATCTGGAACCGATTCCTATATGAAAACCGGTCAAAATCGGTTCGATTTCGGTTCCGTAATTTCCAGAACCGGATCGGTTGAAAAAAATACATATATAAAAATTAATTTTATATATTATACAAAATATTTATATATATAAATTTTATACATAATATATAATTACATGTTAAATTTTTATATATAATATATAATTATATATCATATATGAAATAATTTCATATTATAATTTATAAATTATAATATAAAATGTTAATCTTAAATATGAACATTTGTAATTTTTTTGATCATATGTTATTAATATAATTATATATAAGATAATTTTATTGTAATTTATAAAATAAAAGTTTAATCTTAAAGATGAAAATTTAATTGATCATATGCTTTAAACGTAATATATATATATATTAAATTATTAATAACATTTTATTATAAGAAGTAATAATTTATTATATATTTTTTACATTTAAAAAAAATCGGAAAACCAGATCGGACCGGACCGGAAACCGGTAAAACCGGATGTATCGGTTTAGGAAGGTAATCGGAACGTAATCGGTTTTGAAAAATAAAAGACCGGTACATACCGGTTCGGTTCTAAATTTTATCCAAAATCGGACCGGACCGAACCGGTTACACTCCTATCCCTAAATTTGCCGACATGCACCTACCAAAGAATATAAAAAAAAATATATTTGAAAAAAATGAATATATATATATATATATATATATATATATTTATATGATTCACAGGGCCGGCAGACAAATTTTCTTTTTCTTTTTTTTTTTTTTTTTTCCAAAAAAGTCTTGATTTATTTGTTACTAAAATTGCCTTTAGTATTACTCGATCGCTATAAGCGTAGGAAAATAATTTGCCCAATTAGCAAATTATAGGGTTTACTTACTATATTTATTTAATTTAATTCCCCTAATTATTTGTTAGCTCGATGAAAGCAATATCAAGCTAGCTAGCTAGCTAGGTATAACCTTTTATTAATGCCCTCATCTAATAGGTATGGAGATGATATGGGTGTGGTGAGTTCTCCATCCATCTTCTTTAGAATTTGGATGTTTTAGCTAGCTAGGTCGACTATGAAGAATTACTTATATTATATATGTGACTCATTTTATATTTATGATAAAATAATAATAATAATAATAAGAGAATAAAAGAAACATGGAAAGTAGAAAAGGAGCTAGCTAGCTAGGAAATTAAGGTTGAGCCCTAATTATATATATATATATCCTCTATATATTCATAGCTATGAGTTTTCATGATAGTTTTTGAGCTGAGACATGTCAATGACCAGTATTCTTGTTTCATCCCAAGAACTAGATGCAATAAAAAGTTTGATTAAAAAGGGAAATGATGAACGAAAGAGGAAAAATCAGAACTTAATTTTCTACGTTATCTCGATCATGGATTGCCAACACGCGACTTCTTTAGATCAGATACTGATTTGCCGACACTGACCAAACATAAAAGTGATTTGTCATCTTATATATAATTTAAGGAAAATTAATTAAACCTTTTTAGAACACAATGAGAAGTACCCTTCTAATTAGGTTTTAAGCTGCCTCTCTGTTATATATGTTCTCGAAGTCAACTGTAATTACCATTAGATCAGTAATTGAATACTTAATGAGACATTGACACAATTGGAATCTGTGACCTAATGATGCTGTGTTTTTTTCTTTTTGTCAAACCCCAAATACCTGTATGCAGGTAGACGGATACAACTAATTTGCATTATTAAAAGCTACTCTCTTTTCTAAGCAACAAAATCTAGACTGAGATTTTCCTTTTCACCGACTCGCCACCCAGACGTGTTTTACGTAATGGCTGAGATCATTCAGAAAACGATTTACAAATTTGCAGCAATTTGGTCAAAATAAGCTCAAAAAATTACTCACTCTGGTAATTAACCCAAAAGATGAAAATAAGAAAAAAAAAAAAAAAGATCGTGAAAAAGTCAAAAAGGGGCGTCATTATCATGAGCCTCGCTTACTGCACAAGGGCACATGCGAAGCTTGTATTTGGGACCCATGCCATGCACCAGATTGGAGTTTTGCTTGGCGCTGCTGCCTATGATGCATAGATTTTCGAAGTTCCTCTACTTTTACATATCTTTCTTCCTGCTGACTTTGACCACTGGGATAGATGCATTAAAGATGTCAAAGATCTAATTTGACCATTCAGACATCTCATTCTCTGTGTTAAGCCTCCTCAATCTGCTGCAACATGTTGCGGAGGGGGTGATCTTCCACAGCCGGTCGGCTGATGGTTATCATGTGCAGTGGGGTACGACGTACAGATACCATTTTGTGAAGAATCTCTTCTACTTGGTGTTGACTCCTGCCTTCGCCTAAGAGGTTCAAAGTGTCCCACAATGTTTGATTTAGTTGCCTGATCACCTCCATGCCTGCTCACATGATACCACATGATCTTGCAGTAAAGTTCGTCCCTGACTAATTTTCTGGATGTTGGCGGGCATGGCTAGCTGAAGACCCAGTTGGGTTAGCTACTTAGCTTCATGGTGTAAATTTGAGGTCCTGGCTTTTAAACTGAGGGAAGGTTTGAATATTGAGACTATGTTTGGATGTTGAGTTAAGTTGACTTCTCTGTAAATAGTAGTGAGTTGAGATGATAGAGTGAGTTATGTGGAGTCCACTTAAGATGAATTTATATGTGTTTGGATATTAAGATGAGTTTAGATGTATTTATGAGAAATTAAAAAATATTATGGGTCCTGCGTGTAAAGAGGTACTGAGTTGAAAAATGTTACGAGTCTCACATATAAAGAGATTTTGAGTTGAGATAAGTGTAGTGATTTGAGAGTTGTGTGTTTGGATGTTAGAAGAGGTCTAAATCTGAACCGAACTCTCAATGAACTAAACGCAGCCTGAGTTGGGATGAGATGAAATTTGAAAGTTGAATAAAATATTATTAGAATATAATTTTTTAACATTATTTTTATTTTGAAATTTAAAAAAATTAAATTATTTATTATATTTTATGTAAAATTTTGAAAAAATTATAAAGATTAGATGATATAAGATGAGATGAATTAAGAGACTCTCTCAATCCAAACAAGGGTTAGTGATCTCTATCTATCTACTTTAATCGGCCCTTTTCATGATCCATAGAATTGTTGTTACATTTGAAGGAATGCCAAAGAAGGGAGGAGCGCCTAGGGATCAGCTACGACTCTGTGAATGAATCTAATAGGGACGCATTATTTCCTTCACCATCTGAGTGTCCGTATCTGAAATAAAATGAAGTATCAAGTTTTTCCGTTCTCGGAGGATGGCTGCATGCATAGAACTTTGTTCTGAAAACAAAAAACAGATAATAGAAATTTCCCTTGCGTGACAAAGATTATAAATGCTACCCTTTTAACTTAAAATATTTTATCATTCCTCGCACTAATTGACTTGTCACATTTTAAGTAGCTTTTCATTTAATATATTTGATTTCTGAAATCACATAAAATGTACAATCTCATTATAAAAAAAAATGACTTGTCAAACTCCATAAATCTTTTGAAAAAAAAGTAAGAATCAACTTAAAAAATTAAATTTTTTTAAGAAATCTCAATTTTTTTTTAAATGACTTCACGTCCTGAAATTACACATCTATTTTTTCTTTTATACATGGAGAGGGTTATTCAATCCTTACTTCTCTTAATGAAAAATCAAGATGTTGTCAATTAATTAAAGGATCTTGGCGAAATTACACTGCTATTACTCGTATACTTGGCCAGGATAATTTATATTGGGTTATTTGGTATTCTCTTCTTGTTCTAAGCAATTCCAGGCCCAGGCCCAGGCCCATGGTGTCAGATTGTTGGAACTCCTTTTGTCTAGCCCTCGAAACAGTCCCATGCAGATTTGCTTCGAGCCCACTCAGCCCAAACTGTATGACCAAGTACAAATATTGCTGGACGAGTCACGAAATCCACTAACACGTCGTCGTTTTCTAGGCGACCCAATTCTCTACTCTATCCACGATTCGGTAGCTGCTCGCACCATCTCGCGACTCGCAGTGTTCTTGTGAAAATGGCTTCTCGCACCATCTCGAAGTTTCCAGTAAGGACAGCTCAATTCTCAGACTCCGATAGCAGAAGACGATTCGACCTTCATCCCTCGCGTCTGGTTCGGGCCCTCAGGCTCAGACAACATGGTCTGCCTCACCCATGGCTCGGCACCAACACTCTCTCGCTTCAGTCCTCCAATATCAGACCCTCCGTACTAAAACGCCGACCCGTCTCTGCCACGGTATCGTTCAGCCTCCCCACTGCGTAAGTCTTTGGAAAAACTTTCCCGGTTTTGGATGACCCAAACTGTTGTTTCAGATTCTTCTGATTTTGCAGAAACCCAGAGAGACTTTCCTCGACTGAAAAAGTTCCCAAGTGAGTTTAGTTAAAATTTTCTTTGGATTTTAGATTTTGGGGTTTTCTTTTCTCCCGCTTTTTATTCGTTGGTGGCTTGGTGGGGATTGAACATTTGAGTGGGTGACTGGAGCAGATGGTCTAGGAGGGCAATCAAGTCATTTGCTATGGGGGAGTTGGAAGCAAGGAAGGTCAAGTACCCAACTACCGGGACTGAAGCCCTTCTCATGGGGATTCTCATTGAGGGTACGGAGCTCCATTCATCTTAGTGGTTTTTGTTTTTCTTCTTTCTCTAATATTGCTAATAGCATAAACTATAATGATGCTTTGTTACGATTCTACATGACTAAGTATGGGATTGATTGGTGGTTTATAAGCCCCTAGGTGCACTTCCCTTGTAAACTAGTTTTCAAGGGCGAGTCTATCTAGTGAGTTCATAACAAATGGAATCAGAGCCACTCCACGTCTATGACCATGGTGCGATGGTTGTAATCGTGTGGTACGGGAGGTGATGCTGGTATGGCAGTGTTCGTCTACGGCTAGGAAAGACCTAGCGCACAGCCAGCCCTTGTGAGCACGGGACTGCCGTGGACGTCGGATGCGGAGCTTGGTAGTTGTTACAATCCCACATCGACTAAGTATGAGATTGATTGATGGTTTATAAGCTTCTAGGTACCCTTCTCTTGTAAGCCGTTTTTTAAGAGTGAGTTCTACCTAGTGGGTTCATAACATGCTTCCAGCAATTCCGAAATTTCTGTAGATAAAGAAATTGCAGTTAAACTGGAAACATGAAGGTGTTGTGAATCTTGTGATGAATTGAGTTAGAGTACTTGATGATTCTGAGATGATTTTTTCGATTATATTATGATGTTGTCCTGAGACTAATGAGGTGTGAGAAGTTGGAATGATATGCTAGATTCCATTCCCTCTAGTCCTATCATATTTTAGGTGAACTAGAGCCTTTCCGAGTCACAATCTAATGCATGTTTTTCTAAAGGTTATTAGTACCTTGCCCTCTACTTTCGTATGGGTGTAGAAAATGCTATTTGAGCTCGAGTTCTTTGGCTTTATCATAATGTGGGAGCACCTGTTAGATACAAAAGATACAAAGCAGGTCTGAGACCTGCCCATTTAGCCAAGTGGTACCTTCCCCCATGTTGAAATGGGATGTCTTACATTGACACAGGAGAAAGAAAATGAAAATTATACATACATAACCATTTTACAATTCTTTTTGCAACTCTGTTTTAAATCGAGGGCACTTTTGTTAAAAAGGGTTGTTTGTGTCATTACTCAAGAGAAAAAAGGCTTTTCTCCTGCCTCACATTTTCAATTCATCTTGGGCCTTTTCACTTACATTTCTTTCCTCCTGTTTTACGACTGGATCCACACCTCTTTTATTGATGGGACTGCTGCTATCTTAGTCCTTAGACATTAAAACCTTACACCTTCATTACCACCATTTATTGTCTCCTATAGATACAATAATTCTGTGGTTATTATGCACTGCATTGAATCCTTTCCTTTGCGCTAACAGGAACTAGTTTGGCTTCAAAGTTTTTGCGGGCAAATGGAATTACACTTTTCAAGGTTCGTGAAGAAACAATCAAGTTACTTGGGAAAGCTGACATGTATTTTTTCAGTCCTGAGCATCCTCCACTAACTGAAGCAGCTCTAAGGGCCCTTGACTGGGCTATTGATCAGAAGCTAAAATCTGGTATGTTCCTGCTGATTGAGTGTTCTTTTAATTAGTTTTATAATTTCTATATGCTGTAGTTAAGAACATAAAAAACCTTTTATTCAAGGTGTTAGGGCGACACTAGGACTTGGCACCTTGAGGCTTTTGTTGCCTTTGACAATGACAACACTGTAGGTTCGAAAATCTTTATATCATTTTGGGGTCATTAACTACTAATGTCATTACTATCATATTCATGTCATTGGAGCTTAGTTGGTTTTTATGTTTCAGGCTAGCTTGCCATATGAAGTATCAATCATGGGAGACTTCTAGTTTAGGACTATTTCTGATTTCAGTATCATTTTAGATCTATTCTCTATGAATCTTAGTTTTATTAATTTGAAAGCAACATCATAGTTGTTTCCATGAAATGTGTGTGTGTGTGTGTGTATGTGTTGAGAAAAGAGACAAAAACACGAGTATGCATCATTGTTCCAAATGACTCCATTGAATTTTATAAGAAATCGAGGATAATAACGTTTTACATGTAATGGACAATGTAGAGACTGGGATTTCATTACCAAGCGAGTGTTAAGTGGTCTTTTAACTAAGACTTCTAAGTTTTACCGTCGTTTGTGAGATAGCTGCCGCATTATCTTGTTTATACAACAGTAACTCATACTGATACATAATAGTTATAACATCTTGCAAAGGGACTGTGCACCTCTGGGATTAGTTGGGATTTTTTTCCAGACAAAAGTGCCGATAAAAAAAAAAATTATGACGTCCCTAACTAGTATACATCATAGTTCTTTGTATTGCAGACAGCTTTGTGTGCCTCATATTTTTTTGGAATTCCTTATTCAAGTGCTGCATCACTTGATGATTCCTATTTTCCCAAATCATAGTTCTCGAAACATGCTGCTTGATAATCATGATATGCAGGTGATAGCGGGGAAGTTGCGACGTCTGATCTGCTTCTTGGCATATGGTCGGAAGTTGAATCGCCAGGTCATAAGATTATGGCTACCCTTGGCTTCACTGATGAGAAAGCCAAAGAACTAAAGTCTTTAAGTTCTGAAGCTGGACCTGTTGATGATTGATACACTCATTCGACACGCTTGTTGTTGTTACTATTAATGTAATTCTGTTTTATCAATGGTGGATCAGTGATTCCGCATGTCCTTTGAAGTTGCGAGTTCTTTCATGAATACATATTCATTAGGTTAGGACGTCACAGATTGCTTCCATGTTGAGCATGCCTATGTAAGTTGTCCTCCCTATGGATACGATTTAATTGAATGATTGTTTCCAATGTCCTAAATTGCAAGCCAAGTTGTTAGGTGACAAGTTGCTTAGAGCATGTTGTGGTGCTCATCCTTGCCAGCTAGATTGTTATGATACCACATGTCCTTTGAAGTTGCGAGTTCTTTCATGAATACATATTCATCAGGTTAGGACTTCACAGATTGCTTCCCTGTTGAGCATGCCTATGTAAGTTGTCCTCCCTATGGATACGATTTAATTGAATGATTGTTTCCAATGTCCTAAATTGCAAGCCAAGTTGTTAGGTGACAAGTTGCTTAGAGCATGTTGTGGTGCTCATCCTTGCCAGCTAGATTGTTATGATAATCAACGTTTTTGGTTGTCGTCGCTTGCTGGCCCGAAGTTTCATTTCTAAATGTGCTTCCTTAAAGGAAATTTCTTAACTTGTAATTTTTTACATTGAACCTATTCAACTGGTGCTTTCCAGCATGTCTGATGGTAGAGACGTTCATAAATCATAATACAAATACTTTTTAACGTTGTTCTCATATTTGAGCATTACTTGTAGTTTCAATGCTTCTGTGATTTCCATCTACCCTAACAATGTCCCTATCGCATGCAAGTGTTTGTGCCTTGCCCGCTTCTTCGTCCCAGTCAATCCTTGTAACAAAGATCAACAGCAAAACCAAACAGGTTACTATCCCGACCAAGAATCCTATCAACAACCCACCAAGTCCAAGTGCGGCCTTGAAAGCTAAAACCACACCCAAAGGCAGGGCAAGAAGGTAGAATCCACCAAGATTGGCATACAGTCCCAAACATGGCCTAGCTGTCCCACGGACAATTCCGCCACATACTGCTAGTGGGAAATTCACAACTTCCACCAAAGCCATAAGCAGCATGGACTTCTTTACACCTCTTATAATCCCCTTATCATGGCTAAACAGGGGCCCCCAGATTCCCCTCGCTGCAACCATCACCACGCCACCTATGCAACCTGAGACAATGCTCACCGCTAGAGACACATAGGCTGACCGGTAAGCAGTGGCGGCTTGGTTTGCACCAAGCTCATTTGACACACGGGTGGATACAGAGGTGGCTAGTGATAGCATCACAGAGTATAGCAAATAGTCGAAGTTCAGCACGATGGCTAGCACTCCAACTGCCTGCTTGGCATTTGCTAGCCGTCCAGTGAGCAAGAATAAAATCTCATAACACCACCATTCAAGGCAGGTAGTGAGGCAGCATGGCCCGCAGAGCTTGAGCAACGTGAGCCAGTCACTAATGCCTTGGTCCCACCATCCTCCTTCCTTCCACCTTCTCTCTTTGCTATTTTCAATCATAAACACATACAAGGCAAGTGGAATCACCACCAGGAGATCAGTGATCCAAACTGACATCGAAACTCCTTCAAGACCCTTGGCTTTTGCAAGTAATATGTTGATGGGTACGTGAAAACATAACGCCAGAACCGAGCTAAACATTATAGGAACCGTTATGCCCTGTGAGCTCAAGTAGGCTTTGAGCGGACAGAGAAATGAAGTTATTACCAAGTCAGGGAGGAGATACAACAGATAGGTCTTCGCGACAATTGAAATGTCTTTTTGTTGACCAAAATAAATGAGAAGCTTATCAACGTTGAGCCAGAAGAACGCTATAGGTAGTGTTGCTAGTAGTAACAAGAAGATTGCCATGAGAAGGATCTTGTGAAGGAGTTTGAAGTTTTTGGCTCCGTAAGCTTGACCACATATGGGTTCCATGGCGCCACAGAGCCCGTTCATGACAGAGAAACCTGTGACATTAGCGAATGTAAACCCTAGTGCTCCACCTGCTAGTCTGAGCTCCCCAAGCCTGCCTAAAAATGCTGTTGTGATCGCTAGCTTTGCAAACCATGCTAAATTCATTGCTACCAAGGGAAGGGCAATTTTCCTCTGCACTTTTAGCTCCAAAAGCAAAATCCCTGCAAAGCCGGCTGGCCATTTTTGAACTGGAGGTGGTGGAGATGAAGGTGGCTGAAAAGTTTTCTCACTGGGTACTCCCTCTTCCAATTTCAGGATTGCAGACATTATTGCTCGGCAGAATGGCTTGGTGGGTTTGCTCCAGACATATATATATATATATATGTTTTATATATTGGTGAAAGATGAGAACTTGGGTTATTATTATAAGCAAAAGATAATTATGTTTGAGTGCCTGGGTTTCGTGAGGAGTTTGTTCTCTAAAGGAGCAGATTGGTGGGCTTTTGTAACGGCCAATCAAGGAAGAGAGAGGGCCGGTGGTGGATTTTCATAGTGCGTGATGAGAATGCAAGGGCAAATTGATGTTTGCCTACTTAAAAACAAGAGAGCCATTTCATGCTTATAAATCCCATCCAGACTCAGATGTTGCCCCCAATTTGGTATCATTTTGGCCTTGGAAAAAGTAGAGAAAATCAAAAAGAAACTGAGCGTAGCGCATTCGATCCGTACGTGTCTCTCTCCATTTATTGAATATTTGAGAATGAGTGAATATAAATAGAGAAATGATAGTTGCAATTATAAGTACGCAAGTGTCGTGCAATCACTTTAAAAAAAGGAATAAATATGAAACTTACATGAAAAGAAATTAATTTTTTAATAGTGAATTTCACTCTTTTTCAAAGTGACTGCATGACGCTTACACACTCCACGACTTTATGTAGCAATATTACTCATATAAATAATATAGAGAAGTAATATATATATATATATATATATATATATATATATATATATAAAATACAAGATGCAAGTGTTTTTAAGATCAGGTGAATAAAATATAAAACGCGAGACTTTTCTGCAAAATTTGAAATTAAAGTTCGAATTTTGAAGAACCGGATGCTAATGCTCTTCGCTTCCACTTTAATTAATTCTCCGGTTCGATCGTCTCATTCTCTATTTATTATTCATGTTATAAGAAGATACGAATGGCCTAAAATTCCCTTTCCAGATACCTTTTGCCACGATAGAATATGGGGTGGCTGGATTTGATTTAGAAGGCATGAATGATATGATCAGCTAATGATGCTGTTGCATGCATGTCCGGCATGCAGCTTCTGAGCCATGACAAATCGGCCAATGTACCTCATGACCATCATCGATCGATGGAGAGACATGATCGATCGAGATCAGGACTGATTGCTAGGACCTACTCAGGCTTGGTCCCGTTGGATGCCGATCAAGAATACAATTGCCGATCGAGGAATTATCAAGCTTGAGTCATGCGCCTGATCTATTTACATCGACTCTGATTGAATTTAGTTTCTTGTACACGTGTTCATTACGATGAAGTTGCACGAGCTTCTAGTATTGCATTCTTTATGCAGATTTGGTACATGATGTTAATTAGTTGATGATGATCATGATGAATAAGAATCTAATCTTTCATAAGTGAGGATCCAAATTTCTAGCGATATAGATGGGGGAATTAGTATCAATCCGAGGAAACATTTATATATATATATATATATATATATATATATATATATATATATAAAGAGTATTTTAAGTGCAACGTTCTTGCAAGGTTTGAGAATGTACCGCGTATGAATTGTGAATTGTGTAATATACTCCATATATATAGAAAAGATATTGCAATTGTAAATTGTGTAACCGCCACGTAATCGATTTGAAAAAAAATGAATAAAATATGAGATCTATATGAAAAAATTAATTTTTTAAGAGAAAAATATTTGTAACCGTGAATTGTATTACCAGTGCGTAATCGTTTTGAAAAAAGTAAATAAAACATGAGACCTAAATGAAAAAAAAGTTAATTTTTTAATAGTGGATCTTACTCTTTTTCAAAGTGATTATGTAGTGTTTACGCACTTTATAGTTATATGTAGAATTACTCATTTTTTAATAGTAGATCCTACTATTTTTCAAAAAAAATTATGCAACATTTACACATTTTACGATTGTATGTAGACTTATATATATATATATAATATATGAATATTGTTACAACAAATTTAGTGCAACTTTAACAGAAATAAGATATTTCGTTTGTCAGGTGGTAGTGAGTAATTTTACATACAACCGTGAAATACGTAAACGTTACATAATCATTTTAAAAAAAAATAAGATCTATTATTAAAAATTAATTTTTTTACGTAAATACTATATTTTATTTATTTATTTAAAAATAATTATACAATAGTTATATAATTTACAATTATAAATCTCTGGTGTTATGATGCAGAAACGCAAAGGTAGTAACAGAAACGCGCAAAGGTAGTAACAGAAACGCAAAGGTAGATCATCAGGCATGCATGATGCAGCTGCTTTTTTTTATCCACGTTCACTTTTCAATACAAAAAAGGTCGATGTCTGCCACCAGTACTCTCTGTACGCGTTGTAAAGTGGAAGTGGCAGTCGACAGTGATAAGGTTGGGCGAGATAGATCGGTCCAAATGCCCACTAGGGTCTACAATATAAAATTACGAGAATTCTATGCATGCAGAATCCTTACGCAACACATATCCATCTAATCAATATACTTGATAATATGAAAAATTTATAAGAAATCTTCATACATGATAGTATTTCGATAAAGAAATACATTAGTTAGTCAAAAAATTTTTTTATAAAAATAAATTTATATACTGTCATAATTTGATGGGTTATATATTAGATTATAAGATTATTTTTATTATGAAATAGATCTAATTAATTTATCATATAAAATCATGTTAATTTATAAATTTATTTTTATTAAATTTTTTTTTTATAATTGTAACACTTTTTATTTCGTTATAAAGTCCCATCACGATCCAATTATCCTATACATATATATATATATACATATAAACAACTGTATAGATAATATTCTATATATATATATATATATATATATATATAATTTCCGCATGCAGCTCTATTTCCCTTCTTTAAATTAATCTGAATTCCGTCGAATTTTCCCCTAGTTTTCACAAGGAATCGACTTTTGAATTTGTTTTGTCAAATACCTATCACAATGAATGTCATTATAAAGTACTTTTAGTGGAATATCATGGTGCTCCTCTTTACTTTGTTCCGCCAATAAAGCTAGCTAGCTGGGTGCTTAATTAATGAACATATTTTATTATAAAGACCAGTACATATATATATATACAAAAATGACGTATGTACACGCGTAATTAAACACTATAAATAAATTATTTATTTATGATCAATTACATTTTATGAAAATAATTATTTTATATTAAAATGAATCTGTTAATTTTATCGTAAATAATTATTATAATTGTAAATAATTTATTATAAATACTTATTTTAATTATAGATATATACCACAACTAGATAATTTTATGAATATATCTGATAATTTTCCAGCCCCACCTGGTCATCATTACATTAATATTACAATCAATAAGATATTGCTTGATTACGTACGTAATCATGAGCAGCTACCACACGATCTTCGAGAAGCTTTTCCCACCAAAAAATTTCTGAATTTTCTCCTCCAAACTGATAGTGGGATTATGTTGATCCAGTTTCGCACGTAGATAAAAAAATAAATAAAAATGTGAAAAATATCGAAAGTAGACATGCTCAAAATATGTGCGTGTGTTCCAATAATAATTAATTGGCTTATATATACACATGCCACACGATGTATTAATTTATGCAGATAATCTTACGGGTTCTAGCTAGAAATTAAAAGAAGTTTACGTTTACGTAATTTGTCTATCCTACTTGGAGTCTTTGGCGATGCATGTACGTCAACCGACTACGAAGATTATTAATTATTAGCAATTTCCTTTTCATGCAAATTAAGATCCCGTTTAGAATTTAGGTTGAATTAAGTTCTGTCTATTTTAACTTGAATCTAACATCCAAACAGTACCAAACTCTCAAATCATTAAATTCATATCAACTCAAAACTTCTTTATAAGTAGGGACCTACAATATTTTTTAACTCAAAATCTCTTTACACACGGGATCTATAACCTTTTTCAACTTCTTATAAATACATCTAAACTCATCTTAACATTCAAATATATCTAAACTAATCTCAAGGTGGCTCCCACAAAACTCACTTTACCATCTCAACTCATTACCATTCATAAAGAATTCAGTTCATGATCTCAACTCAGCTCAACATCTAAACAAAATCTATCAAATCCGAAGCAATTAAAAATAATAATATGGTAGATGTACGTACGTAGTGCATTAATATTGGTTATGAAACAGCTTATACCTTTTCCAGTTCTAATTTATTCGTGTAAAACGAGAATGCATGATAGTTATAGTATTAATCGAGTCACGATCTTGCTAGAAAATTAATGTTCGTCCTATATATATATATATATATATATATATATATATAGACACACACACATCTGTAATATCTACCAACGCTTTTATAGTTTTATGACCCACCCATGCATGCACCAACTGCATGGGTGTATATATATATATATACTTGAATATGTGGTGACAATGAGCTGATCCTTACGTTAATATCAATTGAGTAATAAAAATTCTTTTCATCAGTCACTATTTACCATCTCACACTCCACATTCTATGAAAAATAATTATATATTCTAGGAAAAACACCCCACACCTTATGAAAAACTATAGGTGTGGAGTGTGTAATATGAACAGTGGTTGATTTGTAGCAAAACTCATTGAGCAAATTAAGATAATTTCAACAAGTAATTCTATTTGTAAACGGCCGATATGGATGTTTTATACACTTTTGTATTGCATTCTGACATAACTTGATATGACATAATTTTGTAAATTTGACATGTTAGGAAGAAATTAAGTGAAATTTTTTTTTCTAAGTTTGTGATGGTCTCTCGTTTAATATTCTTCTTGTAACGAGAAAGTTCATTCTAATTTGGAAGAAACTTTAACACGTAGACTGTAGCACATCGAGAAGTAGTCGTACTATGATCTCTGGCTTTCGTTGTTCTTCCGAGTCGGCGGCACCTCGGGCTTGCTTTCTCCTGTCATTTACTTGGGCTCAGAGAGAAGTAATGACGCCAAATGGGCCTTAGTACGTGCGTTGGGGGATAATGAAATAAGCCAGGCCCAGTATATATAGTCATATTCTCTGGTACGTAGCTGTTAGCAGCACTCAAAACATCATGAATTTGAGATCCTCCACTCTTGCGGAAACTCCAGCTTGCTGAATTTGGCGCAAAATCTTGTAATTAAAATCAACCAAAGCAGTTGATTATGAGAAAAAGAAGAGTGAGAAAATTAATAGTCATGACAATGAAAGTTATACATCTTAATTGTAATCGAACTCACGAGATTGCATGTCGTCTAGAAAATTATAATGTGCTTCAATATATATATATATATATATATATATATATATATATATATATATATATATATGTATCCTATCGATCGACATCATGTAGTCAGGCAAGTACTGTTGATGTTATGTTTCACAGCCCAAGCAGTACCACGACAGCCAAACTCTTAATACCTGCAGTGAGGAAGAAGAAGGAGCTCCAGTGAAGTTTGAGATCACTCCGATGCCAAAGTCAGTAGAAAGTATTCGAGTGATAAACAAAGCTAAGAGATTTGAGTAGTACATGAAGAGATCAGAGAGCCTTCCTTCGAGAGGGATGACCGTTATTTATACTTGGCTTGGACCCGACTTCTGAGGGAGATCGTGGGGTGTCAGGTCATACTCGGGTCAAACCTGCTACCACCCTCCTGTTGTGGCAGTGTGTCAGGTTGTGGTTTAGCCGTCTTACGTCACCTTTGGCAACACGTCATTGCATGCTGTGTTCCCTAACATGCATTGAATGTGGCATGTCTTTGGCCTGGCGTGCCCACGATTGGACAGGCCGAGTTGCCTGCGCCCTACTGCAGTTGTCCACTACGTACCCTATTGCAGGGCTTGGAAGCCCACTGAGGTCCCAGGTGATCACTGTCTTATGGTGGGCTCCTTGAGCGGGCCGAGCTCAATGCCAAGGCTTTTCCGGATGGGCAGCCAGGTCGTGGACTCGGTACGCAGCTTCCTGGCTTGGGCTCCTGGCCTGCTTTGGTCTCTTCCTGAGGGGCCTGGAGTCTCTGCGGCTTGATCTCTTTAGGCCTGGGCCACTCTCCGGAAGGCCCCCCCTCACAAGTACTACGTACTTGTGATTACTGTCAGACTTTGTTTACTGATCTTTACTTAATTGTTGCTGGCCCGAGGGAGTTAGATGATCTCTATGTGTCTTTGGCAAAAATTAAGAGTTATTTGCAAGGCGGGATGTCCATGATGATTAATCCCTATATATAATATTTCCAATTCCAGATAAATTTGTTCATGAGGTAATTAATGTTGTAGATGAGTAATTCTGGAGTTCTAGAGTACTTAATGTGGAGTAGAAATCAAGCGATTTACTCTTGGGGATAATTCTAAGTCAAATTTCAATAACAACAGCTAGCTAATTTAATACCATGATATGCAGCATGCTAATTTCAATAACAGCCTAATTGACTAGCTATAAAGCTAGATAGCTAGTTGACATGATCAATATATATGGGTTTTAGTTCTTTAACAACCACTTTAACACAAATTAAGATACTTCTTAATTCTAGACCGTCTAATTCACATCTATCTAACCTTCAAAGTGAAAGGCCGGGACTTAATTTGCCACACTACAACAGAATGTGTATTTTGTGACAGAGAAAACTGTCACAAAAAAATGGCAAACCGTCACTAAAAATTTTTGGTGACGGTTTGAAACCGTCACCATGACCGTCACCTAAAGTGCGTCACAGAAAACATTTGGTGACGGTTTACTGTACCACCGTCACAAAAAATATTTTTAGTGACGGTTGGAAGTGTTCCGTTCGGTACAACGTTCGAACGTTCATTTTTTGGTGACGGTTATGAACTGTCACAGAAAATAACGTTCGGACGTAAAATCAAACGTTCGGACGTTATACCCGACCGATTGGCGTTCGAATGAGAGAAGTTGACGTTCGTTGGAGATCGTGTTCGAACGTATAAAATGTACGTTCGAATGTTAATGCGTCCGAACGTTAATTACATTAAACGTTCGAATATTTGTTCGAACGAAAATGTTAATGTTCAAACGTAGCGCGTTTAATGTTCGGACGTATACTCGAATGTAAACGAAGGAGCGTCCGAATGCAAGTTTTCTGTTCGAACGTAAGTCGCTTTACCGTTCGAACGGTTTGTTCGTTTAAGCGTGAGTACGTTCGAACGTATAGTTTAACGTTCGTACGATTCAATTGTATTTACGTTCGAACGTTTGTTACAGTGTGAACCAACGTTCGAACGATTTTTATTTACATTCGAACGTACAGATCAGAAATACTAATTTCATAAAATTTAAAAACATAATACCAATAGTATCATATTACATACCCAATTAAGAAGTAACAATGTCTTATAAAAGTACAAAATTAGATATTAAAACTAGTCAGAAATATTGATAAAAGTTATTACTTCTTTTTCCCTCGCCCACGGGGATTTTGTTGCAACGACATAACACGTTCCATTTGCACCATCATCTCCCGTTGCACTTGCTTTTGCACTTCATTGCGTATTCTTTCCTCTTGGTCTCTCTGTTAGTCCTGCAAACGCGTCTCTAAATGAGACTGTCGTTCTAAGAGAGACTCTAACTCTTGTTGTCTGAACCTCATATACTCATTCTCACGCCGTGCAGCTTCTAAATCTGCCGTAAGATTATTAATTTGTGAAGCCGATGAGGTTGAGGAGGATGAACATTTATGCTTGATAGATCGTCCCAAACCTCTTGCCATACTAGACTGCGGCCCGAGCACTTGCGTGAATATGTCTATGTCACTAGGAGATGATTCCTCAGAAGCGGACTGCATCTCCAACATTTTGCTCTGCAATTTAAAAGGTAATGATCGTAAATAATTAGTAACGTATTAAAAGAAATAGAAATAAGAAATAAACTATTAAAATATTATATATCTATTTATTTAACAAAATTAACACTGCTTACATAATTATCTGCAGCGACAGGATCCATCCACTCACTATGCTCATTAGTGTGAGTAGCAGCATAGACATGAATGAGGGAAAAGTTTTCAGGATCATCACGTTTCTAAAAAAGCGAGAATATTAGCAATTTTAAAAAGATAATATTAGTACTTATCAGAAATAATATCAGGAAAATAAATGAATTCTATAATTTTTTAATTACCATTTTTTCAGCAAGACGATGGAATGACCTTGAACCGGCACGATGGTGGACAGTCATAACGGATCTATTCTGTGCATTTGTAGAACTCAAGTGCTACAAAATATATTAAAAATGTTAATTGTAATATGTATACATATAATATATAAAACGAATATGAATGTAAATAATTAAAAGAGATAAATGTAAAATACCTGATAATCTAGAGATGCGAAAAGATCACAACACTTTCTCCAATCATCTAACTTCATCTGCTGAAAAGGAGACTGCGCAGCCTCTTCCAACGTTTCAAACTTCTTGAAGTGGTCATGACATCGTCCTTTGTGACGTCGGAATAGTGTAGCCATCAACTCATTCACGGTTCTCAAATCCTCGCTACGGCCAAAGTCGAGGTCGAATTCATCCTAATAAGGGAATCAGGAAAAAAATATAATATATTAATCTAGGTTAAAAAAATGTACTGAAAAGTAAACTCACCAGCACACGACTTCGAATGTGCTCCTTAATCTCATTCGGAACATCTCGCCATGAGCGCACATAAAATGGAGCATAAGCTCGAACTAATGTGCCAATATAGGAGGAAAGCGCTGCTGCACTATCATCCACTCCTCCAGTGGAATTATCAGGAATTGTGACCTTCAGTTTACCATGCCTTCTATTTTTTTCAAGAGAGATTCCACGTGTATAGCCACGACCGCGACGTGCAGATGCATCAACTACATGATAATAGATATACTATAATTATAATTATATAGTTATTGAGAAAAAAGTATTAACTATATATATAATTATCAACGACAATATTTCCTTACTGGTAGGTGTCGACTGGCTGTTGTTCTCTTCTGTGTTAGCTTGATCTTCAGGAACGGATTCCTCGAGTGGGAAGTCCTCAATGGGTTCAGGACTTGGACTTGGCGGAGGCACATTTCTTCGTTGTCGTTTTGGCGGCATTCTTAAAAATAATTAATTATATCAAAGAAAATTAATTAGAAGAAATTATGAAAATTCAAGATATTTTATACTCACCTATATGAATAAAATATTTAGTACTTTTATTCTTCAGATGAATTTTCCATGCTTGTTTCAGAATCTCCATCAATAACATCTTCATCATCATCATGCACCTCTTCTTCATCATCTTTATCCACCTCCTGCCCGGATTCTGATTCGTCTTCATCTTCTGACTCGTCTTCTTCTTCTTCCTCCTCACTGACTTGAATTGAATGATCATTTAATACAGACGGGTCGAGATGTACGGGTGGGACATCATCTCTACACAAGGGAGCAACTCGAGTGCACCGAGGTCAACAAACAAGTTAATACCCTCTCCATCTTCCTGGTATGCCTCAACAATCGGAGTGTCATCTTCATCTCCACTATACTCGTAATCTGCACCCGTTCCTGCTTCATATATATTTCGAGGAACAAATTTTTGTACGACTCGCCAAGTTATCTCCCCACTATCTTCATCAGCACTTTTCATTGGATCAATCAAGTAATAGACTTGGGTAGCTTGACAAGCCAATACGAATGGATCATCTTCGTACCATTTAGATGCAGTATTGACACTCGTAAAATGATTATCCCTATGTATCGAAACCCGACCACCGCCTAGATCCCACCAATCACATTTAAAGACATATGTTATGGACCTACCCAGATATTTCAATCCGATAATATCACGTATGACACCATAATAGTCAATATCATCTGTTCCATGACTCCCCTCGACCAACACACCACAATTTTGAGTCTTTCTATTACGTTCACGGTCCAAAGTATGGAATCTATAACCTCGGACCGTGCATGCAGTATATCGAAGTGCTCTATTTGAGGGACCACGGGCCAATGCATACAATTCAGAAGAAATTGATCCGGGATCACGAGCACGTTGTTCCAAAATCTATAAATTGAAATAGATTATATTGATTATTTCATTATCCAGAGTTAAAAATTTCACAATATAACATATATATAATTTTAGTTCATACACGTTCTTCAAACCATCCGGAAAATTCTTCCTCGTGTCTTGCCTCTATATTTTCTACGCCTTCCGTCCTAAGTTTGTCCATGTGGTCACTGTTATAACATGTTGCAAAAGAAGTATATTTTGAGCACAACAATTCTAATTAATTTAAAGAAAACTATAATTATTCAAAGAAATGAAATGACATACCTAAGATAATCATCAATCTCTCGGCAGTTATTTAGCACATACCACCGAACTTTACCCAACTCTCCATCAATTAAATCGTAACCTGTTTGTGCACCCAAGGGTCGTACATTCTGGGAAAACACTGATAGCTCACGAGGAGGCGGAGTAGCAAGATCAGCATTTCGCTCTTGACGATTAAATCGTGTCTCAACACCACGAAGATATAGAGAGCAAAATGTTAACCATTCATCGTGTATATAGGCCTCTGCTATTGAACCCTCAGCTTTGGCTTTATTCCCAACAGTGCGCTTCAATCGACCCAAATATCTTTCAACTGGATACATCCAACGGAACTGCACCGGTCCACCCAGAAGTACCTCTCGCGATAAATGTATTGCTAAATGGACCATGACATCAAAAAATGATGGTGGAAAGATCTGCTCAAATTTACATAGTATAGTAGCAATGTCTTCTTCCAATTTCGACAACACATCTCGATTTACTACCCGAGCGCACAAATCCTTGAAAAACATACATAGTTCAGATATGGCCACACGTACATTAGATGTAAGCTTCCCACGAATTCCCACAAGTAATAACTTCTGCAAAAATACGTGACAATCATGACTTTTCAATCCATTGATTTTCCAATCATCAGGACTCACGCATCTACCAATATTTGAAGCATAACCATCTGGCAACTTCACACCTTGCAACCATTTGCAGAAATCCATCCTCTCCTCCCTCGTCATCGTAAAACATGCATGCGGCATGACCACCCTGTTGCCTTCCACCCGTAAATGCAGATTATGTTTAATTCTCATTCTCTCAAGATCTTTCCTCGTCTTGATCGTGTCTTTCGTCTTTTTGTTAATACTCATCAATGTACCCAGTATATTATCACAAATATTTTTTTCTATATGCATTACATCCAAACTATGTCGCAACTTGCATGACGACCAATACGGCAAGTCAAAAAAAATACTACGCTTTGTCCAATTCAATTCTGGTATGGCTCGTTTTCTCTTGTTCTTTCCCCGACCTTTGCCAAAATTGTTCGCTCTAACATGTTCCAGTTGTTCCACTATCTCTTCTCCAGATAACTCTTTTGGTGCAATCCTATCCTCTACTCTCCCATCAAACTTGGCACATTCTCTTCTCCATGCATGATTTGCTGGTAAATAACGTCGATGACCCATGAAACACAACTTCTGAGAAAATTTTAGCCACTCACTAGCAGTTTCTTTATTACACGTCGGACACGCTAACTTCCCTTTCGTACTCCAGCCGGAAAGATTCCCATACGCCGGAAAATCATTTATGGTCCACATTACCGCAGCATGCATCTGAAAAGATGTCGACTTAGATGCATCATAAGTTCTAACCCCTGTTTCCCATAACTCTTTCAGCTCTTCAATCAACGGCTGCATGAATACGTCAATATCATTCCCAGGTGATCTAGGGCCAGGGATGAGTAAAGTTAACAAAAAGTTTGGCGCCTTCATGCACCTCCATGGTGGAAGATTGTACGGAATCAATACCACGGGCCAAGTGCTATAACTTGTACTCATATTCCCAAAAGGGTTGAATCCATCGGTTGTGAGTCCCAGGCGCACGTTCCGAGCTTCTAACCCGAACTCTGGATACTGATTATCGAAAGACTGCCACGCAAGTGAATCAGCTGGATGCCTCATATACCCGTCATTCTTAACTCTTTTCTCCTCGTGCCACCTCATATCATGAGCTGTTTTCTTACACATATATAGTCTTTGCAACCTAGGTTTCAAGGGAAAATACCGCAACACCTTAACCGGAACGTTTTTCTTACCTTTCCACCTCGACTCTCCACATACAGGACATGCTTGTTTCTCCTCGTTCTCCTTCCAGAACAATACACAATCATTCTTGCATGCATGTATGGACTTGTACTCAAATCCTAATCCCTTTCTCAACTGCTTCGCTTCATAAAAGTTCTTAGGCAATGCAGACCCTTCGGGAAGCACCTCGTTAAATAAGTCCAATACCATGTTTATTGCTTTCGTCGACATCCCACACAATGATTTAATGTGAAGCAACCGCACAATAAACGACATTTTGGAATGTTTTGTACAACTTGGGTAAAGCTCGCGCTTTGCATCTTCCCACAGTGAAGGGAAATTTTCACAATCAGTCCCTGATCTACTAGTTGAGGCATTGTCGTTAACCTCATCCATAAACATCCCAGCTCCAATGTCACCCAACATCTCCTCCATCTCATCATGCTCATAATCATCATCCATGTGCCGCAAATAATTGTGATGATCGACCAATACATCTGCTGACCCTTCATACGGCTCACCATGCAGTACCCATCGCGTATACCCCAGATCCATACCGTTCACAAATATATGACGCTCTACTTCATCCAATCCTATCGCACACAAATTTTTACACCCTCGACATGGACACTTAATGTAACCACGACTATCAGCAGAAGCCCGTGCAAAATCAATGAAAGTTCTTACTCCACATGCATAGGGTACGTAATCCTTTCCAAGTCTATCGTCCAGACGCATCCAATTTTTATCCATTTCTAAAAACATCTATATATTAATAACACGTACATTGAAAATTCACATGCATGTCATGCTCCAATTCTCATTACTTTGTTGATAAGGTAGTTGGTCCTATCCCATTCGAGATTATATTCTCCATATTGCACAAATCTCGTCACTCTACTAATTTCTACGTTAGTAGAAATTTCGGCAGCACCTCCCCATAATTCTCCAAGTATACATGTTCAAATATCGGGATTGTCACCCGACGAACAGTATACCCGAAGAACAATGAAGAAGACACCTAAACTTCATATTAAACGTGAAAAGTAGCGAGTAACAAAAATGTGCAATACAGATAATATAATCTCAAACTGTCCACACTGGACAATTCAGGAATCAGTGGACACATAAATGTACACTGACTCCCAAACGGGTCTAAGGGTATTTATGCAATGACACACGCATCTAGCAATATAATCATACAACAATATCTCCATATTTGTTAAACTAAAGAGGGATGGAAGATTATGTGACCCCCTGTTTCGTGTCTTGTACACAACGAGGAGAATGATCTTGAAGAAATGTTGAAATTTTGGTCTAATTACTTAACCGTCACAAACTGTCCGACCTCGACACTCCTCTCAAGGCCGAAGAGACTATGACAGTCAAGCAATTAGACCGAAATTTAGAGATTATAATTGTTATATATAATTTTAAATGTTATTATATAATTTTAATTATTATCATTCTACAATTATAATCTTAATTCTTATACTTAATTTAGTGAGTTATTTACTTATATAGACAATAAGTATATAATTTTTATATAAGAATCTATTTGATCCTTATTTCCTTTCTCTTTAGTTTATAATAAATAAGTATATTTACATATTCAAACTCTACTTATTTAGTAGTTTCAAGACTTTTTTATTGAAGAGTATTTTAAAGGTTATATTATAATTTTAATTATTATCATTCTTAAAATATAACTTTAATTGTTATACTTACACTATCATTCTTAAATTTCAATGGTATTATAATAATTTTAATTATTATAATTCTTAAAGAGTTACTTTTATTTATTATTACTTAATTTAAAATATTATTATCACAATTTTTCAAATCCATATCACAAAAACACATTGTATAAATATCATAAAATTCAAATAAAGACAAGAAATAAAAATTTTTTCTTACCAAACTCAACTCTCTCTTACTCTCCAACTCAACTCTCTCTCTCTCTGTGTTGCGCGCACGGGAGAAGAAAAAATGTTCAATGGCGCTCCCGTGTGCGCACTGCTTAAGTTCTAAAATTATTTGTTTAAACGTTCGAACGTTTAAGTTGTACGTCCGAACGTTAACTTAAACGTTCGAACGTTTAAGTTTTACGTCCGAACGTTATTTGATAAAATGCTCGTAGCGTTCGGACGTTTACAGTACACGTTCGAACGTAATAATATCTTTATAACATAAAATCTAGCGGGAAAGTTCCCGCACTTTAATCATATATGTTCGAATGTATCACAAGTTTTCGTTCGAACGTTTCTAAATTTAGAGATAAACGTTCGAACATTTAACTTAAACGTCCGAACGTTTATTTCATCAAAGTGTTACCATATTTGAGAGTTAAATTTTTCGCACTAATTTAAGTAACGTTCGAATGTTAACATATTTGGTGTTCAGATGTACATAATTTTCTGGTATTTTCATCAAATAACGTTCGAACTCATAGTCTACACGTTCGAACGTCTGAATAATCACACACATACCTTAATCGAGCGGGAAATTTCCCGCTCTTATTTAACGTTCGAACGTTAACTTGAAACGTTCGAACGTACGATTCCTACCATACGAACTTCTTACTTATTTGTAATAATCTAAATATATTCAAACGTAATTCACAAATAATAATTTAAATATTTAAAATTCATATCACAACATACTAGAAAAAACTCACAATATATTCACAAAATAACATGCCACATGTATTAACATATTTTTAAAATTGAGTAAGTAATAAACATGTATTAACAAAGCCTAATGAAAATATATTTCTAATAAGAAACACAATATTTCAAATTCATATCACAACATATTTACAAAAACTCACAAACTATTTACAAACTATACAAATAATAATCACAATATTTCAAGAGTAAGTATAAAATCACAACAATATATTGATAAAGTTTAGAAATATACCTAGCATTCACAATATCCTCTTACAAATCAAAATCTTCCAACTTCCCAAAACAAGCAATCCTTCAAAAAAATACAACACTAACTTATTAGAAATATTCTATAACAAAAACACATTCTATAAATATCATAAAATTAAAATAAAGATAAGAAATAAAAATATTTTCTTACCAAAACTCAACTCTCTCTAACTCTCTAACTCAACTCTCTCTCACACTAACACCCTCTCTCTCTCTCTCTCTCTCTCTCTCTCTCTCTCTCTGTCTCTCTGTCTCTCTCGCTCTCTCTCTCTCGCTCTGTTGCTCGCACGGGAGAAGAAGAAATGATCCGCTTCCTCCCGTGCGCGTACTGATTAATACCGCAAATTATTAGTTTAAACGTTCGAACGTTTAAGTTGTACGTCTGAACGTTATATGCTAAAATTTCACCCGCTCATAACGTTCGGACGTTTACAGTACACGTTCGAACGTACCCTTCTTATTTATATCATAAAATCTAGCGGGAAAGTTCCCGCACTTTCCTCATATATGTTCGAATGTATCACAATTTATCGTTCGAACGTTTGTAAATTTAGAGATAAACGTTCGAACATTTAACTTAAACGTCCGAACGTTTATTTCATCAAAGTGTCACCATATTTCAGAGTTAAATTTTCCGCTCTAATTTAAGTAACGTTCGAACGTTAACATATTTGGTGTTCGGATGTACATAATTTTCTGGTGATTTTCATCAAATAACGTTCGAATGCATAGTCTAAACGTTCGAACGTCTGAATAATCACACACATACCTTAATCGAGCGGGAAATTTCCCGCTCTTATTTAACGTTCGAACGTTAACCTGAAACGTTCGAACGTAATATATAAACTATACCATATATATAAATGAATAATATATATTAAATTGTTACTTATTAAATTCTTTATTATATACTAACTTATACTATAATATGTATCCTACATTTTATATATCTATAACTATATACTACATTGTATAGTATGATAGCATAATACTTTAAATGAGAACATAAATGTATATAATATATAAACTATACCATATATATAAATGAATAATATATATTAAATTGTTACTTATTAAATTCTTTATTATATACTAACTTATACTATAATATGTATTCTACATTTTATATATCTATAACTATATACTACATTGTATAGTATGATAGCATAATACTTTAAATGAGAACATAAATGTATATAATATATAAACTATACCATATATATAAATGAATAATATATATTAAATTGTTACTTATTAAATTCTTTATTATATACTAACTTATACTATAATATGTATTCTACATTTTATATATCTATTTATATCTATATACTACTTATTAAATAATCAATAAACACCATAAGCTCATAAACTATTCACAAAATTCACAAACAATAATCACAATTATTTCAAGAGTAAGCATAAAATCACAACAACATGCATGTATAAACATATTGCTAAACTTTAGAAATATAACAAGCACTCGCAAAAAAACCAATAATCTAATTGTCAATAATATTATATAACATCGTAATCTATAACATAAACATTTATAATATAATATTAAATTGAAAAACGTTCGAACGTAATAATAATTACGTTCGAACGTTATGTGTATATAAGGCCAAAACCGAACGTCGAAACGACATTTCTATTACGTTCATCGTCTACTCCGTTTCACGCCGCCACGCCTCCTTCGCCGCCGCCGTCAACTCCGCCACAACCGTCACTAAAGGTAGGCATTCATCTTTTATTCAAGTAACATGTATTTTTTTGAAATTTGGATTGAGTTTTGTGTTAAACCGGATAAGTGATGCCGGATTTTCAACTTCATTTTCCGGCCACCACGGCTAGTCATTTGCCGAATAGTCACCGTAGAAATATTTCTTGAAGTGTATACTTCATTTCCAAGGTGACATTTCGGTATTTAGAACCGTGTAGAGAAATTTTTGAGATTTCAATAATGGCTAAGTCGACTCAGCCATTCTGCGTCGAAACGTTCGAACGTTTCACCAAGACGTTCGAACGTACGACGTTTAAATTACACAACCGTTACGGCTTCCACGTTCGAACGTTTGATTATAACATCCGAACGTAATGATTTTCTACATTATTCATTCTTCGACGTTCGGACGTCCATATTTATGTTCACACGTAAAACAAATACGTTCGAACGTATTTGTTTTAACGTCCGAACGTACGTCAGCCAATATTTATTTACTGCTTATGTTCGAACGTACATTGTTACATTCGAACGTATTTGTTTTACGTTCGAATGTAAATATATTGACATTATTTTACGTGCGAATGTATAAATAAACATCCGAACGTTTTATCTTTACGTTCGAACGTTATAGATAAAACGTTCGAACGTTACGGCAGAGCATCTTAGAATTAATACAAAAAAATGCATTATTGTAAATAATTTTTTTTTTCCTTTTCTATTTTCAGGATATGGCTCTTCCACTGCATACTAGGAAACGAGGGAGGGAAGGAGCCACGTCGGACACTGCCCGTATTGGAGCTCGTACTGTTATGGTAGAGCGAGAGATCTTAATTAATGAGTTCGATGAACTCTGTTGGCAGCAGACGAACCTGAGAGATGTTAACCTCAGTAGAGGCTGGGGAAATATCTGCACATTGAGGGGGAAGGTATACCCCTCAATGGTTCAAGAATTCTATATGGGGATGTGTGACATGCCTCAGGATGCATCCTCTCACACCGTGACTGTACGCGGTGTTTCCATTGAGGTATCAGCAGATGTCATCGGCGAGCACCTTGGGATTCGTCGAGGAGTGGAGACATTTGCACACTCGACACCCCGTGAGGATGTAGGCACTTCTACATCATCTACTGGTCGGGGATGTGAGCCAGCATCAGCCAGAGATGCAGGCCAGTCAGAGGCTGAGGATACTGGCGTCGAGGCTCGGGATGATGACCGAGACGAGGATTTCTACATCCTCACCGGGAGGGATCGCATGCAGATCGAGCGGAAGAACGCCTTCAACCAGAACCATCTGCTGCATTTCTTCCGCATGTTGCACCTTATTGTTGCAACAAATGTCGATCCTGTGGCTCATAAAACCACATTTAGTCGGCTTCGGGCACAATTTTTGATACGAGTGGCACGTGGAGATCCTATAGATTTGCCATTGCACATCTTTCAGAGGATCCGTTACGAGGCGAGCATCGTCTCCACGGATAATCTCCCATATGGTGTCCTCATCAGCTGACTATTACTTGCACGGGGAGTGCCGACCCAGCCAGAGGACCGGGTCAAAGATCAGATGAGCCCCCTCGACATGACCACGCATCGACGTAGCATTGGACAGGCGAGGGGACGTCAGCCACCCTTGTAGAGGATCTAGTTCCTCCGACGCAGCCTGAGCCAGGTCATGTCGGGAGTAGTAGTCAGCATACGCCGAGTACATCTGCAGGAGATGTGCGGCCTGCTTGGGTTGATGCGGTCATCTCACAGCTGACTGCGCATATCGATCATAAGATCGATCGATCGCTCGAGGCTATATCGGCGTCTGTTGCCGAACTCACCCATCGTGTAACTATCCTCAACGACAAGGTTGATACCTTGACTGAGGAGGTACGGAGTTCGACTTTTGCGGATAACGTTATCATTTGACTGTTAATATCAAATTTTGTATTTTATTTTTAATATTTGTAATGAAAAATATTATTGAATATTTCTATCATTTTTTAATTTCAAATTTAACCTTCTTTGATGTTATATTTTTCAACTTTAATACTAAATCACTGCATTTCAAATATATATAAATCAATAATATATATTTATATATTACAAAGTGTGTATATATAAATATATACAATTCAATTTTTTAGACTTGTTCACAAATTATGCACAATAAAAATCACATAATTTTTAAATTAAAGTCATTTAATTTAAATTTACAATGAACGTTCGAATGTTATTACTTAACGTTCGAACATTGGTGCAAACATTTTACGTTCGAACGTAAAATTAATAACATTCGAACGGTTGCGCCAAAACATTTTACGTTCAAACGTAAACAGACATAATGTTCGAACGTATATGTAACGTTCGAACGCATATTTCCCATACGTTGGAACGTAAAAAAATCTCATTCTATCTTTAGTGACGGTTTCCAGAAACTGTCACAGAAAATACCTTTTAGTGACGGTCTAGAGACCGTCACAATTTCTTAACCGTCACTAAAAACCAATTGTGTTGTAGTGCCACTAACTACATTAATGCAGGAAAACTGGGTAATGCAAGTTATTTCACGCAATGACCTAGCCTAGGGCATGCTGAAAGATTCCAATTTGATAAACTATCATGGAGTTGTCCCGGTTTATCGTTTGCTTATGTAGACTCTAAAATTAAGAATTAGCTCCAATATATAATATATATATATATATATATATATATATATATATATATATACTCTGTCAATATATGACAATTAATTAACTCCCACATGTGAAAGGATCATTTGGTCTTCCCATATGCGGATATTCATGTACTACATTGATATAATAATGCAACAGTAGTAGTCCAGTGCCGGAAATAAAGGGCCGATGATAATGACACATGCACGCAACTCCGAGACAGATTTGAGGTCATAGATGCCTTTCACATGATGGGATGGACTTGAATTAATTAATTACTTAATTAATTATATTTCCCCCCATAATTCCTCTATTCCATGCATGGACTTGCTTCATCGCAGTTGATTGTTTATATCATGGAGATGGTGACGGCCGGGTTGATTTTTTATTAATTATGGGATGATGAATTAGATTAAGATATAATGCCTTAAGGTAGAATCATGCCTTCCTTCCTTGGAAGACCTGATGATAAACTTCATTATAAATTTCAACCTTAAAAGACGCATGCAGGATTGTTAATATAGTATCCCGCCCTGAAATTGATAGAACTTTCATCTAAATTCACGTACGACGTCTACATATCAGGACTGTGCTGGCATGCATGGAAAAATCTCAAACATTAATAGGTCTGGTAATATATAGTATTCAACGCAAATCATGATGCTGTTCGATCTGCAGATTCCGAGGTCTCAACCCGTGACTCCTCGGCCTCCTCCTCCTCGTAGCTAAGACATTAATGATGGGTGAAAAGCTGGTTTATACATATAACTGTATTACCAATATTAATTATCCGTTCATGTGAATCCGAAAGTGATCTTGATAATGCATGGATATTGCTATTTGAAACATGAGCAGAAGATCACGAGACTAATGTTTCCATGGTTAAATATTTCACAAAACTTCAAACCCAACATGGCATGCAAGAGGTCCTTTCTTTTCTAAAGGGAATACTGATCTAATATCATTATCATGGCCGATAAATTTCCAGAGTGATGACGTTCTATCTTCTTCAAGAAGACTGGCGTTAGGTCTGACTTACTATTAATTATAATAACAATAATTTTGTTATCGATCGAATGTTCTAATTAAGCGTAGGAGTTCTAGTACTTCCCCATCTTAATTAATTTGTGACTGATGGCCTTTCAGTACTTGTCGATCGGTTCAATTATGACTTTGTTTATTATTTTGAGAGAGAGAGAGAGAGAGGGCAGAAGGGAGTTCAGGGATTGGCTGGATCCAATAAGAAAGGAAAAAAAAGAAAGAAAATAAAAACATATATTAATTAACATTGAACAAGCCGGCCCAGTGGCGTTAGTTTCCACAAGCATCAGTACTCAGGCATGCACAATTGAGTTTTTCATATTATTTTTCTTTTAGAAGAGAGAAATTCATACATTTTACGTGGTTTTACAAAGAAAATTATTACAAATATAAAGAGATTATATAAAATAAATCTACAAATTAATATAATTTTATAAAATTCGTTAGATCTATTTTATAATAAAAATAAATTTACAATCTAACGTACCACATCAAGCCGTATCAATTTGTATGTTTATTCTCATATAATCACTTTATAACTAAAGTATTATCCTTTTACAAATTCATGATCAATGCTCTAAACAAGGCCTGTTTTGACCCATGGTTTTACTTTGTCCCATGTTTATCCTCTCATTTTTACCACTCGTGAAATTAATGATTAAGAAAATAATTATTAATGAATTAATGTCTTTTTTAAAAAAGAAAAATATTTAAATAATAAAAATTATTTAAAAGAAAAAAATAATAAATGCAGTAGGGCAGCTGAATACTAGCATTGTCCTTATTATATATATATATATGTATATATATATATATATGTATAACGACATTGCTATTAATTTACTAGCTAGCCATCCCCAAAGGTATTGAATGTGAAACGTTCTGCAATTAATAATATCCTTTAATTTTTTAACTTTTTCTGAGACAAAGGCGCGCGCCACTAGCTAGAATTTAATTCGTTCAATTGGCAATAAACAATGAAAATACCTTACATTAATTGATGATGCCATCACATTATTGTACGTACATATTTCATCAAGGATCGAGTTGATTGTAAAAGGAATTAATTAATGGGATCATATGATCAGCGCCAATATTATAATCATCAGTAATATAGTTTGAGCGCAAATATTATATATATATATATATATATGCAATTTACATTTAGCCTTAAAAAGTTAAAACATAAGACCTAATTAATTAAATCTCTTTCCCTAATTACGAGATGGGCTCTGAAATATTATTCAGTAGAACAAAGCTGGATCAAAATCTTGATTCTCGATCCTGAGAAAATTGCACACAAGCTTTTAATCGTGATATCAATATTCATGCATGTATATATTGCTAATTAGTAGCCACATAACGTAAACAAGATGTAATTAACTTTTAATTGCAGATCGAAGTAATTAATTAATTAACTGTTAAGGACGATGCTACTTACTACGACTCACCAACACTTTGTACTTAGATGTGTTAAAGGTGTTTTTTTTTTTAAAGTATTTTTTTGTATATTTTTAAAAAATAAAAAACATATTAATACTTAAAAATAAACAAACACAAATGCTAAAGAAAAAAAATACACTTCATACAAAAAATGGGTAGACTCTGATCCCGGTACGTACTAGTCTACCGTTTTCCAACTGTCAATATTATTTATATATATATATATATATATATATATATATATATATATATATATATTTCCATGATCAGCTTCTTAGCCAAAAAATCTTAAAAAAAAAAAAAAAAAAAAAAAAAAAGGAATGGAAAAACACAGAAAAAATAGCCAGCTAGTCATGTAGTAGTTGTCACTGAAAGGAGAAAACCAGAAAAGGCCGCAATCGAAGACTGGCAAATTAAATATATAGTTCTAGCTAGTCCCTTATTCGATCGATCTCCCCATTAATAAAAGGTCACCATATGCCAACATTGTGCGCCAAACCATTTGAAATGCCCATCATCATTATGATCATGATGTGGCAAAAGTAAATGGACTGTGAGTGGAGATCGATCATTGATCATCTAATTACCAATTAATTATTATTTTTTTAGTTTTATTATTTTAATAAGAGGATCGAAAGAAGTGGAGTCATGTATAAAATCCTCTAAATATAAGCATAATCTCAAAAGAATAATACTCAACAAAGTTAAACTTTAGCCAAACAATAGCTAAAATGCAAACTAAAGTGCAACAATGGGCTCAAGAAATGAACAGTAATTTTAACTTCAGATTATATCACTAGCCAAATTTATTGAGCTAAAGGAGTTGGCCAAATATTATTTTTGGACTAAAATATTATGTTTCCGCTGCTTGCTTCTCTCCCACGCAAGTAGAAATGCATTATTTTTCACTGCTTGCTTCTTCCCCCAGGCCACCGCGATGACTTTTTGAATATGAACTTTCAAGATAATTTCTCTATATATACATATATTAAAATCTTAAGTAAGATTATCAGTTTTGCAATACTTGCTAGCTCAACGAATACAATAGAATATACCCCAGAGGTAAAGTTCGTATTAGTTTTCCAAGTAGCAAAAATTTATAAGTAAAATAAATAAAGAATATCCACTAGAATTAAAATAAAAAATTTACAATTATAAATTACAATTAGAATTAAAATAAATAAACAGTTCAAAATCAATATTTTAATAGAATAGTAAAACATTTGTTGAGCCTGTTATTTGATGTTGTTGAAAAGTGGCTAGCTAAATTTGTAAAAGTGAATTTCTTAGTCAAATCTTGGCCAAAGTATGTTGAGCCCACTATTAGTGCTCTTAGAAGTACTAATAATTGGTTAATTGCTTTCACATTGAGTGTATCATATAGTTTGGAATAAGATTTCTTGAAGTTATTGCTCAAACTAATTATAAATACGTGAAATATTGGATTCCATCTCCAAAAAAATTATACAGTTAATTATTATAAATATTATTGGAACCACTTCATGCATTTATTTACTCTCTCTCTCACTTTAGGCCTCAAAATTCATGCAATCTTTTTCTTTGAGATATGGATCCATCCTTTTTTAAAGGTTCATTACTTCATATTTTCCTGAGCTTTTCTTGATATTTCGTTGTGATCATACGGCCAAATTAATCGTATTCACTGATGAGGACAATCAATCCCAAGATTACGTAGGCCATGCAGAAAATGAAAGATAGAAACCTTTTTTTTTTTTTTTTATCATGTACATGAGAACATGAGTACGAGTAAATAGTAACCCTATCCATGTATTAAAATGACAGAAAACCAGCGGTGCCCAAGAAATAGCTAGCTAGGATGCTTAACCATAAACTTAAGTCCACTAATCAAGCTGTCTCTTATCCTTAGTTGCCTTTTGGAGGGCTGTATCCGAGTTTGGGTTCTTATTTCTTGGCTTATAACAAGAACTCCTTTGAGGACAGAGACTTGGAGGTTGAATAGTGGTGCAAAAGATGATCTAAGAGGTGTGTGGAGAGGGGGCCCGCCACGAGAGAGCCCGACAAAGAGCATCTTTTAATGCAGGGGTTTGCACTCGCGGGTCATAAGATAGTCTTTCTTTCAGTTTCAGAATCAGCAAACTCTCCCGCGCTCCTGCGATACTGGCGCTTTCTGCGTGCATGCGGGTGCGTGTCAGCGCCTCTTACGCGTCTAATTTTACTCTGGATTATGCAGTCAAACCATGCCCACAAGTACCAACCTTACAACCTGTATATATGTTTCCTTCATCATTCTTTCACTTATATATGTATATATATATATCATATGCTCTCCCTCTCTCTATAAGTGGTATATATAGGTTTTAAATCGACATTCAGTTTTGATTCTTTTGAAGAATGTACTTAGGCTTGAGGCAGATTGATCCTGCTAAGTGAGACACAGGCTTAAGTCAAGGTGCCCGGCCCGCCCCGTTCCAAACAACTCTTACTGATCCCCAAAAGGGATAGCACCTTGTGGTAGCACTAGATGTTGCTGATCAGTAACGTTAATGATCACAGTTAACGATTGCAGATCGATATGGTTAACGACATTAAAAAAAAAAATATATATATATATATATATATATATATATATATATATATAATGTCTCTTTGGGTGAAGTACACAAGAGTACGTAATCATTTGGAAACAAATTATGATCGTTTTCCAAAATGGAGACGATACTAGCTAGGGATCATAATCATTAATCAAGCTTAATTGATATGTATATATATATATATATATATATATATATATATGGAAACTATTTTACAAAATAGAATCGGCTTTGCCAAATTTGAATTTTAAATCATATAAAAAACTTGAAATTAAGAAAAAAAAAATCTCAATCTGTATTTTTTAATAAAATAATACTATGATCATGATTTTGGCTGATTGTAAAATATTAGTTCATGTGCGTATCCGTATTATTATTCTTAATCCCAATGCCTACGATGACGAATATTAATGCTTATTTTTGTGGCTCGCGTGGCAGCACACGACTGGAGGGGACATAATTAAATGTGAATATATAATCGCTCAAGAAATGTGAATATGTAGTGATAACAATTTGTTTAATACTATTTATAGAAAAATTTTACTAATCATTCTTACACCACACACATACTTTTATTTTTTTTCCTTAGCAAATATATAGTGTATAGATGATGAATAGAAGAACTCAATTAGTTTAACAAAAATAAAAAGAAAATCAAAATAGATGTGGTATGCAATATAGGCAGCTGGATAGCATATATAACTCTTTATAATTATAAGATACCAACATTTTTGGGGTTGCTTTCACTAAACACAGTTATGAATAATGATATAGTTGTAGAGTGCGCAATTATTACACAATCCTTTTTAAAAAAATAGATCAAGACCATTTTTAAAAAATTAATTTTTTTATGTAATTTTCATATTTACTTAATTTCTTTTTTTAAAAAAAATTGTATAACATTTGTACACTCCAACACTTTAAGATATCGTTTGGATAGTGAGTTGAAATGAGATAAGTTAATATGAAAGTTAAAAATTGAATAAAATATTATTAAAATATTATTTTTAAATATTATTATTATTTTAAAAATTAAAAAGATTAAATTATTTATTAAATTTTACATAAAACTTTGAGAAAATTGAAAATCTCATTTCTCCTGCCATAAAATGGACCAATTCAAAGAACGCAATTGTGGCCCCCTTGGGGCTTGGTTGGTCCGTTGTGTGAATTTAAATTCATCAGTAGTACAAATTAAAGGCGACAAGAAGGACTGACCGACTGACCTGGATTCGCTAGCTCTTCCCGCCCCTTTGGTCATGTACGCTCCGTATACCATGATATTACCATCATGCATTGCCCTAGCTACCAACCAATAGCCAACGAGAATTTCACTTGGGGGTCATGGACCATGACTAGTATAACTCTAACCGAGGGCAACCAAACCCAAGATATATATATATATAGATCAAGTACAGATCAGGAATAGACCCGAAAAGAGCGGGGGGGCAAACACGTGTCTCTTTGCTTACAAAAGCATGTGGACCATAACGTTAAGGTTTAGACACAAGAGGATCAGCATGTGTGGGCATCTAGAAAATTGAAGTACGCACTTCTACCTTGTTTAAATTACTCAACGACCACTGTATATATCATGTGTTTCCTACGTATATACGTACGTTGTTAAAACCTGTTTCTACTGTTTTGATCTCTTCATTATAATTAAATATTAGTTTTGCTTTGTAAATTACTAGCTAAGTGATCATGTGGTCCTAATAATTATAAGGTTACAGCTAGGCAGATTTTTCATATGTTTTTAAAAGTTCTTGATCAGTTCTACCGTTATAATTAATTAAACAATATGCTAAGAGTTGTTGCAAACATGCATTAAATATATAGCTCGTTTATGAGTTTTTGGAACAAAGCATTTGTATATATCTTAAAACATAGAATCCTACGTGGATAACAAAAAACAAATTAGGATGCAGGAGAAGTACTGAGGTTTATAAGCTGAAGATCAAATGAGCTTGGAGATTGTAATTAGGACTTGACTTAGGACCATGCGAAGTTTATAAGAAAGCTTAAAAAATTAATTTCCTCTCGCTCGATCTGATATATATGCAAGAAAGAGAGAGAACGTGGAGTGTTGAATTAAAGATCAAACAAAGGAGGACAGAGAGATAGATAGAGAGAGAGAGAGATGTGGGGACCCATCCACCGCCCATGAGCAAGCAGTCTTACCGAAACCAAACCCATCTCCTGATCTATTTTGTCAATCTAACCCTAACCCAACACTATCCCCTAGAAGAAGATCAGAACCCCAAACTTATCCTTTTCCTCTTCATCTCTCCCAAAACTCTCAACAAGACCACCAGGAGAAACTAAAGCCACACGTACAAAAGCTCCCCTAAAAGATGGTAAGTTCCGCTGAGAATTCGGTGGATGACACCAAAAATCCACTCATTCTCTCCTTTCCGTTGAAGAGCTAGTAATACTTAGTTCATTAAACTAGATAAAGAAACAAGAAAGCAAGCAACAAAGCGAGAAAATTAAAGGGTAACACCCAGAAGTCATCTTATTATTTATTCCCCTTGTGCTCCCACTTTCTTTCTTCTTCTTTGAAATTGTAGAACCTTTACTCCTTGTTTTTTCCATTTCTTGGTCTAATTGTGCTTAGTTTCTATCTAGATTAAGGAAGTGAGGGTTTTGAGATAAGAATAGAAGGTAGAAATTAAAGTACTTAATAACTAATGGATCCAGTTTCAGCACATGGCCATTCTCTTCCCCCTCCTTTCCACACAAGAGATCTTCATGTACACCACCATCAACAACAACAATTTCATCACCAACAACAACAAAATTCAGAAGATGAGCAAAGCGGAAGCAGTGGCCTAAACCGGCCCCAGAAACGAGATCGTGATGAAAACAACAGCAGCAGCAACAACAACATCAATACCAGCGAAGGCAACGAACTCGTCATGGCCCCTGGAGAAGGAGAGATCACAAGGAGACCCCGTGGAAGGCCATCCGGATCCAAGAACAAGCCCAAGCCACCGATCATCATCACACGCGACAGCGCCAATGCTCTACGCACCCATGTAATGGAAATCGGTGATGGGTGTGATATTGTTGAGAGTGTCGCTACCTTTGCAAGGAGACGCCAGAGAGGGGTCTGCATAATGAGTGGGACCGGCACAGTGACTAATGTGACACTGAGGCAGCCGGCCTCACCCGGTGCAATCGTGACTTTACACGGTCGGTTCGAGATCTTATCTCTAGCCGGGTCGTTCTTACCACCACCAGCACCACCTGCTGCGACAGGATTGACTATATATTTAGCAGGAGGACAAGGCCAGGTGGTGGGGGGTAGTGTTGTTGGGACGCTAATTGCATCTGGACCGGTTGTAGTCATGGCGGCCTCCTTTAGTAACGCTGCATATGAAAGGCTTCCTCTAGAAGAGGAGGAAACTCAGGTGCCAATGCAAGATGGTACAATTGGGTCCCCAGGTGCGGTTGGTCAGCAACAGCAGCAGCAGCAGCTTTTGGGAGACGCAAATGCGCCTCTCTTTCATGGCTTACAGCCTAATCTTCTCAACTCCATTCAATTGCCAGCTGAGGCATACTGGGCAACTGGTCGCCCTCCATACTGAAGTGTCATTGAAGGCCCTACCAGGTTTTTCATTCAGCTTTACCAAGATATCACCTGCAACGTCGTAGCTAGGAATGTTTGGTTGTCGAGCATTGCAGGTCTTTATTGTTTCTTCTGTTTAGTTTTTGTCTCGCAATTGATGAATAGATTATGTGTTTACATGAATGATCAAGGACTGTAAACTCATGAATTCCTGGAGTGAGTTTGATGCTATTGAAACAGCAGCTGCAGTAGTACTTTGTTTAGTGCGGTAGAAAAAGATAGAAGCACAAGAAAAAGAGCAGCCAGAAAAATGTAGTAGCTATTATCTCTCATTCTCACCCAAGTACTCACTTGCATCTAGCGACAATAACAATTGTCCCTTCACACATTGAGTAGCCACTCAATTACAAAAGTCCCTTCAATACGCTAGTGAAAATTCCTCAAGTTATCGAGCACTTGTCCGATACATATATAAACCACTTCTCTAGGACTATTTTATGCAAAAAAAAAAAAAGGGCTAGTACTATATATTTTATGTAGCATTTAGCGAGAAAGAGAAAGGTATTATATCACAATATGTATGCTTTTGTAGCCTCATTATTATGAATGATATATCTACCGAGATACCGATAAGAACAAAGGAGGGTTCATTGAACCCGACGGTTTTAATGGGGGTGACATTGCCAAACTGTTTACGAGAAGGAAATGAGGTATGGGCATAGAGTTTACACATAAAAGTTTCTTTCTTTCTAGGGAGTTGTACTGAGGGGTTTACGATATATGGGGACATGAAAATCTTGGGGTGCTGGTTTACAAGTGCACTGTTCTGATATTCAAGCTCCTTTTCGAGGCAAATAACACCACCAAAACACTTCCATTACAAGGCAGGCAACAACAACCACGACAACAAAGTGCCCTCGAGCGTTATGGCCTCTCTCTCTCTCTCTCTCTCTCTCTCTCTCTCTGTTTTAGGGAATCGGGGATTGGCTAAGTCTTCGAAGTTTAAATGGTTCAAGCCGAACCGGGTTCAGATTCTCTGCATGTATTGAAACTCCCTTGTGAAAACATTGCTATATTCTTTTTCTCCAAAAGCTTGCTCTTACAGCCATAAAAAACGTATCCATTCATCATTGAACAGATGATCTCTACGTTCAACTATTGCTTCTGTTGCACAAGCAAGTTTCATTACCTTTTTCTCTCAATGGATTTTGTGTATATAGAGATCAGGTCTGGATCAAGTCAATTACCATGCTTCGTTCTAGTACTGTATAATTAAGTGAGGCATTTTCTCGGTTTTACCTTTGTAGTTTGGTTCTCAGCCTCTTCTTTGTTGTTAATTGTTTTTGTCGCTGTAGCGTATCACAGCGTCATGTAGATCTCTTCTTCCTTCAGAATAATCTCATATTTGGATTTTTTTTTTTCCCGTGTTATACTGTTTTACTTTAGCACTATAGCTCATATTGGTTCTACTCTATCTTTTAGAATCAAGTTCTTTTGCAAATGCATGTTCTTGCTTCACAAAATTAAAGGAATCATCAATTACATGAGTATGAGCTCCCCTTTGTGAATGAAGGGCATGATCTTCTCCTTGAGTACATGTAGGCAACAGCATGATCTTCTTCTGGAATGGCACAATTGGTGATTGCATCAGTGGCATGATCTTCAGGATCAAATGCAGAATCTAATATCAATCGAGATTCCTTCATGATGGTTAACAAACAAGTTCCAAATTTTAATGAACATAGAATCTAGAAATCGCTTGTCTTTGATTGTTACTTATCTTGGGGAGAGCACAGAAATCGCACGTATTTGCCTTTATTTATTTATTTATTTTTGGGCCGGGGAGGCGCATTTGATTGACCATAAAGCTTTGCAGGATGGTGATACCATAGCGCCAATGCAGGACCGTCAAAGTACATTAAAGTGTATATAAAAGCGTATAAAACTTTTTTAAGGATTATTGGATAATACGTACATGCCCAGCAACTGTCATTTTGTATAAGAGACTTGTTCAATTGAGATTTCATGGTAGCGATCATATATATATATATATATATATATAGAGAGAGAGAGAGAGAGAGAGAGAGAGAGAGAAGACAAGTTTGTAGTTTGTACATATCCTCTCTTTTGAACAATATCTATCAAAGACGAACATAAAGTGGATTTTGCTCTATACCCCAGTATGAAGTACTCCCTACTTTAAGATTGATGTCCATGTAATTAAGGCACGAATTGTGCTGGTCTGGAACATATATCTGTGCCATGGGCTTTGACTCCCACCATAACCGAAAAAGAAACTAGGAAAGTACGTACCTGTTTCAGACTGAGTTCGTAGTCTCCCATAAAGACTTTAGTACTCATAAAAAGATTCCCGTTATAGATTATTATTAGATTCCCACTTGTCTATTACGAGAATCGGGTCTAAGTCAAATTTCACTACATCTCAAGTAAGAATAGGAATTATCATCCTTGAGTCGAGGTAACATCAGTCGAACCAGACGCTTATGATCGTTCAGTTGATTAAGGTTGCTCGTAGTGAGGCGATCTCATAAATATTAATGAAAAAATAATGATAGAATAATAAATAGTAATAAAAATTAATAGAACAAGAAGATCATTTTCTTTTTTTCTTTTTTAAAGAAAAGAAAATCCTAATTATTTCATTTACAAATCGAATTTACATGCTAGGTACTGGCTAACACAGATGGTCACGCCTGGGTGATAACACTTTTAATAAGCATGCCCTACTAAGTAGAGGTATCGTGTGTAATCAACTTCATAGGAAAACAACCAAAGCATTCCCTACTAATAACAAAACTTTGGCAAATACAGCTATAAGTATCAAACTCAGAGCATCCTGCTTGTCACCTTGAGAAAGATCAATCCTTGAGCTGGGATCGGTTGTCTATGCACACTTCAGCTGCTTCAGTTATTTCACACGTTCGTCAATGATCTATTCATAGACGCCTCATTTCAGCTTGGAAAGCAGGGCTGGAAGTTAAAGTTCGATGTGCAAGAGTCCTTATGTCCTCCCGAGAACAGTCCCGTGAGATACGAACCAGCTCCCACAAGGCACCTCCGCTGATCATGTCTTTTGCATTTGCTTCTGAAATGTAATCCAAGACTTCTCAGAAATCATTCTATGGTAACACAAATCTTGTTCAAAGACGAGTAGAGAGAGATACCATGTTGTGCTAGGTGACAGAGTGCAAGCTCAATATGACGCCTGATTGGTGAGGCTTCACTGTTCGCATTCTGTACAATCCATGGAAGTGCACCATCCTCAATCAGAAGAGACCTTCCAGTCTTGGTTCCTATATGATAAACAAAACAGTTAAACTTGCGAAAGAGGATGAAAAGGATGATTTAAGTACATGTGGTTCATAAAAAATAACAGGTATCATTTGACACTTTTTACATGTGCAATTTCATCTATAAGGTACAAGAAAACTTAACGAGTAATTCTTAAGAATAAAGACGACTCTCTTGTGTGTCAGTGTATCACATGACAAGCAAAGCAGCAACTAGAACACGAGGAATCTTTACAAGCTTTTCACCTTGCATAGACGCTCTTGACTCGCATTTTGCAAAATTTGCTATTCCACGAGCAACTTGTGCAAGAACATCAGGATGTCTGCATCTGACCATTCCTAGCAATGCTTTGATCCCTCCTTCACCCCTTAGTTTCATCTGTAACTTATCTGGATGATGCAGTAGCATGTACTAGTTAGTGACAGCAAGTCACCGATGTAATTGAAATGAACTTTTCATTGAGTAATTGGACTACTATCACATCCCAAAGGAACAAGCTAGCCCCTAGTTTACATTCAACAACCCATGATGTCCCTCACAGAAAGATGGCTCTACACATAGTTGCAACCTGAAACGCCCAATCTAAACTTCATTCTCTTTTTAAGAACCTCAGAAGACTATCAAGCCTTGATCGGATGAGTAATAAAATTAGGCAAACAGATCACAACAGTGACTGGATACATTTTAATGGTCAGGTGAAGCTGATTTTCTAAATATACAGCCCATCATTGATGACCAAATTTAAGGAAAATGCATCAAAATTATCCTCATAGCATGAGAAAAAAGGGGAAACAAAAATGAATAATTTGAGTATGTCCACATTTTGTAGCAGGAAGAAGCAGTTACCTTCTCTATTTCAACTTATTTTCAAATAAAGTTATCTTTGCATCTGACCTTAATGAAACGTATATATAGCTGATCTCATGAATCCATAAACTATAGTTCTTTTAAATAGGTTATCTAATTTGCTCCAGTTTCCAGCACAATCCATTAACCTTGATCCAATATAAAAATTTGAACTTGTGAGATCTCCTTCATACCTTGTAGCACAATCTAACAAATTTTTCCATAAATCCACATTGGAAGAGATTAGATAGTTTACCATTCCCACAAAGATTTGCAATGGCTCCAGCAACCATCCGAAGCGTTTGAGGATCCTCAGCATTGGCTGCTGTTATCGACAACAGACCAATACCCCTTGACCCATGATGAGCTCCTGATTGGTTTCTGATATGACACAGAGCACATATGAGGAAAATCATGGCCAAAACAAGTAATATTATCAGCCAAGAGTGATATATATTTATAGTAATGTACTTGAAAAGTTTACCATTCATGGCAAGATTGGCGATTGCACCTGCTGCCACTCTATGTATGGTCTCGTTTTCAGAGCTCCTAAGAAGCATCAACAAGGAAGTAAGACCACCAGCTTCTACAATCTTTTCCTGATTTGTTTCTGCATATTGGATGGAATAGGGAAAGCTTTATCATTGCTGGCAAAAGCAATATTGTAGCAAATCTTAAGTGATATTGAAGTGAGAACCATATGTACAGAAAGAGAACTTGGTTCAATACAAAACAATATCATACACAATGTCAAGCACGTATTATGATTTGAAAGAACAAAGTTCTACTTCAATTTCAGCAAAGCATCATAAACAGAGTCAAAATGCATGACAAAAATCACCTTCCTGAACTTTTGCCTTCCAATGGATCACCAAGGAAATCACCCCTAAACCTCCTATAACACTCACATTCCAAAGAGGAACCTCTGCGGAAGAACAGACCCTAAATTCAATTGAAACAAGAAAATACAGACTCGAATAAAATTATAACAAAGGAGAACCCAGCCTTTCCTCACTTACTGACATCAACACCTAGTCCACCTGCTATAACACTTGTCTTTATTAATGACTGCAACGGATAAATTTTTCTACCTTCTCAAGAATTGTTTTTATCTTTTATCTCTATGTCCCACTTCAACTCTTTTTTTTATTATTGGCACCGGGTGTCCAGGAACAACATCCAGACTAATCCCGGTGGTGCACAGACCCTCGGCAAGGAGTTTCCTGCAAGTGCACTTCGGGTAATTCAAGGGAAAAATCCTCCAGTCTGATGGCAGATTGTTTGCACCCAATAGGATTCAAACATTGGACCTTGGAGGGAGTATACCACCAAGACCAAGGCCTTTACCACTTGAGCCAACTCCTAGGGGTTCAATTCAACTCATAGTTATCAGCATTACTTTTACACAAAATTTTATCGCCTTAACCAGTTAAACCAAGAACTTGCACATTGTTGGCACCAATACTTCTAGCAACCCGAATTCCACCAATGGCCAAATGACAAAATAGCAACAATAACAATACCAACAATGCACTTTCTAGCATTGTAAACAAACTCGGCTCGGGGATACTTAAGCTTTGGCCTGATAAATGAAAAACAGCTTGGGCTTGACCCAAAGCTTAAATCAATTTTTGAATGGTTACTTTGATTGAACAAGGTTCAAAGAGCTACTTAACGTGTTTGACATTGTCTTGGCTAGCTAACTAAAGTCAAACAAGCTTCCACTGGAGCTCAAGCTTATTTTAGTTCAAAATCGATGACTTTATAGGTAGTTTGTCTTCTATATCTCAAAATTAGTATAGCTCAACCTTAGCTTGCAAGCTTATAAAATTCTGGACGTTGCGCTTGCTTTTTCCACACATTTCACTGAAATGAAGAATGAATAAACCTGGCAAAAATCATGCCAGACATTTCAAGACGGTGACATCATTTTCTATAGAGATAAAGCCATTCATTTCCCTACTCAAGGGATTATGTCACCTAGGTCCAGAAGGGCCAAACCAAGCAGCTCAAAAGCCCTAGACACTTTGCCATTGATTCCCCTAATTTGAATCATCGTTAAAAGTGTGGCACTTCCTAGAAAAACCCATCTCACGAATCAGAATTCTCAGAATAGTAGTGAAATGATTCAGAATTCAAAAACTGTGTCCAAACGAGATAAATCAACTCTACCCTACATGACGTGTTACAAACTCAGGTCTCAGTAACTAACCCACAGTCTCCCCATTTTAGATGAATTGAAAACACTAAAGCCCGACAAAAGTAAGACACATTATATTGCCTACATTATGCAAGAACTAGAGAAATAAGAATAACTATCAACTGAAAATGTGACGATAACGCAAGACCATATTGCAAGCATATTATGATAGCGGATATCAAAATGATCAGGTGATAAATTAGAAAATAATGCAAGGAAATACAGGCACCTTCAGCAGCTAGATTTGCAACCACTTTCACAGCGTGAATTCGCAAGTCAGCATCTTCAGATTCAAGCAATGACAAAATCTTCTGCAATCCCACTATAAGAATATTGAACTTTATCAGGAAGAAACGCCAAGAAAGTAAACAGAGAATGATTTCAAATGAAAAATAGATGTCAGAACAGGCACTGAATTTACCTTGTTCAAAGAGTTTGGCTATTGAGGCCTTTTCCCCATTTTCCGGCTCTTGCTGTTGAAGTTTAACTTGAGAGAAGAGAGAATCTAGATCACCAGGAACTTTACCAGACCCACCTCTATCAAGTCTTCTTCTTGTCTACAGATCAAGTATTTAATTTATAACTCAAATTTAAAATGCTACTTTTGTAGACGGAGATATGTACCATGAACATACTCTAGTGCCATGGAGAGAGAGAGAGAGAGAGAGAGAGAGAGGGAGAGAGAAAATGACACAAAATATCATGAGTAATTCCCATAAATTGCAAGCTCTCATCATGAGAGTAAATCAGTCCAGAAAGTGTCAAGATAAGATTCACATTGCAATAGATTTTCAAAAAGATCAAAATGAAATCACTATGTGTTGTCTGTAGATACCCCAAATAGCTTAAGTAATCAACTTGCACTAGACTTTCAATACACTATGCTTAGGCTTCCAACCAACAATTAGCAATAGGAAATTGTTGCTGCTTCATTTCAATTCAAAATTTCCTTTACAGGCCTCCTAATCTTCTGCTCATGAATGACAGCAAAATTAAGGCATGGCTTGCTGCTGCCCAGGCTTGCAAAATCAAGGAAACCACGGTATGGAAGGCTCAAATTGTCTGCCCACCATGCTGGTTGCCCCAAACCACCTTTTTTTGCTTCATGTGATGGCTGCAGTGGTTGGCTTGAGCCTTGAATGCATGGTGCAACCAAGGAACAAAAACCAAGAACATGCTTTAAATAGCACATCTTCAACACAGTTCGTGATTTTATCTCAAACAATTACTTGGAATAGAGAAGAAATATTCTTCCTCAAGTAGTAAGATTTTAAATCCCACCTTTTGCAGGAATTGAGGCGCCTTAGGAACTAAGAATCCCAACACTGACTTAATGAAAACCAACTTTCAAAAAATCTTCAAAAGTTTTACATTCAGAGTCCAATTAATAAACAATGAACAAACCCACAAAATTTATGATCCGAGATCACATAACCCAAGTATCAAAGAATTTCTGGCAAGACTATCTTATCAACCCATACTTCATTTCTACCAGATGAGAGAACAAGGCAAGGACTATGATACAAAATTCCAAGGGAGGACGTCAATGGATATCATCCAGACAAAAAGTTAAATTCAAACTAAGCCAGAGCCTTGTAAGTTCCAAATAAAGCATACCTCGTCAGCTTCAAAACTTATTTGAAGCAACTGACTATGCAGTATTGCTATTTCTCCTTCAAGTTTCTCTTTCTGGCGTGCCTCATCTTCCAGCATCTTACGAAGCTTTATGATCTCTGAGTTCCCTGATGCCTATCATACCAAAAGTAGCATTCTACGTAAGATTAAGATACCAAAGATTGGGGAAACGGGGAGAGAGGATGACGACCATAGACAAAGCTGAGAAAATAATTGTTTAGAGATACATAAAACATACCTCTGACCTTTTCCATTGAGCTAGTTGACTTTTAAGACTATTAACTTCCTCCTCAGTAGCCTTCCTAAGAAGACTTTCTTTTTGAAGTAGTTTTTTCAGCTCAGAAACTTCCTCAACAGCAGAGATCTTGGAACTCTGAACCAATTTGAAAATGGAGGAATATCTTAAGAGAAGGTTTCACATGTGCACCATTTATAGGGAAAAAGGGACCAAAAGGATCAAACCATTTGTATTTGTGAATTACAGAATTTAACACCCACAATTTGGAAGACCCCACAGCAATGGACAAGTAAGGCTAATTCAAACCATTAAAGAGCATTCTGAATCTGATAATATGGACCAAAATTTCAAACCTTTGATACTAATGATTTTACTCTCCTACTCTACTAAATAATTTTTAGTTCTTACTACTGCAATGGATGATATGGCCAAGAATGGCATATTTAGAGCCCCCCCCCCCCCCCCCCCCCCCCCCCCCCCCCCCCCCCCCCCCCCCCAAAAAAAAAAAAAAAAATCTTGTCACAAAACACACTCCAGCATAGGCTACAACTGAATGAACATTTTCAAGACTGCTGATATTCCAGGACCATACTAAGTATGCCCCTTTTGCCTTCAACAAGTGCCTCCCCTCAACCATCCCGTCCTTCTAACATAAACCTTCATAAGCCTCTTCATACACAGCAACTTTCCATCAATTTAGTTATGGGGCTTTTGCTTGACTTGATTAACAGTTAAAATGCAGAAAGTAAATATCTTCAAGATATGTAAGAGCCATATAATGCGTAATCTCTGTATGAAGTTCAAATCAAGCTTCAGTTTCAGCTATTCTTCAAAATTTCCAACTCGAGTTGAACCCTAAAATCATTTTTTCATTAAGGGAAATGAAACTTGGGGCAAATTGCAGCTAGCGAAAAGGTCACGAAGGATAATGAAGATAAAATACTATTGATCAAAGAAAGGATAAGGAAGACATATATCCTGGTGTGAAGGCGAAGAGACAAAAATTGTAAGACATGTTATATACACCATTTTTGGCTTCTAAGATGATTATATCTAGCATATAACTAATAACACCATAAACTAAACAAGACAATGAAAATAGCATTAGTAAAAATACCATGCATGTACCTACAGTTTGTTCAATGATAAATGACAAGATATTGAGTTTAAAATAAGATTGCCTCTGTGTTAGATGTCAAAGCAGAGCAATCATCCTCACTTCCAACTGGAACTTTTTCAAAGCCATGTTTTTGCTGATTCTTCACCAATTGCTCTTCAAGTTTCTTTATTGATTCCATATAGTCTCTCTGATATTTTCCTCTTTCGTCCTTCAAAAAGAGAAGGCATGCATGGATTTCAATATGCAATTGGAAAAGCATGATAGTTGCTAAATGAAGTTCAAGTGGCAATTAAACTAACAGATAGCACAAAGTTTCCACTTACAACAACTATTCCCATTAAGAGATTTAAAAATCTCTGGAAGTGGAAGTAAATAGTTTAGCTTTCTCCAAGTTACAAAGTCATGTCAAAATCCAACAGCTTTCTTGAGGGAACAGAATAGATACACGTATAATTGAAAATAAATATAACTTTTAAAGAGGCTATTGTGCATTTTTCTTTAGAGAAGCACCCAAAGATACCAATGACAATGCCTACAGTTATGCGGGAAACTGTAGGGGTAAAGGCCTTGGGCTTGGGGGTATGCTTCCCCCAGGTCTAAGGTTCAAATCCCCTTGGGTGCAAACAATCTCTAGGAGCCATCGGACTGGGGGATTTTCCCCTTGAATTTACCCAAGGTGCACTTGCGAGAAACTCCTTGCCGAGGGCTTGTCCACCCCCGGGATTAGTCAAGACGTTGTTTCTGGACACCCGGTGCTAATAAAAAAAAATGCCTATAGTCATCCCCTCGTACTTGAGATACGAGCCAAGGTACCAGGACAAGCTATTGCAAGTAAATCTCAAGTGGATTAGAACATCAAGATATAACACAATATATACATATTCCACCATAAGCTACAATCACGTAACAAAGAACCTCCCTCCTTCCCACATGTATCCACATGTGCATTTGCAGATGTTGGCACATACGAGATTGAAGATATAGATAAGTAAATTAAGTGATTACCTCCAGTGCATCTTCGTAGTTTCTTTCGACCTCAGAAATACGATTTTGTGCTTCTGTAGTAATTCTTTCAATTTCATTCTCAAAAGCTTTCTGCTGCCTCTCATGTTCTGCAATAAGTTTGTCTAATTGTATGTCTAGCCTTCTAGATAAACTTTTGTAATCAAATTCCTCCTTTAATTTCAGCATATTTTCCACCTTCATTGCCTATGAGATAACAATACAGGAAAGCATCAAGTCAAAACAAACATTATGTGGTCTGAAGTCCCCCATAACTGATTTCTGCCCTGAATCACACAATTGAGGTCCCAGCACACAGGAACATCATGCAGAATATGCTAGTGGTCTGTTATAATGATGCCCATAGAGAAGTTAACTAGTAAGAAAAGAATTTTAGAATGTGAGAGGAAAAAGCACTGATTTTGGAACCCACCCTCTGTCCGAACATTATGGTACTTGCTGTCTCTCCCCGATGGCGTGGGGATGGACCAATAGTAATAACCAGCGAAGTTCTTGCTGTGCCTGTTAAAATTATTCGATTTTAGGTCACATATATAGCAATACCAAATTATGTACCGAATGGTACTTCATAGAATTGGGAGTAAAAAAAAAAAGCATACTGGACATTTGCATGGTACAATGGCACTGCCAAAGATGGAATAATCTGCCAAAAGAAAAAGGTTTCCCGAAACTGTATGTACAGTCGTAGGAATAAAATCACTGTTTTTTTTATAAATCTCATGCCCTAAACAAGGTTTCTTAAGTATAATGATTATATATTTTTTGGGTGTATTATAATAATTACATATTGAGCAAGTGAATCCAGTCTTAAGTGATTCAGTACATAGAGAATCAGCAAGAACTGATGACTCAGAGGTCTTCATCCCAGAATCTGTAACAACATTTTGAACCTCTAGAGATCAGCCACATCTCATTCAGTCATTTAGGGGATGCTTGAGGAATGAGATGAGATAATAGTAGTGAAATGATTGGTGAATAGTAGTGAAATAGTTTGAGTTAAGATGTTTTATGGGGTTTTGGGAAATGAGAGAGAAAAAGTTGAATAACAATATTATAAAGTCAAAATATTATTAGAATATTATTTTTTTTTTTAGGATTTGAAAAGGCTGAATTGTTTTTTGTGTTTTGTTTGGAAGTTTGAGAAAGTTGTAATGATTAGGTAATTGATTAGATGAAAATTTGAAATTGAAAAGTGTATGTTTGAGTGGTGTTTGGATGTTAAGATGTGATGCGATGGGATGAGATGAAACCATTTCAACATCCAAACACCCCCTGAATTTCTACATATCTTAAGGAAGGAAACATGTCCCAAAATCATTTGCTCAAGAATTGAGTTCACCCAAAACACAAAAGGCAAAAGACTTCATATACATGTGATCATACCGCCAAAGGAATCCCTAAGCAATCTTGTAAGCTTTGAATCACGAACAGGAACATGCACACTATTCTCAGCCAGTGCATTAATGCACTTTCCCAATGCACTCAAAGAGAGATTAATAGATTTCGCTTCCTCTAGTGTGTGTCCCTCGCTTCCTGCCACAGAATATATTTATCGAAACAAATATGTGATAGATTGGTTAACACATAGAGAGACACCCCCCCCCCCCCCCCCCCCCCCCCCCCCCCCCCCAAAAAAAAAAAAAAAAAAAGAAAAGAAGAAGCAGAAGGCATTAATTTGTTCTGTGCGCTTCATTTCCCAGAATCCATAAATATGACATCTAAAACTTGGCATATAGTTGTTATTCCACTGGCTGTGAAAATCTTACAAGAGGACTTTATCCGCAACAAAGCACACGTGCAAACTCACAATCACAGAATATAAATCATATTCAGAAACTTGGAACAACTCCCATTCTAGTAGAGTTAAGTGTGCTCCCAGTTTGTTCCCAACTAATCATCATTACAAGTGATTTGTTTGCAATTTTAAACACCATAAGAGAACACCACCGGAGCCAAAAACCTTTATTTTGCATGAATGGTCACTGTCCACACGAATACTATATTTAGTTCTCCTATGTATACTTCCAATGTACTTGGGTAGCACTCCCTGCTCTTTAAATAAAATTCTTTTTTCTAAAAGTTCTTTAATAAAATTCGGTGTCATTACTTAGCAAAAAAAAACTTCTCAACTTGGCTGACCAAAATATCACTCTGAAAGCAAAATATTGAATTATAACTATTAGCTTGTCATAGAGATATACACAAATTTGACACTTGCAAGCCCACATGTCATCGTGAGCAATCCCTACTATAAACTAAGGGAGAGGGAAAACTACCCAGTATAAAGATACAGATTGTAACATGATCTAGCAAAAATTTAAGAACCATAAGGAAGCTGTTAATTCATGAATGAAGAATAGGAACATAAAACAAACAAAAATAAAGAAGTGCCAAGTTATTAGAAGGGAAGAGCACTAATCAAGTCCTATTGTTGTGCTCACATACCTGACTTATCAATACGCTCTGAACCAGCAAGATCAACCACAACTAGTTTTCCCTTCCGAACAATGGCAGGCTTTAACGTTTTCATGTGGGGGTTGTTACCATTTTCACTTGAAAGAGCTGAATGTTTTCCCTTGACAGACCTCTTTACATGTACCTGCAGTATTAGAGTTCTCTGTTAATGCTCAATTAATATAGTAGAAGATTTTTCATATAAGTGTCAATAAGCTCCAAGAAATTTCAAGAGCACAAGCATCACAAAACAAGAAAAGTGCATTTATCTACCATCAGTATAGCATGACTACGAGAAGATTCTGTATTCAATTTAGTGTTTGCAGCAAAGCGGTGAGCTTCCCCTACTCGTAGCAGTTCTACAAAACTTTTCTGGTCCCTGATTTCCACTAGGTTAGCCCCAGGCAGTGAAACATCGCCAGTTTTGGGGTCTTCCACAATAGGAATGTTATCGTTAGCAGGATCAAGAAGGTCCTGTATAGTCTCCATATAAAGCTGCATGTATATGTAACCAAAATGTTAAGCATGAACTTCTAATAGCGTTGGCAGAATGTTTAATGTATACTTCAGCACATGAGATACATTTAAAATGATAATGAAGTCATACATCGATAAACTAGAAAATAAAAATTAAACAACAACCTGAAGATATGAGACAGAGACAGAATCGGTCTCCAAAGAAACATCTGCCAGAATATCCTCCATAGCACGCACCATTATTCCACGAGCAGCTGTGTCTTCCTCTCCAAGTCGTCCAAGAGTATACGTTTTACCAGTACCAGTCTGCCCATATGCCATGATGGTCCCATTGTAACCATCCAGGACACTCTAATACAAAAAGGAATGTCACTTGGAGGAGTTACATAGAAAAAAAAAAAAAGGAACAAGAAACAAACTTGTTCAAATTCATAATGAAGAATATAACACAGCTCCTGCATACTTTCCCGGCTACGAGGCATATGACAGGTGAAAACAAAAGTACTTTAAAAACAAGAAGCACTAGAAAGGCAAGCAGTTGATAACAATTTCAGGTTTCATATGCATAATTCAAATAAGTGAATGATAGTTTTAGATGTAAGGAACAACAAACACAACATTTAGGTAAAAAGAAAAAAGGACACTCAACTCGATAATACGTTCAGGTGCTTCTAACTTGACCCTTCACTTAATCAGAATCCTACATGATCCAATAGTTTTTCCTCATTTCTCTACAACATTCTTTACTCTTGGCTTTTACAATTTTTTTTTTTTTTTCTCAGCTTGGATTTCTCAAATTCAAAATATGCAATATGATATTTCAGAATAAAAAACCAGATTTCAAATGCATATAAGATTAAATGGCAGTCCATCACACGTAATGCACACCTCAACAACGGGCTTTGCCACAACTTCATAAACACGTTTTTGGGATGCAAACTCAGTGAGCACTTCATCAAACTCATAAGTGTCCGAGTCCCAATTGTTCTTTCGAAGTTTTAACCTCTTAAGCTGAAAAGGATCACACAAAATATGAATTACTGTGCCATAAACAGGTAATGAAACCACATAGAAAAAGTATTAATATCAGTTGAGGAGTACCTCTGGCTGTAATTCTACACAATCAGCAAAGTCAGCATCTGCCACCGATTCCTCTGCATTACGTGGTCGCAATCTCACAGCTACTCGAACTCTTCCAGGAACTACCCTCAATATAGAAAATATGTAATGAATAATAAAAAGTCTGTCTGACGAATTAAAAAAACACAGTTTCTTCAAATAGGAAATCTTACTAGCCAATCTTTTGTAATAGTAACAAAGAGAAAAAGGCATAATCTCTTTTCCTTACCAGGGCCGACCTCTTACTCACCTAACCTCAGAGCTCTTTTTTTTTTTTTTTTTATAAGTAAAATGAAAGTTTTATTGATACGAATGAAGTAGCGAAGTAACCTCAGAGCTCTAAAAGGACGCAGAGGGTATAAATGAACAATAAACCAATCAAAAAAATTATCTTTTAATAGTAGTAATTCTTCATTGATAAGCGCAAAGAAAGTAGATGATCGCAAAATCCAATTAAAAATAACGGTAGACATAATGCCGAGTATTTAACAAATTTTTGTTTTATCCCAGTCTGGGACTCCATCAATAACTTATTAACAGGTAAAGGACTTTCGTCCATAACTGCTCAGAAGGTAATCAATACTCGGAAGATTAACTACAATTAGAATTCAATCTTCGGTCCCATCTGCTTAGTATCTAGAAAGTACTTTCCTTGTGCAATTTTGCTTTAAAAAACAAGAGAAGTAACTCGAAATGCAAAACCCGTAATGCCAGTACCTCCCATTGAATTGTGCACAAGTCACATTTCTTAGATACAAAACCTATACGCACCCAAACAAGAGAATTGGTAGCCCAAGATCTCAATCGCCAAGTACAAGAATTTCAAATTCTTCGAGCAGCAATGATAGAAAAAACCGCAAAAACTCACCTCCAGCATCGTCCTTGGCGGCTCCGGTGGCGGCACCGATAGAGCCAGTGCTGATCCGGCGGGTCCCAGAAGAAGACAAAGGCTTGGACTTGACAGAGGTCTTGGGGTTCGAGTTCATAGAGAGAGGCCTATCCACCTTCAGAGAGCTCCTGTGAGTCCCATTTCTGTAACTGCCACCACCTGAAGTGGCCATTGTCAACGAGAACTAGTAAAGCTTCAAATTGGGTCTTCCTACTCGGACCATTGAAGAATAGCTCCTGCTTGGTTGTACAGGGAAAAAAAAATGTAGCGCAAAAATGGAAAATTTCTTGAGAAAATGAAGAATATGAGAAAAAAGACCCAACAAGACCCAAGTGTGAAATCTAAGTTGGAAAAGGTAGATTTTAGTGGAAGGTGGACCTAAATCGTGTAGGATGTGACTCAGAGAAAACCGGACTTTGCTTTGATTTGCTTCCTCAGTTGAAGCGTGGAGGGGAGGGCAGAGAGACAGAGACGAGACTCAAAGAATATTTGACTATTTCTGATCTTACTAAAAAAAGTGGGCCTTTTTTCCCATCTTCTTTCTTTTTTCTGACGTAAAGTACTTACCTGCCATTGCAGATTTAAACACCTGTTCACTTTTCTTTAGGGTAGAGCTGGAAATTGGAACCTTTTTTTGGTTCACGGTTTACCGTCACAAGTAATTGGGTTTCATGGTGTTCGCATTCAATTCCAACTTCCAAGTTTCCAACTGCCGAGTTTGTTGAGTTAATTCTTGTACTGTGTAAACTGTACAGAGACATCATCTATGGATGTATTTACACGTGACATAATATATATATATATATATAACCTAATCTAGAAAAAAAAAAAAAAAAAAAAATCTACGACGTCATCACCTTAAAAATAACAATAAGAGTAACGGTATATTTACAATTTTCTTATAATTATTTTACAATTCATTTTATAATTAACTAATACAATCGTGACACATCATTAAAAAAAAATTCTCAAATTTATAAAATTATCCTCAATTTCAATTAAAATCATTTTCCCACTTGACAATCTAAGGGCAGGTTTGGGGATGGGATGAGACATAAAATTCTCATCTCATCTCATCATTATACATTTTTTAAAGCCTCATACAAAATATAATAAATAATTCAACTTTTTCAAATCTCAATTCATCTTTTTCAAATCCCAATACAATAATAATATTAAAACATAATATTTTAAACTCTCAAACAAAACACAAAATTTTCATCTCACTCTCCAAACCTACCCTACAATCCATTGATCTCTATCGTGATCATTGTCGACAATCCAGAAAGAGGCTAATTAACAAGGAACGTCCATTCAATTGATTGGATATTTGATGCAATAAACTCATGACTACTGTTTCAGTGCAGTATGGGAAAAGGATAATAGCACATATATATAGTTCATATTATTCGTTATCACTCCTCATCAAATGTATTAACTACCATTCTTAAAACCAGACCAAGAAATCATGATCAGACAACCTTGAGCGATGTTTGGGCGAAGTTCAGATGCTAGACGGGCAGTCTTATCTCACAGAGAGAGAGAGAGAGCTTTTGCATAAAGAAGAACTAAAGTGAGTAAAGATGGAGTAGTACTCATTGTACTCGGAATCTATTATTAGTGACACAGAAATATTTGAATTCAAACTATGGAGCCAAAGATAACCTAAGCTCTCCTACGTACCATTTTAAGTTGAGATAAAGGAAGATGGAAAAAGGAAGAGAGAGAAGAGACATGCATGATGAAGGACATATATATATATATATATATAGGAGATTAATTAACGTGGTTAATTCAATTATATATAATAGTTTGTGTCCATAATGGAATTAAGGCCCACACGGCTATATATTTCTTATTCACATCAATCACAAGATGGCTTGGAAGAAAATATCCACTCGTGATTTTATGTCAAGGTTTAAAAAAAATCATACTTAATTGGATAATAACAAATTATTAATGGATAACATGTTAATAAATGTTTTCAATAAGATTGTGTGAGTGTGTGTGTATATATATATATATATATATATATGAGATATATATATATATAGGGACAATATAGTGAATAAATATGGAGTCACGATATGCGCGCCTGAATTATGGTTGCATTACATGTAATGTGAACAAATAAAACAATATAGAATAAGATATACTCTTTATTAAGATAAAATATAATGATTAAAACTGCCTATTTTATTCAATTTATAACCATTTAGGATATATGGTGATTTTACAAGGTACTAGAGCTAGTAGAGATTTTGAATTCGAACTCTTAACTTTTAATTACTCTATCTCCATTTAATTAAAGAGAAATTCTACATAAAAGTTTTGCATCATGCACCTCTACCTAATCAATATGTAATTTATCATTTTTGTCGTTCTATGTTAATGTTTAAATAAAAAAAACAAAAATGATAAATAGGTGTTGGTTAGGTAGATATGTATGGTGAAAGACTTTCTTATAACATTTCTTTTAACTAAACACTACACGTGTTGAGCTCATAGAAGAGAATGGAGTCTGGCCCACACATATAAGAGATTATTAAGACAAAATATAATAATTAAATCTATATTTTTTTATCAATTTAAACTTTTAAGATAAAGGACAATTTCAAACTTTTAACCCTTAAGCTGATGCGTATTTCTTTACTTACATTTTGAAATAGGTCTTATAATCTCTTCAAAAGCCATCTAAAACCAAACTGACATCTGTAAATGACCCCATTCGTCACTCTTTCATTCAAATCTCCCATGATGGAAGTTGTGGGGTCAATAAAAGGGCAATGGGCACCCAATAAGGAGTTCGTTTGACAGACGAATGCCGACTCACTGGGGCAAAAAAAAGGACAGAAGTCCAATGACACAATGCTTATCTTCCCATTCACATACGCCATAATAGTTTTCAACCCTTAAGTTAGTGGTTTAAATAATCATCACTCTAATCCATCATCCATCCTACTAATCACGCGGTAGGTCAGGCTATTGGTAACTTATATTGACATTCAGTTTGTATACACTCATTGAACTGTAGCCAACCATCGAAGATAAGGAGCCTACATCAAGTCCAGAAGACTGTGATGTGCAACATCGGATGGTCGGAGGTTGTTCTGTCGGATCTACCCATATTAGTGGTTAACATGTCCATTTTTGCAGGGCCCTCTTTGTGATATTACTCGACATATGAAAGCAGACTGATGATGTACCGTACAAAACTTGCAACCTAATCAAACCCCTCTCAGGCATATACTATTACATGGAATAACTAGGAATTTTTGTCCAAAATAGAAAATTATGTGACATCCAAATGAACAAAGTGGAAAATGGACCAAGAATTTTGCGAGTGCTCATTGTCCTATATATATGGTCCAAGGAGATCATGGCCGCCATGATGATCAGTATTTATTGAGCAGTCGAATTTTTACATCATGAGATTGGAATGTTCTATATATAAAGTAAATTATTCTTTACCCTTTTAGTTCTAAAGCGTGGGAGCTAGACTAAGAGAAAGGGAGAAAGGGTTCCCTTGGTTTGATAGAGACTTCCATCAATATTCATGGGGAGCTTGATCCACCCTCTCAAGCCATATATGAGCTATCTTTATTATCAATTTTCCCCTCATTTCACTTATTTGTTCAACAAATTAAGATGGATGGAAACGGAACTTGGAAGTCTACTACGAAGTGGAGAAGCCGTAGTGGAGTAGAACACGAAATGGGTTGAAGTTGTGTTTTATTCTAGAAGAGTTATTATTTAATTAGAGTATGAAAAGTTATTATGTCTGTCAGTTGTTTTATTACTTTGAACTAATTCATGTCAATTAAGATTGTTATTTTTATTAGAATATGAGTGAGTTTCTGTGCATGGTCAGGAGTGCATGCAGGCTATAAATACTAGGGTCTGTTGTTTATTTTGAATCATCAGAGAGAATGTAAAACTTGTGGTTTGTTTCAACCCCAAGTGAATCACAATTTATCACTTTTTATTGTACTAAGATCCTGGTTCCATTAGACCAATCAGCATTAAAGAGTTCCAAGCTCAAGCAACTTGTCCAAGCAATCGTGCTACCAGTACATGTCAAATACCTCAGCAATATTATTGTCACATGGTTTCCCCCTTGCATGCTAGCTAGCTGCATCATGAAGTGTAGGCAGTGATTCATGAGTGCTGTCTATATCATACATACCAATTGATCACTCTACATCATGTGATTGAGAGAAAGGAAAATTATTTAGGAAGATTATATAAACATAACAATCAGGTGAACTGCAAACGCCAATTTGGCATGCAGCAGACCATCTTTCTGCAAATTTGGGTGTCGCTCCAAATTTTGTTGCCCATATGTGCATGCGAGGGCCCGGCCACCCTTGAACCATGCACTCCTAAAATAGTAACTCTTGGCACTCCACATGATGATGATGATCATGTGGACAAAGATCAATGTTTGCCTGTACATGATAATTGTTCTCTTCTCCGTTGAAATTATTCAAATGAATGATGTTATGATATTTTTTGATATTGGGGTAGGGTACGTATTATTTATAGTAATTAATCCTCATTGGCCTAAGCGATGGAGAAGGTTCATCCTGCCTATCAACGAAGCTAGGGCCAGATTGCCTTGATCATAGAAATCAAGTAATGAGACGGCAGCGACTTTCTTGACTAGGCCTCGTTTGGTTACGCAGTTTAGATGTGATGAGATGAGATATTTTGTTGAAAGTTGAATAAAATATTATTATAATATAATTTTTATTTTGAGATTTGAAAAAGTTGAATTGTTTATTATATTTTATGTAGGAGTTTGAGAAAATTATAATGATTATATGAGATGAGATAGTTTGATTTTGTGTAACTAAATCAGCTCTAAAAGTGCATGGGACTACTGCATGGAAGAGTCATGCAATTGGCTCCCAAAGTATATATTTGCATTTAGGTACTTTACCCTAAAAGCATATCAAGCTTAAGTTTTGAGAAAAGATTTACTCCAATAATATTCTCTAATTTCAGTTCATCATCAAACTTGTCTCGTCATTTAAATTTTATGCCATTGCTCAGTGGGTTTGTCACCTTATCCATTCTATATATCTACGTCTCTTTATTTTGTTTTCCTTGAACTAATATCACATGCGTATAAACCCACGTCAAGCCCAATGAATTGTCCACATGATCAATACTGAACACGACATACTATTTTGTTTTTTTATTTTCATTTTAAAAAGGATCATCTCTCTCTCCTTCCGACCTCCTACTAATTTGGCCTGTAAATTAAGGGTAATGATATCCTTACCACTCGAGACTATCTGTTTGCTACCTAGATTTTTTTTTTTTTTTTTTCTTTTCATGCGTCCCTTCCTTCTGCCTACTATTGTTAACTCTGCTCATATATCATAGATTTGATTGTCTGCTTTGCCAGAAGCTTTTTGTTCCTCTAAGATATGAAGCTTGTATATTCAAATCGTCCGCTTTATTCAAACGGTATTTTTTCCTCTTGCCCAAAAGAAGTCCATCCCCGCCTTGGCTCAATGCGAAGTGCAAACTCCCATCCCACACTACAAGAAAAAGGCTCTTTTCCAGCAATTTTATATTCATTGTAAAAGAAATCATTGCTAATAGTACTTTATTGGGGCGCAAACAAAGTTGCCATAGCAAATTTGATTTTTATTTCATTGTGAACAGTTTCCAAACTTTTTGCGACGATATTTTTATCTTTATGACGATTTTAGAGTATTTACGATTAAATTCATTTCCAGCGACATAAATTTAGTCGCAAAAAGTGAATTTTACTGTAGGTGGATTTTCTTTGCGGCAATAAAGGGAAAATGCCGTAACTATGAGTTTTTGCAGTGACTGTTTTGTCGCCGCAACATCACTTGTTGGTAAGGGAAGAAAATCTTTTGCGTTGACTATAATCGCCGAAAAAGGTAATGATTTCAAAATTTCCCCTTATATTCCTTCTCCCCCATCCAGATACTTTGTGTTTTATATTCGCGCGTTCATGTCTCTTCTCTCCCTCGTGCTGTGCACTGCCGCCCCTTCCCACACTCTGCCCTACCACGTCGTCGCCGCCTCGCCTAGCAGGTGACTCTCTCTCTCTAGTACTTATCTTTTTAAGTTTATTTTTCATGAATTCCTATCTTTATCAGCCTGATTTTATACAATAGAAATGCTTATACAATGACTGTACAGAGAATTAGGATTTTTACCCGTGGATTGTAGTGTTGTTTGGGGTCTCGTTGATAATTTTAGGTTCTTTTTTATTTTTTATTGCATTTGGTTAGAGATTAATCTTGATTTTAGGTTTTTTTATTTTATTTTAAGGAATATGCTTAGCATTTCTTTAACTTTTCATGCTGTGATTTATTTGGTTTGTCACATAGAGGTAGTGTGAACTGACATGGTATTCATCTCCTCTCTTTTTCTTTTTTGTATTTTCCAGTCATCTCCTGTAAAACAATAAATCATTTGAAAATATATTCAATTAAATGTAGCCATAGACTAGTGGTGCTTACAGGCAAATGTAGCCAAATGACCCAGTACTTTGCATCTTTTCTGTCCCATGATGAAGCTTTCAAGCTCATAATGATGGATGGTTGAATCATAGTTGTGGTGCCAAAGGAACTACAGAACATCAGGTGTTACTATAAATTTTGGGTTTTTTATTTAAGTTGCAACCACAAAATGCATACATGAAGTACCTGGGTTGAGGTAAAATATTGTAAAAGATGCAGCTTTTATCACTCACATGCGTTTTCAAGTAATGAAAGGTAGGACTTGGAGCATTTTTTTTTTTTTAATTGACATTTTGCTGATCTGTCAAATATTAGGAGCATAAAGTACTTTGATTGAATTTACTAGCAAATTGCAATCAGACAGGATAGAAAAAGGAAAGTGGGAGTAAGACTGGGACACATCAAAAAGGATGGGCCGGGAGAGATTGACTGCTTGTTTAGAGATGTAAACAAGCTGAGTATCAATTTAATATTTGATGATTCAAGCTCAGTTTGATTATACTAGAGTCAAGCTAAAGTAGAGCTCTAGCTAGTTTTGCAATTTGCTAGCTTGCGTGTTGGTGGATCTTAAGCATTTTATTTATTAATTCAAATACATTTATCATCTATTTCCATGACTTTCCTCATTTTACTTTGTGGATGAAATTTGTTGTAGTAGTAACATATTCTGAAATTTTCCTTTTAATGAATGATTTAGGAAGTGGTCAGACCCAACAAGTGTATATCCAAGCCAGAGTTTAAGCAACTTTTACTGCACTCTGAACTTGTTTATGCAAGTATCTCTTCGGATTCCTTCATGTTAGTAAAAAGACGTTATTTCTTTAAAGCATGAATTGCCTGGGTTTTAGGAATTTTAACGTTTCATCTTTAACAAATTAATCACTTTGGTTAATGATGGGGGAAGTCCATTTTTACTTATTATGTATGCTAGACATTATTATTTTTATTTGTATCCTCAATAAGATAGACTTCATTAGTTCGAACATAACAAGAAAATAGTTCCTTCCCTTGCTAAACCTCTGCAGCTACTGAAGTTGAAAAATGAGACATTGTTTAAACACTCTTCTCTTCAAAAAACCAAAACTACTTCCTTCCTCTATTAAGCCTCTGCAGGTGGTAATTATTTCTTCCCCAGGATTTCCTTTTATTGCATGTCTACAGCTAAAGTACGGAATAAAATTAATGGTTATTGTTGTTCATTTCCTTTGTGTCATTGTCATTTCCTTCTCTTTTCTTTCTTCTCAGTAAATATAAGTATTTATGATGCAGCTGTATTTTTTATTGACATTGTTATATCAGTTTTGTTTGCTAGTGTAATAGTATAATAGATTTGTGAACTTATTTGTTATCGACTGGTCAAGATATAAAATTAGTACTTGCATTGGGTTTTCCTATTATGATGTGCTTGCCTTCTTGACCTGCCTTTGCCTGTTCTAAGTAAACCATCAAATTAATAGTTGGAGAAGTTTTTCTATCTCTCTGCCTTTGCACGCTCTCAGTAAACCATCAAAACAATGTGCTTGAATTAGGATTCTTTGCTTTACTCATCGTTAGCAGTTTATTTTGCAGGATTTTCTTGGACTAGTTGAGAAGTTTCTCTCTCCAGTAGATATGACATCCAGTTAACTGTTGGTGATACTATTATGGTGAGCATTGCTTTTCATCCCAAGTTTGTTCTCTCTTAGTACATCACTGATAGTCCAAGCAAATTTGTTGAACTCTTTCCCAAGAGAACTCTGTTTTTGGTTAACGTGGTTGTTACTTGTTTGTTATGAGTTGATACCTAGAGTCATATATATTTCAGTTTTCAAGTATATCTTTAATGTTTTCTTGTGTCACATATATTCTAATTATTGTACTATTAGTATTTTTTTGTCTTTCCTTTTTAATCTCCTCCGCTTAGTGTATTTATAATGTATTGTTCAAATCCTATGTGTTTTAGGCTATAACAGCCATACAGTTTTACTAGTATTTTTTTAACTATTTTCGATGAATATTAGTCGTCGAAATATCCCAATTTCAACCATTTTTGTTAACGCCACAAATAGGAGAAATGCTTTTTGCGACGAAATATATTCGCCAGTAATCATCTTTCCCAACGATGATATCACCAACCGTACGGATTTTTCCTGGCGTTTGTATGAACTATTTGCGGCAATTTCAAGCCGCTGGAAATAACATTTATTTTCAACAATTATTGCAAATCGTTGCTAAAAGACAGTTGTAACCCTTCTTTGGCATCCAATGTGCGACGAATGTGAAATCGATGGAAAAGGCTATTTGCGGCATTTTTTACATTTTTTTGCGACTAATATTTGGGTTGGAAAATGACCTTTTTCTTGTAGTGTCAACGGCGGCAAAACAAGATGGGTAGTCTCTTGCACGTGAACTCTCTCTCTCTCTCTCCATACTCTCTCTCTTTCAGAATAAAATCTTTACGTTTCGTTTTTCGTAGCCAACCACCATTCAACGGCGCCAGCCCAAGAGAAATCACTTTGAATGTTTTCCTTCTAAAACTCCCGAAGTAGTCGTTGCTAAATCAACAAGTAACTTTCCTTCTAATATTGAATGGCTACTGATCAAATAAGACATATAGAATGCCATTTCCAAAAACTTCATTTAGACCATGTCATGTGAAAGAGCGATATAGATTATAGACTGGGTCTCCAAATTATGGAAATTCATCTAAGTACTTATATATATATATATATATATATATATATAAATTTTGGCCATTATTATCGGTGTGGCGATGTGTGTATCTTTCAACTAGTACTTGTGGTGATCTTTAGTTTACATACAAATTCCTCTACATTTAAAGTAATTTTATGACAGAATTTTTGTTAGAGACGAAAATGTTAGGTCTAAGAACAAAAATGAAATGTTAGGCCATGATAATTAACATCATGGTCTAATCTAGCATGTCATATTGAAGAGGAACATGTAGAAAATGCAAATTTATTATTAGAATCAAATTTGTCTGCTACATTATTTTGAATATTTATTTCAAACAAACCATCACTCACATAACATTTCTCCACAAATAACCCATATTTAGTTACAATAATTTTATTGGATTGAAATAATAATGTGTAGCCTACCCCACTAAGTAAAGATCCACTAATTAGGTTTTTCCTCGCCTCTAGTATGTAAAATACTTCTTCTAAAGGAAGAGTATTTCCATACATTAATTTGAGTACAATTTTTTCTACTCCAAATACTTGTGCAGAGGTGGAGTTACCCATCATCACTTTCATGCCGCTTGTATCCTAATATGTTGAAAAAATATTTTGCGGTTAGAAGTGACATGTACATTGGCTCATGTGTCTACTATCCAATCAATAGCATCACAAGCCAAATAAACTTGGGGACTTATGGTTACATACTGTTCATCTGTTCCAACGAAGTCGGTCCCGAAAAGCACCATATGAGCGTGTGGGTTAGGCGATTTTGGTTGTTCATTGCATTGATTTTTCCTCTTTTTATAGCAACAATTTTTTGCCAAGTGATCCAGTTTGTTACAGTTAAAACAAATGGATCTCTTATCATTTTTGTTGATAAAGGACTTTAGTTTCAAATTATTCCCATAATTAATTTTACCTTTATTGAATTAAGACTTCTGATGTAATAGGTTCTTATGTGTTTTATGGCCTTCTACAATATTTGTTTTAGACTGAAAATCAGAAACTAATGGTGGGATAGGATCATTTTTGAAGTGTTGTTCTTGAATCCTAATGGCAAAGATCAGGGTTTCCATGGTCATATCTTCAGTTTTATATTTAAGAGATAAGTCAAAATTCTTTCATGGAGGAGGCAACTTGTCTATCATACAAGCAACTTGGAGACGTTCGGTAATACTCATTCCCCTTTGGCCCAATTCATGGTAAATGATAGTTAACTCATGAGCTTGCTCTACCACAGATTTGAAATCATCCATCTTGAAACCAAGAAATTGGCTTGCGGTGTACTTATCTATTTTGGCATCTTGTACACCATATTTCTTATCAAGAGCATTCCAAATATCTTTGGCATATTTAATGTGTATGTAAACATAAAAAAGTGTATCACTTAAATGATTTAAAATCCTACATCTACACAAATTATCTTTTTCTACATACGTTTGCAATTCAATAGTACGTGTGGGCTCATTAAATCATCAGAATGAGGATTATTTTCAATAACAAAATATAATCCAAGCATTGTAAGAAAGATTTTCATCTTTTCTTGCCAACGCTTAAAATTGACTCCTCCAAATTTCTCGGGTGCAATAGGTTCGTTTAAAGTCATGGTGACAACCAATCAATTAAAACACACCTCTAGTTTAACAAAGAGGTTATACTCTAAGATTGTTAGGAAATATTTTGAAACGCTTTGTAAACTAAAAAATATGTAAAATAACAAGAATAAATTAGAAAGAGAGAACCTGTTGTTAAGGCACGTTGTGATAGATGTTTTCCTTAGAGTAGATTTTGTCGCCTCTAATTATAAACATGCACTAGGCTTCTTGATAGTCTACTCCTAAGATACAATATCGGTTCCCGTTAATCTCCTCGTCAGTGCACACAAAAGGAGATTCTCGAACCCGATATAAAATAACCAAAGCCAAAAGAAAGAAAGACAAAAAGAAGGATAAAATGTTTCTCTAATTTTTGTAGAGAATTTGGAGTTAATGAATTTGTAAGTGGGGTTCCCTATTTATAGAGAATGAAATGACACTTGTGAAAAGTCACAACTATAATGAAATAGTACTTGTGAAAAATCATATCATATAAATGAAATGGTATATGTGAAAAGTCACATCACATAAATGAAATGGTACTTGTGAAAAGTCACAACTTATATAAATGAAAAGGTATTTATGAAAAGCCACAACTAAAATGAATGAATACTTTTGAGAAGTCACAACTTCTCAAATATTAGAGAATATATTGAAAATATTTTTAATTCACCAAATGACACAACCCTTTATTTGGTTGGGAAGCGGTTAAGGCTCATATCTCCAAGAGGCATACATTAGTTTAAGTTACTAAGACACATTTTTATTTAAATCTAGACAACCGAACTGATACATTGAATAATAGTAATAGTTTACATCATTTTTACTTTATATCAAATATTTTAATCATTTCTAAGTTTTAAAACCAACACTTTACCCCATAGGAGATTAATATGTAGTATTCCCCTCGTTTCATGGTTTATATATCCTCCAAGAGCGCTTATTCTCCATCAATTGCGATAATGCTGCATCTAAGAGCCTATTCGTGTGCAGCCAACTCGGATTAAGGAAATTTTAGTGTAGTGCTTGATAAACTTTCGATGCCCGCATAATGTGCTTCTAGCTAAGCAGCCAATCCAATCCCATTAAAGGATATTTAACCCTTAGGGCGGATCCTCCTCTCTCTACTTGGATTAAAAGGAGTCTCATTCCTTTGGCAAACTTTGGCAAAGGAAAATCAATGTGAATTGCAGTGAGAAATATAACTTATAGTTTTAAGATTTATAGCTTATAACTTAAGTAATAAGTTCTACTATTAAAACGTTATTTACTGTTTAGTAACTATATATTTAAAACACTTTTAAACATGTTAACATTTGTTTGAAAATAAATTTAAAAAGTTTTTTATGATGTAAAAATTACGATTATTTGAATTTTAAAAATTATAACCATATCCTTGAAATTTTAAAAGTTGTAACTATTTAAAAATTGTATGAGTATTTTCATCCATTAACAATTTTTTAAAAAATTCAAATTATGTTTCGCGTTATCCGAAAAATCATGTTTGAGGAAAAGTATCAAAATGATGATTTTCCTCAAATATACTTTTTAGCTTATTTAAGATTAAAAGTGCTTTAATATATAACACTCAAAAAAATTCTTCATTACAGAGCTTTTAAGGTTATTCAAATACTTTTACTCCTAACGCAACCTCAAACAAGCTCTTACTCGGCAAACCATGTGTCTCGTTTGTTTTTACAATTTCTTTCAACTCATTATTACAATTTTTTTAAATTTTCACACAAAATAAAATAAATAATTCAATTTTTTTAAATCTCAAAACAAAAATATATTAAAAAAAATATTTTAATAATATTTTACTTAACTTTTAACTCTACTTTCAATTCATTTCATTTTTATTTCATCAAACAAACGAGATTAACTGTAGATGTTGTTGAGTTGGTGCTTAGTCACTGTAGTTGGATAGTTATTTGATTTGATCCGATTGAAACTCCAAGAAAGATTTGTTTTTTTCTTTCCTGTGTACTGCCCACCTAAAGTAGATGTAGTGCGTGCCTGCTAGAGAGGGTCTCCTTAGAGCAGCGGGGGCCGTGTTTCGGGACTTGTTTGATGCCTATCAGAGTACGTGCATCTTTAGGATTTGATGAAAAATGTAACTTATAATTTTTAGATTTATAATTTATAACTTAAATAATAAAATCTATAATTTAAAAGTTATTTACTATTTAATAAATATGTATTTAAAGCATTTTTTTAAATTAGTTACATTCATTTTTTAAAAATATATAGTTATCGGTTGGAGTTTTTCTATAAAAACTTCAATTTGGTGTTTTTTAAAAAAGTAGATTTTCAATTTTTTTAAATGATTAAAGTATTTTTTATAAATTTATCAAACATGTCATTTTTTCTTTAAAATAACTTTAAAATAGTTAAAAACACTTTTTAAACTTTCAAACTTAACCCTAAACAGGCTCTACATTTGATACCTGGCATGCGCAGAAAAATTGATTATTATACCTAATAAGAATAGTCATAAAGGTCTGTTTGAAATTTCGTCAGAATTCTTAAAAAGTATTTAGAAGCTCTTTAATAATAATAATAATAATAAAATAAAAAGAAAAAAAAGGCTATTTAAGGGTTTGTACGGAGTTCTTTAAAAATCTTAAAAAGTGCTTAAATAACATTAAAAGCTCTTTAATAGAAAAAATAAATTATTTAAGTGTTACATATTAAAATATTTTTTAATATCAAATAAGCCAAAAAGCAGGTTTGAGAAAAAATATTATTTTGATGCTTTTCCTCAAACGTGCTTTTCCAGACAATACTGAATGTAATTAATTTTTTAATAGTAAAACTTATTACTTAAGTTATAAGCTATATTTTTCACCGCAATTTCAAATATGCAACTATTAAAAAGTTATTTAATATTTGGTAACCATATATTAAAACACTTTCAAACACGTTACATTTATTTGGAAAAAAATTGAAAAAGTGTTTTCTGAGATAGAAATGACGATTATTTGAATTTTTAAAAATTATGATCATATTCTTAAAAGTTTGAAAATTGTAATTATCTGAAAATTGTATGGGTATTTTCGTCTATTGACAGTCTTTTTAAAATTTAAATTACGTTTCGGATTATCCAGAAAAGTGCTTTAATATGTAACACCCAAACAACCTAATTTGTATATTAAAGAGCTTTTAAGGTTATTTAAGAACTTTTTAAAACTTCTACCACAACCCCAAACAAGCCTTAAGTATTACTTATTAAAGTACTTTTTAATCTCAAATAAGCTAAAAATACATTTGAGAACAAATATCATTTTAATGTTTTTTCTCAAACGTATTTGTCCGAATAATTCGAAATATAATTCAAATTTTAAAAAGACTGTCAATAGTCGAAAATACTATCTCAAATTTTTAAAGATATGATCATAATCTTTAAAAAATAAAATGATAGACATTTCAACTTCAAAAAATACTTTTTAATTTATTTCCAAACAAATATAACATGTTTGAAAGTGCTTTAATCATAAGGTTACCAAATAGTAAATAATTTTTTAATAGTAGAACTTATTACTTAAGTTATAAGCTATAAGCCCTAAAGTTATAAGCTATATTTTCTATTGCAATCTAAACATACACTTATAGCTTATAACTTAAATAATAAGTTTTTCTATTAAAAATTTATTTATTATTTGGTAACTATATATTTAAAGCATTATCAAATACATTACGTTTGTTTAGAAACAAATTAAAAAAGTATTTTCTATGGTAAAAATGACGATTATTTGAATTTTTAAAAATTATGACCATATCATTGAAAGTTTGAAAATTGTAATTATCTAAAAATTGTATGGGTATTTTTGTCTATTAACGATCCTTTTAAAATTAGAATTACGTTCCACATAATCCAGAAAAGTACATTTCTTTTAGCTTATTTGAGATTAAAAGTGTTTTAATATGTAACACCCAAACAACCTAATGGTTCTATTAAATAGTTTTTAAGGCTATTTTAAGCAATTTTTAAGACTCCTACTGCAATCCTAAACAAGTCCTAAGTGAGAAATATAGATTATACCTTCAAAGCTTATACCTTATAACTTCATTTGGAATTGCAGTGAAAATTATAACTTATTGTTTTAGGACTTATAACTTAAGTAATAAGTTCTACTATTATTAATAAAATTGGAGAGGGATCACTCTTGGACAGGTGACCCTAACTCTTTTTAAAAAAAAAAAAAAAAAATTCTACTATTAGAAATTTATTTACTGTTTAGTAACTATATATTTAAAACACTTTCAAACATATTACATTTGTTTAAAAACAAATTAAAAAAAAAAGTAATTTTTGAGATAGGAATGCATAAAAGATCATTTAACTTTTTAAAGATTATAACCATAGCTTTCAAAGTTTAAAATTTATAATTATCTGAAAGTTGTACAGATATTTTTATCTATTGACAGCCTTTTCAAAATTAAAACTACATTGCACATTATCCAAAAAAACACATTCGAGGAAAAGCATCACAACTTACTTTTCAACTTATTTGAAATTAAAAAAGACTTTAATATATAACACCCAAATAATCTAATTTTTCCATTAAAATAACTTTCAAGATTATTTAAACATTTTTCAAGACTCCTAAAATCCCAAAAAGGCCCTTAATTCTCCCATCCCTCCAAAATTAATCTTGTATTGAACACATTTTGACGATTTATAGTTTGCATAATTGCAATATATATTATGAATAATACTACTTACAGTCTCCATTTGGAACTACTAATACAAATCTGGTTAATTTTATCTTTAAAAACTTTTTAACATTACAATAATATCCCTTTCAAATTACAATAATTTCCATTTAGTGAAATACATTAATGGGTCTACACAACCAGTTCTCACTTGGGAACCGCAAATAAAATTTTTCACATCATTCTCATAAACCTTATCAACCATTCAAGGCGATATTTACTAAAAGGGTTCTACAAAACTTCATTGTGGTGTACAAACACTTTTAAGCGCCAAAATATAATGCCCCAGATAGCCATGAGATGATAGTACTAGTTCATGATATACAGTGGCTTTTAGAAACATTCATTTATGAATTGTATGGACAGCGATAACAACGGTAAAGCAAAGCTATTCAAGAACGATATACACACATTGTACGTCTGAATGACCAAGTGGGTTCTGGCACGCATATTAAACCCCTGATCCCTGAAATCTTATACCCTAAACACACGATTAACATCCTCTACAATTTCTTGACAAAGAACTTTCACAATGATTCAGAGAGATAGATACAGTGTATGAAACTAAACATTAATTACAATGCAATTTACATGCAGTGTTTATATTTTGAGCTAGAAAATTATAGGGTAGCCTGATCCTGAAGCTAGACCATTCCCTTTATAAAGAAGAGTTGTTCTGTAAAGCCACATATTGATATGGAAAAATACCAGGAACACCCAGCACTTCGAAAAAGTAGAGCATATACAATGTAATTGTTGCACCAATATAGATGGGAAAGATATAATTATATAGCATAAAGACACGAAATGCGGTAAAGATTCTTATCAAGTACCAAAAGAAGAATGCCAAACAATAAGAAGCAAAGTGCAACTAACAATTTGGTGATCCACTTTTTATTATGAAATCATCCAACCAACCCACCACCAAACCACGAGCCATTCATTCATCAGCACCAAGCAAAACACCATCCCCACTCGCCCCTTACCAAATTCGACCCACGACCAGAGTAGAGAAAAGATTCAGATTTCAGATTTCAGATTTCAGAACCTATCGACCTTATCGGCCTTGACCAAAGGATTAGCCTTGGCAATGGCGTCACGACCCAGGGCTTTGAAGTCAAACGTACAGTCGTGCTTCTCCGGGTACCGGTGGACCCCACAGAAGGTACTCTCGCACTTGCACCTGAACCCAGTCAGACCCACCTTCTTGTTACAGGTGAGGCACCGGCTCGCCACCTTTGGCGGCTGCGCTTCACGATCACCAACAGCTCCCGAAACCGACGAAGTTGACGGAGACGTCGAGGAAGAGGTCACCAAGACGAGGCTGTCCGCGGAAGAACCGGACAGTGGGGCCGCCTGATGATTGTCTGGTTGCGTCGGCGTAGGGTTGAAAGATTTCTCCATGGCGACTTTCGCCGAAGCCGCTTGCTCCTCTTTCATGCGGTAGTCTCTGTAGCACTTGGAGCAGAGGTTCATAGTCGCCGCGTTGCCGAAGAAGCCGCAGTTGTTGGCGCAGAACTTCGGCTCCGATGGCTGGTAGCTCGTTCCGTCGTTCTGTTCAGAACCCATCTCTGATCGTCCCTCGCAATTCGACTTCCTTCGATTGAAAACAAAATACACAAACCAAGGGTCAGGTCCAACGAATCGTGTATTCTACTGGAATTTTTTTTTTTGTGCAGTCAAAGAGAAACGACGTTGTTATTGTTGTCGTCGTTGTGTGCGTGGAGATCGATGGCTCTCGGGGAATTATATAAGGTTTCGCCCTTTCGTTACTCAAGACTCCCTGGATCTACCGGAGTTCGTTATACGAATTGACTAATCTACCCTCTACTAAATCGCCAACAGTTTAACCTTTTAACTTGGGCGTTAAAAATACCGTGACCTCCTAATAAATTATAAAACTCGTGGGAATTCAGAAAGTCCACGAAAGTGGAGGACAAAATTGTACACGCATGAGTCTATTTCAAATCGGAAAAGACGAAGTTGACCTCGATAAATTTGTTTTTCAAGTTCTATAAGGAGGGTAGTTTCGGTATTTAGATCAACCTCAAGGTCCGTGTTCACAGCGGAAGAACCATCTCGGAGGCTCCTTGGAGAATCTAGAATGACCACATCCGTTGTATATTTTTTTACAAAACTCGATCTGGACCGTTCAAATCATCCAATTTTGTCGTCAGAATTAGTTCTAAGGCGATCGAACGGCAACAATGAACTCCAGCACACTAACTTTCGTCATCGATGAACAACCAGAGGTCCAGATTCCAGAACCCAGAACAAAAAATAAAAAATAAAACAAAAGAAAAACACCAAACAAAAATCTTCTTTCTCATCGATGAAAACCTAGGTACGTGGAACTCAAAAACGTATAAAAATCCAATTTTTTTTAATTTATTTCGTGAACAAACACTCGGATCTGTTTCTTTACGCCCTCAAATCGGAAAGAGAGGCGAAAGGAAAATCGATTAATCCAAAACTCAAAACAGAAAAGTTCGGGGAAAGGATGAAGAGAAATTCTCGTACCTTATTTCAATCGGAAATTCCCAAACCCTCGTTCTGTCTGGTTGGCTTTCTCTTCGACTCTTCGGATTTGAAATTTTACGGTATATAGAAGAATTGATAGAATAATGGAGGATTGGTGACTCGGTTATCAAGGAAAAAGAAAAAAGGAATCCTGAGCAATAGAACAAGATGAGCTCTGAGGATTAAGGAAATTGTCGGAAGAGGCAACCCCTGTTTTTATATTTCCAGGGCACGCCCCTGTTTTCATGTCGGTGTTAACTCAGGTACAAGAGGAACCAATCGAAAAAAAATATATATTATGTCTAAACGAATGCTAGCTGTCAGATGGAGTTGCAATGTTATCATGACGTAGGATCTACGATTAGGCTTGGTTGTAGAGCCCCGAATGACTAATTGGATAAATCTAATTGGTCCATTTCAAATAATTATAAAGTTGCTTTTTCTATCTTCTCTTTCTATTTTCTGTGGTCTTTTCGCTCACCCAAAGCTTGGTGAGCAAGCCACTTCCAAGGACAACCCGGTTCAGCAATAACAAAGCCGGTGGGGTCCCAGGGACCAATCCGGCTTTTTAGTTTTTTTGTCCCCCAACTTTTTGAATTTTTATAATATATATATTTTTAGTCTTATACAGGTTGTTTTCGTATAAAATATAATAAGTAATTTTTAAAATAATAATAATATTAAAAAATAATATTTTATTCAATTTATTTAAAATCATTTCATTTCATATCATTGTTTAAATCACGTTAAGATTGATTTAATTATATAAAATTAAATTATATAATCTTATATAATTATTATAAATTTTTAAAATCTACATATAAAATATCATAAATAATTTAATTTTTTTAAATTTTAAAATAAAAATTATATTAAAAATTATATTATAATAATATTTTATTTAATTTTAAAGAAAATATTTCACCCATCTGGAATGGCATGGTAGAAGTTTTGGAATTGGAATACGTACGCCTGTAGACCAAGCAAGCAAAACTCTCCCATCCACACTCCCTTCAGGGCGAAGGGTGGAGATTCGTTGCTCCCCTTGGTCCGAGAAATAGACAACACATGCCCCTTTTTTTTAATTAATTTTGTATAAATATTTTACAGTTTGATTATGTTTTTTTTTTTAATAAAAATAATGTTAGAATTATGCAAACTTGATTATGTTTTTTTATATTGATTAAATTTTACAGCTTGATTATGTTTTTTTATAGGTGTTTGGCTTTAATGCTCATTTTATTAGGAATTAATTTTTGTTTATCTACTCTATAAATATTACAATACATGCGAGATTAGAGGTCTTCAATCATTTTCTAGATTTAATTTTATTCAATGTCGATCTTCTTGTTATAATATCTACTCTAATAAATATTTCAAAACAATCCAACAAATTTATTATTCCAATCCAAAGACTGCCAAATTTACAACTATATCAATTATATTCGATATATTTTTTAGAATTGGACTTATTTTTATTTATATAGTGTTTTTGCTTTTTGTCAATCCTTACCCCTTTTGATAATTTTCTCATTTTATTAATAATGTAATTATCTTGACTATAAACAAAGAAATTACCTATACACATTATAATTTTTGAGAAATCTGAAAGCAAAAGAGTAAAAAACAGCTCAAATTTTAAAAATCAATTTCAATCCGGGTTTTGTGGATTTGACCCGGACTAATCCGGTCCAGGAATACCTGATTTCCCGGGCTGAAACCCAGATGAACAATACTAATAAGATTGTATGATATTAATGCATTCACAATATTATCACTCAACAATAAAAATGCAAGTGCAAGCTTCTTTTATAATAGATTATTGTGCTTAATTTAGTTATTAAGAAAGAAGATTGTTTGAAGAGTAGTGCTATATGTATTTACAATTTTACCTACAATATTCATTTTATCAGATTTCGAATTTCATAATGTTTAGCATATCAATAACCGACATGTAGACAATTAAATTTTTTGTAAGTTTTTCTTAAGTACAATTAATTTTTCTATTTTTTGAATTTCCATATCTCAACTTCATTTATTAAAAAAATATTAGAATAAACAATCAGATGATATATCTCTTCTTATTATTAAAGAACATAGGAATTGATAATAAAAAATGCGCCTTTTACTACCTAACCCTTTTTTGCCATATTTAAAGACAGCCTTCTAAGATTTGTTGTTGGGCCTAAATGAGTGCGTGGAGGCAGTCACCAGGCCTTTTGAGTCTAGGGCTAGGCTTGAAGGTCATTATACTCATCTTCCTTTAGGTTTAATAGACCGACAATCCAAAGTCATTGGGAGAATTTTAATTTCTTGAAGGTCCAAAGAGCACCGACATGAATTCCCAAGGCCCAACCAAGAAGAAAGCCGAACTTGAGAATGAGGAGGCAACTTATAGAATAAAAAGAATAGGGCCCAATTGGGTCTAGGGGTAAAAATGGAAGAAGGTTTTAGAAATAGGAGCACGAAAGTATGAAAAAAAATAATTTTACTCATCATCTTAATTCTCATCATCCTTTCATCATTCCATAATGTGGTATTAAATTATTGGAGACTATTTATTATATTTCACTTGTGAACCTATCATCTAATACCACATCATGGGATGATGAGAAAGAGTGTACTGAAGAGATTTTTTCCATGAAAAATAGAGAATAACAACCAAGCCAACATTTTAGGAAGCAGCAGATTCAAGAATGTGATCAGGTAAAAAGACAAAATCATACAATGACACATGTCAAGGAAAATATTTAGTAAGACTCACAACGCGTCTATAAAAGGCAAGAAGGTAGAAAAGAAAATATATATATATATATATATATATATATATATATATATATATATTAAGAAAGAAAAATTATACTCATCATCCGTGCATACCACACACCACATACTATACATAATTTTTTATTTTTTATTTTTTTCTCTTATCAAATATGTGGTGTATGAATGATGAGTAAAATAACTCAATTAGTTTAGAAAGTGTGGTGTGTGGTGTGTGGGAATGATGAGTAGCAAAGCTCATTGAGAAATAATGGGAAAATGAAAAAAATTGTATTCAATCTTATGATAAGTGCTACGTACAATTGCCCATGCAGAATCGCTGTGTAACCAAGTGATGTAGCAATTTGCCACATCAGCATCTAACAAAAAATAGTAAAAAAAGAAAAGAAAAAAAATGAAAATTAAGAAACTGAGAAGACAATCGGATTGGAACCCAGAATGAAGGAAGAATGATTGAAACCCAAAAGGAAGAAAAAAGGATTGCGTGACTTCGTTCATCGGACTGAAACCGAGAAGACCATCGGAGTATAATTCATGTAATTTGATAGAAGAAATGAAACCAGAGTAAAATAAATTAGAAAAAAAAATAAAGACATGATTTTATCTGAACAAGACAAACATTAAAAAAACTGGAAAATACCAAGATCCCAAATGCCATACACAACATGTCTAATGTCCCTTCCATTCTCAGCTCTCCCTCTTTTCTCTCATTCTTTTCTCTTAAAATAGTCTTGATACATTTTCCTTCCCTCCTCCTCTTCCCTCCCTTTTTGCCCTCCAACACTCTCCGAAGTATTGCCAAACTATCCTTCCGTTCAAATGCTTCACATCCATGTTTTTCACCTGCAAGCTTACCTCCCTCAACTGCAAGTCCTTTCCCTCCGACCCGCTGCACCTTACCACAACCCCGCACTCTACGAACTCCAATGAGGATCCTCTTTCATCGATCAGGATCGTCGCGAAACGTACGTGTATCTCTCCACTCAGCCAGTGTCGCTGAACTGACATTACCTTATGGCTCGAGAGGTTCACTGCCTGTCGTCTAAGCAGCGGTTCAATCATAATCCAGCTCAGCGCAAGGTCCTTCTCAAACTCCAAGTAGGCGTTCTCACAGTCGGGGAACCGTATTGGCATCAAGACTATGTCTTTTGGGTCCAGAAGGTCTAGCTGAAACAGCAAGCATTGGAATCAATCGGGCACAGTCTCGATCTCGATGACCTTGCAAAAAACAAGCTTAGAAGCGAGAAGGAGTCGGAGAAGAAGGAAGAAATGAGAAGAGAGAAAGGAAAAAGCTTAGAGGAAGAAAGAGAAGACCATCGGTTGGAAGGAGAAGAAAGTCAAAACGGTGTATTTTGACTTTAAATGAAACACATCGTTTCATTAAAGATGACAGACCAAATGTCAGTAGCATGGTTCATATCATTGCCTCCTGCAAGCTTTAATTAAAACACATCTTTTTAGTAAAGTGATGTGGTGTTACCAAACGGTTGTATGGGCCGGTTGAATAAAGCTTTTTTCTAAGTTTCTACGGTGATCGACTTCAATTCCCTTTATTGCATGCAATCCTTTTTTTAACTAAAAAAAGAGCAACTAGGCACATATATCCTTGATGAGATACACACAATCTTCTTAATTTACAATGTCCCTTCATACAACTATGTTTTAAGATGATTGTAATTATATAAAGTGATATTACCTTTTTAAATTATATTTAAAATATACTTGTGTAACTTGTTGTAAAAAGGGGTGCATGTCTATCATTTTTCTTGATCTCAGGAGTTAATTTAGAGATGCTAACATAGTGAGAGGCAGATTAAATGAAGTTGTTAAAACAGAGAAAATTCTAAAGAATCATAGAAGTGTATATTTCTGTATGTATCAAACTATACAAATGAGGCATATATGTAGTGGAATATGGCCAAAGCAAATAAGGAAATACAAAGAAAATGAAAGATTCTAACCTAGCATAATTACAAGAAATTAAGGATATGATCTAATATTCTAGATATATTCTAAGATACAAATATATACACACAAAGTCTTATTAAACTTAGTGGCAATGACCATGTAACATATATATATATATATATATATATATATATATATATATATATATATATCTGATGCAGTTTGACACACCCGGCAAAAGTTTTGATCAACTAGTGTTCCAACATATACATTATATGCCCCAAGACTTTATTAGCTAAGAGACAAATACCTAATTATTTCAAGTTGGACATAAAATACAAAAACAAAAAAAACACTAGTATACACAATGATAATACACAATATATATATATATATATTTATATATATATATAGCTAGTCATTATGATATATATTGATATATATATATATATATATATATACACACACACACACATACATACATACTAAATAAGAGCTTACGTGCAAGGCACATATTTCCTATTTAAAGTGCTACTGCATTTCTAATATGGTAGATATAAATTTTAAGATGTATATTAATTAAAACAACATGTATGATAAATGTAAATATAATCATAAATATTCTATGCAAAAAATTTTACAAATTATTATAAATATATTTAAAAAAATGAAGAAAACAAAAATGTAAAATTATTGAACACATAACAAATCTAAAATTTAAAATTAACTAATTATATTGAAATCATAATAGGACATGCATTGCTCCATTCGTTATAAGACCAATTAGGCATGTACATAATAATAATAATAATAACAACAACAACAACAACAACAATAATAATAATAATAATAAATGAAAATAAAATAAGATAATAATAAATTTTTTCAGAAAACTACATAGATGTAAGCGTTATTAGAATGATAAAATACAAAAAGAGAGTATTAATTTGAAATTCAAAAACAATAGTGCTACAGGCAATCGTCGGGTGTAACCGTTGAGAAATTGGCTGCCATGTCAATTGATATATTTAAAAAAAAAAAAACAGACGAAATGGGAGGGAAGAACTCAGGTTTCAATAGTGCAATAGAAAACCAAAAGGCTGCTTTGCGTCATCGTCATCTTTGGGTCTCTTTATTCATGAATCATGGTATCTGCTCAACCACTTTGACAGAGAAGAAGGTAGATCTCGTCTGAAGTTGCCAAAGCCTCACCCACAGCTTGTTTTCCTCCTTCCACGTCCGAAAAGTAATTCCCCCTCTTTGTATCTCTCTCAAGCCCAAATGAGATTCCTTTTTTGTTTTTGTTTTCTCTTCTCTATTTAAAATGATGGATAAATTATTTACTTATTCTCTAAAAAATTTTCGGAGGAATCCAAAAATTTTGTAAGTGTTTGGTTCGCAACCCACTTTAGAGAAAACGTGTGTTGAGGATTGTGATTATGGAGGATTGTCTATCTCTGCTTTGCACTATTTATTAAGGGAGAACAAGCTTTTTTTTTTTTGTTCCCTTTGAGCAATTTCGGTTAAAATCAAAATAGAGGAAAACAAAACTAGGTATTAACGAACCCAGAGTAAAACTTTTTAAATATAACGAAATTAATTATTTATTTATAAAATCATTATTCATTTGCGTCTTTTCTGCAGTCGTTGAGAACTTGAAAGCAACGTTTAGAGTTTTTGAACACTGGACATAATTTAATAACAAGAAATAAATAAATAAATAATGATTAAACTTGTAAAAGAACCTTGACTGCTTTCTTTGCAGATTCTGAGATATTTCTCAATTTGATTCTTTGAAAAGCTTTGGAAGGTAGATTTTTTACGGTGTTTGGAGAAGATGAAGGAACTTCTGTGCTTGAGAGCATTTTTGTTTGGAAGTTAGAAATGAGAAGGCTGAAGATGCTAAGAAGAAGAAGAAGGAAAGTTAACCGTTTTGGAATTTAGTGCCACATGGGACATGATTACCCAACGGTTTCCCAACCAGTTACATTCAGCATTTTTCATTTAAAAAAGTATGATTTTTTTAAATAAAAATATTATTAATTTAAAAAGTGATTTATTATGATTCATTATTATGCAAAATAATATGAAGACAATTATTATTTTTTTGAAATGATATCCTATAGTAATAAAATATTATTCTTTAAATTTAAAGATAGTATTTTCATTTTTTAACTTAAATATAATATTATTATTCTTTTTAAATCTGAAATTGTAATATCGACCTTAGAAAATAAAAGCATGTTCTTACCAAAATAATTCTCAAAGGATAAAAAGTGTTATTAATTCTTTTAATAATAATTTTAAAAATGCATTAAAAAATAGATTAATTTGGAATGCGTTATCACAAAAAGTAAAATAGTAAATATGATAAATTAAAGACCAATTATAAGCAGATGCATAGATTGAAACCTAAAAATAAAAATTGCATTTTGTAAAATGAAAATATTATTAGTCGACTAATGACTATGATTTATTTTTATGAATTACTACAAAAAATAATATCAATATAATTGTTAATTTTTCAAATAAACAATTAAAATCTTCAATTGAGATTATTTGTAAGATATTAATATTTTATTATTATTATCATTATATTCTAATTAATATTAGAAGAACAAAAATTCTAATTGTATTTTTAAACATGAATTAGAGAACAATAACGTAATTATGCAAATGAGGACAAAAGCATAGTTGTGCACATGGGCTGTGACAAATTAAACCGGTAAGACAAAAAAGAAAATAGATGAACAAAAATTACTGTTTATCACTGCTTCAAATCGATAGTCCCTTTTAATCATAGAATGGATATATTCTCGATGATGATCTGGTAGATGCATGCATATATGGCTTCAGCCTAATTCACTAAGCCTAAGGATTAATTTCATGATCTTAATAATTCGTACGTACGTACTCTGATGATCAGAGATTCACAAAATTAGCGTACGTACGTGGTTAATTTAAGTATTTATAATCTGCCAAACTTAATTTCCTTCCATTAATTTATGATGTTGTGAATGTGTATGCACAACGTAATTAATCGATGATCTCCACAACTACATATATATAATATATATATTTATATAATCATGTACAAGTTGAAAACTAGAAAAATACCCTTGTTGCCAAAATCAAAATTGCCATGATGTTGTGACTTGGATACATGATATGATCATGATCATGATCATGATCATGAAGAAGAAGGTGCATATATATATACCAATAAGAAAATCTAATTGATTGCAGGGCACATTATACGTATAGCTAGCTAGTTGGATGGAAATGTATATATATATGGTCGGAGTGGAGTAGAGATACGTAAATATTGTGATGGATGATGCATGCATGCGAACGGCCTACTGGACCCCGATCGAAGAGAGATTTTATAGCCATCATGATTGGTTGATATATAGCATGTTAGCTATGTCAAATGGTGATGATCTATAAACTTGGACACATGAACAATATCGGGACACTTGAAGAGGGAGGAGAATAATATATACAAGATCTTCATTTCTTTGTTGACTATTTGCATCGATGATCTGATCTAGATCGAACTCCTCGTCGACCCTCAATATATATCATGTTTTATTATTAGTCGCAGCAGTACTACTATTATATACTAGTAAAAGAAGACCTAAGTGAACGTTTTTAGTGGTTCTAGTTCTCCTGAAATGCCTCAATATTCTTCACCATTCAAAATAAAATCATTAGGTTTGGAGTGCATGCATGCATGTACTTTCATTTATTTTTTTATATACAAAAAAATATTTTATCCACAAAAAGATTTCACAAAAACTGTAAACTTAAAAACTGACGTAGATTGATGTAGTACGTTAAATAGTAAAATTAATTTTATTGTAAAATAGATCTAACGTATTATATCATGAAACTATTGTCAGTTTGTGAATTTACTTTTGTAGAATCTCTTTGTGGACTTAATCTTACAATAGTAATTATATATTTAAGATTAGTTATTCGAATTCTCGAATCAATAAAGTTTAAGTCCATACATGAATATTTAATCTGAAACTTGAAATCCGAATATTTCTGATCTTCAAATACGAGAGAGACAGATAGTTTGTGCATATAACAGTCACCAGTGGAATGGGTTCCAATCACTTTAAAATTAGGCGGTGGCTTTCATTGTAAGTAGTACTGCACTTATTCACGTTCATTAATCTCCCATAATCTAATAATTAATTTTCTACTCAAAATCATGGATAAGTGGATCTTAGTACTGATCTTATACATATAAATTACTAAAAGCTGCATTAATTAATCATAAATAAGTGAGCGGTATAACAAGATCTCATCTTACTTCATCGCATCTAATCATTATAATTTTCTCAAATTTTTAAATAAAATATAATAAACAATTCAACATTTTCAAATTCTAAAATAAAAATTATATTAAAAATTATATTCTAATAATATTTTATTTAATTTTCAAATTTCATTTCATTTTATCTGTGTAACTAAACAACGAAGCCTAAGGATTTAAGGACACGCGTAGTAAGTACATCTAATATATTGAGAAAAGATCTTTGCAACTGTAAATTGTGCAACCGCCACATAATTGCTTTGAAAAAAGTGAATAAAACATGAAATTCACATGAAAAAAATTAATTTTTTAATAATGGACCCCACTCCTTTTCAAAACAATTACGCGGTATTTACGCACTTTACGATTGTATGTAGAATTACTCTAATATATTTCATGATGGAAGAAATTGCTTTCAAGACAAACATGAATTAATAATTAATTAATATGTATATATAGTTTAATTCTATAGAAATTAAACAATGTAAATATTGCTGATCTAATATTATATATGAATAATGATACTCACATAACACATTTTATAATACATGTTTCAAAATGAGGATATTTGTGTAAAGTGATGTTACTTTTATAGGATATTTTTGTAAAATATCCTTTATTTTTAAACATTATCGTTATGTAATATGTTGTGAAAAATGATGATATTTCTTAAAGAATTAATTAAGTACGTACGTGTATATATATGTAACATATTATATATTAGCTTTGAGTTGACAATTTTTGGTATCCTTTTTTCCTTTTGAAGAAGATAAGAAAAGCCCCTTAGCTGTGTTCTTAGTTTGGATTAAGATAGCACCTCAACTCATCTCATTTCATAATTTCATCTAATCATTATAATTTTTTCAAACTCTCACACAAAATATAATAAACAATTCAATTTTTTTAAATCACAAAACAAAAATAATATTAAAAAATAATATTTTAACAATATTTTATTCAATTTTTAACTTTCAATTTTCATCTAATCTCATCTCATTTCATCTCCTCAACTTCCTATCAAAACCTTACCTTAGACTTATATATACGATCATATGGATGAAGACTTGGATGCATGCTAGCTCATGAGTGACAGTACAATCACATCGTGTCATCATCACCATCTTCTGCAATCAAATGTGGAGATTAAAGGTGACGGGGTTTCCAGGCCCTCAATATAGCATTTGACTCTTAGATATTTGTGTTCAAACTAAGTATAATGAGAGAAATACAAGGTGGAGGAAGGAAACTGTGGGTTGAAGATGCCAATCCCCCCCTGCTAATGGTCCACCATGCCACAGAAAGCTAAAAAATGAGAGAGAGAGAGAGAGAGAGAGAGGATGGACATGCAATCTGCTACAGCGTTGCAATGCTCAGGATGGGTCCCTAAGCTAGGTAAGGTGATGGGCAGTGATCGCAACAAGTAAAAGGCTACGGCCATGATCCATTTTATGCCATTCCAAATGCACCATGACAACACTCGATCGATCATGACATGTTTGATCAGTTCAAGATGATCAGTACAGCAGAGAAAGAGTTGTGACAGGGTGGCCGGTAATTGTACCATACCGAGAACTGGAAATAAAAAATATACAGCAGCGTCATGTACATCCGTACGTACTGATTTGTATATGTTTCTACGGGATATATAGACTGACAACATGAATACTGTCTCATGCACAAGTAGCGTGTGGTTTAAACTTTAAACCATAATACCACTAATTATTAGACTTTGAGTACTCTTTTTGAAATTAGGTTAGTGTATAATCGAGTTTTTAACACAGTACACACACATATATAATACTCAAATCCTCCGGGTTAAATGGACGTTTACAAGTGCCCCGTGGCCTTACACAGCCAAGAGCATCTTTCCATCTTCAAGGGCTTTTTCTCCTCATCGTTTGATGTCGTGTGCTGCCCTCTACAATCATGAGTCCATCCGCCATCATTACCAGGAGAGAAATCTCTCTCTCTCTCTCTCCCTCTCCCTACATGGTAATCACATGGATACATACACAGGAGGCAACCCATCTATATTTATATATAGGAGCTCGCAACACACTCCTCTCAATTTCCACTCATTTCACCCGCTATCTTCTACTCCTAATTTTTATAGGAAGACCAATAAAAACCAAACAAAAATGTGTACCAACAACGCTGAGAAGATTCCGCCTGGCACAGTCCGTTCTTCTGAAAGAAAGCAAAGATCAAAGCGATCTAAAGTCCAAGTTCAATGGCTTACCTGCAGGTATATATTTCATCACATAATACGCATATATCTTCTGGGAGAAAATCCTTCACTGATCTTCTGAACCTTTTGATCATCATGTCTCTATTCTATTATATATAATCGTCAGTGGTGCATGTTTTAGATGGAGCTAATGTGGATCATGGCTTTCAGCAGGAAAAAGTGTGAAGAAAAAGTAGACAAAGATGTTGAACTAAAGAACTTGAAGTTATATTTGGAGAACAAAAGTATAATTGAAGAGAATGAGAAGCTGAGGAGAAAAGCCAATCTTCTTCACCAGGAGAATTTAGCCTTAATGTCTGAGTTTCAGAAGAAATTCCCAGATTTGCATCGTTCCTCTACCCTGGTTCTTCTTCACAAACACTGATATCAGAAGAGGAGCAGTCATATATATAAATATTCTCTATCCCGCTGGCGCCTCTCTCCAATCTCTAGCTTTCCTCTTCTCTGACGTTTCTGAATACATGTTTTTGGAGAATCAGAAGTCCTATCTAATTTCCTGGGCTCATATGTTGTTATGATTTCCCGAAAATATTGTAAGAGATCATGGAAGTTTGGACACCATGGTTATGTTAATGAGTTTCTCCAAACAGAGCTGTAGGGGCACAAATGATGCGCTATATGATGAATACCTCCTTTCAGACCCAACCGCATGAACTTGTGTGAAAATCAAATGTATATGCATTTAATTCCTCCTAGCATAAGACTATATGAGCTATATACCTACGAAACAGTAAAAAACTTTCAGTACCAATCCATTAAAATTCTCATATATTTCTCAATGTAAATGATACCGTAACCATCCAGAAAAAGCTCACGCCACATCCGGCCATCTGGGTCAAAACTGATCATCAATGGAATACCACATTTATTTCAATCCTGTCGTGGTTATAACCATTTGGTCGAAAAAATATAATGCCTTTTATATTATGAATACCATTTGATAACTTAACGCAGTCCATTCCCCATCGAAGTTTAGAAATGGGAGTCACTGGAAGCTTTGATCCACACAACCTTATTCCACTCTGAACGAAGGGGGCATTTTCCGCCCACCAACTTGGGTACCTTGCATTTACACGTCGAACGGTACCAGAGTAGAATTACAAGGAAAGCATTCAAGATCACAGAGAAAACTACACTTTGAAGACTGCAATTCGGAAGATTTATTCCTTTGAACTGCATTAACGTGAAGGTTTGGTTCCCAGTCCCAAACTGATCTTCTAATAATTGGTTGAGCTAATATATAATACTTTCCTTTTTTTTTATTGCATCAAAATGCTAAACCGACAAAGTATTGTCATGATCCAGAGTGTTTTTCCTATGATTCTGCTTGAATGTCCATGTCAAGATCAGTCCATGATTGCAATTTTTCTTATGAATTCACATTCTTTAAGCTTCGAGGAGATTCACCGCTTTGGATTGATTAGGTGCAACTCTTATCATGAGTCAAAACAGCAGCTTTAAAAATGGCAATTCTTATAATTCAAAATTACTACAACACAAGTGCACCAAATAACAGGAGACATACACTGGAAACTCTACAATAATTTTATCTGAACTGTTGAAAAAATAAAAAGCTACACATACACATGATTTATCCAAGTACATGGAATTTTGCGATCATGAAGATGCTCCAAACAATTAGACCAGCTGAAAGCACGCTAGCATCAGATTGACATTCCTCCCAACCATGGGAAAGACTTAAATCCATAATTCAATTATAAACCTCGTGAAAATCAACTTCATCGTGAATAAGGAAACTTCCAGCAATTTTTCAGTTCCCCTGCACATACCACACAAACACATGCCGAAGAAAACAACTATCACTATTTCTCTACACTGCTCCGTTTTCCTTGAAAATTATTAGCCAGATTGCTGCCCTACCAAGAAGAGTAATATTACCTACACAACTGGAGGGCAAGAAAACAAGGAAGAGGGTAAGCTACATACATAAGTACTCGTGTAGAGATCCTTCAGAGATTCTTGGAGCTCTCTTCTGATGCTTTGTATATACGGAATGCAGCAATGCACATTGTGGCATTACCTATAACTGTTAATGCTGCTTGAAGAGCTACCAATACCTGCAATTCATGTGGAACATTTGAGCCATTTCACATGATCTTTTTCCGCAGCTCATTCACATCACAATCAGGAAAAACAAGAAAAGTAAAACTTGTGGAGTGATGTACAAACTGATCTAGAAAAATCAAATTATACATGGTAATCTAACAGAACTTATCGTACTATCTGATATAAGTAAACTACTTGAGAAGGCATAAGCAGACACCCCAGAAGCACAAAAAATTTGTTTCCTCCCGTTTCTGGAAAGCATGCACCATAACTTAACTCAAACAGGAATCAAATTCTGAGCCAGCTTGGATCACAACCAACTCAAAGCCATAAATTACTTGGGTAGGGCGTATCATAACATAATAACAGGGGTGGCCAAAGGGTGGTGAGATTGATCATTGCAGAATTACTTATAAGGTAAGGTTTGCGACAGTTGAAAAAAACTCTTTACTCCCATATGATTTACTTCTCCAAAAAAAATCAGAGTCTATCATTGCCGAGTATGATAGACTAAGAGTTTAATTTGTACATACTTTTTTGTCATCACAAACTGAATGTTGCATAAAAACAATTTAACAGTATGTTCATCATAAAGAATAAATAAAATAATAAACGCCCTTTTTAACACCAGTAATGCAACCCTTCCTACCTCAAGAGATTCGGAGTTATAAAAGAAATGCCATGTGCATGCGCAAAATGCTCCACCAAGCAACGGTACCTGAACCGATCATTATCAATTGCATCACTAATGAATTCTTTTCAAGGACTTTATTTATGATATAGTGTTATATTATAAAAAATAATTCATTTCCACTGAACCGGTATATGGTTGAAATATAAACTGCTTGCAATAAATACTTGATAGAAATAATTACCACATGGTCAACTTCATCATCGATAAACTTGTCAGTACAACCACCATAAATGCTTGCCACTTATGATAACACATCTATATGGTCAATCTTGCAAGGCTGAGAACAATAACTCACCATCCCCCAGGCGAGTCCTTTCCAAGATTCATACCCTGATTGTTCCCCGTATTGCCACACCAAAGCCATCGCTGTAATCCTTAAAAATGAAAATCTCCCATTAATAACTATCGACTTGTGTAAAATGACAGTGTAAATCTCGATCAAACTAAAAACAATTTTCAGAAAAAAGACATAATATACAAAGTACCATGTTTCAACATATCCTATTTTCCTCCACTAAATTATCACATTTAGGCGTTTGCTCTTGTATATGTCCGGTATACTTGGGATCTTGCCTACTCTTTTAATCAATATAAATTTGTTTACCGATGAAAAAAAAAAAACATATCCTATTTTCCTCACATTTCTTTGCAACTTTACAGAAAATAAGTAAAAGCTCATTTTTACCGATTGATAACTCAGCTGCCATGACGTCTCATGCACAAGGAGCTAAATAGAAGAATCAAGAAGAATGCATGCACCAGAATTCTCAACAAACTTTCCAATATCAGTCTGTTATGTATATGGTTATTTAGGGGCAATTTAGTACAACCATTCTTGTATAGAATATTCCATTTTTTTGTATAAATAGCACACTATGCAGTAGGGGTGGCAATATGTGACACGACCCGTTAACCCAACATGAACATGACACGATAAAAGCGGGTTAGGGTTTACCCTTAATGGGTTCGGGTCAAAACGGGTTGACCCGTTAAGACACGATAGCTTAACGGGTTGATAACGGGTCAACCCGTTATGACCCATTAAGAAAGTTAAAGTTACAATTATACCCTTATACCTAAAAAATAAAATTGTTTGGATTTTAATTTCGATATTTTTATTGTTTGGACTGTAATTTTGGACTTGTAGTTAGTTTTATATTTTTTATAGATATTGTGATTTTAATATTTATATAAAATTATGCTAAACTTAACTAGATAAAATGGGTTAATTTTGGGTCTGTTTCAATCCATTTACATAAACAGGTCAAAATGGGTTGACACGACACGACCCGTTATATTAATCGGTCGTGTTAGGGTTTGAGATTTTGACACGATAAGCTTAACGGGTCGGATTAGGATTGACCTATATAGTATAATATACATGTCTTAGCACGACACGAACAAGATCCGTTAACACGATTTGACACCCCTACTGTACAGCATACAAAGATAATACTTTTGATGAAATTCACCAACATATTTTACTCCTTGTGTCTTCCTGCTTACCCTGCCTCTTCCTCTCGCTAAGTAGGAGTTCTGCTAGACTCCATTTCCACTAACTCTGACATAAGTAACGTTTTTTTCTATCTTTTTTTTTTTTTTTTTTTCTTGCCATTAAGATCGCATACAAACATCAAGATCTGACTGCCGAGGCAGTAAGGTTCAATATTTTGAACGTCAAAATTTTAATTACAAAAGACCTAAGGAAAAAAAAAAACCATCGAAGGGCCTGATAGTGATACAACCATTTTGACACATTTAAACCACTTCCTTCATTCTTTCATATTTGGGATTAAAACCTCGGAAAGCATAAATCTCAATTTAAACCACATTGATAGAGAGCAAGACCCAGCTAGATTAAAAAAAAAAAAAAAAAACTACTAAAATGGACAGCAGATTGTCAAAACCCATCAACAAAATGGCGCAGAATATGGGAAAAACGCTCACCATTCGACCACACTGGACACGTGTATGGCCCAGGTGGGCAGGGAGAGAGCATTGGCGGGCTCAACAAATTGCAGTGTGGAACCCAGCAACGGTAGCTCCGCCGCTGAGGCGGGTCCAATTAAGCTCAGAGTCAGACCCGCTCCGAATAGAGCCACCACGGCCTTCGGATTGTGGATGGTAACATAACTGGCGGGATTCTCTGTGCGGGTCTGGACTTGCGTTTGAAATGGTTCGTGTATTTGGGACTTTGGAGTGGAAAAGGAAATTGCTTTTATGGGTTTATGACTAAAGGGAGAATTTGGAAGGAAGAATAAGGTAGCGATGGCCATTGCTGTGGTTCTGAACGCTGAAGATTTTTCAGGGCGAGGCCGTGATACATTGGCAGACTCGAAAATTAACCGTATGAGGGTAGATTAGTAAATTGGTAAAAGGGAGGTCTTCTAGATCCAGTCCAGCCATGCATGTAAAACGATAAGGTGCCGTTGCAAAATGACAATTAATAGGATAAGGTTTTGATACACTCAAGATTTTTATCTTTTTCCTTTTTATCACAAAGAAACTATCTTAGTTAGACGTGACTATAATAACATTTTATTTGTAGAAAATTAAATAAAAATAACCTAAACAACCGAAACTCACAAGCGCTTTCTCAAGTTAGATTTGAACAACAACTTAACTTTAAGTCCCAATAAGAGATTGAAAAATTAAAAAATTCTTGTCATCAGCAACTATTTAGAGATTTAATAAATGTTTATGCGACTAATACCAATAGCTTAAGGTGATTTGATATCAGATTCAAATCCAAAGAGTTAGCATTTGCCAAACCATTTGAGAATGACTCAAGAATCATTAAGCCACCACTTCTATCCAAAAGCCAAAACAATTAGACCCGACTTTTGTTTAAATGATGAAAAAATCATTGGCAAATCTGATTATTGATACAGTACACCAATGAAGTTCAATTAGCATTAAAGAAGTACTGATATTTTCATCTTGGATTCTTGAGTAATTATAACCTCACTATAAATAGTATATTTAGACAACTTTTAAGGCAGATTCTTAACTAATTCTCAAACCAAAACTTCATGAAATTTTCAATGTTATATGGTAGTTTTTGTTTTTGTTTTGTATTTTATTTTATTATTATTGATAAATGTTTTTTTGCCCATACTGCAATTAGTCTTGCATTATGGCTCCCCATACATGTCCCTGCCTCTTGCTGAGCACAAAGCATTATTTAACTCTCAAGTGTCTAACACAGCCAATTTAATTACTATAGCCTACTAACATGGGAAGGAAAAAACTGGCTAAAATTCATATTTGCCTCAATCGGATTTTTCCCAGATCCTCATAAGTTAGTTTCGCAACTTTTCTCTACCATGTTTGAAGTAAGAATTGTGATGAAAGGAAGCCAATTTGATTCTATATAACAGATGCGGCGCATTGTCTTCCTAAACAGCTTCCTTAATCTCCATCTTCATGTGCCCCATGACAGATTCTGCACTGCCCATTCACCTTGGAATAATGGATATTAAAGTTGCAATATGTCAACGCTTGTAGTAATGTTTCAACAGACTGTTATTGTTTCCTCTTAGTCCAAAGCAGCACTAGAGAGAAGCCCATCAAAGACATTATTACCGTCTGTAAATCACAGAAACAATATGAATATTCCTCAAAATTATACAAGGTAAACAACATAAAAATAACATATCTAAATAAAAATGAGAGAGAACTTCAAATACATGATTTTGGTCGAATCCTGCATATCTGCTGCAAGGTTTTCTTATCATTTGATATATCCTATGATTCTATATTGCCTATAAAAGTTCCCGGCAGAATAAACAAGGGCAACAATCTTAGTGAACAATGACTAGGCAAAATAAAGCTTCAGAAGCGTATTGTGATTAAGTACAAAGACTACCCTGTTGAGGAGAACACAATTAGCCAAGAGTGTAACATCCCAGAGGGGACGGAAACCATCGAGCAGCAAGGCTGTGATGTACAACTCAAAATAGAAGTGGAGGATCGTAATATTGTACAATCTTTTTTATGTACAATTTTTTTTTTTTTATAAGTAAAATCTTTTTTATGTACAATTAAATACAAGTGTGACCTACGCTCTGCATTCTCGTATTGGAATCCATGCGGATGTGCCTGTTTTTACTTCCACATAGCTTTTATAAATTTGTTACATAGAGAAAGGAACTCAGCACGGCATGCATGCAAGTAGTGGGGCAAATTTGTTACAATGCACCAATGACAGATATGGTGAAATCCTCGTGTTATCCAACCTATTTGAGACCACAATAAATATACTTGCTTATGTCCCACAATAATTGCCTACATTAATAACAGAAACAAAGGCTGGCAGTGAATTCATCCTGACCAAACCATATGAAGATGGAATTCCTTTAGGGAGTTGATTTAGGGGATACTTAGAAAATGAGATGAGATGAGAATTTTGTGAATAGCAGTGAAATAGTTTGTGAATAGTAGTAAAATAGTTTGAGATAAGATGTTTAATTGGATTTTGGGAAAGAATAGAGAAAAAGTTGAATAAAAATATTATAAAGTTAAAATATTGTTAGAATATTATTTTTTAATATTATTTTTGTTTTGAAATTTGAAAAAGTATTATTTTTTGTGATTTGTTTGGAAGTTTGGAAAAATTGTAATGATTAGATGAAAAATTTGAAGAATTGAAATTGATGAAATAGGAGACAATTGATTTAAATGTGATGGTATGGACTCACCGAGATTGCTGGAGGCACACCCACGAGTGGATCTTGAAAGAACCTATTGGCAAGTGCAAGGGCAAGAAGACTGCTTTGCATTCCTGCAAATCCAAAAATATCAGTTAGCTAGAATAATATGCAGCTGAGAATCACATTGCTGTTAGTGGATAAAAGGTGGGACCTGTCTCATATGATAGTGTTCTTTGCAGAGCTTTCACATCAGTAGCTTTATGGAATACTAGACCAGTAAAGACATAACCAGCTATAAACGCTGACAAATGAAATGCAATGACGACAAACAAAATGGTCACTCCAAAAGGAGATAAAACAGACTCGATGTTAAGGGCAAGTGGTGCTCCAACACAGAGAGCTGTTACTAAGACGGACAGCGGAGGCAAAAATGGCCGAATTGCACCACAGATTACGGGAAAGAACCTGTAGGCACAAATATAAGAAACAGTTATGGACCTGTAATGAAGTTCAATATGTTAATCAGGTTGTCTTGAGTTGGTATATAACCGATTCAATAACAAGCCAGCAGCAATTGGTGCAACTACAATCTGCATAATGCTAGACATCATTCCTTTCACATCAACCGGCAGTCTCTTTCCAATGAGCAAGAGCGACAACATTGGTGTGATAAATACTGCAGTAGCAGTAGATAATGATGTCATAATAATGCTAAGAGGGGCCATTACTGGGTCTGTGAGGAAAGTAGCATAATTTGAGAGTTGAGCCCCACTAACACAAGATACCAACATAATCCCAGCACCTGTTAAATTGATTAACCAAATGTTAGCCCAGCATCGACAGTTTTTTGAAGGTAAGAGTTACTGGTCTTACCTATCAAAAAGAAAAAATAAATAAATAAATTGTAGAGAGAGAGAGAGAGAGAGAGAGAGATCCTTTCCTATAGAAGGTGGTAGACCCAAGAGTGTAACTGAGATTGCCCCAAAAAAATATCCAAGAAGAGGTTTCATTACAAATTGGCCAACATAACCAGCAAAAATAGCTGCTGGTCTCTTGAATGCTTCAAGGAAATCATTTTCTCTGGAATTAACCCCAACTGCAAACATTAAAAACCCCAATGCAGGTGCATAGTACCTGGGAATAAACAATATAGGAAATATGAATTCTAAGCATATCATTGGAAAAACCATTTTTTTTCAGAAATCGACATATATTCTCAGATGAACTAAGATAACTAAATTCTACCCCTAAATGGTTACACCAAGTATATGACAGCCAGAAAAAGAATGTATATTTTCATGTTCCATAAATATAGACGCGAATTTGTCCTAGTTAGACAAGTAGCTTGTATGGATACATTCCACTAGTTATTTTTCCTCTTTCTTCTGCATCTGTCAATTAACTCATAACCCCAATGAAATTCAACTCCTGCTTTCTCTACATTTTAGACGGTAAGGAGATCAACATGCAATGGCTTCTCATTTTTCCTTGACTTTGCTCTTAAATGTAACCTTCTACATAAGTAGGCATACATTGGCAATTCATCTGAAGAGTGTTCTACAACCTGGTGGTAAACCATGTAAAAGAAGGTGGATACACAAGAGCCAACAGCGTGCTAGCAAGGACTACATGAGGCAAAAGGGAATTTGATTCCTTCAAGATTTTCAGAATAGAAGTGTCCTTTTGTTTAGGCACCTGAAACAAGACATACAGCATTATAGTTAATATGGCCTGAGATAACTGTGCAAGTAACTTGTACATCAAGGAAACTAGTGAAACTCCATAACCCATACACAAAAAACACAATTATGCCCTAACTTTGATAGTTGAATTGAGAGCATAAGACTGCTCAGATTAAAGGGCAATACGTAATATTCCACTCGTTTCACAGTACGAATGTCCTGATATAAGTATGCGCCTGTTTAATCAAGCATAGCACATGTTCAACAATATAATCTGGTAACATACCCCCATCCACTGCATGGAAAAAGTTTTTTTTTTCTTGAAAATCTACATGTGGAAAAAGGCAACTACTCGATAAAGGTATAAGGATAGAGTCAAACCCATTCTATGTTGATCTCAAGGCAAGACCTTATTTGAATACCTAAACTGGTATCCTCAAAACTTCTCACAATTTCCTTCTCAAACATTACTCAAGCACAAAATTCTTTTTAATTTCAAATATTCAACTTTTTCATCTAACAATTACCTAATCATTACAAATTTTACAAACTTAAAAAACAAAACACAAAAATCAATAAAACTATTTCAAACTTCAAAACAAGAATTATATTCAAACAATTTTTTGACTTTATAATATTTTTATTCAGTTTTTTCTCTTTCATTTCCCAAAACCCAATAAAACATCTTAACAGACCAGTTCACTATTATTCACAGAATTACGAGATACTCCAAGTATCCAAACCAGCTCTTAAGGCTGGTAAAAAGAGGATGCTGAAGTTGAAAAGCACAATGACTCTTCTCCCTCGACCTAAAAGAAGAAAACTAGAAGCCTGGCTCCATCTAAAACAGGCTATCTCATGTTAAGGCACCAGCTGCTATTCCTTCTAGCATGAGAAATGGGACCACAGGAGAACGCTCACAGCCCTCACAGCAGAGTGAGCAAGATAAATAAACGAACAACCACAAGACTCTAGAAGCTACCAAACGAATCTGCTCCAACCATCCCTTATAACAAACTGTAATTCCATTGGCTAGGTGTAGAATATTCTTTATTGTAGTCTATATAAAGGACCCATTGTACAGCATAAAAGTGTGGAAAATATAATGATAAATATTTTACTCTGACATCTCATCCATAAAATATTCAAACTTTAGTTTCTTCCTGTTTTAAAAATATCCAGAGAAAATAATAAGTTTAGGGATAAGAGAGTAAAAAGTATCAGATTCATATTAAATTTGACGAGCGAGCTGAGTAAGAAGAGAACCTGCAGTGCAAATGATACGTACCTGACCTGGTGCGGATGCATCATTTAGACCCGGACCCTGCTCAAAAGGATCCGATAACTTCTCGGATACACACCTGCTGACCAAAAACCTTAAGCTCCGATCTGTCCCTGAAACAATACGAGCGCGCAGTAAAACAACCAATACGTAAAATAATTTTTAAAAAACAATATTCAAATTTTAAGAAAAAGCAAAAGAATCTGGATGCACACGGGGAAGTTTCGGGTCAGGGAGAGATGGGAACCCCAGAGGCCGCGAGAAAGAGAGAGTTGGCAACGAGAGTGGCGAGCGCTTTCCCGGCAAAATTGGGACGCGAAATTTCCGTATGTCGAAGAGATTTCGCGAGTGGAACTCAGAAAGATGTAGACGGCCGGTCTGCAGTTGCTTATTGCTACTCAAATTCATCCTTCACGAACAAAACTTGAAAGAAAACAAATTTAAAATGTGACTATTTCCGGGAATTCTTTTTGGGTTTGAGAAGATAAATTGCTTGATTAGTCTCTAACTCTGAACTGTGAAAAAGTAAATATATTGAATTTAGCTTACAGTAGACAACGATGGAAGGAAAGTCCACGCTTCTTTAGAAATTATGCGTTGATTGTCCAAGCGTCGGGCCGGGACACTCGCAGAACGGCAGAAGTCTTGAAGATGCTATTGAATTGTACGATGGTGGAGTTAAACTAGAGGTCAATGGCATCGTGAACACTAAATTTTATATGTAAAATATAATAACTTTTTTAATTATTAAAAAAATAAAAATACAAGAATGAATACATTTGGGAGTCCTATTATTATTTTTAATCATTTTGACAAAATCTCTAAATGATATTATTTTGTCAAAAAGTTAAATTTATTTCTTAAAATTTAGGTCTCGTTTATTTTCACAAATGATATGAGATGAGTTGAAATAAAATTTAAAAATTAGATAAAATAATGTTAAAATATATATTTTTAATAATATTATTATTTTAATATTTAAAAAAAAATAAATTATTTATTATATTTTATATTAAAATTTAAAAAATTATAATAATAAGGTAGAACACCTTCAGTATCCAAGACCTTAGCCTTAAATTGAGAAAATGAGCACAAGAGGCGCAATCTCGTCTAATGTTATATTTCCTTGTGTTTGTCTTACGTTTAGTGATAAAATATTAGCAGATATATTATATTAAATGAATGTATGGACACGATTGGTTATGATGAATAAATTAGTGAATCTCGATCATTCATTATTAACAAGAGGTATTCAATTAGGAAAATGCTAAAGGGACCATTGGATAGTAAAAATAACAAAAATATACTATTGCAACAATTCAGTCTATGTGGAAGGATCCATCCAATTATTTTTCTTAGAAAGTCGAATGATGGTACCAAATATTTATGTAGTGAGCTTGGGAGTTGCATGGAGTCGGGACATTTAAATGAGACACGTCACATGCTATTATTAGTAGTAGGCTCCAATTGTTGGTTAATGTGGACCTCTTGGTTTTTGCATCAACCAAAGCCTCTTAAAATCAACAGCTATATTACAAAATGAGAGATTAAATAGTAAATAACAGTAAAAATAAAAAATAAAATATTAAATAATAATAAATAATTATAATAAAATAATAAATATCGTGTACTATTCTGAAAATACTTCACTATCCAAACCATCCCTAACATGCATCTTTTAACTCAATATTAGGAATACTCCGTGGATTGGGTCAATTAGATTTTCATCGATTTCTTAAACATGCTATGTATGACTCATGCATCATTATTGGAAGAGTATGATTGGTCAAACTTTAAAATTCTCATTATCTAGATGCATAACTTCATCAAACTTATGTATCTAACAATGTAAGAATCTTTACTACGGCATGCGTATAAAAAATATAATTTATGTAATACACCGACATAACGTTTTCCCATACAAAGACAATAATAGAAAAAAAAAAAAAAAAAAAAAGAGAGAGAGAGAAGGATTTTCAAGTTTTTAGTAGGAAAGAGAGAGAGATAGATAGAGGAAAATACAATGATCCCTTAATTTTGCCAATCATTTTGACTGCTTGTATATATTTTGTATTTTTTAAATATTTAAAGATGTTTAAAAAAATATTTTTAAAAAAAGTACAATTACACTAATATTAACTTTAAATGGGCAAAATTATGGGGGTGAGCAGCACCGATAAATAAAAGGCTACAAATATTTTAAGGAAAATGCTTGGGCTAGTGAGAATGATGTCCCCCAAAAGTGATCCATCTGTTTTTTTTTTTTTTTTTTTTTACTTAATTGTTAAAGAATTATTTTTTAATGAGTTTGTGAAATTCTTTTAAATGTTTAAAAATATATATATATAAAAATACAATTTACGTAAAATGGGGATCACATTTCTGGCCCTAGCATAGTCCATATTTGAATCATTTAGTAATGATTTGGTCAATCAATTTGAAGTCTCTATAGCGAGCCCACATGTAGGCATACCCATCTTTGAAGCTATTCATTGGCATCCACCGATGACATGCAAAGTTGATTTCTTAAACATTATCCATTATCTTCCTTGCAAACATTTTTTTTTTTTTTTGTGGGTTTTAGTGGAAATCTCAAGCTTTCAACCAATGGTTTAAAAATGCGTTTGGATGTTGAAGTGAGTTGAGTTGAGTTGATAAAATATTATTAGAATATTATTTATTATTATTATTATTATTGTTTTGAAATTTGAAAAAGTTGAATTATTTATTATATTTTGTATTGAAATTTGAAAAAGTTGTAATGATGAGTTGAAATGAATTGTGTTTTCAAACGAAGCCTAAGACTATTTTGAAATAGAGAAGTGATTTTAGATAATCTGTAAATAGTAGTATAAAAATAATAATATAATATTAAATAATAATAAAAAAATATTAAATAGTAATAAAATTCGTAAAGGTGTGGACCGTTTTACGAAAACGAGGTAATTGTTGCTTGAATTTAATATTTGGTAGAAACTTCAAGCTTTAGAAGGCATCCATCTTTCTAGTTTTCTTGCACCTCTTCACTTGTTTTTTCCCGCACACAAAAGGAAGACAGCAACTGAAAGACTAATCAAATTGTGGCAATTACTATACCATTGCTTTTGTTGGGGCCAGCTTTCTGTACACGCGTCACGATCCTATTGCTTTTCTGAAAGCATCAGCCAGGTGACGGTCGAGGAAAGTATCTGTATCTGTGACTTTCTTTCGAGAAAACACGAAAGAAAAAACCTCAGTAATGTCGCGTCAGGCTTCACAAAAATCAATAAAGAGCGAGTCAACCCACCACCGGCACACTCACTAACTCGGCAAAAAAAAATATCAATTAAAAAGAGGAAAAGCAGTGAGCCCCACAGCCACACCTTCCGTGACGGTGAATCCACGACAGGCCAATCACGCTACACCCCGTAGCCACAAAGTCATCACACCTGTACCACGGAGGCGCTAGGTCTGTGTGCCACGTACCATCGAAACTACTGCAACTACGTCGTTTAAATGATGGCAGTCTGGTAATTTTGATTTCGTTTTACTTTTTTGGGGTGATGCTGCACCCTCTCAGAATCTCACCGATAATGTAAATTTATTATTATTATTTAAAAAAAAAAATATATTTTTAAACGTCTTAAACATTTTTTTATAAAATAAAATAATTAATAAAGTTATTAAAAATAAATAAATAAAAAGGTAAGAATCGTACCCACTCTGTGTGGGTATTCTCGGTAGGAGTAGGATTTCTAAAAGTTTTAACCAATGTTTATGTCCCGGTGGAAGTTTGTACGTTTTGATTTTTTTATTCATCGATAACCTCCTCGCTCTCTCGCATCCACCAGTCTCCCTCGCTTAGCATCTCTACCTCCGGTTGTTCCTCGTACGGTTCCTACATTGCATCTCTGCTAGGGTTCCAGATTCTTCAAAAGGAGGTAGAGGGCTTTTCGTGCCACCTAATTTCGAGAGTTTATGATGACGTATCGGGAGGAAGAAGGTGGGGGTGATGAGGTGGTGCCGGAACTGTGCCTGAGAGTTGGGGGCGACGCTAACAATGGGGACTACGTGAAATTGAAGCAGGGTCCTCACGATCGGGAAACCGATGAAGGTTTTGGTGGGGTGGGGGAGCCTTCGTCTCCGAGAAGAGGAGGGTGTTTGTGGTACTGGTTCAAGTTGTTGGTCCTTTGTATCTCCCTCGGCCTGTTGGCTGCGGTTTGTATCAAATGGGTCGGACCCTTTTTCATGGATAAGGTCGGTTTTCTATGTGAATTTGATTGCTCCTTTTGCCTTTAGTTAAGCATGCGTGCGTGGATGAGACGTAAGTTGTAGAATTGGGGCTTTTGCACAATGGATCCTTGTTGAACAACCCTTTTCCTGGCGTTTTGGCAGGTTGTTGTGGGTTAAATCGAATACATGGGAAAAAGTTATTTTTCTCGTGCACTCGAACGTTTTTGTGACCGTGAATGGGCCAAGGGCTGATGATTATGATTTTTATTTGATTTTTTAAAACTATTTCCCCGTTGGGATTGGGTCACTTTTAAATGTGCACACCGCATCATCATCAAATTCCTTGGGTAATTATGTTTCAGTTCTAATATTTGGGATTTTTGTTGCTGGTCTGTGATTTTGCTCTATGAGGCTTTTGAAAAACAGACGGCTCTTATTTTCAATGGAGATAGATTTGTCTTGCATGTTAAGGGAAGGAGAGTTGTAAGATAATATGTAAAAATGGGTAGTTTTGATGAAGTAAGAAATTATGTAGTAAATTTGTGGATTATAATTAGGGGGTTCCTTCTTGTGGTCTATGTATAATGAAACTGTGACAATGTTGTTGATATTAATAACTTGGTGACGATGAGTTACAATAAGCATTAAAGTCTGCTAAATTAGACTTTTTATGCATTATAATGGTGTTGGCGAGTTATAAAATCTCAATATGAATTCTTGATTTGATGTAGCGAAGCTTGTTCATCATATGATAATTTGTTCACCTTAAAAATTTGATGATGCAATACAAATCATTGGGTATGTTGTATTTGGTTTTTTTGCTGATTGATATGCGGGGTTGATTATAACCAATTCTTATAGATTTGGGCATTCTACTAGTTGCCAATACCAACAGATTTGGGAAAGAAGTCTTCATATTTATAGTGAATAATGCTTCAAGAGATAAATTTGTTTGCATCTCTTTCTACCTTGTCTAATAACCTAATGTTTTACAGGAGATTATCCCAATTATAAATTGGGAGACAACAACATTCAGTACTCCAGTTCTGGCTGTTCTGGTCTTTGCTTCTTTGGCATTATTCCCTGCCGCACTTTTACCATCTTCACCCTCTATGTGGGTAGCAGGGATGACTTTTGGTTATGGCTACGGATTTTTACTAATCATGTCAGGGGTGGCTGTTGGTGTATCACTCCCATTTTTCATTGGCTCTCTTTTCTATCATAAAATTCAAGTGCGTACTTTGTGTCAAAGATGCTCTTTACATTATTTATTGATTTACCCTCACCCCCTCCCTCTCTTTGTGTACCCGTGTGTTTCAAGTGGGAGTGTTTTCCTATGTTTGGGCATCCGAGTGTCTGTATTTTAGTGTAACTCAACATTTATTGTTCTTACACAGGGGTGGCTGGAAAAGTATCCAAAGAGGGCTTCCGTTCTAAGAGCAGCTGGTGAGGGAAATTGGTTTCATCAGTTCCGAGCTGTGGCATTAATCAGGATTTCTCCTTTCCCTTACATCATATATAACTACTGTGCTGTGGCGACAAATGTTAAGTATGGTCCTTACATCTTGGGGTCATTGGTTGGGATTATACCGGAAATATTTGTTGCAATCTACACGTAATTAATCTCTCTATCTCTCAGCTTTTTTCTATTACTATTTTGATTAATACTATTCCTACCTTTGTGAATTTTTTACTAGTAGACTTGCATATGGTCTATCGTTCCTTGAAAAGAAAATTTCCTGGTTTCTTTGACCTGCTTTTGCTTGAGTTTGACCCATGCCGTGGTTTCAAATTTATGATGGTGATTCTAATTAAAGAATGCCAACTCAGAAGGACCATATATGGCTGAAGTCAATATGTTGCATAGATAAGCATGGAGTTTTCATTCCTTCATACTACTTGGTTTGTACAGTTTGCACTTGTTGGCTGCTTTCTAACTGTCTCAAAGCAAAACAGATTTCTCTATTTCCAAGAATTTTGCCAACTGAAAAAATTGTATTGTGGCTGGCTTTGGGCTTAAACCAACGTGTCAGATAAAAATGATTTTGAACTAGTGACCTGTTGGGCCTCGATACATCTCCATGAGGGCCTTGTTACTTGTGTTCCCTCGTTCTTCCTATTGCTTCCTTCTCAAGCTGGGGTGATTGTCATCCACGTGCAGTTTTATTTGGCAGAAGAACTACTGCTTTCTTCATCTGATAAAAAAGCACTTATGTCAGTCCGTGTTATGATGACCTTCATTTTGAAAGTCATGCACAGTCTTATTCATAATTGTGGGGTGGTTATGAGCAAAATTTGGACAGAAAATGGAAAAATGTGGGGTGCCGTTAGTTATGGGAAGCATTGAAAAAGAAAAGGGGAAAGATTACAATGCTCGACCAAATGAAAGAAAAATTCCTAGCATTTGGTTATTAACTGAACAACTTTGCAGCTGGTTAATACTTTCCTCCTATATATAGTCCAGACTTGCAATATCACTCCTTTTCTTTCCTCGTGTAACCACCTTACACTGCCGGGTTGCAAAGATGGAATTTAGATGATATGCACATTTCATAATCTCCTGACTAATTGTCACCTTGTCTCATTGCAGTGGAATCCTTATAGGGACATTGGCAGATGAGCGGCACTCCCTTTCTGCCCAACAAATTGTCTTTAATGTTGTTGGTTTTGCTGCAACTGTGGCTACCACTATTTTCTTCACACTGTACGCGAAAAGGCAGCTCAAGGGACTACAGAATGAAGACGAGTTATTATTGCAGTAAGCTTCTGGTCCTAGTTTGGGTTAGGCGAAAACCATCTTCCACGGCTTGTTCAGAGTTGCATGTTAAACATGGTGCATTTCTGGATGAGGCTTTATTTATCAAAACGACTTCATCCATGGGAGTGGTTGGTATATATGATTAATTGATGCTATGTAAACAGTGTGGTAGGGAACAACGGAGTAGAAGCCAAGACAGACACATCTAACATGATTGACATATATGTTGACACAGCATTCATTCTCTCAAAAATTGCCTTCTCCCTCAATCCTCGTTTGTATATGATTGAACGGTTATGCTTTGAAAGGGCTCAAATTGACTTGGACAGACTGAAATTAAATGTTCCATGTTGGCTTCTTGTAGACCTTGTGTAATGTTCTACAGATTTTTTAGTTTTTTTATTCTTTTATTGAGAGAGAGAGAGAGAGAGAGAGAGAGAGAGCTATACCTAAGTATACGATGTGGCCTAGGCCACTTGGGTCTCGTTTGAATACAGAAACGGTTTCATTTCATCATTTTAATTTTATCAAATTTTTACATAAAATATAATAAAAAAATTTAATTTCTTTTAAATTTTAAAATAATAATAAGATTAAAAAATAATATTTTATTAAACTTTATCATATCTCTTACTATCTAAACGGGACTTTAGAGAACAACCACGGTAGATTGCCCAATCAGAATTCAGGTGAATTTTATCAGGCTCAGTGGCCTCTTTAACTTCGCCTATCTGGGCCAAAGGCATATAGGCTTTCTTATACATCAGTATTCCAATATCAGCAAGGACTCTACCCACGCCACATGATTACTGTACAAGGAGGTGAGTTTCTGATTTATATAAAATTTCATTGGAATCATGTGCTTTCTCAAGTCTCAACTGTTATTATTGACCAGTATTTTTACAAGGATGAAAAGCATTTAGTTGAAAATAATAAATTCAAAAATTAATAGGAAACATCAAGTCAACATTGAGATAAAAATAGGATGAGAGTGTAATACAAAGCATTTTTCTTTTTTATTTTAACGTTAATGATATTTGGGTGAACCAGTTTTATTGACAACACTTGCCATATATCACTAGCATTGATTTTGCTCTTCCTTTTTATAGACTGAGATCACTGCATGTTTTTTAGATTAGGTGCATCATTACAAAGGTTATTGCAGTCATTGTTCAAGGTCACAGGTGCATCATCCATTATATGAATGTCTCCTATAATTTTGCCAGAAAAATTATGTTCTGGAGAAGGCTTTATTTATCAGATATCCACATATGAAAATAGGTGTGTGTAGTAATGATCATGCGAGGATGGTCATTGTTATGATTGCAGCAGAATCGCATTAACTTCTCTTCATATCTGTCGTGCTCTCAAATTCATTAATATCTCGCATGCAATTCTCCAACTCTAGTTTTCGTGTGAGTGACGATTTTACTTTTTTGACATATAAATTACTGGGATCTTCAAGATAATAAACATTATCAGCACACAAAATTTAAGGAAAATCACTACAATAAAAGATTATTATTCATTCTCGGTCGACGACCCTCTATATTTTAAGTGGTTTCATATATTAATCACTTCAATACCGTATTAAGATATGCGAGTCTGAATGACATAACTTTTATTATAAAAAATAAAACATTAGGTTGCGTTTGGTTGTAAGATTCATCTGAGTTTAATCTAATTTTAATCTGAGTCTAACATCTAAACAACCAACTCTCAAATTATTAAACTCATTTCAACTTATCATAAAAAGTATTAAATTTATCTTAACATCCAAATACATTTTAAACTCAGTGTAGATGGGCTTTATATAACTGTCTCTACTACTCAACTCACTATTATTCATAAAGAACTGAGTTCAGCTGAGCTCAACTCAACATCCAAATCCATCCAATTCATTCATAAATTCATAAAATAGAATGGTTTGTTTGTCTAATAACTTCTTTTTCTGGCAGTTGAAACATCCCTATTGGGACAGGTTTTCGCCAGATGGAATTGGTCAAAATGCAATGCAAATACCTTTGAGTTGAAGCATGCCCATTGCACAAAAAAGATATTCGAATAATATTGTCTCATTGTATACCAAACAAGATGAAAGGCACGTATGCACTATAATATTGTCCCATGTCAGAAACTCACACAAACAGATTCCAACTCAATGCTATATTACAAAATGCTCATGGGCAGAGATTCTGCAAAGGGGAAAACAGGCAAGCTGAGAGTTAGGTGATTAATAAAATGTACATAAAAAGAGTAGGAGAACATTTGAATACACATTCACCAATTACAGGACGCTACTCAACGCCTCCTGCTGTTTTAATAGATAGATTCATTATATATGTTAGATCTATTTTATAATAATAATAATTTTATAATATGACATATGCTCGGTTTGGATTGAGAGTTTCTCAACTCATCTAATCTAATCTAATCATTACAATTTTTATAAATTCTTATATAAAATACAATAAATAATTTAACTTTTTCAAATCTAAAAATAATAATAATATTAAAAATTAATATTTTAATAATATTTTATTTAATTTTTAATTTTCAACACATTAGTATCAAACCTAACTTAAATCAAGTCATTGCTACTGATTTTATTTTGTAAAATATGTGTGCAACTAAAATATTTCACTAAAATAATATATTTCAATTGTCACGTCTCAGAAAATTTTCAATCCAAACATTCTCTTTTTCAAATCTCATCAGTCTAAAGTCGTGTGATTTTCTTTATTCATTACATTCTCTCAAATATGAACACGAAAACCTTCCTGATTATAATTAACACACAGTAATGCAAAATTATATTTTTAACACGCGCCCTTGAGTATGGACATACGACTGAGAGAGGTGACGTGCACGGGAATCAATGGCGCGTGTGAATTGGTTGGCATTGCCCCACCTCGGAGACATGTTAAAGTGCTTTAAAGCAGCAGAGTAATGTGGTCACTGTTCGGGGACCAGAGACCATTTTTTCATTTTTTTTTTTTTAGAGACCATTTTTTCATTTACCATATATATATATATAACACGAAAACAAGAGAGCTTTTAAACGTACATTTATTATGATAAGTCATTTATTGCGGCTTTAGTAGCCAGCCCTATCTCAAACCCTACCCTGGCCCTCACTCTCAGACTCTTCTTTTCTTGCTACGTTTGCCTGCTCAATCAGTCGCTTTTGGACGTTTTAGGTTGGATTCAGACGTTGAGATGAGTTGAAAATAAATTGAATTTTTTATAAATAATTGTGAGTTAAGATTATTGAATGAGTTTGATAAGATTGTTTAAAATATGTTTGAATGTTAAAATAAATTTAAATATATTTATAAAAAGTTATAAAAAAATGAGTCTTACTATTATTTTATACTGTTCACTTTACAGTAAAAATAGAAATGATTTCTTCATCTGGCGCCAAATGCAGCAAAGAAAAAAAAACAGAAAAGATTTGACACAATAGCTAACGCCCCAACGAGAACATGCAAAATAGAAATAAGTTTGGATACCATCAATTTTTTTTTTTTTTAATTTTCATAATAGTATTCACTATTCACAATTCCGTACTCTTTGAGGTTGTTATTTTTTAAAAAAATGAGTTTACGAATAAAATTTGGCTCATGGGTTTAGGTGAGTGGGTTTGACATTTGTGGGGGCCCAACCAATGAATTCAAACTTGAGCGGCTCTCACTGAACGACCCACATGTGTTTAGATTGGAAAAGCAGCCTAAAAGTGAAATGAACTGAGCTGCTCTGTGCATCCAAACAAAGCCTAAGTTTTAACTCGAGAATGATTTACACAGATATACAAAAATTTTACAACATTTTACTTTAAATTAGTAATATTTTTATAAAATAATTTATAAAATAACACTACTTAAAAAGTATCATTATCTTTTATATGCAATACAAATTTTACTTTTAAGTCGATACGATCGAACAGATCTATTTACAAGTTTAATTTTTAATACACTTAATATGCTGTTGATATAAAAGTCTTCCATATTAATTATGCTAGAAATTAGCATTTTGATTTTTTTTTTCAAATTGTAATAAGATCCCACGATAAGTAGTGTATTAATACATCTACTTGTATTATTCAAGTATAATTATTGTAATATTCATTGTAGTGCCTATCTCTCCCTCACTTTAAATCCTTTACTTGTTTTCTATCAATTTTTATTTGTTCCTTCTTATAGAACTTTCTTTATAAAAGAAAACCTTACAATTTTTTTTTATTTGTTCCTCCCAGAAATGCATGTAGTCTCGCTCTGAATAGATGAGCATTAGATAAAAGTGCTAATAGTAATTTTTAACAATTTAAGATGTAATATGTGACGTAAATTGCAAAAATCTCTCGAAGACATAAAGCTTAGATGTGATTGTGAGTTAAGATGAGATGAGATGAATTGATAAGAAAGTTAAAAATTAAATAAAATATTATTAAAATATTATTTTTTAATATTATTACTGTTTTAAAATTTGATAAAATTGAATTTTTTATTATATTTTATATAAAAAAATTTTTAAAAATTATAATAATAAGATGATAGAAAACGTGATAAAAAAGCTTCTTATGCTTAACTTCAACTAAAAATTTAAATAATTATGAACAAAAACGATAAAGAAAACAACGAATGTCTTCCCAAAGTCACAATCGAAACGGATAGAAAGAAAGTTGAATGCAAAAAAAAGCAAAGGCCCTGCTCGTCAAAGTGTCAAACGGTACAGACAGTCAGACAGAGACAGACAAGCAGGCAAAAAGCCCCTCTCTTCCTCTTCTTCTCTCTTTTTTTACTTGTCTGTTCGAGTGTCTTTGTAATTTGTATCCTATCCTTGTAGTAGTAATAGTGATGGTGGTCTGTGTGGTGTTGATTATGGCAGTGTTGGCGTGGTTGGTGAGAGAGAATAAATGCTGGGTTTCAGTGAACAAAGGCCCTACACGGTGTTTATGAGTTATGAGGGAGAGAGGGAGGGAGAGAGAGAGAGAGACAGAGAGAGAGCAGGACAGATTGGGTTTCATTGTTTGATGCTTATCATTGTTTAAAAAAGAAAGTCTTCGGAAACAGAGAGTGAGAGAGAGATGGACATGCACGTGGTTCAGCTTCTGTTGGTGGCAACCGCTAAATACAGGATTTTTAAATGCTGTTAGTATTAAATTGGATCATCTGCTTCCTTTCCAGCCAAGACAGCAGTTACTATATTTCACCACTTCCATTGCATTCAGTCGCATGCTTGCCCGCCTTCCATTCCTTCTCTTCTCTCACTTTGCAAGCTCGGTTTTTTTTCTTTTTTTCTCACTTGGATTCAGCCCCAAAAAAGGAGAAAGACCCAGATCTTTGTTACTCAGGCTTCACTGAGATGACCCAGAAGCAAAAGACCACATTGCTCTAGGTACTTGCATTTTTTCAATCTTTGCTGCAATTAACGTGTTCGATATTTGGGTGTTTTTTTGGGTTAAACTTCCGTCAGAAACATCATGTTATTTTGTCGTCATCGTGATGCTGTATTTCTCATACTCAAGCAATTGTTACATTCCAAGCACGGTAGCTAGAAAACCCAGATCTTAATCTCAATTGGATCCAACTACCATAATGCCAAATGGATAGACCCTTTTAATTGCCAGCCGAGTTTTGCGAGCATGAGAATACTCTATCAATTCCGTCTTTCTCATGCTCTTTTGTGCTTTCTCTCTTGCTTTCTCGGAATTGCTACGGTTTCAACAGTAACCGAGAAAGAGATTTTGCTTGAATTCAAGGGGAATATCACCAATGATCCGTACAATCGCTTAAGTTCCTGGGTTTTGAGTGGGGACCCTTGCCAAGATTACCGTGGTGTGTTCTGTAACTCGGCCGGATTCGTAGAAAGGATTCTGTTGTGGAACACCAGTCTTGCTGGGGTATTATCTCCGGCCTTGTCGGGTTTGAAATCTTTGAGGATTTTGACATTGTTTGGGAATCGCTTTTCGGGCATTATTCCACAAGAATATGCTGACATTCAGACACTCTGGAAGATCAATTTGAGTTCCAATGCGTTATCTGGGTCAATACCGGAGTTTATTGGTGATTTACCAAGTATTCGATTTCTAGATTTGTCGAGGAATGATTTTACTGGGGAGATACCGTCAGCTTTATTCAAGTACTGTTATAAAACAAAGTATGTTTCTCTGTCCCAAAACAATCTTTCAGGTTACATTCCTGCCTCAATTGTGAACTGCATGAACCTTGAAGGGTTTGATTTCTCTTTCAATAATCTCAGCGGTGTCGTTCCTTCCAAAGTCTGTCGTACTATTCCAGTGTTGAAGTACATGATTTTAAGAAGCAATGTGTTATCGGGTAATGTTGAAGACCAGATTTCGGCATGCCAGAACTTGAAAGTACTGGATCTTGGTAGCAATATGTTTTCTGGGTTGGCACCATTTGGCATTCTTGGATCAAAAAATATTTCTTTATTTAATATATCTCATAATGAGTTTTATGGGGAGATTCCCGACTTGACAACCTGCAGTGAGAGAATGGAGTTTCTGGATGCTTCAGCAAATAATTTGGACGGGCAAATTCCATTGAGCATTACAAACTGTAGAAGTCTCAAAGTTCTTGATTTGGCATATAACAGGCTGAATGGCAGTATCCCAGCGGAAATTGGAGGTATGGAGATGCTTTTGGTGATTAGATTGGGTAGCAATTCGATAGGTGGGACTGTTCCAAAGGAGTTGGGAAGCATTGAGCTGCTTCAGGTTCTGGATTTGCACAATCTCAAGCTTGTTGGCGAAATTCCTGGTGATATTAGCAATTGCAGATTTCTTCTTGAGCTGTGAGTTCAATTGCCTTCTCAAGTTATTCTCCATTGTAATTAAACTGCTTTGACTCAAACTGATGAAAAAAATCCTAATATGTTTCTGCAGGGATGTTTCTGGCAATGCTTTAGAAGGAGAAATTCCTGATACCCTTTCCAACATGACTTACCTAGTAGTCCTTGACCTACATGGAAACCGGCTCAACAGGAACATCCCTTCGAGTATTGGAAGAATTTCAAACCTCCAATTTCTGGATCTGTCACAAAATTTACTTTCTGGCTCAATCCCTTCTTCTCTTGGAAATCTGAAAATGTTAACTCATTTTAATGTCTCCTACAACCGCCTCTCAGGCACCATTCCTTCAGCTCTCCAGCATTTTGGCCCATCTGCATTTTTTAACAATCCCCTGCTCTGTGGCACCCCCTTGGATACATCTTGCTCAGCAAATGGCAATGGCACAACTTCTGCACAGAGGAAAACAAAGGTCCTGAGTAATTCTGTCATTGTCGCAATTGTTGCTGCTGCACTGATCCTTACTGGGGTCTGTGTGGTATCCATCATGAGCATCAAGGTTCGCCGAAGGAAACAAGTAGATGAAACAGTGGTTGTCGAGAGCACACCCCTAGGTTCAACAGAATCAAATGTAATAATTGGGAAGCTGGTTCTCTTCAGCAAGAGTTTGCCCTCTAAGTATGAAGATTGGGAGGCTGGCACCAAAGCTTTGCTTGACAAGGAGTGTCTGATTGGTGGTGGGTCAATTGGAACTGTCTACAGGACCAATTTTGAAGGTGGGATCTCAATTGCAGTGAAGAAGCTTGACACTCTGGGAAGGATCAGAAACCAAGATGAATTTGAGCAAGAAATTGGGCAGCTAGGAAACCTTCGACACCCAAATCTGGTTGCTTTCCAGGGTTACTACTGGTCCTCAACAATGCAGTTGATTCTATCTGAATTTGTCCAAAACGGAAATCTGTATGATAATCTTCATGGGCTTAATTATGCGGGCACCAGTACTGGTGGCAGCAATACTGCATTATTTTGGTCTAGGAGGTTTCATATTGCTCTTGGAACAGCAAGAGCCTTAGCTTACCTTCACCATGACTGTAGACCTCAAGTTCTTCATCTCAACATCAAATCGACTAACATACTCTTAGACGAGAATTATGAGGCTAAGCTGTCAGATTATGGGTTGGGAAAATTGCTTCCCATTTTGGATAACTACGGTTTAACTAAATTCCATAATGCAGTTGGATATGTTGCGCCAGAGTTGGCTCAAAGTTTGAGAGTGAGTGAGAAATGTGATGTTTATAGCTTTGGAGTTATTCTTTTGGAGCTGGTTACAGGCAGGAAACCAGTCGAGAGTCCAAGAGCAAATGAGGTGGTGGTTCTGTGTGAATATGTTAGGGCATTGTTGGAGAGTGGCTCCGCTTCAGATTGTTTTGATAGAAGTTTGCGTGGTTTTGCAGAGAATGAGCTTATTCAGGTTATGAAGTTGGGGCTCATTTGCACATCTGAGGTTCCTTCAAGGAGACCAAGCATGGCAGAGGTTGTCCAAGTTCTTGAATCTATCAGAAATGGATTGGGTCAATATGATTAGTGTACATTAAATGGTTTATTGGACAACCTACAAGGTCAATATGATTAGTGTAATCTAGCTGCCAACAAAGGAGTTGCCCATTTAACAAATCTAAGAACTAGAAAATTCATTCTTTTGTATTTGTTTCTGAGTTATCATCATTAATTGTTCATGACATTTATCATTTTTTTGCAATAAAATCATTCGATTATTGTTTCGATACCTAAATAAACTAACAAATTCTTCCAGTTCATAATTTTTCTCCTCAGCGCCGGCACACTCTGGAATATCAGAGCAAGATTGCCACGGGTGCATCTCCATGGAAGTATCTCTAAACTATATATGGGAATCCATCTGATACGATTAAAAAAAAAAAAGGCATAACTTTTAACGGATTCCCGTTGAAAATTATTAAATAGTGGCTTTATAAACACCAGTACTAGCACATGAAGCAGCAATAACATTTCAGAAGTCACTATAAACCTGAGGAAACTCATAATCATTGAACTTCCTCATAGGATCCAGAGTTGGGGCTTGTTCAGCCCCTAACAAGAAATCTAACCGTATAGAATGAAACAAGAGCATTTCAACTAGGGTATTTACAGGTTTCGGAAATTTTCCGAATTCGTTCCATAACAACAGGAATATCTTTTTCGGTCAATGTAGTGAAACAGAACCGAAACCATCCAGGTTCAATACAGTGACAACAAGATCCGGGAGTTACATTTACCTTAGCTACATTCAATAATTTATCCCAGAGCTCCAGCTCACCTTTCTCACTGTAGGAGCGGATTAACCCACGCATGTCAGCCCAACAGTAGAAACCCCCGTTGCTCTCTATGCACTCTATTCCCAATTGCTTCAACCCTGCCACAAACTTTACATACATTCCTCGGAGCCTCCCTCTGTTGATATCAATGAACTGTTGAATGAATTTTGCATCTGAAAGCATTGAGATGAGTAAGCGCTGGGATGGTGCCGAAATGGAAGAGAACCTAGTCAACTTTTTAGCAGCAGCCAGAACATTCTCATTGAAGGAGTAGATAACGCCCACCCTAAAACCTGGAAGAGAGAGGTCTTTTGATAGACCATACACAATATGAACCCTGTTCCGGTCAAAATCTTCCAAATCAATTATTTCTGCCATGCTCACAAACTCTTTATTTCCATGCGTGGATCCAGCAAATATTTCATTTGAGACAATATGTATGTTCTTCTCTCTGGCAAAGTCCAGAAGGCCATACAGTGTCTCCCGATTAAGCAGATTTCCCACAGGATTTGAGGGGTTTGATATGATAATCCCACGAACTTTTGTACCACGTTTCTTTGCCTGGTTGAATGCTCTGTCAAGAGCCGTTATACTTAAGCTGAAGTTGTCACCACTGCGGCAGGGAACGGGTATTATCTCCACGCCAGCTCGCCATTTTACATCCCTATCAAAACTGCATATTGTGTTCAAATGTTCAGTATTCTCACTAGATAACTTGTTACCTAAACAGAAATTTTAAACACAAATAAATAATTACCAAGGGTAATATGGTGTGGGAACAAGAAATGCATTTCCAGTGTCTGCTAGGCAGAAGCTAAGGATCTCAATCGCAGGGGTGGCACCAGCTGTTAGAACTATTTGTGAGGGGTTGAAGGAAACTGCCTTTTCCATGACTTGAGACATGAATTCTGCCACTGCCTAAAGGACTAGATAGTTTTTAGAAGACACAGAGGGTAATTGCAAACAAAGACATAAAGGTGGATTGAAAAACACACATGCATGCAACTTCACATTCATTGTGTTAATTGCATATCACATATTATTAAAACTAATAAACCTGCCGGACAACCTAGTCCAGGGAACTGCATTCTTAGGGGGAACCTGCAATTGATATAGACTTACATGTACTTTCATCCTTTGCAATTATCGTTATGTTTATAGTCACATCAGATTATGAGTTTTTGTTCCTTCTGGTATAATGACCCCTTTATTTTCTTTTACTTCTGTGGAAAGTCCTCACTAATAATCATCCTTTTCATCATCAATTAAACAAACATCTATTTTCTTTTACTTCTGTGGAAAGTCCTCACTAACAATCATCTTTTTCATCATCGATTAAACAAACATCCTTACAGTTTGTTTGCTAGAAGAAAGAGGGAGAGAAAGAAAAAGACAATAAGAAAACAGAAGATTAAGTCTTTTCAATAGTTTGGCTTAAGGGAAGGACATGCTCCAAGGAAGAATTGATTCCTTTCAGAACTAGATGGAAAATAACACAAGTCAATGGAAGGAAGAGAAGGTTTGGCCGTTTTATTTCTATTTTTCCACTTGATATGTACTGTGTAGGCATATGACGGTAAACTAAATGTACGCAGGTCCCTCTTCTGCCTCTTCTTGTGGCAGCTTTCCTTCCCTTATCTCTTTAATTTATGGAACCAATGGTTGATCCTCATGGATTTTGGAAAGATTTCAAATATTTACTATTAGTTTAAGGTATCTAATTATTTGATAAAACAGTCTGTATTAGATTACTTTTTTTTTTATACATGGGGGATGGGGGATTCGATCCTTGGTTTTCTTAATGAGAAACCAAGGTGTTGCCAATTGATCCAAAGGATCTCGGCATCTGTATTAGGTTACTTAAGATGAGATATTTCGAGAATCTTGTTGCATCTAAGTAGGCAATCTTTCATGTGGAATCGGCTTACCATCTTATATGCGTTTTATAATCATGAATTACAACAATCATTTGTAGCCCCCCGCTGCCCCCCTCCCCAAAAAAAAAAAAAAAAAATCTCTGGGTATATTGTCTCTGTTGGTCCAATAGTTATGGACTCGACAACCTCCACTGCCTTTATGGCTTAAAATATATGTATCTAATTCTATTACGTTTGGATGCTTGTGATGATAGCCTCCATTCATAGAATCAATGGAAATAAGTGATTCATCTAGATCTTCTGTAAACACGTGTACCGATTATTGACAAACAAAAATATCACAGGATTACATTCATTAAGCACTCCCAACACCTCCTAACCAACAGAATAGTGAGGACTACGTTAAAAATCACAAGGTTGGAGAGAATTGCATGAATTACCACTTTCAGCTCCATCAAACCGTCAAACGGCTGGTAACTTGCAATCCCATCAATATTCAACTCCTCTCCACTTCTCCCTCCACCTAGCATCGCTTCCCTCGCATTCTCCGCCAGCCAATCTCGAACCAAGTCCAGCGATAACTACAACCACCAAAGAAAACCCACTAATCCAATACTCAAATAAATTATACAAAGCAACCCATCGATGAAAAGCAAAGAAAAATAAGAAAAAGGAACAAGGAATCAACCCGAACCCACTTTGTTTTCTGCCAGGCCAAGCTGAATAACCCCATCCGGATTACCCGCCTCATGATATGGATCCTCCGAGACCTTCCTCAACCCGATATCGTACGGCGAGTCTCCACCCTTCAAAACCAAGCTAACCCGAGACGACACATAAGCAGGTCCGCCCGGGCTCTTCGGTGAGGGATGGATCCGAGAAAAGGACCGTGTGAGCACAGAAACCTCCGGCAACTGCCCCTCCGAGCTTGACGGCGGATAAGAGGCCGCCGCATCCTTAGGCGGAGGCGGGGGTGTGCTTGGGGCAGAACGATGCCGTTTCAGATAGAGCTGAAGAAAGTAAAAGAGCGCGCACGGTATAACCGAGCCCAAAAAAAGGCCTCCCCTGCCTTGAACAACGCCTTGCAGAGGCACTATAATTCGCATGACGGTTCCTCCTCCTTCGCCACGACTGGAGGTGGTAGTGGGCTTGGTGTCTTGTTCGGAGGTCCCAGTCAGGGCGAATCGGGTCCGGGTCATTATGGAGAAGACATGAAGGATTCGCCGGAATCGGAATCAAGAGACTCCGATAGGGGGGATAGCTAGTAATCGGGCTCAAACATCAAACTTGTGGTAGATATTGGGATGGTCCGTCGGAGAGTACGAAGAAAGGGAGTGGATGACTGGATGTGCGTTGTGTATGTGTTTGTGTTTGTTCTTGTGTGTGGGAGAGGGAAAGATTGAGAGTGACGATTTTTCAATTTTTTTCGATTGGCATTTATATTTTCCTTGTTTGAGGCCGAAAATGGATCTTGTTCGTTGGGATTTTTTCGGGGACTGCCTTGTTTTTACTCCTATACCCTTCAACTTGGGAGTTTGGACCCAATAAATGGTTAACTGTTTTTGCTTGACGTACAATGGTCCTAACAACCAATACAAATATATTATTTATGGACTGATTTGTACTTTTTCCTCTTGTAATATCTTGTAAGCGGATGGGTATAATTTGGCTAAAATTATATATTTTGTTTTTTGTTTTTATCATTTAAAAAAAATTTATATTGAATTATTCATCTATTAATTAAAATAATAATACTAATTTTTTCTTTTTTTTTTATATATATTTTGTAATTATATGACCTTAATACCAATTTATTTCTCAATTAAATTATTATTTTGACTTCTGTTGAGAGTGAGCAAATGGGAGAATAGAGAAATAAGTGATAAAATAATCAATAGAGGGTCAACAGTACCTATCCAAACATGTAGAAACATCCTAGCTTGTAAGCAAAAAAGTTGTATTTGGCTCTTCGAATGCAGTATATTTAATGGGGTTGTTAGCTAAGTATTGATTTGCATTGATGTTTGCCTGCACAATTGCTAGTGTTGTAATACAAGATAATAAATCCAAAAGGACATTTAGAATATTTTTTAATAATAGTGAAATAGTTTGAGTTAAGATGCTTTTATTGAATTTTGAAAAATGTGAGAGAAAAAGTTAAATAAAAATATTATAAAGTTAAAAAATTATTTGAATATTATTTTTATTTTGAAATTTAAAAAAGTTGTTTTATTTTTTGTATTGTGTTTGAGAGTTTGGAAAAGTTAGATTAAGTTTTGTATTTAGAGAATAATTAGGTAATGATTAAATAAAAAATTTAAAAATTTGAAATTGAGAATTATATTTTGTTTAAGTGATGTTGAGAAATGAAATATTTGAGAATAGCTTGTTACCCAAACAGTGCCTAAACAACGAGTAAGAGATTTGCAGTAAGTAACCTAAAAGAAATATTTTTGAGCTAGTCCCATATGTTTTGGACCTATACCAAAAGAAAAATATTCTAGTCATGAAAGATTATACAGAAGTAATCTTACAAGCTTATATGTTTTAATGTAATTCATCATATTATAAAATTATTTTTATTATAAAATAGATTTAACAGATAACATAAAATCACGTCAATTTATGAGATTATTTTAATACAATCTATTTGTGATTGCAACATTTTATACACCAAAAATTTATCATCCTTAAGACAATTATTAAGTTAATCCAAATGAATAATACTATATCGCCATCTAAAACTTATCACTCCTAATAATCACAGATATTTGGGTATTATGGTACTTTTAGGGTGAGTAATCTAAATACCTAATCCCTTTTATATAAATGTAAACATTATATTAGTTTTTTTTTTTTTTTATGAATAATGATATCTACATAATATATTTTATAACATATTTTACATTGCAAAATATGGATATTTTGATAAAATAATGTTATTTTGATAAATTAATTTACTAAAATAACCTTCTTTTTATATTATTATTCTTTTATATCATTTTTTTTTATTCGATTCAATCACGCACTTGGAATTCCAAGGAATCTCAATTCTGAAGGACCATTAGCACGTGAAGAATCTACCCATAATTGATCCACGAAAGTCCGCACCCAAGCACATGATGACAAGATTCCAGTTTTGTCTCCTTGTGATGTCCACCACAACACTGAAGATCCCACACAAGCCAGACAGTCCATCAAAGACAAGCCATCCTACCCTCCCAACAATATTAAGTTTGTGTTTTTACGTTAAATTGTATTGAGTTAAGTTAAGGTGATAAAATATTAATTTTTATTATTAATATTATTTTAATATTTAAAAAAATAAATTATTTATTATATTTTATATTAAAATTTAAAAAAATTATAATGATAAGTTGAAGTAGATTTATAAATCAAACGAGACTTGTTGTGTCTGTATAGTAAGTCGATATCTTGTTATTATTTTTTATTATTTTATTATATCTTTTTATTACTTTTTTTACTATAATCTGAAATGAATTCTATACCCAACCGTAACCTTTTTTTTTTTTAAAAAAAAAATCTTCGCCTCATGATATGAGTTTATCACCCAGTAAACATTAGGCTTTGAGTAGATATTATATATAATTAGCCTATCATTCAGGTCCCATCTCTGGACCACAATAAATTATGTACAACGGGGCTACGAATATTTACCTTGCGCATACTTGTAGGGAATGACCACTTAAAAATCAAATATATATATATATATATATTATGCTATTTTAGTTAAAAATGAATAATGAAAATACATGTTGGTGTTTTGTAAAATAGTGACAATCTTGTTAGGGTGTTTGTCCCTTGATTGATAATGGGTAGAGAAATTGCAAGCGTTATTATTTTGCATAAATGGTTTTTATTTATAGATAAGAAGGTATTTGTTGGCAAATGACACAATCATTAACAAGAGATACAATTGTTTGACTCAAAGGATTGTATTTGTGGGGGATAAAATATACAGTCCATAGCTAGACACAACCCACCAGGCCAAACTAGAGGACAAAATAGAGAGAAGAAGAGTGTGAGACAAGAGAGAACCATGGGTCAGGAGTGTAAGAGAATTGTGTCAAAAAAAAGTGAGAAAATGGAGGCATGCTCAGACATGAAAAAGGACCAATCACCTCTTGGTAGGCAGGCAAGCATAATGGAGGGTCAGATCAAAGCTAAGGACCAAATGACCAACGGACGATCTCTTCTTCTTCTTCTTCAACCTCTCGAGTGAGACATCTTCTCCAGTAAGAAAATTTCTAGTTTTTTTTGTACAATAAGAAATGAGAGTTCATGAGAGACTGTAAACAAGTATATTATGGTGGATTTTTCTCCCTAAACGCCCATGGATGTAGGCAACATGCCGAACCACGTAAATCTGTGTATTACTTTATCCTATTTTCCCTGCATTTGTTTTTCATTCACCACCATAAACATACGCATCGATACCGTACAACCACATTGGAACACGGTCGAGAGCTCCAAACAACACTGATCAAGGCCCAAGTCGACCAGTGAGCCGATAATTTCTCTTTCTCTCATTCCAACTTGTTGTGTGATTTTTCTCGCATAAACAATGGCATCGTCTGTGGGATCTGATTTCCTTTCTTCGCGGGAGGTAGAAGAATGACAATTTTCCTGCATGTTGAATAATTACTAGACGAGAAGATAACATCCTCCCAGATAAGTATTTTTAGTTTCTTAATTTTTACATTTACGAAAAATGTTGCTGTAGAAAATGGGCAAGTAAATCTTTTCTCGCCTAGGCGAGAAACTGAGCTTTTCAACACTGTACTTAGTTCACTCTAATGCACTTGCAGCTCAAGGGACTGGGCCACTCATGTTCCTTATCCCAAAAATGTAGATTGTGCTGAGAATACATGCACTAGTGAGCAAATACTGGACACTTAAGTGCGCAGTATCACATAAGACATTGTGCACCCACGTGCACAGTATACCATGTACAAACATATTAAGTGGATACTGTGCACTCAAGTGTCACGCACGTTAGCACCATGCATGGCATGCACAGTGTATAATGGGTGCATGGCGCAGATACTGTGCACTCAAGTGTCACGCACGTTAGCACCATGCATGGCATGCACAGTGTATAATGGGTGCATGGCGCCGTGCACCCAGGAGCCTTGGGAGCCGCGAGGTCCAGTGATCTGTCGACGACCACATTGTGGCCCGCCAATGAATTCTGTCCAACGCGCAGTGGCCCCTACCCAGCGGTTGGTCCGTGCACTACGGTGCAAGATAGTGTGCGCCCAGTTGAGCCACGACCCCACTGTGGTCTAGCAAAAGGGTTGCGTCAACTGTCGCCATGCAAACCGCCGGCGTCGTCTGTCTCCTCAGAGACAGTCCACGACCAGTTGGCCATGGCGAAGACCTCGCCGCACTGCACCTCAAATGGAGACCACACCTAGAGGCTCTCGCAAGCTAACAGCCACTTGGCCACCACTTGACAAGGTCGTCGACAATCCTTGTCACTTGTGGAGTGACTCTCAACTTCATGGGGTGGGAGTCCTGACCACTCAGTGGCCAACTCCCATTTGGTCTAAGGTAATACACCTCGGTGGCCCAGTGGCGAGCCCTTCCCCTCTGGTGGCCACAGCAGGCTGGCGGGCAACGTAGCCTCCACCAGGACAGCTAGCAAGTCACCCTACAACTTGACGAGACCCTTTGCCAGGCAACCCCCTCGGTCACTCAGCTCGGCACCTCGTAGCGGGCATGCCCACCTCAGCTAGGCATCCTCCTGGTTCACCAGCTCGACAAGCCCCTCATGCACAGCACTCAGACACCACTTGCACGGGACTTGAACACAATCCCCACTTGCACACTTGCACAAGACTCATTTACCAGTTTGGACAGTGCCCCCCTTGTTGGGTTCGAAGAGTGCCACACTTGCATGGGACTTGGATACCACTTACACAGAGCTCGAACACAGTCCCCACTTGCACAAGACTCGTTTACCAACTTGATGAGCCCCACTTGTTGGGCTTGGACAGTGCCCCACTTGCAGGGCTCAGACAGTGCTGTGCTTGTAGGGCTCGGACATTGCCTCATATGTAGGGCTCAGACGAGACTCACTTGCACAGCTCGGACAATTCCTCACTTGCTCATACATGGTTCCTCGGTTGCACGATACTTGTCAGACCCCATGTTGAGTCGGACTTGCATGTCCCATGCAATGGCTCTATAATGGCCATATGTTGAGTTAGACTTGCATGTCCCATGCAATGGTCAAGGTTGGTCTCCAGAGTGAGGCATAAGGTGCTCGCAAATTCTTGAGAGAGAGAGAGAGAGAGAGAGAGAGAGAGAAGGGAAGAGGAGCAAGCAAAGGAGAAACAACAGGCAGTTACGGCAGTTCTAGTGAAGTGGCAACATGGCCCACCTGGGCACCGCACAGACATCCCAATATGGCTCTGTCGGAACAAATTGATTGGCACTAACATCAACACTAACACATCGAGCCTCCATCACCGTCGAAACATGGCAGTCCGCAGGCCTCAATCGGCACACCTCCAACCTTCACTGTGCCCAAGTAGGGAAAGTCAGGTTCAAACCTCACTTTGTGATTTGGGCTATTTACGCTAACCAGGTTGATCTCTTCTTAGCACGAACAAGCATCTCTGTCGAACAAACCGAGTCGCTGGACTCGTCGTGACCCAATGATCGAACACAAGTCTCTTGACTTGTCGACCCTTACATTACAAGTTGAGTCACCGGATTCACCGCGACTCAACGGTCGAACACAAGTCCCTCGACTTTTTAACCCTCATGCTACAAGTCGAATCCCTTGACTCACCATGAAGTAAGGTTAGGGCCAGAGTCACCGAGCTCTCCCCCATTAATAACCTAGCTAGAACACAGGTCCCTTGACTTGCTGGCTTTCGTGCTACAAATTGAGTCGCTTAACTCGCCACTAAGTAAGATTAGGGGTAGAGCCATCAAACTCTGCCCCATCAACAACCTAGCCAGAACGTAGGTCCCTTGACTTGCTGGCTTTCGTGCTACAAGCCAAGTTTCTAAATTTGCCACGATGCATTGGCTAGGGCTAGGGCCTTTTGAGCTTTGCCCCATCAACAGCTAGTCGGACAGAAGTCCATTGACTTGCCGACCTTTGTGCTACAAGCCGAGTCTCTGGATTCACCATGATGCATTGGCTAGGGCTAGGGTCTTCCGAGCTCTGCCCCATCAACAACCAATCGAACACAAGTCCATTGACTTGCCGACTTTCGTGCTAGAAGCCAAGTCTTCGAGATTCGCCATGATGCCTTAGCTAAGGTTAAGGCCTTCTGATCTCTGCCCCATCGACAGCTAGTCGGACACAAGTTCCTTGGCTTGCCAACCTTCGTGCTACAAGCTAAGTCTCTAGACTCGCCATGATGTATAATCGCTGCCAGTGAGTTACCTCCAGAAACGAGTCTTTGAAGTTAATGGGCCTCCGAGCTCCACATCCGCCTTGTGTGGGTTACCTTTGGGAACCAGTCAGCGAGCTCGGCAACCGCTTAAGGTGGATCCAGGGTCAATGGGCCCTCTGACTGCTTTGCGTGGATTACTTCACACAAACTCCACACTAATAGTAAATTGGAAAAAAAAAAAATCAAACGAACGAACCTACACTTTTCAATGACGATAAACACATGAACGACGCACTGCCAAACTAAGCATCATACGTGATCGAGTACACCTCCCGCCACATTCGAACTCCGCAGTCGAGTACACCCCCCACCACATCCGAGCTCTACGCTCGCATTATACGCAATTGAGTATACCTCCCGCCACATCCTTGCTCACACCTTACACAGTTGCACGCACCTCGCGCCTAAATTCGCCCTATGAGGCATTTATCGCTTAACACAAGCGGAATGGAGAATAGAGAACCCATTTTTAAAATTTTGTTTTCTTATTGACGACTTATGTTACATATTTTATCTTAAAAACTCTCAAGGTTTTTTGTTGGAACAAGTTGCCCTTAAGAATCGTGGGTATCTGTGGGGGATAAATTATACAGCCCATGGCTAGACCCAGCCTACAGGCCAAACTAGAGGACAAAATAGAGAGAAGGGGAGTGAGAGACAAGAGATGACCATGGGTCAGGAGTGTAATAGAAGGGTGTTAGAAAAAAAAAAGAGAGAACGGAGGCATGCTCAGACATGCAAAGGGACCAGTCACCTCCTGGCAGGCAGGCACGCGCAGTGGAGGGTCAGATAAAAGCAAAGGGTAAGATGAGCAACGGATGATCTCTTCTTCTTCTTCTTCAACCTCTCGAGGGAGACATTTTCTCTAACAAGAAAATCTCCAGTTTTCTTTGTACAGTAAGAAATGAGAGGCCATGAGAGACTGTAAACAAGTATATTATAGTGAATTTTTCCTTCCCAAACGCCCGTAGACGTAGGCAACATGTTGAACCATGTAAATATGTGTCCCTTTCTCTTATTTTTTCTGTACTTATTTTTCATTTATCGCTATGGATGTACGCATTAACATCGTACAACCGTACCGGAACACTGTCAGGGACTCTAAATAACACTGATCAAGGCCCAAGTCGACCAGCGAATCAGGAATGACTCTTTTCTTCCGACTTATTGTACGATTTTTCCTGCATCAATAATATCACTTAACACTTGCTCAATCAACATCCCCATAAGGGTGTATAAATTCAAAAAATACACCGTTTGATGTTTGATCATATACTCCTTATATCTGCAATTTTGTTGTCAATAGGAAACACGAGCAATATACAGAGAGAGAGAGTTGGAATCGGAAAGAATTCCGGACACGGATGTTGAAGGCTCGGTGCCAAAATGGTGTAAACTGTAAACTTGTGGTCATGAATGTTCGACAACAACACGATTTGGCAGTGTGTTAAACCAAGTCCAGCTGGGAATCGACAGCTGGCTACGAACGATGGCTAATCTGCACTGTTTGGCATCCATAGCTGATGTACAAGTAAAGATAGTTGGGAAATATCGGTACATAATTTTATTTCTTTTATAGACAACCATATCAATTATTTAATTAGGAGACATAATGAACGGGTAGAAAATTATCAGCTTGAAACAAGCTTAATAGATCCGAGTTCTGGGGCTGTCTAGAGTTCATGGAAATGGTCTAATTTTGTCCTATCTATTAAAGTCATTGTTTTCACATGGTAGTGTTTCAATATGGAAGTGCTTTTGGATGATAACATCCAAAGATGTCAAATCTCCTTGGCATCTAAATGCGATTGATGCGTCAGTCCATTAATTGAATCTCTAGATTATGTGCTTTGTAATTGAGATTTTGCTAATTTTGTTTGAAAGGATGGTCCCAATCATGATGTGGTTTCAAAAGGCTCATGATACATTGACGTGGATATGCGTTTGATGGCAGCTTTTTGGGCATACTTTGGTGGTGGGACTGGCAATATTTGCGGGGGCACTATTGGAGGGCAGCTTGCTCTCATGTGTGAAGCTGATTTTGAGGAGCGAAGATTGAGATGAGTTGAAATAATTTATAAATAATAAAATAAGATATTATTGAAATATTATTTTTTAAAATTATTATTATTTTTAAATTTTAAAAATTAAATTATTTATTATATTTTATATAAAAATTTTAAAAAAATTATAATTATAAGGTAAAATGAATTGAAATAAATTTTTAATCCAAACAAAGCTGAATCATATTTATCAAGGTGGCGATCGAATTGGTTTAAAAATGGTCTTGGGGCACCATAGTTGGTGAGTTTTTGAGGGGTTATTGGGATTATCTCACGTGCATCTAGAGAGATTATCAAGCCTATCTACGTAGTATAGAGTAATGTTATATATAATATATAATATATAAATATTATACTGTCATTTTAAAAAAGAATAAAATTTATTATTAAAAAATTAATTTATTTTTATGTAAATCTTATATTATTATTATTTTTTTAAAATAATTATATAACGCTTATATATTTACGACAATAACAATCATTTCTCCCTGGCATATATGGTATCGGTTAAAGATGGAGTGAGGGTTGTAAATGTAGAATACTTAACTTAGAGTTATCGATAGCTTTCAAGAGAGGCGAGGGACTTTTTCTACTGGTTGATTGCATTGGATTCCGGCTTACGTCGGACATGTATTTTTGTTAGTTTATACAATTATAGAAAGTTTATCTACTGTTGATAGAATTTGATTGTTTATGTTATTTTACTATGTGGTACTGTTTGTAATCTTTGTTTTTACTTTGATGATGGCACCATACCATTCCTTGAATGATTAATAAAATATAAGTATCAATTGTTTAAATAAGTAAATAAAAAGTATAGAAAATATGCAATGAAGACATCTTAATGTTGTTGAATTATACATCCTTAATTCATGAGATTCAAACTTAGTAATGTCAGGATTATGGGATGAGATACAAAATTCTCCATTATAATTTTTTTAAACTTCTACATAAAATAAAATAAATAATTTAATTTTTTCAAATTCTAATCTAACTTTTTTTAAATCTCAAAATAATAATAATATTTAAAAATAATATTTTAAACTTTCATATAAAATTAAAAATTCTCATCTCACTTTCTAAACTTACTTGTGGCTCTAACAACTTTTTAAAGATCGGAACTTGTTGTACATCACAATAATGATGGAAGTTTCAAAGGCAATGATCTTGAATAATTATTAGATAATTTTAAAATACGACATTTGATCTATTATCATATGACAGTATGTCATGCCATAATTAATCTCAACTCATCTCATTATTATTTATTATTATTTAAAAATTTCAAAATCTCTAAATCTAAACGGAGCGTACATCTTGTAATATAATGATTATATCATGTCATTCATATTTTGTGAGTACTTAATAAACTGTTTAATTTTATAGACTTAACTTTTGAGATTGTTATTTGCACAAATGTGTAGTGTGGTATATAAGAAGGATGTTTGAGAGTGTTAAAACCATAATCATTGATTCATTATAAAACTGGCCTAAACCCACTGGCTCGTCAGAAATTATCAACTTCTCGCCCCCACAGGCAATGGCATTTGTATTCACTTGCAAAAACAGTTCTTCCTTACTCATTCTTTCTTTAATCCCATTAATGGACATCCACTTCTCACTCCAATTAACCTAAATTTCCATGCATGGTATTGGTATTTGCGTTCCCTTTCATGTTTATTAACCGAATCTTGTGCCTTCTACCCTTTACTAACAATCAATCATGTCACCAACTCGTTAAATGGAAATAAAAAGTGTTATAATCCTAACAAAAATTTTATAAAAAAAAAAAAAAAAATTCGTAAATTGATATAATTTTATGTGATATATTAATTTTACTTTACAATAAAACTAATAACTGGTCTAAACTGATGAGCTTCTGGAGCAATCTTAACGTGGAAAACAATGTAATCGCTGTTGAGAATAAACATGCCATTGCATTCAATCTTATTTATATAGAAATATCCCGAGTGCCTACCAAACATTTTTAAGAGACAAATATATAGACCATCTTTTTTTCAGTTACGTGATTACTTCCTGTTTTAGTCGGACAATGCATGATGACGTATTGGTTGTGTTCAGACTTCAGAGATGTCCGAGTGTGTACTGTGCAGTGCAGTTGTAACGTAGACTGAAAAATGATGATGAAATTGCTTGCGCAGTATAATTTGTCAGGCGAGACAGAATAGAGTAGCAAGGATAGGGTATCCTATGCTCATCCAACCAATAGAAACAAAAGATTAATAGTTTGTTTTGATGAGATAAAAAAAATTGAGATTAAAATTAAAAAATTAAATAAAATATTATTAAAATATATTATTAATATTATTTTTATTTTAAAATTTAAAAAAATTAAATTATTTATTTTATTTTATATAAAAATTTAAAAAAATTATAATAATAAGATATAAGATTTTCAAAATTTTCAAAATTTTAATCTTTGAAAACAAATCGGCCCGTAGGAAACCTATTCTACGACTACGAGGAAGCTACGCCCCATGCCCATGCGTATCCACTAAAAAACTACCTTCAATGCGCACACACTGACACAGATATTTATGATATTTGATTCCTACCTCCAAATAAAAAGTAATAGCTACACAAATTTCTCAATTTTCACGTTATATTTTTTCAAATTTTTAAATTTATTATTTTTAAATTAATTCAATTCTTTTATTCATTATTTATATATTAAATATTTAATAAAAGAAAAAAAAATTAAAAAAATGTGATCTGCTGATATTATGTGAATAGTAAAAAATTATGTGAATAATAAAAAGTTGTGTAAAATTTTTTCCAGATAAATGATATTCTGCTGCACCTGAAATTTTCAACATTCACATACTTATTTTCTTCACTGATTCCCCCGCTTCCAAACAAAATTTAAAATTAGATTTTATTGAATAAATATATAAATTAATATGATTTATTTTATAATAAAAATAATTTTTTAATTTAATATATTAATTCTAGTTATTTTTTAATTTTAATTCTATAAAATAAATCTCTTTATAATTAAATTATTTAAAAAAAAATACTTAAAATTCCTAAGTAATGTTTTGGTTAAATATTTATGAAAATAAAGTTAATTATTATGAGTAATGTTGTATATAATTTAAGGTATGTAATTTTTGTATACTCTTTCAAAAACTAGAATTTATTATTAAAAAAATAAATTTTTATATAAATTTTAAACTTATCCACTTTATAATTCTTATAAAGAGAGTGAGCAAAATTTATTAAGCTCTCATTTTTTTTTTTTATAGATTAGATGAATTGAAATAAAAACTCAAATTAGGCCTAACTCTACCAACGTAAATTTTATTTTTAATTATTATTAATATTAAAAAAAGAAATGAGATAAACTCAATTGTTTGCTCTTTCAAAAACTGAGGTCTCATTTGTTTTTATAGTTATTCTCAACTTATTTCATCTTATTATTATAAATTTTTTTAAATTTTTATATAGAATAAAATAAAAAATTTAATTTTTTTAATTTTTAAAATAAAAATAATATTAAAAAATATATTTTAAAATATTTTATTTAATTTTTAATTTTTATCTTCTCTTATTTCAAAAAATAAACGAGACAATTACTGTTTTTTATGTTTACAGCTCATTCTTAGGAATTTAGGGGATGTGAATAAATATAAATATCTAATATTATATAGGAAGCTGCCAAATACCCGTTTTACCATTTATCCTCGTCTCATTTGAATTTGCTGAGATGGGGCCCATTTCCCTTCCGCTCTCCATACTTTTCCTACCTGCCAAGGAATAGAACCGTTAGGGTCAATCTTGAAGTTATGTTTGAAACACAAGGGCAAACCCAGGATGCGCCGAAATTTCAGACGACTCGACAGGATCTCGCCTCCCGAAACAACGCTCAGAGCCCGATAACACTGCACTCGACTTCGAAGACACATTCTCGAAACTAACCACTGAAATCACATCTTTACCCATCACTTGGCTCAAAATTCCAAAACCCGGTTTGTATCCACGAAATCAAGATCCATGGTCAGCAGTGTTGAGACTAGCCAAGTAAGTGCACCTGGTATCCAATAAATATCATTAATAATTTTTTAAAAATAAAATTAAATATTTAATAAATATTATTAATTCAATTTATTAGTATATATTTTATAATTTAAAAAGATAATGAGGTATTATAGATCTTATAATATTTAATATTTATATTATTCAAGAATTATTTAATATTCTTACAAGATTCTTACGTTATGTCTATTTGGATAAAAAAACCCAAACCCACCGTCCCTGCGTAATCATAGGGGCATATTCGACACGACGTTCAAATTATATTCTTTCTCCGGAGCCATCCATTCAAATTCTGGACCGCTACGAAACGATTGTACGCTGCTCTAACGAGTTGTACTCTTTATCGGCTTCTCGGACAGAGAGCAGAATGCCTAAAAAGCCCTTCAAAATTGCCGTTTCTTCTGGTTTCTTAAAGTCTCGAATGCTACAGTAGCCGCAGCGAAATCTGCGCCGCTCTGCTACAAAGCGCAGCGACGATTTCCAAAGTTGGGGATTTTCCCGACCGGATTCGGAGCTTCGGAAGTTTTCAGAGAGAGAGAGAGAGAGAGAAAGAAGGATAGTGTGTGTGTGTGTGGTAAGAGAACAGTTGGAATCGATGGTATTGGTCAGGTGAAACCAGTGCGGGATTCAAGGGCTGGGATTATGGAGAGAGAAAGTGAAGGCTGTGGAGAGAAAGAAAGAGAGGAGGAAATGGAGGTTGAACCAGTGTTTGAGGTCCATGAAGTCGATCTCGACTACGAGTTTGACGCGGCAATGTACTTCGATTTCATTCGACCGGAGACTCGAGAAGAGGCTCTTCTGGCCGAGCTCTGGTTCGTGTCCGCCGCAGAATATCCTCCTTCTCGTGAGTACTTCCAACTTAAACCTTAATATTCTTTGAACTACCTTTCATTAATAGCCGTTCTACTTTTACTTTGCTTAGCTGATTTTCCAGCATTTTTAGCCCCAGAGTTCACGCTTCTTGTTTAGCTTACTGCTTTTTTTTGGAAAAAATTTTAACTCAAAATTCTGCAATACGAGTGCGTATTTGGTAACATTTGCGGCAGAAAATTGTTCTGTCTTGCTCTTTTTTTCCATTTCACATTTTTTTCTTTGATCCTTTGAATTATCTGCTGTATATAATCCATTGTTAAGTGCGATATTAGATGTCACTTGCCATTCTCAGCTTGTTTTTCCCCTTTTTGCTAACCAAAAACTCTTCCATTTCTGCTCATCATATGCTTATATACTTTTCTTTTCATGGTCCAGCTTTTGTAACAAAGTTGGTAATGAGAGAGGATATACTGATGGAAAATGTTAATACCTCCCCAAAATCAAAGGACGTGGAGACTACTATTGACGCCGATGTAAGCATGAACAGAGAAGTTTGTGCATTTGATGCCAACAGTAAAGGTATTGTTTATTTGTTTATGTCCATTATCGATTCTTAATGCGATGAACTACTGGGAAATCGCCTATTGTCCCTAAAAGTTAAGTTGATGGAAATGGATTGTTTAATGATTTATATTTTTATCTTTAGCAATCTTCCTTGTGTGGGGGCCACTATCCCTCAATAAGTGGCCCATTACTGTTTTTCCGCTTTCCCTAACTGATGATCTTGAGAAAGGGAACACGGGTCTCTTCAGGAAACATCCCAGGGCAACAAATTGCAGTGTGCCTTCGGCATCCACCACCTCCAGTGGTGGCATCATAGTTTTCACCGTTGTATGTACTGTAAAAAACTGACATTTAAGATGGCACCCCCTTTTGCAGGGTATGAGTGAGGACCAAGTTTTTGGTCCCTAAATCTGATTTCTTTTCACCTTAGTGCTGTGGTTGTTGTAATGGATTGTTTGTTGGGGAACCCTACCTTTCTCATGTATCTCGATTTTTGTTTCTTAATGAAATATTTGCTTGCATAGGGAAAAAAAAGTGGCCCATCACTGTTGATTGATCAAAACTTTCATCGTGTTGTTCTTGATGGAAATGCAAGATTCCATGATTTATGAGGCTGTCAAGGCTGAAGAATCTCATTAATGAACATTTAGGTTGTGTTTGGGTATTGGAATGATCTGAGATTACTACTAATCAATATTTTATCATTACTTTTCACATATTTTTTACTATTATTCAATATTTTATCATTACTTTTTCATCATTTTTTCACTACTATTCACAGATCATTTGAGATCACCTTATTACCCAAACGTAGCCTTTAGCCCTCTCTTACCGGTCAAAATTAAAAGAGTTTTGTTACTCATCATCCCACACACTACACATTTTTATTTTTTTATTTTTAATTTTTTTTTTGTTTTATTCCTCCTAAACTACTTGAGTTTCTCTACTCTTCATCCATCATCACACATTTGGTAAGGAAAAAAAAAATTAAAAAATCATGTGTGATGTGGGATGATGAGTAGAATTTTTCAAAATAAAAATAAAAATAAAAATTTAAGCCCTCTCAAATTTTAAGCCCTCTCAAATTTAAGTTGCGATGATAGCCCATATTTGTGTTTAATATGACTTGCATGTTATAGACGCTGTCCAGTCTTGAGGTCTAAGGCTTTCACGAATATGTTCCTTCAAAATTAAACCTTAGGTATGAGTTCTAATCCGAAATGATCTAATTTTTAGCCAAAGCTTGATGTTGGCTAGGAATTCCTCAGGTTGCCTGTACTACATACATTTGCAACCGCCAGATATTCATTAAGAAAATTGTTGAGCTGAGTCTGCTGTAGTAGGACTATTTCTAAGTAGAATGATATGACTTGTAGTTATGCTGTTCTTTGATGGTTCAAGGAAGCATGATTCCAAAGGGAACACTCTTATTTTGATTCACTTATTAACTCTTCTCTAATAGTGATGTTGTACATGGTCCTCCAGATTGTGAAGGAATGCTTAGAGGGATCTTCACCAAATTACGGAGTTGCAATCTGCAAAAAGTTTTGAACCTACCTTTGGAATTAAATACAGGTGAACACTTCTCTACCTTGATAAATGATGGATGTGCAAGAATGATTTTTCTGCGGGTTACAGACTTTTGAGGACAGCACTTGACAATGATTACTTCAATCCCTAGAAACATCTAATTTTTAATATCACATCTTGACCGAAGCTCTATTGATGAATGCCAATTTTTGGTCTGAAATGTGGGTAGTGTTTTATCTGTGGATTAATAGAGTTAAAATTGAAGACCTTGGACATATTAACGCTATAGTTTTTTCATTTTTCTCATGATTTTGTCTCGGTAAAGTTACCTCATTTTGATTTGTGCTTGTGATGCTGTTTCTTGGCAGAAATGACATTTTACAGTCACATCTGCACCGACAACCTAAAAGCTAAAGTGAAGCCTACTGTAAAGCCTTCTCTCCCTAGGAGCTCAACCTTGTTGAAACCTACGGCAAGTCAGCTGGCTAAGCAAAATCGGCCCCTGATTTCTGTTTCAAGGTGAGTTTCAGAAATGCTGTGTTCTTTATTTATGAAGTTATTATGTCATTCTATAATCATGAAAAATCTTAAGACTGAAAATAGACCTGGTCCGCTTTTAACGTTCTCGATAGTTTTTCATAAATGCTGTCATTCTCACAAGATGTTCCTTTTAGTGTGCACTGTACTTTAGATGCGCCACATATCTGCATTTCATGCCCTTGATTCCATGGCAGTGCCTTGTGACAAGATGAGGGAGGTCAATCATTGTAGTTTTTGTATTCTTGTCATCTTTTTAATATTATACCATCCTTTTATTAGATTCCAGACACAATTGGCTCATCACAGTGAGAGAAGCTTGCATATTTCTTCTGGGGTTGAAAGTCAAGCTGCCAAGAGGCAGAAGCTGGAGGGAGGTCACTTGCGAAAGGTACAGTACGTGTTTTAGTCTATCTTCTTGTCTCTTCGATCTATTTATATTTTAAAGAGCTTGCCATATTAGATATTTATACTGTTTTGTGAACAATATGTGATTGCCTAGAAAGCGATTTTCTATGATGTTCGAAGAATTTGTATCTCATGGTAAACAACTACAACATGAATGCTTGTTGTTAAAAATGCTCTTATAATTTTGGTATTGGAAATTAGTAAATATTAGAGCTGATCTCAGAAAACTTAAAATGGTTCTTAATGGTGCCTATGTTTAAGGTTGCCTACATAACCCAACTCTTTTGGTAGGCTGGATTGCGAGTTCTTGCTTCTTGTTACAGACTGGGCATCCAATTTAGGGCATATGAAAATATTCTTCTTTCTTTAAGTTTAGTTTGTCATCAAAAGGCATATCTGAAGCTAACCATCATTCTGTATAACAGGTTACAGGTGTAGACCAACTAACCAGTTTCGTTCACAAGCTGCCGAAGAAGGCATGTTACTCACTTCTGGTCCTTCAATTTGCCACTCAAGTTAAACTTAGATATTTCTAGTACATACATACTCATTGGAATTATATCCCAAATTTGCATCATTTTGATTAATCTCTATTTGTAGTTTGCAAAATTTGGAAAATAGGACCCTTGTCCCCATGGATTCAAAACTCTCACTTTACTTGATGGACCACTTTGACCAATGGGAGAAAAAGTTTATTGGCTTTTATATTTGAAGCACAAATTCATTTTAAAGTTGCAAACTCTTGGTGGAAATGTTTTTTTTTTGGATCTTTTTTGTAACATGTTATCACTTTTTGATTGGATTGATACTCGAACAAAAGGTTTGAGTATTTGGAAGTTAAACTTGAAAGGAAGCTGAACATTGGTTGGTTGGGTTTGTTTTTATGCTTGTAATTAGTTTTGTGATTTATTTGTTCACGTGTTTGGTTAAAATAATTCGGTTTGGACACTTGGGTTTGGGTATTTTATTTTTTATTCTTGTATACACCAAGTGTAAAGATGTTTCCACGGTTTTCCTCCGCCATAAGTGAGGGTCTTTTTAATAAATTTGAGATAGGGGATACTATTGGACATGTGGCCCTTGACAAGAAGAAAAAAGCTGAAGATTGACTGGAGGATAGTGTAATGGCCATCTGTGGGCCATTTTTGTCGTATTGAACATGTTTGGGTGGACTTGCAGGATGAAACTGTTGATAAGAGCTTTGCGCATGGTATAATGAGGCTTACTATTCCAAGAGAGCCCGACCTTGAAACAGCACACAGGGCCCAACGGATAAGGTTATTCTCTTAATATTGCTTGATCATATCTTCACATATTCAATCTGCTGTCTTACGGGCTGCAGGCACAAATGACTTTGTATATATTTCAGGCCTAAGAATAATACAAATCTGGAACATGCAAAAGCAGCTGTAAGAATATTCAAAGCACGCCCATTGAACAGAAAAGTTGGTACTTGAAATCTGTAAAGATTGAATCTCTTTGTTTTTCCTCTCTCCCCTGAATTTTATGTCTGTGATGTGCAGATTCTCGAGGCCCCTTCATTGCCACTTCTAAAGAAGAGCAGGCCAAAGTTGCCAGAGTTTCAAGTAATTGCGCTATATCCTATCCTGTTTCCTACTTGTTTCTGGAGTATACTCACTCCAAGTACTGAGTGTTATTGCAAACTAAGATTTCCATTACTCAATTTTACAAACAAGTTTGTGATTATTTGCAGCATGTTTTTTGTTTGTCCTTTTACTTCTCAGGAATTTCACCTGAAGACATTGGAGAGGGCGATGCAACACACATCTGCTCTTTCATCATCCTCACTTAATTACAATGATTCCGACAAGGTTTTCATTACTTTTACTTGAATAGTTGACACAACCTTTTTCGAAATTCCAAATTTTCTTTAGAATATTACTTGAAAGAAAATAGATGTTGTCATTGTTTCAATCTTGTACCCAAGAAGTGAGAGTGGGAATTCTCTTGCTTCTTGTTGGTGATTGCCTGCCAACTCATCTCTCAATATTTGAAGTTCTTCCTTTCCAGGGGTTGGACAAACGCAGCACTTCTAGTGTTGCAGGAAATAGAAACGAGGACAAAAGGTAATAAAACTTCATTCTAAGGTGGAAAAAAAAAAAACTCAAAGTACATTTGACATTATATTAGACTGAGAGGAGTGTTGCTTGATAGTGACTTCTGCTTTGTTTAGATCAAATACCTTGGATGCTCCAAAGCAGGATGGATGTGATGTAATGCTCCCCTTCAAAGCACGTCCTCTTAATAAGAGGGTAATCTTTTGTTAGTATAGATCATTTGGTCCAATTTTGTGCTAGTATTTTGTCAACTAATTCCCTCTCCTAATGCAGATATTTACAAGTAAAGGAGACATCGGTGTTTTCCGAAATAGCAAGCGAGATGCAACTGTACCAATGGTATTCTAAAGATGTTTATCTTTTCCCTAGTCCCAATAACAATGAGATTCCTTGTTGATTGAATTACCAGAGATGGTATGATTTTGTTACTTCCTATACAGGAATTCAATTTCCATTCAGAGAAGAGAATTCAGCATAATCCACCGACAGAGCTTTTCAGTAAGGTATACCTTGAATTAAATGAGTTGCATGCTGTATCCCCCTTTTCTTTGTCAGAAGCTTGTTGTACATATCCTTTGTGCAATATAATATTTGTGCAATGTAATTATAATCGTAGATTTATCTCCTATTTTTCTCTTTTCATCTCCTTTTTGAATGCTAGCTCTCCCTGTCATCTGGACTCCAGCCAAGTAATGAATCTTGGTCCAAATTGCCTCAGAATACCCCTTTGTCTCTAAAGGTTATCCTTGCTATGTTAAGTTTCTACTTTTAAATGAATATACAAACTATCAATTTTAGTTTTCATTTGCATGCCACTGTATTGAGTTTTTTTTTTTTACTTGTTTTGTGTAAGGGCTCAAAAGAAAACAGATCAGATGCTTTTCAACTAGAACATAAGGTGAGTATGCCCCTATGGTTTTATTTTTTGTTTATCTAATGTCTCTATAGGCAAACACCACTCATGCACCCAAACAGAATCCTGTTGCCCCACTCTCAAGCACTTTCTAGTGGAGGAGCCAGGAGGAGATGCCATGTGGTCCAAAATGGCATTTTCTTTTAGTGTTGGCTTTTTGTAAATTTGTTGGAAAATTAAAGCTTTTAGTCATGCCTTTGTTGTGATGACGTATTGTCATATCCTCTTGTAGATACTGCAGCGGATGAAAGGAAAACCTTCTATTTTTGGTGGAAAGGAGGTTCAATATGGAAGTGATGGGTGCATCTCTGAAGCTGGTGTGCAGAGTATGAGGTATGCCCGGCTGAATAAGGGATAAATATGCTTGAACGCTTCTCTCTCTTGGTTCATTGAGGTTTTCGCATTTAGAATTGGATAATCTTGCTTTTAAATTGCCACAGGAGCTTGGGCATCCGCTGAGAGGTATTTAAATGAGGGAAATTTTCCAAAAAGGTTTTTGGCATTGACAACAGTTCTGAGTATCTGCCGGGGACGATGGAACATTGATGTACATAGAATTTTATTGCACCTCAAGCATTATCAAGCTCTTTGCTTGTATATGGAATCCATAGTGGTCCATAGTTATCTCACCTTTGAAGAAGCCGACATTCTCGCAAAAGTATGTTGAATTAGGCTTTTGCATTTCGTATAGTTTGTAGGTTTCAGTTCATAATCCAATAAATAAATGTTGAAAGCCCTGGTGTTGTGTATAGGTATCAAAGCCACCTCACCCCTCGTAGCATCTTCTACCTGTTTATGTAGGCATCAACACTTGTAATGATCAATGTCAAGGACATTTATCTTCCAAATCAAATTATGTATGTGGATGATGTAGAGACTTTAGAATAGAGCTATTCATACATTTATATGTACATCAAAATGCTTCTATGCTGATTAAATTGCATCTACCCCCTTTGGCATTGACACTTGTAATGATCAATGTCAAGGGATATATATTACATCAAATTATGTCATGTGAATAGTGTGTGGTGGAGAGACCTTAGAATTGTCATTCTTACGCTCCCCCGGGGGTAATTTACAATCCAGTGTACGATGTAAATACTTGCAGTGAGATTCATTATAATTAAAATGTATATAAGAAAGCCCTAATACTATACTAATACCTGATTTGCTTTCATGTTAGTGGTGTATTAAATGTGTCATGGGTTCATATATAAACTTTTATATGGCATATGGGATGGTGTGTGAATGGTAGATATGATTACATTCAAGCAAAGCAAAACAAAACACGATGGTTGTTATATTTTCATCGTGTGCCTCATCACAGGAATTGTTGATGGCCCTTTCAATCATGTTTTCATTTTTAAGATGGTGGGACCCTTTTTTTATTTTATTTTTATTTTTATAATAGGCTATATTTTTAAAGAGAAATGATTTGTACAAATTCTGAATAGACAATTTTCATACAAATCCTTGTAAAAAAGTGGATCCTACTCAAAAAAAGTTTAAAAAAAACTATTCTTTATTAGTGGGATCTACTTTTTTACAAATGACTTGTATAAAATTTATCTATTTAAGACTTATAACTAGTATTACTAATTTTTAAAAGAGCGTACGTAACTTGCACATCTAAGACTATACAATTATATCTAATATTACTTACAATGTATTCTTGCAGGCCTATCAGTTCTTGTAAATGCTCAAAGCAGCTGAGCCGAACAGGCCAGCCCTCAAAATATGTATTCAAGGAACAGAACAGATTAACAAAATTAATTTTTTATTAATTTTTTATTAATCTTTTTATAATTAATTTGAAAACTTTCACCCATCTCTTCGGAACTTATATTCTGCCATTCGGCATTGGCATTTTGCCGTCCAGAGACGGTCGATCAATATGTGAGAGATGTCGTTTAACTTATAAATAGGCCGCAATTGAAACTCTTCGAGGCAAAGCACTTCTTCATGCTACAAGCACTGACAAACCCAACAAAAGAGTATCAATCTGATATATATAGAGAGAGAGAGAGAGAGAGAGCTTCTGATTCTCAAATCTCAATTAATGGCAGCCACCAAATACATCTTCATCCTTGCCATTGCAGCAACTCTTGTCCCTTCAAGTTTGGCCACGGATTTCGTGGTTGGTGATGATAAGGGTTGGACCATTAACTTTGATTACCAAGCTTGGGCTCAAGGAAAAGACTTCCATGTCGGTGACAAACTTGGTAAATTACCTCTCTAAACTCTCTTTCTCATGTCTTTAATGGTGGTCTCTTTCTATTTAGACTAACGTGGTTGTTGTAGTATATCAGATTCTAGAGCTCTTTTTAACGATTCTCATTGCTAATATGCTGAACAAATGAACTTCTTTGGTGTAGTTTTTAAGTACTCAGAGGGAGCCCACAATGTGCTTCGAGTTAATGGAACTGGCTTCCAAGAATGTGCGGCACCTGAGGGCACTGAGGCCCTGAGTAGTGGAAACGATGAAATAATCCTAGCAACACCAGGAAGAAAGTGGTACATTTGTGGCGTTTCCAGGCATTGCGTGGATGGAAAGCAGAAGCTTGCCATAACAGTAGAGTTGCCTCAAACACCAGTGTCTCCAGAATCTGCACCTTCTCCCACTTCAGCAGCCAGGGGACGTTTTGCACCCACGTTTTGGTGGATGGTTGCTGTTTCTGGCATCCTTATGATGGCCATGGTTTAAATCTTGTTGGAATACTTTGCAGTCAAATTCTTTTATCTTTTATTTTTTTGGGAATGGTTTTTGTGTGTGTGTCGAGTCCAAAGTTTGCATTGTGTTCTGGATTTAGCAGTTTGTAATGGAAAAAAGAGCATTAATTTTTCAATGAATTGAGTTAGATTTAAAACGCCTACAATTTAGGAAAAACTTCTCTATTCCATGGTGTAATAGAAGGGGAAACAGACATCAGGACCGGATTACCATCAATCCATTAAAAATAATTATTCTCATAAGTTATTATTCACTATCCCATACCTTATGAAAAAAAAAAAAAAAAAAAACTGTTAGGTGTAAAGGGAGATAGTGGCTGATATATAACAAAATCCATCTATTAAATTGTTAATTTTTATCCAAGATTAATTTAGGTTGGCCCTTACTTAATCTAAGTATTTTTAATAGAACTCACCACGTGCATTTTTTACATTTCCACGTTGAACCTCCTTTTTCTATTAGGAACAAACTTGAAAGTCTAACGAAAGTAGTGTCGTATTTTTAATTGAAAAATAATTTACACATAATATTTTTACGCTACCTAACTTTCTACTATTCACACAACCTCCACATACCACACTTTTTTTAATTTTTATTATTTTTTTCTTTGGACGCTCTGTAATTCTAGTCAACAGTGGTAAAAACCAATCTAATCTCTCATTTTTTAGTGCCAAGATTTTGGTTCAAAAGTTAGTTACTGAGCCTAGTTGGCATGCTCTGCTGGAAGGATAGTTGGTTAGTGTGGAATCATTTTAATGGTTATATGATATTAGGTAAAATCACCATTTGTCTTAAAAGTTTAAATTGATGGAAGGTGATAGATTTTATTATTTAATTTATATCTTAACAATTAGTTTGAACACCAAAAATATCACAAGATCATCCAGCACAAATGGCTTGATATTCATAACGTAGTAATCAATAAATCTTGCCTGCAACTCCAATACAAATACAACCCTTGAATCCAATTCATAAACACAAGGGATTTAACTGAAATGCTGCAACATTAATTTAAACTATGATGGTCATCACAAGGATGCCAAAATTCGCAATCATCCAGCCATGATGATGCGTGTGTGCAAAAGATGATCCCTTGGATGCGGATGTACTGGGAGAAGGTTCTGATCCGGAAGATAGTTTTTGAGGCAACACTTCAATGGCAATCTTCTGTTCTCCCTCTTCACAATGCCTCGAAACCCCACAAATGTACCATATTTTTCCTGGGGTTGTAAGGGTTATTACATCGTTTCCACTGCTCAGGGTCTCAGTTTCAGTGGATGCCAAACAATTCTCGTAAGCAGTAGCATTATCAACTCGGATGACATTGTGGATTCCCTTCGGGTACTTGAAAACTGCACCAAGATGTCATCCATTTTTCCATCAACAAATGAGTGAGATTAATAAAATTGAAAACATTTGAAATGTTGTTCTTTGTTCAACTATCCAAAACATGTCATATCAACCGCTGTAATTGAGGATGATAAGAATCAAGATAAATAGTAGAGCATTCCTTGTTAATTATTGCATAAAAAAAGAGAGTTTAATTTACCAAGTTTGTCACCGACATGGAACTCCTTTCCCTTTACCCAACTTTCGTAATCGTAGTTGATGGTCCAACCCGTGCTGTCACCAACCAAGAACTCCTTGGCCAGAATTGATGGGGCAAGAGTTGCTGCAATAGCAAGGACTAAGAAAGGAGTAAAGGCCTTCATATCCAGAAGCTCTCTTTTATCAGATTGATTCTCTTTTGTTGATCACCTTGTCGAAATTTTTGAGAAGTAATATCCGACGGGGGCATGTACGAGATGGCTAAATCTAGGTAGAATTGCAACAAACATTGGAGATAACTATGCATGCATAATTAGACTTTCTTAGAATAGTAAAATCAGTTATTTTTATCGGTTTTTCGAAAGTTAGTTAAGCGGATTCCATTATATTGGGATAACTATGCATAGCCCTCAGCCTCTAAAATGGATTCTAGAGTTCGAAACTCCTCTCTTCCAAGTGTTAAAAAAAAAAAAAAAAATCATAGAAAATCATAATCTTTGAACAACAATCAAAATTAGTTGTCCGTTTTATTTAGGGGAGAGGGAGAGAGAGGTGAGCGGGGAATGGGACTCCTTCTGAGAAGGGGTGCCTAATTAAGACAATTGGCAGGGCAATTGACCAACTACTGCTCTGTTGTAGCAGTCAAACTTAATGTTTTATGTTTAAGCCAAATCAAATAGAGCCAATCCCCAAGAAGCCAACCTCTGCCAACCCAAGACACAGAACACGCTTCTCCCTGCCGGATTGAGCTTGAACAAATATCCCCGGGGCTGGATTTTTCTTCTTTTTCCTTTTTTTTTTTTTTTTTGGTCTAATTAAGTAAACAGAACAAATATCCCTGGGTATGGGATAATTTAGTTGTTGAAGTTTCAACCTGAGAGAGAGAGAGAGAGAGAGAGAAGAGTTGTACCAAATAATTCATCTTACTCTCTAATTAACGCAATATATGAAACTTAAACTAGGAAAAGGATGAGAAAGAAATTTCAACCACCACCAAAAATTAAGCAAGTACTCTGCACCTGTCCATGTCTCTTCCACGATGCAGATGGAAATGCACCAAGACACCATGACTCTGCCCACTCCCAAAACATCAGAACACACGCATTGCAGCGTAGCAAACAACGTGACAATCAGTTGAGACACCCTAAAACTGAATGTGACCTTCAAAGTTAACATCCACCGACATGGACCCGATGCAGATTCATTTAGACAGGTACTCAAGCAAGCAGGGCATGCAGTTTCTGTTCCGGAAAGAGGGTTGTGAAAAATGTTGTTTTTCATCTTTTATTTAAGTAATCAATTTAGGAAACTACTTAAAAATGTAATATAACAGCAACTAATGTGACTGGGGATCATAAAATTTAAACTGAAAAATAGCATTACTAATTTATGACTGTCAAAGTATTCTCAGCAATTTACATGACAAATGGAAGATATAGCCCAAGAAAATGACAGCTAAGAAGAAGGGGAAAAAATGAAGGATAACCAAAAAGTACCTAAGATCACAGCCACAGTCAGTGCCATGCACACGATGCATGTTATACCGGTACCAATAATTACAGATTCGTAGACTAAACAGGGTAACTCTACAGTACTCATCTGACTTTGTTTTATCCACTCATATCAAAAAGTACCAATAAAACGTGTCTTTTTCTCACAAGCACTCAAGAATCAATTGAACTTTTATGGCGTTCACTTCCAGCAAGTAATACTAATTCAAATGAGATTATTGGAGTCAACAGTTTTGAAGAAATTCATGGCCTAACTCATCTCATAAAATTGATTTTACAAGAGAAGATTACTTATTTCTTATAAACATATCCAATACCTTAGCCATAGGCCATGTAAGATTATTCCTCAGTATCCTCCCTAACGTGCATATCAGTATTTTTTCTAGTCCTTGTCATAAGGTAAGTAGTGTAGACTCTCGTTCGTCCTGTGACAAACTTTGATACCATAAAAAAATTCATAACCTAACTCATCTCATAAAACCGATTCTACAAGAAATGATTGTTCATTTTTTATAAATATGCCTAAGACCTTGTCCACAGACTATGTGAGATTATTTCTCAACAAGTTTGGCTTCTTGCCCTCATTCCTGCTGTCAAATGCAAGAAGCTTAGCAATGACTTCAAACTACCATGAAACTAACTGTATGGATCGATTGGGATCCAAGGTTGCTGGTTGAGACTGCTAAAACTTATATTCGTCTCTCGAATCCATTCCTTGGAAGCTTTTAATAGAGACCATTCATTAACTGCACCATCCTAAGTGACAGTGAAAAATCTGAAACTTTTGCCAGGAGCTAGAAATCAAGCAGTAAAGGACTCCTTTGACATGAAAATTGAGAAATTAAGGAATAAAAGAACCGTGATGAAAACAGACAAACAAGCAAAAACTTCACCCAACGAAGAATAAGAAGAAAGAAAAGAAACCAAAACCAACAAACACGAACATATCTGAATGCTGAAAAAGAATGGGCAAGCGTAAGGGCAGAGCAAAAGCCGGAATTATAACAGCAGAGAAAGTCTATTAACCAAATAAAGTGGCGGAGACTTTTCCTCCCCACAAAAATGCACTAAGATTTAATGGTACATGTTCAAAATGCATCAAAACATTTATGTAAGGTTACACACGGGGAAAGGTATACAAAGAGAAACTTCTTCCTGTTCCTCTTAAACCATTCCCCCAATTATAGCCCAAAAATTGAGACAAAAATTAAAAGAAAAGAAAAGAAAGGGCCCCCTTTCCATTTCTCCACCATCATATTCCTATACAATCCAATTCCACATCTCACTTTGATCCAAATTCCCCTTTCCTTCCATTAATAAAAAATATATATTGAAACATAAAAATCCGATAATCATTTAAAGAAGAACAAAATAAGGCAAATCAATTTCAAAAGTGAAAATCTTTTTTGATTTTCAGTTCTTTTCTTCTTTTATTATTTTTTTTCTCTGTTAATGAGTGGTAACCTTGGAACGTTTCTTGGCCTCGCTGTAGAGCACCACGCCCATTAGGGTAACGGCGAAACCCGTAATCCCCATGACCGTAACGGGGTTCCTGAAAATCAGAACGGAGACCACCGCCGCCACCGCCGCCTTGGCATTTCCTAACACTTGGAGAGTCAGCGCGCTGGTGTGTTTGGTCACCAAGAAATTCGTCAAGTTTACCAAATACGCCACGGTCGCATTCCCAATCAGCAAGAAGACTATAAAGGGGTCTCCTTTGGCCTTCTCGGCCGTGACCGCGGCCACATTGCCCTCTATGTAAAGCGTGAACGGTAATAGAATCATCGCGGCCATGGGAGCCATGTACAAGAGCAGGTTCATGGAATGGAGCTTCTCGGCCTCGGAGGTTAAGATAATTCCTTGTACAACGGACTTCAATGCGCGGCCGGCGGTGGACCCCAAGCAGACGAGGAATCCGAACAAGTGGAACAAGGGCTCGCTGTTGCTCGCCACGACGATCCCGAAGACGACGGGAAGGAGGGCGAGGTAGACCTCGGCGGACTCCTTCTTGCACGTGATGACAAAGGCGAATATGGCTGTGAAGAAAGGCGTCGTGGCGCCGATTGCCTGGTTAAACGACACGGGGAGGTAGCGGAGGGAGGTGTTGCCGCAGACGACTGAGAAGCAGAAGATAGCGCTGAGGGCGAGGATCTTGAGGAACTGTCGCTTGGAGTGGATGTGCTGGAGCGGGACTAGATCGACGAAGTTGATGGCAGCGTAGCTGTAGGCGGCGCAGGAGAGCATGTGGAGCATGGTGAGGAAAATGGGGTAGCGAAAGCCGTAGAAGCTGAGGAGGTACTTGTTAAGAAGAAGTACCCGATGTTGGAGAAGTACCAGGAGGCGATGATCATGGCCGTCATAAGGTTAGGCGAGAAGGAAAAGTAGGACCAGCTCATGTTGTTGTTGCGAACATCCCCCGGTGGGGTCACAGGAATGTCCAGCACTTGGTCGTTTGCGCCGGTCTCCAGCCTCGGGTTGCTCATCCGCCGCGTCGTCCATGTCTGTGCCTCCACCATTGCCAAAGCACAAAGACGGGAATACAAAATTCAAGCCTGTAGAAGCAAGCGAGCGAGCTAGCAGGCAATGCTTCCTGCTGAATGTGTAGTTTCTTTGCTGGTTTTGAGATGCAGAGAGAAAGAAAGATAGAAAATGGAGGCTCAGATCAGATCTGAACGAGTGAGAGGGAGAGAGTGGGTATGGCATTGAAAACGAGAGGAAGGGAATTAGAGTATGGAGGTACATAGAGGGTGGGGATTTAGATTTGAAGTAAAGGAGTGGTGGGAGCCGTTGGATTGAGACTGAGGGGACATGGAGGGAATAAAAACATGGATTAGATTCTGAGGGAAGCGGAAGCGAAGTACGTAAGGTAAAGAGGACCAGTGTTGTATTAAATACGTCTTTTACGTTGCGCGTGTCTGACTGTGGTCTGACTAGGATTATAGACTAAAGTCAGATTTTGAGTTGAATTGAGTTTAATTGAAATGATAATTAAAATATTAATTTTTAATATTATTATTATTTTAAAATTTTAAAAAAATTAAATTATTTATTATATTTTATATTAAAATTTTAAAAAAATTATAATAATAAATTGAAATAAATTGAAAAAGTTAACAAAACTTAATTTTAGTCTTATGTGTTAGGTTTAATTTATTTATTTTTGGAACCGAGTTGAAATTAAAATTAAAAATTAATTAAAATATTATTAAAATATATATTTTGAATATAATTTTTTATTTTATAATTTAAAAAATTAAATTATTTATTTTATTTTTTGTTAAAATTTGAAAAAATTGTAATGATTAAATAAGATGAATTAAAAAAATTGTGACAAAAATCTAAGCTTAATTTATTTGTTTGGATAAATAATTCTTTTATCTGATATAAGTTCATAAATTCAAGAATATGCCGTGGGAGGGGTGAGTTATTGTATTGAAGAAGATGCGTAAAAAATTAAATAAAAATTGGATAACATAATAAGTATATTTATGTGTTGAGTTATTTGTGATGAATACGAGTAATTAGTTAAAAATAAATAAGCATTTATTTTGATAGTGCATTTTCAGGTGATCGGAAGTGAACAAGATGATCACATGGATTGCTCATCCATAGATTAAGAGTAGAAAAATAGAAATAAAATGAGACAATAATAATATATGTGATTCGACATTAAACTTGCTTTCATGAATTGAGAGGTAAAATCCACTACATACGGTGATTTGTACAAACCCTTATGTTTTCTGAAATTCTCTGTAACAATATTCATATAAACAAGAAGGAAGAGGGAGAAGGTAAAATCTCTTCCTCTCAATATTAAGTTTCTTCTTGTAATTGATGCCCCACTTGAGTCTCTGTATTTTTCAGGCCATCACTTCATACCTATTTTGATGGGCTTTAATAATTCAACATATTTTTATCTTCAACACGACAAATAGCTAAATTGAGACCATTTTGGTTCTTACGTTGGGATTGGTTTATATAGTTAGATAAGATGATTTTAAATAATTGAATAAAATATTATTAGAATATTATTTTTTAATATTATTTTTGTTTTGAGATTTGAAAAGGTTGAATTGTTTATTACATTTTATATGAAAATTTTAAAAAAATTATAATGATGAGACGAATTGAAAGTATTTCTGTATCTAAACAATACGTATTTTAGGGGTAGATTTGATTAGTTGAGTACGATATCCCACACTTCCCATTTTTCGTGGTGGCGTAACGTGTATATATGCAAAGTATTGTCGGTTTGAACTTTGAACCCCTTTTTTTAGGTTTCGTTTGGTTACCAAACTCACCTTAATTCATCTCAACTCATCATTACAACTTTTTCAAATCCCAATACAAAATATAATAAACAATTCAACTTTTTCAAATTTTAAAATAATAATAATATTAAAAAATAATATTCTAATAATATTTTATCATCACAACTCAACTCAACTCAATTTACTTCAACATCCACACACACCCTTAATCTTCCGGATCGAATAAAATGGTAAGGAAAAATTGTACAATGTTAGCCTCTCAAGGATTCAATTGGTAAGACGACGGCCTTTACCAGAATTAGGACTACTTGAATCTTTTTCCAAAGGAAAGGAATTTTCAAGGCTTGAAGGGCAAACTTCTTCGGGGGAATTCACTTCTTGCTTTTATTTGCTCCATTTTATATTTATTTCTTAAATAATAATAATAATTTAAAAGAATTGATTTGTACAGTATTAAAATGTACAAATCTTAAGCATTTTTTTTTTTAAAATAGATAAATTTAAGACGTGATTCACATTTTAATATTGGGCTTCACTTTTTCTTGTTTTAAAAAAAGTGCGGAAGACTCGTGGACTTGGACTATACTTAGCATTCCTGTTGATCTAAAAGCCAAAAAAGCAAAAGCAAAAGAAAATCTTTTGGTGGCATACAAGATAACATTGTGATTTTGAACTTTTTAAAGAGTTATTGGAATCTATTTAGAGAAAAGCTTGGGCCGGATGGGTGTGAAAAACATTTTTCCATCAGCTAATAACAAATAGACATGTGGGCGATCTATTCATCACTAAAATACACTCACATGTATGAGAAAAGACTCTCACTCTCCCTCTTATCATCACTATCCCTCTCTTGCCCAGCCCTCTCCTTTCTCTCCCTCCCATCTGTGACGCTCCACGCTGACGGATCCACGCCGAAGCCTTCTCGAGCCCATCTGCACTCCTCCACGCCGAAGCCCTCTCATTTCTCTCCCTCTCATCTACACTCCTCCACCGTTGATAGAAGCCCCAAAAAAAAAAAACCCAGTCCTCTCCTTCTTTCTCCCCCTCTCCCCCCCCCCCCCCCCCCCCCCCCCCCCACCTACACTTGACGCCGATGCCAAAGGAAGCCCCAAAACATTGTCTTCAAAGTTTGAAAGGTAAAAAAAATTTTTGTTTGGTCCATACTTTGTGCGATTTCCTTCATTGGTCTTCAATTTGGTTTTCTGTTGGGCTTTGGCATGGAACTTTGATCAGTAGCAAACTAATAATTGAATTTGGACATGCATTTGGGCACAAAAAAATCAGAGCATCCAGCTTGTTCTTTTCAGCACTTCAATGCTAGCCTAATGTGTGATACAAAAACTCAAGTAGTCCTCACTCTTTCGAGGGCTCTCTTGATTACATTAACCCACTACTTAATTTCATTTGTTTAGCCAACTCAAACAGATTACAAGAAGTTGCCATTTATTTCGTGAAGCATTTCCACCACTTTTTTCATTTTTAGCCTCTTAGCTGGTGTGTTGGTCTTCTATTGGACTTCGGCGTGAAGGAGTGCAGATGGGCTCGAGAGGGCTTCGGCGTGGGTCCATTGGCATGGAGCATCGTTGATGGGAGGGAGAGAAAGGAGAGGGTTGGGCGGCAGAGGGAGAGTGAAGATGGGAGGGAGAGTGGACATCTTTTCTCATACATGCGGGTGCATTTCAGTGATGAATAGATTGCCTACGTGTCTGTTTGTTATTGGCCGCTGGAAAAATGTTTTTCACACCCATTCGGTCCCAATCTTTTCTCATCTATTCAATGCATGCCACCCTTTTAATACAATGGACACTGGGGCACCACGATAAAAGTCAAATAACGTTATCAAAAATTTTTATGTGCAGTCACTTTTGTGTATTCTTTCTGTACTCTATTAATATGATTAGTTGTACCATTTTTTTAATATAAAAAATTATTTTGACCAATCACATCAGTGGAGTGTATAAAAAGTACGCAAAAATAATTATATTTAGTAGAATTCATTGTTTTCCCTAGTCGAGAATTTGAAATATGAGAAATACTTTCTCCGCATCTGATCCGAGGGTACCTGTTGATCGAGAACAATATACCCCTGGACATATCTTCTCTTTTGTTGGCAAAGTATTAGAGTTTATGATCATAGACAAAATTAAGGCTAAAACAATTGAATAAGTGTCCAAACTTTGGCCTATTGAACCTAAAAAATCTATAATCTTGAAATCTATAATTTGGACCTGGATCAAGGTCTATGAGTTGATCCATTTTCCTTGTTTTGGGTGCTCCCAGCATTGGATCACAACATCTGTTTTGATCATTCATTCCAAGTACATTCCTCAAATTCAGCTAACTTCTTGAATTAAAGATTTGGTAACTTAGTAGTCGGTAGAGTAATTAAAACATTATGTTAAGTCCCGCTACGTACAGGCGAGTTTATATACGAAGTTGCACACGATTCCACCATGTCAATTCTTTTTAAAACAAAAAAAAAAAAAAAAAAAGTAAAATGAAAAAATTCTCAAAAAAGTAAAATGGGAGAAGATAGAGAAGAGCAGACTTCCGTTCGTCATTCTCAAACATCCCATATTTGATTAGGTTCCAGTCGCCTCCCTCTCCCATAAGCTGATTTACTTATTAGCCATTTTAGCACCTCACTTTCACATTCGTCATTCCTCCGCAATCCACGTTGTTCCTTAGTTGCACTGCACTCCTCTATCACCCACCCCACCGTCATCAGATTTTTCAACGAGTACCTCCCTAGTAGTCAACGTCATCTGGCATCATGAAAGCCAGAAAAAACATTCACTTCAAATTGTTAGATATATATGTGCGATACTTTGGTCTCTGTTGAACTGTAATTTGTGGATTTAACTCCCATGTGAAAATTCCATTTTGATTTTGCCTTTTGTTGGCCATTGTTTATACTCATGTTCAATCCTGCCCTTGAGGACTGTTTTTAAAATGTAGCAATCCAGGCTCTTAGCTATGGCATCATAATTCAGAATTTGTTTGCAATTATATACGAGATAAGCCGAACACTTGACGACTGTTTTTTGGATATGTTGAAGTCCATGCCAAACAATCCACAATGGCTGCTCAGCAGGTAACTGCATTTGCAATTACAAATTGAATGCAAATTGAATGCATTCATACATGTGAGGAGATAGTATGCTTGCCTATAAATTGAGACTCCCAGCGAGAGCCTCAGATACACCAAGTAAGAAGAGAAAAGAGAGAGAGAGACATGAGAGCTCTGAGAGAAAAATGAGAGTTGAGTTGAGTTGAGTGTAGTGTGATTCTCCTATTCTTTAATATTTTTTTGTGTTCCACTATTTATTAGTGAAGCTCTTTTCTGTAGATGTAGGCAGTTGCCGAATCACGTTAAATTCTTGATGTCATTGTGTGCGTGGTGTGCTATTTTATTTTTGCTTTTATTCATTTTACTGTGTTGATTTTTCCAACAAGTGATATTAGAGCGATTGTTGGAATGAGCTTTTTTATAGAAAACTCGTTTTTAGTGTGTTGCTTAGTTTGCAATTCTAAGCAAACCACTGTCTTCGTCCTAGCGAGACAAGAAAAGCGGTGAAAATCAGATGCCGAATGGACGCTACACGCTCCCCTACCCACTGCCTGAAGGTCAGAAAGTGAAGTCCACTCTCGACACGCATCACATGCGCTCTAGGAAAAGGTCAAGCGCGTGAGATGCACGCTCCCACGCGCTCCAGAGAGGCTTCGGCGCGTGAATCCCACGCACCCACGCTTTCTAGACTCTAGAAGGCACGTGAAACACACGCGTTTACGAGTTCCACGCTACAGAGTTCCTGTTTTTATTTTTTTTACTTATCCTTGTTCTATCTATGTTCGATTTTGACTATACAAGACTCGTTTCCAACAAAATCAGGCATTTCGGACACAACGATGTTGTCCATTTTGTGATATTTCACCTCTAAGATCCTATACTTGCATTTTGTACTTAGAATTAGTTTAAATCCATGGAGGATTCAGCATTAAGCGCTATGATAAAGCTGATTACCTCAAACTATAGTCTTTAGAGATATCAGATGGAGGATCTCTTGAGCTGTAAAGATTTGTTTGACCCATTGGAAAATGAAGGAAAGAAGCCAGATGAATTTATAGATTAAGTGTGGAAAAAGATGCACAAGAAGACTATTGGTTAGATCAGGTAATGGATCTACCAAAGTGTCTTTCACCACGTGGCCCAAGAGACAGATGCATATAACCTCTGAAAAAAGCTGGAGGATATGTATCAAGCTAAGATTGCTCAAAACAAGGCCCTCTTGATGAGACGGTTTGTTAACTTGAAATTGAAGGGCGACACCTCTGTTGCCGAGCACACTAGCGAGTTTCGAAACCTAGTTAACCAGCTCGAGTCCGTCAAGTTGAATCTTGGTGAAGAAGAACAAACTCTGCTACTTCTCAGCTCGTTACCTAATAGTTGAGAGACGCTGGTGGTCTTCCTAAGTAACTCTACTCTAGATAACAAACTTACCTTGACGATGATTAAAGATGCCCTGTTTAATGAGGAGGCTAGACAAAAGTAAACGGGTATGAATCAGTCTCACGTCCTAGTCACTGAGAGTAGAGAAAGGCCTCAAGGTAATGATAGAGGGAGAAGTAGAGGTAGAAACAGAGGGAAATCTCAGCCACGTGGAAGGTCTAATAGTAGCAGGAACCAGTAGATGAGTAACATGAAGTGTTACCATTGTGGTAAAGAAGGCCACATGAGGAAAAACTGCCGCAAGTTTTAAGGGAGTAAAGTCAAAGCAGTAAGGTAAAAAAATAAGATGGTGAAACTCTTGTCACTCTTTCGGGAGATGTGGCAATACTCTCCACTAGTGACGAGACATGTCTGCATATTGCAAGCCACAATGTTGAGTGGGTGGTAGACACAACAACATCATATCACGCTACTTCCCATAGTGAATTTTTCACTACGTACAAAGTAGGAGACTTTGGTACGGTAAGGATGGGGAATGCCAGTTCCTCGAAGATCTTGGGAGTTGGTGAAGTGCAAATAAAAATCAACATTAGTGGCACCATGGTGTTGAAGGATGTTCGACACATTCCTGACCTTCGGCTCAACTTAATTTCTAGAATAGCTCTTGATCGACAGAGCTATGATAGTTATTTCAACAAAGACACTTGGAAGCTGTCACAAGGTGCCATGGTTGTCGCCTGAGAACATATTTGCAGTACGTTGTACAAGACCCATGTGAAGATCGGTTTTGATAGCCTCAATATAGTGGAAGATGAGGCATCATCGAATCTGCAACACGAGAGACTCGGACACATGGGTGAGAAATGGTTGAATACGCTTGTGAAGAAAGCATTCATCAAAGTTGCTAAAGGAATAATGTTAAACCCTTGTGAGTACTGTTTGTTTGGCAAATAATGCAGAATCTCGTTTAATTCCTCTATGAAGAGAAGATCAGAGTTGTTGAGTCTGGTACACTCTGATGTATGTGGTCCAATGGAAGAAGAGTTATTGGGATGTAATAAATATTTTGTGACATTCATTGATGATACTTCACGAAATGTTTAGGTATATGTTTTGAAATCAAAGGATCAGGTCTTCGAGCACTTCAAGAGTTTCCACACTTTAGTGAAAAGAGAGATGGGAAAGAAGTTAAAGTGCCTGAGAATGAACAATGAAGGAGAATATATTTCCAAAAGGTTTGCTGCATACTGCGCTGATCACGGTATTCGACATGAGAAGACGGTCTTATATACCTCTCAGCACAATGATATAGCTGAAAGAATGAATTGGACCATCATTGAAAGAACAAAATGCATGCTCAGTATGACCAAATTACCAAAACCATTCAAGGGTGAAGTTGTTCGTGCTGCATGTTACCTGATCAACAGATCACCTTCTACACCATTGGAATTTGAAGTTTCTAAGAATGTTTGGTCTGGAAAAGATGTCTCTTACTCTCAGCTGAGAGTGTTTTGGTGCAAAGCTTTTGCACACGTATCCAAGGAGCTGAGACAGAAGCTTGATGTTAAGTCAACTCCATGTATCTTTGTTAGTTATGAAGATGAAGAATTTGGATACAAGTTATGAGATCTAGTAACAAAGAGAATTTTCAGAAGTGGGATGTTGTGTTACATGAAAACCAGTACATAGGAACTGAAGCTTCCTCAATGTCAGTCAAGCTTAGTTACTTTACTCCAGATCCTATACCATTATAGTTCGCCACAGATAATGAGGATATACAAGATCGAGATCTAGAAGCAGAAGAATGAGCTCAGGGTGTCGAGCAGGGAGAACAAGAATCGTCTCTACTAGAAGTTGGTGTACCACCACAAGGGTTAGATGGTGATGAATCTTCTTAGTTTGATGAAGCTCAACCAAAAGGATCAGCAAGAGACTGCCTATTGATTCCGTTTAAGAGATATACAGAATCAGACTATATTCTGCTTACTGATGAGAGGGAGTCGGAGAGTTTCCAGAAAACTTAAACTCATATTGATAGAAGCCTATGGGTGCAGGCAATGCAAAAAGAGATGAGTTCTTTGTAGAAAAATCAGACCTATGAGTTGGTGAAACTTCCTGAAAGAAAGAAAGCCTTAAAGAACAAATGAGTATTCAAGCTGATGAAAGATAGCCAAGGAAAACTGTAACACCCCGTATTTTAGTGTATTTTTACTGAAGGATTATTTTTTATTGTTCAAAAATTTATCCTCTTATTTTAAAATTGGTTGGATTTTTAGTAAGTTTATTTCTATGATTTTAATTTGGTGAAGATTATTTTTATGTGCTTTCCAAATATTTATTTATTGTTATGCATTTAAATTACTTTTAATATTTAAATTAATTACTGTGGGATTTAATTATTTCAATTTGACTTTACCATTACGTTTAAATTATTTTATTTAACTTGTGGTTTTAAAATCATCTCCGTTGGATCATTTTTGTGACCCAAGTTATGAGGATTGGATCTCATTTCTTTTCCCTCCATTTTCTTTCCTTCCTTTTCTTTTCTTTCTTTTCTTTTTTCTTCTTTATTTTTCCTCTCCCCGCGCGCAACTCCCTCTCCCTCCCTCTCTCTCCGTCCGTTCTTCCTCTCCCCCAGCCCGCCGCCGTGCGCCGGCAGTGGTCGACACTGCCCAACCGACCAGCTCCCCCTCCCTCCGGCGATCTCACCCCCCAAATCCCAGCCCCTACCTCATCGCCGGTAGCCCCCACGAAGCCGCGGGCCACTTTCACGCCAGCGCCGCCGTGAGCCAGCGGTGGCCTTCACCGCCCACCCCATTGTGTTCCCCTGCCGCCGGCGACCTCACCCCACCAACCTCACCTCCATCCGCGCCGCCGTTAACCACCAGTAGCCCTTCAAGCCGCGGCGTCACTTTCGCTCCATCGCCGCCGTCGCGCCACCTCCAGCCACCATCTTCCTACCACTTAATCCTCGACCTCTTGGCAACCCATTGGACCCAACCCCACCTCCGATCCGTCACCGGTGAAGCTCCACCATCTACATTTTCGATTTGGACATTTTGGTCTTCTACCTCCCATTTCGCCGCCACCCACGGCAAACCACCACCACCATTGGTTTCACCGACCTCCCTAGGCCCTACCCTATCAATTTTGGGTCTTTGTTTGCCTCCGTTTGAAAGTTGGTATTTGTGACCCATGGCCACAGTGTATTTTACACTGTGGTGTTGCTCAAACGTCGCATTTTTCAACTTCGTAATCCTTCGGAAATTGTTATATTGCACTGTAAGTATTTTCCTTAAAGAACTTTCGTGATTTAAATATATTTTTGCACTAACACATATTATCTGTGAATTGGTTTGTTTTACCGGACTGAGTCCGAGGAGTTTCGGGGGTCGGATGGATTGTGGACGGAGTTGTGTGTTTGTTTGCATTGTGAATTGTGGTTGTTGGTTTTGGCTTGTTCATGTACATCGTATATTGCATGCATGATCATGTTTGTAAAGAAAACTGGGTTTTCGCATGATTGCATACATGTTCATGTGTTTATTGGAATTGGATTCTCATGTGAGTAAAAGGAAAAGAGACTGTAGGGATGGTGGTAAGCAGGGATGGTGGTTGTGTCCCGCCTGTGATTCCCGCCTACAGTGCTCTGTTAAGTATTCATTGTGTGTAAAGGAACTGTAGGGATGGTGGTAAGCAGGGATGGTGGTAGAGTCCCGCCTGCGATTCCCGCCTACGGTGCACGCGATAGGGATGGTGGTAAGCAGGGATGGTGGTTGTGTCCCGCCTGTGATTCCCGCCTACGGTGCACGCGGTAGGGATGGTGGTAAGCAGGGACGGTGGTAGAGTCCCACCTGTGATTCCCGCCTATAGTGTCCGATAAATGGGTTGTTTGTGTGAATCATTTTATGGAAAAATGTTTTACGGATATTCTGGGCCAAAATGAGATTTTTTGCGTGTGTTGGAAATAATCATTTTTCTGGGAAAAAATGGTATTTTATGGCTAAATGTATTTTGTTATATTGTTGGTTGCATTAATGTATTTTTATCCCGAGAGTTGTTTGGTTTATACTTACCTGTGGTACCATTTTATGGTATCGCAGATTTTGATGTAGATGATGATGACGAGCCTTAGCTTGGCTCCGTTGGAGGAGTGATCTGGATTGCTCCTGTTTAGTGAGTTATGTTTTTATCAATTTATGTATTTACCTTTTGTATTATATTTGAGATGACTGTATATTTTTGAAGATAAATTGTGTTGAATATTTGTATTTAAATTTCTGGTACTTAGTTGACTTATTTATACTATCCGCTGCGTTATTTTATTTGTACACTGTTGCATGTACACACACTGGCACTTCGTTGGGATGTGTGACCGTGTTGTCACCATCCTGACGTCACGATTCCCTTATTTTTTGTACGTGGGAGTCGGGGCGTCACAAAAACTGATCAAACACAAGCGCAAATTGGTTGTCGAATGATTCCAACTGAAGAATGGAATCGATTTTGATGAGATATTTTCTTCGATAGTGAAGATGATGTCAATCATTGGTAGCTAGTTTGAATTTGAAATTAGAACAGATGGATGTGAAGACAACCTTTCTTCATGCAGATTTGGAGGAGGAAATCTATATGGATCAAACATAATGGTTTGAAGCTCCAAGGAAGGATCACTTAGTTTGCAAGCTAAAAAAGAGTCTCTATGGCCTCAAGCAAGCGCCGAGGCAATGGTGCAAGAAGCTCGATTCATTCATGATGAGTCTTAGTTACAAGAGACTTATTACAGATCGGTGTGTCTATATTCGAAGATTCTAGGATGATAAGTTTGTCATACTCATTTACGTTGATGATATGTAAATTATTGGTGAGGATAGGTCCATGATTAACAAACTAAAAAAGGAACTATCTAAATCCTTTGACATGAAGGACTTAGGCCCAGCATAGCAAATTTTGGGCATGAAGAATGTTCGTGATAGGAAAGCCAAAAGGTTGTGGCTATCATAACAAAAATATGTTGAACGGATAATTAAACGTTTTAACATGAGTGATGCAAAACCATTTAATACTCTACTAACTAACCACTTCAAGTTGAGCAAGAGCTCATGTCCCTTTTCAAAGAAGGAGATTGAAAAAATGGAAGCAGTCCGATTCTCTTCAACAGTAGGAAACATGTTGTATGCAATGGTCTATACCAGACCAGAGATTGCTCATGTTGTAGTCATGGTGAGTAGATTTCTTTCAAATCTAGGAAATGATTATTGAAAAACAGTCAAGTGGATTCTCAGGTACCTGAAAGGTACATCGAAGATATGCTTTTGTTTTAGGAGAGCTAAACTAGTTTTGGAAGGCTATACTGATTCAGATATGACAGGAGATCTGGATTGCAGGAAATTTACTTAGGGATTTCTCTTCACCTTTGCAAGAGGAGCTGTATCTTGGCAATCCAAATTGCAGAAGTGTGTTACTTTATCAACAACAGAGACATAGTATATTATCGTAGCAGAAGCTGGGAAAATAATGTTGTGGATGAAACGTCTTCTCCAAGAACTAGGGATTAGTCAAGAAGACTATAAGGTACATTGTAATAGTCAAAGTGCTCTAGACTTGAGCAAGAATTCAATGTACTATTCCCGCACCAAGCTGTAACACCCCCTTCCCTTAGGCTATGAGTGTTACGTGTTTTTCATAAAAATAAATTCGGCAAGAGACCTCATATTTCATAAATGAAATTATTTATAGAAAAATGTCTAATAAAATGTCTTCCCAAAACATTAAATGAATAAACTGAATAAATTCATGTCATAAAAGTAAATTTTATTTTAGAAAGTCTCAAACTAAAATTAACTGCTCCTTTTAATCCTGGCCTGCCTGCTCGTATTCATCATCCTTATCTGGGGGTTAAAAACATGAAAACAAACTAAAATTAGTCGAAAACTCTTTAAGAAATCAATCACAACGTAAACATAATAAACATAAGGTTTTTATAAAAGTTTTCATCCTGAGAGTTTAAATTCATGACTGTTCATATTGATGCTTATGTTATGCATGACTGATTTAACTGAATTAACTGACTGATCTGATTGATTTATCTAATTTAATTGATTTATCTGACTAGCCAACACAATTAACCCTGTGTGCGAGGTTAGCCGCTGATATTATTCTGACATACTATGGTGGATCACACTTGATCCAGTGGCTTGCACTTCCACCCTGAAATTGAACTGCATTGGTTCCATGCATCTGAATGACTATTTAATTCACTGATCTTATATTGTACTTGAACTTAAGATAGCTTATGTGTCTTATACACATGAGATGCATAACATATTACATACAAAATTATAATTTTTGAATTTAAACATGATGCAGAATGACATAATCGTGTGCTATGCTAGATGACATGTTTGCATATGACATGAGTGGTGCATAAATAATGGCTGGAAATGAACTGGCTTGAATAATACTTATATACAAGCTGAACTGTGATAATCCTAATTTGTGATAATTTGTGATCAAATTACTTACCTCGCTGCTCTTCTTCTTGAATATTACTTCGTAACTCGACACCTATATGCAATAATAACTATCACTAAATCTGTTTGGGAACAATATGTACTAATATCCTACTAAATTAAATTCACAATCTAAAAGAAAGTCAAACAAATATTTTGTTTAACACCATAATCAATAAAGGTATTTAAATTACTTAAATACTAATAACATATTATAATTTAGTAAAATACTAAGGTTATTTTAAAATAAGTCATAAAAATCTCAGTTCTTAAAATAGGTTTCATTTCTTAACATAAAAACTCATAACATATTACTTAATTTCTCTATTTAAAATATAACATAATAATTTTATTAAAAAATCTGACTAAAAAGACAAAGCAAATACTAACTAAAATATTAGGCTTGATAATATACTTTAAAATATATTTTAAATTCTTTAAACGCTTCCTTATAAAAATAGCATTTGACTAATATATTTATTTAATTAAAAAATGACCTTTAAAATATTAAGCCCAATAAAATTACTAAAACTGTTGTTGAAATAAAATAAGATTAAGCCCAAGATTACAAGTCAATATCCTTTCAAAGTAAACTTAACTCACAATATAAGTATGATAAAATCAAGTCCAAGTAATCTTCCATGGCTTATAACCCAAGGGTAATAACCGTAAAATAATCTTCACCGAGATATAGGATAGTTACAAGGCAATGTGTTAAAGCCTAAAGGGTATTTGTGTAAAAACTCACAACACGTGTATGAAGCAACTAGAAACAAGAACTAAAGCTGACTAATACTGTGAAAAAGAAAAACAGAGGATACGAAGAGAGGTGTGCGATAATAGGGGACTCACCGAGAGGGGCTGCAAGGCACGGTGGCTAGTGCGGTGACTGGAAGTGGACGGCGACGCGGCTGGGTTCTTGAGCAGAGAGGTGCAACGCCGAGAGAGAGAGAGAGAGAGAGAGAGAGAGAGAGAGAGAGAGAGAGAGAGAGAACTATAAACTGGAAGATTTTAGGAAGAGAAAAATGGTGACCGACGATGGTGGGCTTATTGGAAGGGAGTGGGTGCGATGGAAAAAGATGGCCGGCAAACTCTGTGTCGTCGGTGAGGTAGTTCGGTGTCTCTTGAGATGGCTACTGTGGAGGAGAGGCGACGGCTCTGTTTCGGACGTGGAAAGCAGAGGTTCACCAAAATGGTTCTGTGAAGAGGGTGGGGCATGGTGAGGCTTACTGTGTTTGGGGGCTCTTGGCCTTGCACTGTGATTGAGAGTGGGGGAAGGCTCACGGTGTGGAGGAGTTCAGCAGTGTGTGGCTCACAGCTTCGAGTTTTCTCTTATCGTATAAGGGGTAAGCGTAATTTATAAATGTAGATGATTGAGAAAAAAAATAAAAGGAAACTCAGAGGAGTAGAGACGTGCATGAGTATGGGAGTGGAGACGTGCAGAGTGGAGAAATTGCTCATCAACAGAGTCAGTTTCTACTAGAATATTAACAACTAATACTGAGAGATGTACGGGTTTGGAGGTTTATAGTATTTATTCCAGAGGCTAAAATCAAGAGATGAGGTTCGGTGGAGATAGGAGGAACTAAGAGTTGAATTCAAACGAAGATTTGTAAAATCTGTTAAAATTTAGTAATAGTTATTAGAATTAATAACACTAAACTCTAGTAATTTCAAATAAAAAATTATAATAAAAATTATTAAAATAAATAAATATAAAATCTGAGAAGATTATAATAATAATAATAATAGAAAAAAAAATTTAACTAGAAGATTTACTTATATGCCCTAAAACCATGACTAGTATGTTACATAAGTATATTGATATCCGCTATCATTAGATACGCAAAGCGATGGAACAACAGTTGTTGAAGCTTGTGAAGATTTAAACGAAAGAGAATCCAATGTACATGCTAACGAAGGTGGTTACAAGTAAGAAGTTTGAGCTTTGCAGAGACATAATTGAAATGGATATCATCTAGGTAAATGGGTATAGATGGAGAGAATTTTTGAAGTCCATGCCAAACAATCCACAATGACTGCTCAACAGGTAACTGCATTTGCAGTTACAAATTGAATGTAAATTAAATGAATTCATACAGGTAAAGAAATAGTACGTTCGCCTATAAATTAAGGCTCTCAGCGAGAGCCTCAGATTCACCAAGTAAGAAGAGAAGAGAGAGCCAAGAGAGCTTTGAGAGAAAAATGAGAGTTGAGTTGAGTGAAGTGTAATCTTCTTCTGTAATATTTTATTATATTCTATTATTTATTAGTAAAACTCTTTTTTATAGATATAGACCGTTGCCGAACGACTATAATTCTCAATTTCATTATGTGTGCGCTATTTTATTTGTACTTTTATTCATTCCACTCTGTTAATTTTCCAAATAAGATAAACGATGCAATCTTATCGAAAGCGCAGGGCGCAATCCTAAATTCCTAATCACAGAACACTGGACCATTTTAACACCTGAAGTTTCCAAATTAGCACACAAGGATTTCTTGCTGTTTGGTTTGAGACAACTGAACCGGGCCTGCCGACTCTTTCCTTCACAGTTGGACGTTGTGGTTCTGAGAAAAGAGGAAAAAAAGTGAAAAGATGTTCAATGTTTACTGGACAAGTTCCAACATGAAAGGAATAAATTCCACCATACGAGATTATACAGAAGGAAAAAAAACATGAGTTGAATTCAGAAAGCTTCAGTCGAATAAGAAAGTGGAGGTTTTATTATATCCTTCAACTGAAAATGGAGGAAGGAGATGGAGGAGAGTGAGTGGACGGGGGGAATCGGGGGAATGGAGCCTAACCTGGCGATGCGCACTGTTTAGGTCCGCATCAATTTTTACATTCCGTGTCATCTTCGGTGCGCATGGATGCGCCAAATCGCTTGAAATAAGATTTTTCCTTTTTGACAAAATATTATTCTAGATAAACATTTGGGCGGACTATATGAAACAAAACCGAAACATTTAAGAACAAACAAACTTGTCTCAAGTTGATCAGTCCAACGCCTAAGACAAAATTGGTACCACTACCACTCTTGTTCAAAGACGGACAAAGCCCGTAATACCCGAACTAATTTATGTAACAAGTAATACCCAGAAAGCTGCACTTCCCTACACTTGCAAAGCACCATTCTCTGAGTACCTAGCTACCTCCATGAAGAACTCTCGTGGGAGGAGAAACCCAGTATTGGAGAGAGAGTACTGCTGCCGCTGCTGCTGCTATTCACAGAGAGGGAGATAGAGAGGTTGGTGCTTGAGCTATGAGCATCACACGAACTAGAATTAGTTGGTCCAGAAGGTGCCACAAGCTTTCTTGAACGCTGACGGCCTCTTTGCATATGCCTCTCGCAGTACTTTTTATGTGGAGCAGCTTCCTTGCTACACCTCCACTTCTTCCCATCTGTTCTTCTACACCTGCCAGGCTCTGGATCGGGATCCATGCTACTTCTATAGTCCCAAGGCATGGGCTAGAGCCCAACACTTGAGGCAAGAAATCATGAAGCAAAAAATCCAAATCATATCTCAAGGACAAGTAAGCAAATTGAAGAAGATTAGGGATATTGAGAACAGAATCTTGTAAGCTATGTAGCCCATGTAGAATGTCATCACTGTGACTTCAAGGAGACGACTTGGGATACTTACAGCTCGTGTGACCTGAAGGGACCGCATCGTTGAGGCCACCAAGAGAGCTAGCAACACTCCTCCACAAAGGAAGAAGAAGATGATAAGGCACCGGAAGCGCAGCTTCCATGTACTTGTAGATAAGTGCTTGAAGTTGCAACTCCTGCAGCTGAAGAACGGTGAAGCCACACGATTTTGTGCGGTGATTAGACCCATGTCCAAGCTCAAGATTTAACCCAACTGGAGCTGACCCATTTTCTGCGGTTGATTCATTGGTCTTCATGTCCCAATAATCACCCCAACTCGTTGCTCTGAAGCCTACAGAAAAGACAAAAGAAAAAACATATGGTGATTGAAATCGCGGTTTCTGAATTCAAAGCAACGGAATAAAAGTGAACAATGGGAGAGAATGGGTTACTAGAAACTGGAAAACTGGAAAGCATGAAATTAGCTGGGGCTTCTGACTCCATATATTAAAGATGGTCAAAGAAGAGAGCCACAAATAAAGGGACGGTCTCTAAACCAGTGTGCAAGAACGAGACCCTCTGCAAGCGCAGCAGCAATAGATACCAATTTTCCAAGTCGAAGATTGCAAACGGCCTAACCTAACGGGTATCGGTCAGAAAGAGTTTTGAAGGACGATACTTGGTAGCCGTAGCACAGCATCTGCTCTGCTGTGCTCTTGATCTCTCCTACCCAACAACATGCACGCATACAGATGGAGGGAGAATGAGCGACTGGTGTGTTTAGATAGTGAGTATATTTCGTATTATTATTTTTTATTTATTTTATTATTATTTATTATTTATTATTATTTAATATTTTATTATTATTTTTTTACTATTATTTATAAATATTCTCACCATTTTTTAAATATTCTCACTGTTCAAAAGTGAGAGTGTTGAGTCTGCACTCTGCACGTCAGGTCTTCTGAGACTGTCAAATTATGCAGCAGAAGCAAGCGCGTTATCAGATCATGATAATGACGTCAGTTTTGTCGGACTACATAGCTAACGTGTCTGATGATAAGTGGGGCCTGATTCTCCTGTAGTTCTGCAGTTCAACATGAGCCGCTTCTAGCAAATTACGGAGGAAAATTATCTATACTAGTTTAGGATGTACTGATTTTGCTTAATGATTAATGATCTATACTAATTTAGGATGTACTTATCTATACTAGAAATGCTAAACCGAGCTCTTGACAGTTGGGTTTTTCCTTTTTAATTTATTAATTAAGTAAATATTTTTTAATAATATTATAAATATTTTTTAAATATTTAATTTTTTTAAAAAAAAAACTTAAAAAAAACACACTGTTGAGAGCCCATGCGTTTCTGCAGAGCCACTCTTTTAAAAAATTGGAGAGAAAACTTATGTATTTTAAAATTATATGTAGTATTCTTTAATTTTAAAATTTAATAAGATTAATAAAAACTAATTTATATCTTCAATTAAACACGAGACCACACATTTTATTAAGTTATTAATATATGATGTCAAGAATCTAATGGCCAGACATATCCAACCCCCCACACCCCATAATATATATATATATATATATATATATATATATATATATATATATGATAGATGTGGCTAAAGAAGTAAGGGAGAATAGAATTTTTACAGTGCCTACAAAAAAAATAAACATACCATAATCTCTACTAACGAGGGAATTCATTTTATAGCTTATATAACTTAGCAAACTTCACTAAAACCATATCCCTGATCATTATTTCAGGCCATGTCAGTAACTAGAGCCAGAAACAAACCTGAACATTTGAACCCTTCGAAGCGGCACTAACTTTGTGGGCCTGTGGCAATGTCTATGTATCATATACTCCAACGTCAAATTAACCAAACTCAACTGAGAGAAGGATACGATATAGAATTATTATAGTTATAAAAAGATTTAATAAAATTAAATATATAAATTGATATGATATTATATAATACGTTAGATTTATTTTATAATAAAAATAATTTTATAATTCAATATAATACACCAAACTATGTTAATTTTTAAATTTATTTTGTGAGATACTGAAACATTTTTTTATACCTGACAAGGGGTATGTCCCTTATGTGAAAGAGAAATACTTTGGAATCCAAAGTTGGATCCCAAATTTGTGTCCCGAATGTTTTTTTTTTTTTTTTTACTTAGTGATTAAGAAAATATTTTTTTAATAATATTGTAAATTTTTTATTTTTTTAAATATTTATGATGATTAAAAAAATACATAAAATAAAAGAAATAAAAAAACACTTTATACCTTTTCGGTGAATTTTCGGGCTACATCTCTCGGGAGATGTAGCACTCTCTATGTGAAAACAAGAGATCGACTGCAGAAGCTTTGGGCCTATCTTCATCTGCCTATATATGCATCGGTAATTAGATTGAACAACGAAACGATCGAGAAACGACTAACGAGTATGATTCATTTGATCACTGTGAAATAATATAACTAGAAAGAAAAAACAAAGAAATTCAAAGTGAAATGGCGTAGCCCAGACTCGAACCGGAGACCTGTGTTAGACTGATGTGATAGCCAACTTCACCACGACAGTGGCCTCTGATAAATTATACTTGAAAGCAAAAATGAAAAGCTCCGGCCCTCATTGTACAAACGAAAACTCTGGTATAATACTTAAGCAGACATTTTTTTGTGTTTCTGGTTTCAGATAAATTCCCTCCTAGTTGAAGATATTCAGACGGACCCACGTACGAGACTGCAGAACCAGAATTTCGCCGGTATAATAATTTGAAAGTATTTTTCTTTTCTCGTTTAAGCAAATATTTCAGGAGTTGCAGCTTTGGTTTAAAATCTTCCTGTTGGAAGTCCAGCCATATTTTACTGTATCCATAGCCTTGTCAAAAAAGCCAACACAATTTGAAGCGACATCTTCTTGAGAGGCTGATATGTTGAAGAACTGGCATGACCCTGATCCTTGCAAGAAAATCCTAGACTTACTTCTACTGCTTATTTCCCGTCGATATACAGGTTAGTTTTCTTTTTTCCATGTCCCTCCCTCGTAAAAATCTAGTGTTGATTCTACCGGTCAAAAAAAGAAAAGAAAAGAAATCCTAGCGTTAATTCTCTCTGCCATTTCAGTTTACTGTGAAAAGTTTGTGGGGAGGGTAAAAAGGTCCAGTTCAAGAGTCCGAGATCCGATGATCTAAAGGGAGGCTCATCGGTCTGGCAACCTTTGGTGGGCTTGTCCTACAAAGTGAGAGACTTGCTTGGCCCGGCTCAAGACTAATGAGACGTCGACAGAGGTTACTAGGGGTGGCATATGTTGACCTGTCAGCCGCTTTGAATCATTACCAGCACCTAACTATCAGGAAGTATGCGGTAGAAGTTATAACCACTATTCACCTGGGCCAAAGGAAGGTGGGAGTTGTCAAGATAGGCCGAGGAGGTGCAAACTCCTCAAGTCCCTATGTAACAGTTGTAAGGAAGCGTGCGGGAGAGGTAACCATGACTCCTACATTGAGGAAGGAAAGGTGGCGCCGCCATAGCAGGCTGAGAGGCAACCGAAATGATGATTGTGAAGTAGTATTCGTGGGAATGCGTGCCGAAAGAACAATCATGGCTCTCTCTACAAAGAGAGAGAGGGACTCGTCGGACCTAACTGAGGGGGCGTCGAGATGTGAGACAAAGCGCAACGTCGCATTAATTATTTTCCATAGGGTATCACGCCCCCTGGCTGATTCACGTGCATGAAACATGAGGCACGATGAGACAACTTCTTAGGATGAAAGGAACAAAACTCCAAACTACCTAGTATAAAAGCCTAATCAATGTATGATCAAACTCACAAAAGTTTAAGGCAAAATAAACACTTCCTAAAAAGGAAAACTGACTTAAGCATTGGAGGGTCCCCTGACCACCCTCGAGCTCCCTTTTTTACTTGTATGTTTGCATGTCGTTTGGTTCACCTTCCAGCTGTCCGAGGAGTCCTCCCGGTACATATGAAACACGTTCAAAACAGTGACGCCGTCTGTGGGATTTTCTTAACAAATTAACTTGTGCTTTGTACATCGGAAGCGCTTCAGGGCAGCTTGGGTCTAGTGGGCTCATTAGTTAGAGCACTCCTACGTACAATCCCCATTGGGGGGATTGCGTGAGGATGAATTGGGTTTTCAGTCATTTACCTCTCAAATTGTGGTGAAATATCAAAACTGCCCCTATCATATTTTCCCTCCAGCAATTATCCCTCCCGATAGAATTGTCAAATCCCTCCATTCACAGAGCCAACTCCAATGCCGTCGGCCACCTTCGAGCTCCATCCGCCACAGTCGACGTCAGCTTCTCCTCCACCATCTTCGGCTGCCACAACGTAAACCCTTTGAACAAACCAAGTTTTTTTAATCAACTTCTTTTTTATATTTATTTTATTTGGTAGACTTATAGGCATTGTGATGAAACTATGCTATTTGTTCTCTATGAAGTAGTCTTCAACTTTGAAAAAAGAGTGTAATAGCCAATCCACACCCAGTCTTTCGCACCCAAATTCTAGAGCTTTGAATGATTTGGGAGAGAAACCAGATTCTTGAAAAAAGTTGTTTCTTTTAATTCGTTCTGATTACATTTTGATTTCTAATTCCAGTTAGTATATGAGGGATTTGATGAAAAGAAACTTTGAAAATGAGAAATAAATTCAATATATATCAAGCTAGCTTCATATATATGACTATTTTGTATGCTTAAATATTCATGATTAACGTTGTTGCTTTAATTTGTTGTTCTTGCAATCATGCTCTTCCTGATCCTCATGTTTTTATTATTTTAATTCATTTCTAAATGTTTCAATCAAATCTAGTAGTCATGAGTAGGATGGAAGAAAGTAAGAAAACTAATCAGGTTGAACCCACCTCATATACTCGGTGATCTTTTTTTTTTTTTTTTAATTTCCTTCTGAAGATGAGCTTTTAGAAAGGACGACGGGCTCTAATGCTAAAGATAAGGTGTTAGAGCCAACGCCGGGATGTAATGCTGATGAGAATGTTTTAGAGCCAACGTCGGGCTCTAATGTTGATGAGGGAGTGTTTGAGCAACGTTGGGCTCTAATGATGATGAGGAGGTTTAAGAGCCAACGACTGAGATGGTTTTTAAAACTGAGGTGGAACTCATTGAGTACTATAAGAAATATGAGAAACAGACTGAGTTTGGAATAATGACCTAACGAAGTAAAAGGGGTCAAGATAGGAGTGTTAGATATATACTTGGTTCTGCACATGGTGGGAAGACAAGGAATCGTAGTATTAATTTCGCTAAACCACGTCGGACAATCAAGACTGATTGTAAGGCGAGAATTAATGCAATCTTGGTTGGTGGGTTGTTGCAAATAAATACTGTATAAAATGCACACAACCATGGCTTAAGTCCAAGAAATGCAAGATTCTTTAGATCTAATCGAGCTATTGATATTTTGTCACGAGGCAGTTGGACATTGATGATAAGATAGACAAAGGTAAGGCTAAAAGTCTCGGCACATTGGTTTTCAAGGCTAGTGGATTCGATAAAGTATTGAGAAAGATAAACGAAATTATATTAACAAAGCCCGTCACCTTAGACTTGGCAAAGGAGGTGCTGCAGCATTGATGGATTATTTCGCGAGAATGCAGTATAAGAATGAGGGCTTTTACTCATTGATGGATTTAGATGACGACGGAAGATTAAAAAATATTTTTTGGGCTGATGCATGGAGCAGAGCAGCATATGGGCATTTTGAGGACGTTGTGACATTTGATTCAACGTATCTAAGAAATCGATATGGTATGTCTTTTGCCCTTTTTGTCAGTGTTAATCATCATGGACAATCCATATTATTGGGTAGATGTTTGATATCAAGTGAAAATACTGAAACGTTTGTTTGATTATTTGAAACTAGTTGAAATGTATGGATGTTAGTGCGCCAGAAGCTATCATAACTGATCAAGACAGGCAATGAAAAATGCTATTGAAATAGTTTTTCCAAACACCCGGAATAGATATTTTTTGTGGCATATTATGCGAAAACTATCCGAGAAGATGGGTTCACATTCCTAATACAACTGTGGTTTGAAGACTGCCCTACACAAATGTGTTTGTGATTGTCAGACTCTCAACAAGTTTGAGACTTCTTGGGAGGTGTTTCTTGATACTTACAACTTGCACGAGCATGTATAGCTTCAAAATCTATATGTTGAGCGAATGTATTGGATATCTGTATATCTAAAAGATACATTTTGGGATGAGCACAACTTAGAGGAGTGAAAGCATGAATGTATTTTTTGATGAATTTGTGCATTTGAGGACAATGTTGAAAGAGTTTATTGATTAGTTTGACAATGCACTGAGGAAGAAAGTAGAGAATGAGATGGAAGTAGACTTTCATTCATTTAACTACACAATCTCGTATATAACCCATTTACTTATGGAGAAAAAAATTTAAGAATTGTATACTAACTCTAAGTTTAAGGAAGTACAATCCCAAATCCTAGGGATTATCCATTTATATTGTATTTTCATCAAGACAGAAGGGGCAATTTTGACATATCAAGTTAATGACCAACTGCAAGTCGATGATTGCATTAAATGGGTTACATATCATATATACTTCAATGAGGATGAATGTGAGGCGTAGTGCATGTGTGGCCTATTTGAGATGTGAGGCTTTTTATGTAGGCACATTCTTGCAATTTTGTTCGTGTGGGGTGTCCGAGTGTTACCTTCAAAATACATTATGGATAGATGGAGGAAAGACATTAAACTTAGGTATGCTCTCATTCGGAGCAGTTATGATGCTTTAAGTGGTAAACCAGCTGTTAACAGGTACTCTATATTGATTAAGCTATGCTATGAAATCGCTACAAATGCAACAAAATGTGATGATAATGCATTGGATATGGCGCAAAAGTTACGAGCAATGAATTTGCAATACACAAAAACAAAGACCCAACCCGCACTTGGGCAAGCTAGTACTGAGGGACATGATGTTGAGGTTGGAAGTTTAAAAAATGTTTTGAGTCCTTGAGTTGTTAGAGGCAAAAGGAGACCCCCAACGAAGAAAAGAGAAGATCCAATTGAGAAGATTATGAAAAAACGACGTACTAAAAATAGCCAATCCAATGTCGATGACAATAGAAATAGAAGAAATGTATTCCATTCTTATATCTTTTTTATTTCAATGGTATTTCTCATTTGTATTTAATATGTCAAGTTTTTAATTTGATTTTTAAGAAAATGTATATATTTAAATGTAGACAAAGAAACAAATGGAAGATGACAACATGACGAGTGACCCTGCAATTTTTACATAGGCTGTGTTAGTGCCTGGCACACAACAAAGTGTCATTTCACATGTATGCAGTTTTTAAGTAAGTACATGGCTTTTTAAAATTATTTCAAGTTTATATTTATGGTTGTTAATTTAGAGTTTGGTGATTTTTACATATGGATGAGGTGTTATAGATGGATCCTCAACATCATGACCAACTTGCTGAGTTGATGAATTAATTCCGAATTGATGTTTTGGATTTTGAGTTTTTGATAATGTATTTTGAGAGTTGCTACTCTATGTTGGTTTCGAGTTTTTGATGTTATATTCTCAAAGATGCTACTCTATGTTAGTTTCGAGTTTTTAATGAATGAATTGCAGTTTTCAGTATTGACAATTGTTGAATTTACTGCGTGCAAAGAATTTGCTTATGAAGTATGGCTGCTTGACAATACATTGCTATATAAATAAAACCACAAAAGAAAAAACTTTATGGAAAACTCCAATTATTTATTGTAACATCACAAGTCTGGCAAAGTGTAGCACATAAAGTGATATTAGATGCTTTCAACACTTACAACAACTTTACAAGTGACCAGTCTAACTACAACGGTTACAAACTTGGCAAAGGGGCTAAGTCCCCAACAAAACATCCCCAACACAACATTAACAATATTAATCCTCATTTGATCTTGATCCTAGCAACCAGAATGAGGTTAAAATTGAAAGTCCCCAATACACGCAAAGTAGCATATGTGCGTAACTAATTTCTTTAACTAGACTTTCAAGCTCTTCCCGATTGTTAACTAGTTTTTCCTATCTTTGCTGGAGTTCTCACTCTCTCTGCTGAATATCTAAGATCTCTTTTCTTGGCAACTGGATTTCATCGTATTCTTCAAAATCTACCCATAAAAAGTAGTTGCAGTGTGGTTTTCTTTCCACCAAAAACAAGTTTAGAAATTATTGTAGGATATAGGAAATTAAAAGCAACACCAACAAAGCGTTAGTAATAACCTTCTTTATTGTACTTTGGACATGAAAAAAATGGCCGTCTTAAATTTCTTGAGGTGTTTGCAACTTTCAAACATGCTATCAACCCGCATAAACATTTTGGAAGGGTGTTCGGGGACTGCTCCACAGGTAATGGATAGAGTTCAAATTATGTACAATTCTATACTGTAATGGGCAGTATCATAACAACCAAACAAGAGAGAAGTCACAACTTAACTATCCAAGTGATAATGATTTATAGATAACAAAAACATTGTCCAAATATTGTCCAAACACATTGAAAACTGAGAAGTATAACCCAATCAAGAAATTAAACATCACTTATTTGTCCAAATATCGTGAGTAACTGTGTGTGCCAAAATTTCTATTGTCCCCCCCCCCCCCCCCCCCCCCCCCCCCCCCCCCCCCCCCCCCCCCCCAATAGACACCCAGAGTATATATAAAACTCTTGATGCTTTACATGCAATAAGAATTAGATGGCTAAGCTGGACAGAAGATAGCACAGGAGTAACAACTAAATGTCAAGTAATTGTACCCTATTTTAAAAAATATTCTAACCCCTAAGACTTGTGATCCAAATAACAGGTAAACCCTTGTGAAACCCTCAATCACTTGTCATTATTGATTGTGGCAGAATATTCCTATTTCAAACTAATTTTTCTTGCAAAAATAAAACCAAGTGAGTGAAGATGCAGTTCCCTCTAGATAGGTAAGGAAAATTAGAAAACAAAAACATGACTACTTCAGAGGGCAATAACAAAAACAACAACAAAGAGGCCTAAGTATATATCTAAGGCTAGAAGAGGAGTTCAAACCATCTAATAAAGGCATTCATAATTATAACTGCTCTATATTGAGCGTTCAACTTTGACAATATCTAGCACTGTTGGAAGTATATGACTCTTAGAATTAGTTGAGCCATAGGTTTTACATTTGCATCTTTTCCCTGTTCTATGCCCAATTTATATGTATAAGAGGTGCTTATCCATCATTATATTTAGGGGAGATTGTTTTGTGTAGGAAATTTAGGAAACTTGCTTCTAATTATTATCCTAGCAGTCTATCAGGAGGAAAATAGTCCATTTGGAGACTCTTCTGTTTGCAATGGAGAGGCTTATGCTGTGCTTTCTATGGCGGTAATAGTCCATTGTTCTCACTCTACAATCTCCAAAATCATTGAATGCCATAGTAAGAACAGTTGGTTGTGAACGATAAATGTTGCAGTGCCTCCACGGTTAGTTCATTTGTATAATTTTAATATAAATATGCTCTGTAAAGTTTGGGAGGTTCCTAACATTTTTTCTGAATTTGTTTTAAGGCTTCTAAAAACTAGAGTGGGAAAAAGATAACACAGCAGGGCCCTCTCCAAGTTCAGCACCCTCAACTCCTTCAACGCATACACTTGGAGATGTGATATTGAACTAAAATGCAGAATAAATTTAGAATACTCCTTCAAGCACAAGCAAGCTAAAACGCATACACCTGGAATTTTGTTCAGTTCTTGTTACCCTTTGAAAGCAAAAAAAAAAAAAAAAAAAAATTACCAGATGGGAGGTTCCTAACGAAGAAAAAAAATAAAAACCAAGAGTGATCTCGGAGAGGTTCGAAGTAAATGGCTTTCGTGCCTGGGTGATCTCGGAGAGGTCTGGAGTGATCTCGAAGAGAAATACCAGATAGAGGACATTAGATTTAAGAGAGAGAGAGAGAGAGAGAGAGAGAGAGAGAGAGACCAACTTCGTGCCTGGGCAAGGGGAATTTAGGGGAGGGAGGGAGTCCTGTATGATGAAACGTGATCGTTTTATTAAGTGAAATGACTCTTTTCATTAAGTCATGCGTGGGGATTCTTGAATAACGACTGCACTTAGAATTATTGCATCAGTTACCATGGACACACCACAGATGGAGAAAGATGAGTTGGTGAAAAGGTTGATGGCGCAGGTAGAAGCACTCTAGAAAGAAAAAGAGGCTTTGCGAGAAGGCCTTTATAAACAAATGGAAGAACTAGAGCCAAGTCGCAACTAGGAAGAATAGTCACATAGAGTTATAATGGAGGATGACGAGGGAGATAAGAAATGAATGTAGCAAGAGTTGAAGAGCTCCAAGATAAGTACCAAGAAATGGTGAGAAGTGTATGGACATCATCCTCGGTGGACCAAATTCTCGCTAGCACTGGCCTGCCTTACAATGTAAGCGTGATGGCGGTGCCGCAAAAGCCAAAGTCCAGGGTCCCCCTTATTGACCTGTATGACGGAACTAAAGATCTATGGGAGCACTTGGATACCTTTAAGGCACACATGACCTTGCACGGGTTTTCAAGAAAGGTCGCATGTCGAGCCTTCCTTTTGACCTTGAAAGAGGCAACATGAGTTTGGTTCACATCTTTGGTACCAAACTCGGTTCGCCATTTTGAGGATTCATTGCGGTTTTCCTCACACAATTTCTGGCCAGTCATAAAAGGAGATGACCGACGGCTTATCTCCTGACGGTCAAGGAGCGAGAGGATGAGATCCTGGAGTCTTATCTGTACGGACTCAACAAGGAGCATATGACAACAAACGACCCGGATGAGAAGATCACGCTTGCGACCCTTTTGGGGGACACTTGGCCTCGAAGTCCATTCATGGCAGAATTGGCACGTAGAACACCCGGTACGTTGAGATAGTTCATGGATCATACCGACGAGTTCATTAATGCGGAAGATACTCTTCGAGCCTTAAATGCCCTAAGAAGTATAGAGCTGGAACATGCCTAAAAGAAGGCCAAGGCTTCGGCACAAGCCAAGACAGCAGAGAAAGATAGACAGAGTAAGCAAGAGTGTGGGCATGATAGGCCCTTACCAACAAAAGGTGCTTGCCCTCGCCATGGTCGCTCGGTGCTGACAATAGAGGATGCCAAGGACCTCCCAACCCGGGAGGTAAGAGTGCGAGAAGGAGAAAATCGCTACTGCCATTTTTATAGGAATACTAGCCATAGCACTGAAGGAAGTAAAATCTTAGGAGGAAGGAGGGATGAACCCCCTTGGGCAAACGGGCAGGACCAATGGGGCAATCAAGAGTGTGGTTGAAGCTGAGATGACCAGAGAATAAGGAACAGAGAGTGCCCAAGAAGGCAGGAGAGGCGTGGAGTTCGGCAAGACCAATCTCGAACGCCCCCACGTCAGGGCTTTCCATTAGGAGAAATTCGAACCATTTCATGAGAGTTTGCTGGAGGAGGGCCGACATCTTCCGAAAGAAAGACGAATGAGAGAAAAGAGCGCTTTTAGGATATATACGTAGCAGAGCATCGACCCAGGAGGGAGAATGGTGAGACCCCAGTCATCTCCTTTGGAAAGGCCGACGAGGAAGGAATCCCCTTATGCTCCCTTAGTTGAATTGGGACCGGTCAGATCTGGGAAATGTCATGCATGAGTTCTAGTAAATATTTTTAGAATGCATTTGGGATGACCAAATTTTTTATTGTATCCAAACATGCTCTTATAACATACTGTAATGACCCAACCTAATAACTTTAAGGTCAGAATATAGATAATTTTTATTGGGTCAAAATTATATTTAATAAGTCATATTGGATAAGCCCTCAAGTGATAAATTATTGAAGTTGATTAGAAGTTTTAATTAGTTTCAATAACTAGGTTAAATCTTATTTAGTATTGAACGAGGTAGACTCATTTTAAAATTTAAAGATTGATCACTAGAACTTATTTCAATTTAAAATTACCACTAATTAAAGTTCTCATGTAGTCTCAGTCACTGTCGATCCTAAATTGAATGAACTGCTAGATCGTGTTTCTAAATTCAAACTCTCTTCTTAGATGATCACGACCAAGTGTTCCACAGATTATTGCCACTACATGCATTAATTGAGTCTAACTCAAACTCTTCGGACCCTTTCCTAAAGAGGTTACAATTCTACAATCCTTGTCACCCAAAATTTCTAAACCCGACTACCCTCTATACATATCTATGTATATGTGTCTTTCAAACCTGTTACCATCCAATATAATTCCACTAGGGCTGCTGCAAGTCTACTTTATTTTATCAAAAAGCCCAGACACGAGTCACATTACACTTATGTATTAAATCAATCATTATTGCTCTGTCACATCTTCTTTCTGATTGAAAATAATTCCTACCTTTCACAGCATAAGTATTACAAAATTCCATCTAAACCATTGGTTGTAGCCTTTGATCTTGTTCAGCATCTTGAAGACTTTTAAGGATATTTTTACACTTCTGCCCTTGATTTCAATTCATGGCTGAATATATATTGTGGACGTGGTTTGGGCTTACTTTTACGGTAAAGAACCGTGAAAAAAGATTTAGGAAGCAAGACTAAAAGGTAATTAGGTCATAAATCAGGATTAACATACGTTAGCTAGTTATATATATTATTATTAAAGCCAGTTCTTTGGAAGCCAGTGTTTATGTATCATGCATGTCATAATATTTGCAAGCACGTAATTCATCATGTTTTATTCTGCCTATTATAGTTATATATGTATTATGCATCTCATGCATCTTACGTTGCATAAAACACGCAAGCTTTCATAAAATCAAGTGTACGACAAGCCTAGAATAGTTAATCAGATGGTCATTTAGATGCATGGTGCCAATGCACTCAGGATGGATGTGCAAGCCACAGACTCAAGCATGGTCCGCCATAGTATTTTATCTGAGTAGATTAGCGGTTTCCCTAGTGACTATAGGACGTGGGACCGATGCACAACCTTGCACACAAGATTAAGTGTGTTGACTAGTCAAAACAGTCAGATAATTCAGATCAGCAAGACAAATCAGTTAATTCAGATAAGTCATGCATGTCATAGCATACATAAGAAGAGTCATGATTTTAAGTTCTCAGTATGAAATATTTTATGAAAAACCTTATGTTAAGTATGTTTACATTATAATTAGTTTCTTACTGAGTCATCTACTCGTTTTAGTTTGTTTTTATGCTTTTAAACTAGGGGTTTGCAAAATTCTGAAAATTTCGACATCGTCCGACTTCCGCTCCGATTCCGACTCCGACTTCGTCGGAGTCATCAAAATTCGGAGTCGCTCCGAATATCTATTTGGAGTCGGAGTCGGAGTCGGAGCTCCAAGAAGCTTCGATTCCAACTCCGAAATTTTTTTTACTGTACACTTGCGCTCGAGCGAGGTGTCGAGCGCAAGTCGTGCACACGTTGTATTGAACATTGACTCGAGCGACATGTCGAGCGGAAGTCGAGCGAACCTCTTTCAGAGTTCTGCTCGAGCGACATGTCGAGCGGAAGTCGAGCAAACCTCTTCCAGAGAGGTTCGCTCGAGCGACATGTCGAGCGGAAGTCGAGCGAACCTCTCTGAAAGAGTTCCGCTTGAGCGCCACGTCGAGCGCACGTCGAGCTTCGATCTTATGTCGGAGCTCCGATAGGAGGTCGAAGCTCTGACCTCCGATCGGAGTCTGAGTCGGAGCTCCAATTTGGCTCCGACTCTTGTCGGAGTCGGAGGTCGAAAACGAGCACTCTGACTCCGTCGGAGTCGGAGCCTAGCCCTATTTTAAACCATCTCAGGTCAGAATAATTATGAAGATAAAGCTGCAGGACGTGACTTAGTCTACGGAGGTGTGACAGTGACCTAGATCATGTACAAAATTTTAGTTATGATTTTTATAGCACGGACTTTGAAAATTGTAATAAATGATTCCGCGTACTCTCTTATGATCTCAATATTTTAATAGGAATGATTTTATTTATAGAATTTTTGTACTTGACGCTTCTTTCAGAATAGAAGAAAATATTTTTAAGTCACGGTTAGTAGCAGCACTCCAGCTCCCGAAAAATTTTAAAAGTGCCTTTATTAGTAACCGTGAGAAGTGGGGTGTTACACATACACATGGGGATGACCAAATGTTTTCCTAACTTTTACTCCAAAATCATCTTTCGCTATTCTTAGTACTCAACTTTTCAAAATCTCCTACAATACACTCATTATCATTTCTCTATTCTATTAAAGTAATAATTCTTTATTATTGTTTTACTCATTTCTTTGTATATTTTTAGTTACTCGATTTTTTTCTTCTAAAAAAACAGTGGAAGCAAATTATTTATTTATTCATTTTTTCACATTTTCGTAATTATTTAAGTATTTGATGCAAGACACGAGCTGACTAACGTGGCAACAGAGTAAAGTACTTCGGAAGGTTATTGAAGATGGAGGGTAGGGGTGGGCAGGCAATCCCGCACTGCCCATGCGAGGGCAGGTGCCCTTGCTCAACATGGAGGACCCCTAGTGGGGATGGGCAGACCCCTAGTGGGGCCCTGCCCCGCACCCTCTCATATTTATAATAAAAAATATTATTTTTTATATTTATATAAATAATTTATGTAGATATATTGTATATAGATATATACAATTTATTAAAAATTTAAAATTAAATTCAAGTTAATGGATTGCCTTGACCTCATAGGCCAACATTTATATAAGAGATCAAGGCAATACAATATTCATACTTAAGCAAAGTAGGACTTACAATGTGGGACTTAACAGTATATGAGACTTACAATGTGGGACTTAACAGTATGTCTCATATTGCTTAAGTATGACTATTATATTGTATTATCTTGGCCTCCTATATAAAGGTTGGCCTAGGAGGCCAAAGCAATCCAAAATACAACTCTAATGAGTTCATATTCTTTTTAAATTCTATTATATTATAACTTGGGTCTAAAAAAAATCTTGGACCAAAAAAAAAATTATAAACCCAATAAATCACTGAGTTGAACGGGGCCGGAGTTGGAAACCCTCCCACATGGTATGGTGCGGGCAGCACCACTAGTGAAAGGTGCTAGCTGGGCATACCGTTGGTACTTTTTTTTATTCATTTTCTTTTCAATATATTTTTTTAATATTTTTAGTTATTAAGTAAAAATTTAAAAAAATATACAATTTTATTAATAGTCTATTTCTTAATCACTACATAAAAAAATAAAAAAAAATAAAAATGTTCAAATGGTAACCTTTAGCAGTAATATTAATGAGGCAAAGTTGTATTTTTCATTAAAGGGTTCGTTTAGATAGTGAGATGAGATGAGATGAGATAGTTTTAAACGAGGTGAATAAAATATTATTAGAGATTATTTTTTAATAATATTATTATTTTAAAATTTGAAAAAGTTGAGTTATTTATTATATTTTACATGAAAGTTTAAAAAAATTATAATAATAAAATGAAATGAATTAGATAAAATGAATTAAAAGTATTTTTATATCCAACGGATTAAAGATATTCGGATAAGGCATTGAGAAAGAAATCACTTGCAGACTGGAACTTTCCAATCACATGCAGATTTTTCCTAGCTAGATTAGAGAATTTCCTCCTCCTCCTCTTCCTCCTATTTTTTTTACGATGACATAATAAACAAAAATGATAGACTAACAGCAATTTATTTACTGCTATAGATTAAAATAATATATTTTTCAAAATTTTAGTTTACCTTTTATTTTGATTTGATGTTTTAAATATTTAAAAAATACTATTTTATTAAGAATGGTAAATAAAATGTGATTGAGTTATAAGCCTATCACCACTTCGAATCATACTATTCGAAGTCAGCGCACGGATCTTCTATTACCACTCTACGCCAGTATTTGTTGTGCTCATGGTTTTTTTTTTTGTTTTGGAAAGGTTTTGGAGAGAACATTTAGGGTATGTTTGAAACTTAAAATTATCTCAATTTATTTTAATTTATTATTATAATTTTTTCAAATTTTAATACAAAATATAATAAATAATTTAATTTTTTTAAATTTCAAAATAATAATAATATTAAAAAATAATATTCTAACAATATTTTACCATCTCAACTCAACTCAATTCAATTCAATATCTAAATGCAGCCTTAAACCTTTGGGCTTCGGGCCAATCTTTAAGACTAAACTCAGTACAAAGGCCACGAAGACTAGCCCGATACTTATGGTTAGGAGCCCCACGGATGGGGGCTCGTAACCACAACCATGAGACAAGATAACTCTAAAGAGCTAGCTAGAAATAAGGCCCACAGTTGGATACAATTATAATTATCTTGAACAAGATAATTCCTACAAAATAAGAAGTATCTTCTCTAGTTAATAAGGGATCATGAAGGATAAGCACACGGGACTGGTGATCAGAGTTAGTCACCATCACGCCACATCCTTCTATAAATAATTTGATTGAGATAATGAACATTTTTATCTTCATTTTCATATACACTTTTCCTTATACGGTTAGTGATTTAAGTATCGGAGTCTTCCCAAGACGACTAGAGCCGTCTCTTCATTACTGCAAGTTATCCGTACGGTTAGTGGTGTGAAATATGTCATTTATAGAAGGTTTCGAATACAAATTTTCTATTTGAGGAACGAGTCATATACTATCATTTTCCATTTTGATTGTTTATAATTTTCCATTTTGATTGTTTATCTGTAATGAAATTTTTAAACTACTTATCTCAATAATGTTTTTAAAATCACTGCTTTTGTAATAATAATATTTAAAAAAAATCATATCAATTTTTCTTAAAAACTTGAAAACAAACACATCAAAACTCTCACTAAATTCAACACCAAATTATTTAATTTAGGATGCAATATAGTTAATCTGAATTAATTTGTTCTGACCAACTACTCGTGCGAAATTAAAGCGCCCAGCTCATTGAGGTTTGAAGCCTAGTTAGGTTATCATGCACTATCTTTTAATTTTTTCAGATTTTGTAGGGCCGAAGTAATGTATTGCCTCTTGCATACGCAACAGGACAACACCGTACCGGAGATGTCCGGAAAGTATATAGGGTCGGTGTATAAAATTACAGCTTTTTTATTCATAAATCTCATACGTTACGTATCATATTTTTTATTATTTTTAATATTTTTTTAATTTTATTCTTCTTAAAATAATTGAATTCTTCTACTCATTATTTATATATTACATATTTAGTAAGAAAAAAAAATAAAAAAAAAATAATTTATATTATATGAGACTTATGAATTGAATTTATCTCTTCAATTTTGTAAGCCATTTATTTCTTCTTCCAAAGAAGAAACGACCCATTTAATTCTCTCTTCTAATTAAAGCCAAAGCTCAGCTTTTATTCTGTAGTAATAATAATAATAATAACAGTATTATAATTATAATAATGATAAGAATACCTCAAATACAAATAAAGCAAACGAAATAAAAACGCAACTCACCACATACATATATTCATTGCTACAAACCTTAGACTGGAATAGGGATAGCTCTAAGTGGGTGAGCAATATGTGATGTTAAGGAAATCTTATTTTCCATGCTCATATCCTCGATTTTCACTCCATCTTCAAGCTTCCAATCGAAGTTGTGAATAAGAGAACCTAACATCAAGTGTAGCATTCTCGTCGCCAAAGGATAACCAGGACATATTCTTCTTCCACCACCAAATGGTATAAGCTCAAAGTTCCGACCTTTAACATCAATATCAGATCCCAAGAACCTCTCTGGCATAAATGAACTCGCGTTTTCCCATAAGCTCGGGTCTCGACCTATGGCCCATGCATTCACTAGCAATTGTGCACCCTCTGGGATAACATAGCCGTTGATTTCTACGTCTGCATCGGCTTTTCTGGGTAGTAAAAATGGAATTGCTGGGTGCAATCTGAACGTTTCTTTGACTATGGCTTGTAAGTAAGGTAACCGTGCAATATCCGATTCCTCTATTGGGTTGCCTTTCTCAATTACCTGCTTCAGCTCTTCTTTGGCTTTCGACAGCGCCTCTAGGTTTTGGAATAGTTCTGCCATTGCCCATTCTAATGTGGTTGCAGTTGTCTCAGTGCCCGCAACAAATAGGTCCTAATCGAAAACTCCAAAAAAAGTTAAAAAATCTTCTTTCCATATTACGATGGATGAAGATGCTAGTTTTAGAGCTTCTACACAAATCATCTTAATCTATCTCATTTTATTTTATTTAATAATTATAATTTTTTTAAATTTTTACATAAAATATCATAAAAAATTTAATTTTTTCAAATCTCAAAATAAAAAGAATATTAAAAGATTTTATTCTAACAATATTTTATTTAACTTTCATCTCATTTGAGTAACTAATAGAGACCAAATCAGCTGGATACACATTTAAATAAAATTTAAAATGATAAGATTTTTAATGATTGAATACCTATCAATACAAGAATAATATAATATACAGTTTTAAGTTATACAAGTTCTGTATAGTTGTTTTTAAAAAATAATTCTCACATTTTTTCAAAAGAACTGCACAAACTTACACACATTAGAACACTACAAATATTATTTCTTTTTGTATAGTATGATTTATGTCAAAAAAGTTATAACTCAAGGTAGGTATAAATATTGTTCAATTTAAATTTGAAGTTAACATGCAAAAAAAATAAAAATAAAAAAATCTTGAAAATCCAAGTAAACAATACGAGGAGAGAGAAAAGAAAAGAAGAATCACGACAGAGAAAAACAAAGAGTAATAATGGTCGTCCATACCACGAACAAGCCTTCTATCGTAGTTTTGTCCAACTCCGTACTGTTGTCACCACTGATATTGAGAAGGGTATCTAACATATCACTTTTCGTGACATAACCAGACACTTTCCTCAACTGCAACCTCCGGCTAATTAAGCGATCAAAGATGTCTATTAGCTTTGAAAAGTGAACTGTCAAGCGCATTGCACCTTGGGGATAGATTTTCTTAAGCAGAGGAAAATAATCTACCAAGTTGGGTTTCCCTACCTCCCTCATGATACCCCCTGCAATCTCCTTAAACTCTCCAGCCATGTCAGAATCCGAATTGGCCAAATCCAACGAAAATACTGTGTTTGATAACAGGTTAAGCGTAGTCTTGACAGCCACCATGCCAATATCTATTGCCTCACCAGTTAGGCTGCTTTGATGAGTCTCGGCAAGGAGCTCTTGCAGTTTCATCCGCCGGACATCTTGGTTGTCATTGAGTGCTCTGTTGGAGAATAGCTGGCCATTGCAGATTTTGCGAAGGTTCCTCCACTTGGTCGAAACTGGGATCCATGCCATCCCCAACTCGTCGTGTTTGTGGGCTCGTAGTGCGTCCGGGATTGTGCGGCTGGACAACTGTTGGTCATGTGTTCGAAGGACTTCTTTTGCCATTTGTGCCGACGAAATGATTATTGTTGTTACTTGGCCTAACTTTAGGCACATGATGGGGCCATAAATCTGGGCAAGCATGGCCAGGGACTTGTGGGATTTGTCACCCACATCCAAGAGATTTCCGATTATTGGATATGGTTTTGGACCTGGTGGAAGCTTTTTCGGAGTTGCAGTGCTTCGAACTATGCGGAAGGCTTGGATGATGACCCAGGTGATGCAAAGACATAGCAAAGTGTTGGACAAATCCATCTTTCCTAGATTTGATATTCTGATCGTAAAAGAGAAATAACAAACAATGACGAAATCAGGACTATTATGAGGACGAGGTTTTTTGTCTTGTTGCTAGAAAGTAAGAGACGATTGGGATTAATAATTTAATAAGAAAAAATTTACTTACAATCTCTATATATATTACACTTATTTTTATTTTTTTCTTATTAAATATGTAGTGCATGAATAATGAGTAGAAAAATTTAATTAATTTAAGAAGAATAAAAAAAATAAAAAAGTGTGAAATTTGGAAATGATGAGTATACTCATTTAATAACGATAACTAGGGCTATAAAAATAAATAGGAGAAGTGGCCTAGACGAGTTGGTTTGATCCAATTCTAGACCGGTTTGGTTCAAGACTGGTTCTTCTATTTTAAAAACCGGTTAAAACTAGTTCCGATTTTAGGTTTTTGGGCACCGGATCGGTTCGTATATATATATATATCTATATATGTTTTTTAATTAATTTTTAATATTATATATAATATTTTTTTATAGTATATATAATTTTATATAATATATATAATTATATATGAAATAATGTTATATTATAATTTATAATATAAAATTTAAATCTTAAACATGAACATTTGTTTAATCATATGTTTTAAATATAAAGTATATATATATTAATTACTTTTTATGGCCTAATAAATTTTCAACATATTCATTTTGATAAATACATTAGTATGCTAAAACCAAAAAATGGACCGAACTGGACCTGAACTAGTTTAGGAGGGTAACTAGTGCGGTATTGATTCTTGAAAATGTAAACCGGTACATACCGGTTCGATCTTAAAATTTGTCTAAAATTGGATCAAACTGAACCAATTATACCCCTAACGATAACAAAGCAACTGACGTTTGCTTGAGGGGTCATCTTTCTAGAGAAATGATAGAGCCACTGAAAAAGTGTACACCTATTTTATATATATATATATATTTTTTAATTTTTTTTACTTAATGATTAAGGATGTATTTTCTAATAATTTTTTTTATTTTTTATTTTTAAAAATGTTTAAATGAGTTTAAAAAATGTTTGAAAAAAATAGGAAAAAAAAAATGACACTATTAAGTAGGCGGTGTAGAATTTTCGGTGGCCGTAACACTACTCATCTTTAATTCTATTAAGGGTGATGCATCTTTCGACATTATATGTTCGGTGGCCATATCTAATTATGTTCGATGGCCATAGCTATAATTTGTTATCCATCACCGAATGCTACTGCTCTAATTAACAAATTAAGTACTTTGTAGACAAGAAGAAAACTGCTTTTCCTCCATAGAAATGAAGCACATTAAACAGAACTTGAACAAAGCTACTCGTGTTTATTGGAGTCATATTTTCCTGATTTTTGTAACGTTTTTAGTGTTCATATTTTTTTTTTTTATAATACATATATAAAAAAAGGTAGAAGGCCATAATTGGACGTACTGATTTCTTTTATCTCATCGTGACTATAATAACATCTTATTCTCAATTTGAGTTTATATTATCTAAATATATGTGCCACATCTTAATTAATGAGATAAAAATAGAATAATAATGTGATGTATAAAATTTTCCAATCATATATAACTCAACCCAAATAAAAAACTTAAAGTTATAACAGTCCATCGAGTTTAATACATAACTTAGACTAACCAAATTAAAAGGTTCTAGAAACCCCTAGGTGGCTTATAAATACAAAGAGCTCCATCCACGTACAGCACCACGCTTTATAAAGACGCTAAAAATCCGACCTAATAATTTTAAGGTTAGAATATTGATAATTTTTATTTTATCTAAATTATTTTTAGTGAGCTTAGCGATAAATTATTAAAATTGATTAAGAGTTTTAATTGGGCTCAATAACTAGATTAGATCATATTTAATACGAGAAATATTTTAACCATAAAGAAATTACACAAAAGTAAATTCATAAACTGGTGTGGTTTGATGCAGTACATCAGATTATAAAGTTGTAAAGTAGATCTAACAGATCATGTGAAATCACGATAGTTTATGATTTTACTTTTGTGTAATTTCTTTGTATTTGTAGCAGTTCTCATTTAGTATTTAATGAGTTAGACTCATTTTAGGATTTAAAGATCGGCCATTAGAAATTTATTTCAATTTAAAATCATCACTGATTGAAGTCTTTTACAAAATCTTAGTCACTCTAATTCAACATTAAATAAACTACTAGAACATATTTTTAAATTCAATATCTCTTCTTGGACGATGACTGCTGAATGTTTAGAACATCAGTGCACTACATGTCAAGCGTGACTGTTCATAAATATGTTGATGACATGCGACTTGAAAATAATTATTCGTTAGCTTTGGCCACAACCAAGTGAGGAATGACAACCAGCGGGTTCTGCATTGCGATTCCAAATTTGGCTCTCATGTCAATCTCTTCAGATGCCATTCCATCAGGGAGCTTCCAATCGAAGAGATGAATCAGAGAAGCGAGCAACAAGCTAAGCATTCGTACCCCAAGAGCCAAACCTGGGCAAATCCGCCGCCCAGAACCAAACGGGATGAACGAGAAGTTTGTGCCCCTGAAATCCACTTCTGCAGAGCCGCCAGCCATGAACCTCTCTGGTACGAACTCTTTTGGCTTGTCCCAAAACATGGGGTCTCGGGCTGTTTCCCATGCATTCACGATCACCGGAGTGTGCTTTGGAATGGTGTATCCACAAACTTGTACATCGATCAAAGCACGATGAGTCAGTAGCATAGGTGCTGTTGGATGAAGTCGCATCGTTTCTTTCAAGACTGATTGTAGATAAGGAAGTCGTAAGATATCTTTCTCTTGAATGGTTCGACGTCCTAATCCGATTGTTTTAGCAAGTTCTTGTTTTGCCTTTGCCATTATTCCTGGATTGCGAAGCAGCTCAGCCATTGCCCATTCCACTAAAGTGGTAGTTGCACCAGTTCCTCCAATGAACATGTCCTGATAAATATATAAACAGTACGTGATGATCGATGTAAATGAAACAAATATGGATTCCACAGAGAGAGAGAGAGAGAGAGAGAGAGAGAGATCACCGTTAGCAAAATCTTGATATCCTCGCGGTTAAATTCCTTAGGGCCATGTTCTTCGCCATGGTCAAGGAGGACATCCAAAAAGTCGTTACACCTCGGTGATGCATAGGTACTGCATTTCAAACGTCGATCAATCACCTCATCAAGCAACGCATGCAATCGATCGTAAGATACCTTAATAGTCCGCCTGATGCCTTGTAGATCGAATGGCTTTAGCAAAGGGAAAAAGTCTGAAACATTAGGCTTTCCCAGAAGTTCCAATATCGTCCCAACATGCTCCTTTAGTTCTTGAATGGCAGTTGATTTTGGATCAATTAAGTCAACTGAGAACATGGTGTTGGACAACAAACTTAGCGTGGTTCCAAACGCTAACCTCCCAATATTAATGGCTTCCCCAGTTTCACTGGCTTCAACCACTTTCCGGACCAAAGTCTCCATCATTTGGTGTCGCAGGCCTTGCAGCGCCTCGAGTCTCTGTGTTGTGAACATCTGGCTATTACATATTTTTCTAAGCCTTATCCACTTTGTATCCCCCTGTAGCCATACCATTGACAGCTCGAAGTTAGCCTCCGCGGCTACAGCATCTGGCATGGCTCTCCCTAGAAATGCTTGGTCATTCTTCTGGAGGATTTCCCTCGCCATTTCTGCTGAAGAAGCAACCACCGTTGTGACGAACCCGAGTCGTACGGTCATGAGGGGGCCGTGCTTCTTGGCCAACTTGGCTAAGGACTCGTGCGGCGTATCACCGATTGCAAGGAGGTTCCCGATTATGGGAAGGCCAGTTGGGCCGGGAGGAAGCTTTCTCTTGTTGAAAAACCAGCTTCGGAGGTGAAGATGGGCCTGGCTGCATATCAAGCAGACCAAAGAGAAAAGAAGAAAAGTAGTCAAGGTCTCCATTGTTGTCGGCGTTTGAACTAAGCAATATTTTAGTCTGTAGTTTGCAGCAAATGGCATCAACAAGTCCTGTATATAAAGGGAATTCGTGCAATGATCAGTACAGGTTAGCTTTATTTATTTACATACTTTTATCACGAAAAATGACAAGACTTTAATCATTAGCTCCAAAGTCCAATGTCAAATTATTGCTACAGTACTTCTCGTTTTCCTTGCTGGAGATTTCTTTTTAATAATAATAGGATTATCGCACTACTACTATTTATTTACTATTTTTTTTATATTTGATTTTTTTTAATTTTTAATTTTATTTAATGATTAAAAAAGTAAGTATTAATAAAATTATATATTTTTTTAATTTTTTCTTAGTGATTAAAGATGTTTAAAAAATACTTAAAAAAAAAAATAATAAAAAAACTTATAGTAATCTTGAGTAGTAATAAGATAATAAGCCTCTCACTATCTTTTTATTAAAATAAATTTAAGATATAATATTAATTTCATTAAAAAATAGATAAACTATAAGATAATAATGGGTGTGTATGTATGTGTATATATATATATATACATACATCTTTTTTAATCTTAGAGGTAGTGGACGGTGGTGGTCATGTGAAAAACGATTTGTGCATGCTTCATAACTTCTGTGTAAGTTTTTATAAAAAAAAGTAGATCTTATCTTAAAAAAAAAAAAAAAAAAAAAAAAAAAAAAAAAAAAATCTTTATTAGTGAGACTTATATTTTTACAAAAGATTCATATAAAATTTTTCTATTTAAACCTTGTATTTAACTTTATTCTTATCATATTGTGCAGCTTGGTCGGTCATTGCATAGAAAAATATTTATAAAAGTGAAGGCTTGAATTAATCACAAGTCTGGGATGGATTGGCCGCCATCTAATTTAGAAGTGGTTTGGATTCGGACATGAATTAAGATGATTTATAAATAATAAAATAAAAGTTAAATTATTTATTATATTTTGTGTAGAAATTTAAAAAAATTATTTTAAATTTTAAAAAAATTAAATTATTTATTATATTTTACGTAAAAACTTAAAAAAATTGTATTGATATGATAATATAAATTGAGATGAATTGATGTGAATTTTAAATTTAAACAAGTCCCTACCTGATTGTTCTTCCCAGCTACCTCCACTCTGAGTAGGCCCTAGCCCCTATCTTAGTGCATCAACCTTGCTTGGGTGAGCACCCCAATTAGTCCGAGTGACCAGTCCTGGCTACTGATCCGCCTATCCTGCGTGTAGATATTTCGCGAATTCGCAAAGGTGGGATGCACGAATTGCATTATTTTTTCTTCCCAATTATCGAAAAGTAATGATATATACACAATAAATTATATAATATATTATACAACAATATTATAAAATAAATATATTTTTGTAAAATTATATTATTTTTATAAGATATTTTATAAAAATACTCTTCATTTAAAATATTATTATACAATATATTGTACAAAATATTATGTGTAAATCATTTTTCATTATCGAATGGGTTGCGGCATGCCCACTTGTTTAGCTTCCACCAACCTAGATATATATATATATATATATATATATATATACACACACACATAGTTATATAATATGTAATGTTAGATACAATTTTAAATGTATAAACTTCATGCACTTTTTTTAAGAAAAAATGAGATCTACGATTAAAAAAATATATATAAATTTCAGATTTACCAAATTTTTTCGAACGGGATGGACGAAACTTATACATCCTAAAACTATAGATATCATTTCTAACCTAAAAACCCTAATCGCTCCCCTTAGTTTTTCTCTCCACTCTCTGGCCACACCCCTTCCCTATCTTTCTTTATCTTCTCGTCGTCCTCCTCTTGTCTCTTCTCCAAGACTACCCACGGCCTTGTTATGGGTTTACGTGGATTTTGAATTTTTTTTTCCAATTTTGTATATTTAAATTTGTATTACTTTCTTAATGTACATTTTCTATGGATCTCAATATTTGGGTTTGAACTTGTATATTTTGTAGTTTAGATCAGTGGAAATTGGACGGTGGGCTAAAAAATCCCTTCCCATTCTGCAGGGACAAACAATTAGGCGGTTGGTTTTAAACAAAGAAGCAAGTAGAGAAAAACAGAGGAAGTTCTTGAGAAACCTCAACCCAATTGTTCACAGATTGATTATATGGTTCTGTCTTTTCATTTCACTTTAATCACATACTTATACTATTACATTGAGACTCAAAAATTCATTGATTGAAATACAACTTTCCAAAAATAGCTAACAATAACAAACACTAATAATGGTAAACTAGAAAACTGGAGAGTTACTGGAAAACATAAATTAACTTCAATACTCCTCCTTAATTTGTTTTTTCAGCAACTCCAAGCATTGATCTGAAGAATTGAAACTTGTCTCGAGGGAGTGCTTTTGTAAATATATCAGCAAGTTATTCCTCTGATTTGCAGAACTTCAATGCAATTTTTCCATTTGATTCCACATCACACAAGAAATGATATTTGATTCCAATTTAGTTCTACCATTCTAGACATGATTTTTGACAATTGCCATAGTTGATTTATTATCACAAAAAGCTTCAGTAGATCCCAATTGTTTTTCCCCCATATCTTCAGGTATCCTTCTCAACCAAATGGCTTGGTTTGCACAACCTGCAGCTGCCACATACTCGGCTTTCAACAATAGGTTGTGCCACATTACTTTCCTTTCTCGAACTCCAGGAAAACATAGCAGATCCTAGGCTAAAACAATAGCCTGAAGTGCTCCTTAAATCATCACATGAACCTGCCCCATCACAGTCTCTAAATCCCACCAGTTTTGTATTTGATGTTTTCTTATACCAAATACCAAAGCTGATAGCTCCTTGTAGGTAGCTCAGAATTCTCTTGGTTGTTCCAAGATGAATTTGACTAGGACATTGCATAAATTTTGAAAGTAAACTAGTGGCATATAGGATATCTAGTCTAGTATTACACAGATACAACAAGCTTCCCACAAGACTTCTATAGATCGGTGCATCCACTTTCTTCCCACCATTACCCTTTTTCAATTTCTCATTATGAATTAAGGGAATAGCCACTGATTTGCAACCTGCCATGTTGAATCTTCTTAAAAGATCTTCAGTGTACTTGCTCTAAGAACAAAAAATTCCCTCAGCCTTGTAACTCACTTCCATGGCTAGGAAATAATGCATATTTCTTAAGTTAATCATCTCAGATCTTGCCATCATGTCCCTTTTAAAATTTTCAATCATTTCAATGTTACTTCTTGTAAAAACCAGATCATCTACAAAGAACCCATGTAAAACACCTTCTACACTTACAATCACTTTACACGTAGTGATTCAACTATTTTCTATGTAGCACTCCTTCTACTGGCACAAGAGTTATATGCACCATTTTACCGATACAAGAACTAATAGTGAGTAGGTTATCAGATAACACTCCTCAATGAGTGAAAAAAACACAGTACAACGCAATTATATCTCTCTCAAAACGAACAAAAGTTAATGCTCAATGCGTAGAAAAGAGAGATTGAAAGTTTTAAATGAATGTTCTAAAGCTTGTAGTTGATGTGTAGTGTGATATTTTAAAGATCTCAAGTGAGCTATTTATAGACATATAAGATTTTATTTCAAATTTAAAAAGATTCACATGTCAAAAAGGAGCACCACTCACTTTTCAAAATTTTCAAATAAAAGTTTCTCCTTTTTGCAATTGTCAAAGACAACATCAATCAATTTTCAAAATTTTCAAACCAAATCTTCTACTTTACGCTTGTGACAAAATGATTATTATTTACTTTTCAAAATTTTCAAACAAAAGCAACTACCTTTTGCATATGTAAAAAAAAAATCAATCACTTTTTAAAATTTTCAAACTTATCACGCACAACACGTGAGAGATAACAATCAATCATCTTTCAAAATTTTAAAATTCAAACTTTTAATCATGTATTGCACATGTGAAATACGACAATTAATCATCTTTCAAAAGTTCAAATTTCAAATTTTTAATTTTCAAATATATTATGCATATATGAAAAATGCAATTTGATGCTTTACGAGAAAAGATTTTTTTTTAGCCGTAATCCTATTTTGAATTTTGAAAGAGATTTAAAAATTTACTCTAAGAGCTTTATTTTTAAACTTGTTCCCTTTCTTACTCATGCTTGATATGTTGGCTCCATTATGCAGACAACTTGAGACTCTTTTATGTTTGAATTCATTTGTTATCATTGAAATCTATATGTAGCTTTATAAATATATGAAACTTGAAACATTGGGTTCAATACCATGTACCCAAAGGTTTTAAATTCTCAGTGCATGTTTATGTCATACAAAGAGACCCAAAGTATTGGGATAATCCATTGAAATTTAAACCTTAGAGATTTCTAAATAATGCTTATGGTAGATTTGATTATTCTTGAAACAATTTTAAGTATTGTTTTATTTGAGTAAGGAAGAAGAGTATGTGCGAGATAATACTAGGGACAAGACACTCAATTACATCTTAACTTTATTTTTGCATTCCTTCAAGTGGAAGTTACCACAGGGTTCAGAGACTGATGTTTCATACACTTTCGGTGTCATTACCAAGAAGAAGAATCCAGAAGTTGCAATTCCAACTCCAAGATTGTCCAAATCTAGGCTTTACACAGAATAATACAATGTGAGAAATATACACAATTGCTTTTAATTCTAGTACATACATTCTCCTTCTAACCGTTGCCTTTGGTCTGTTTGTGTTCATTGTTGTCCCTTAAACCATCTGATACTCTTCTAACCCTTGCCGAGTACATTTAAGCTAGAATTTTCTCAATACAACAGCAACAAGCTCCAAATCTTGTTTTTTCACTCTTTTAATCATTTTCCCCCATGGTATAAAGAAGTTTGTCTCAATGTATACCCATTTTTTAAAATGTATACCCATTTTTTAAATGGACTCAACACATATGCCCATATATCTGTTTCATCCTCCCTTTCATATATGGAACATAAAGCATTCTCTATGACCTTCCTTCTAGAAAGGTTCTTTTTTTTTTTTTTTTTTTTGTAGGAAGAGCATTATTAATATCTTTCCACAAGAAAATCTTTCCCACATTAGATACATTTAACTCCCATATTTTCTTCTAATCCTCATTATAATTCTAAGAGTGTGATTACCAAACAGTGTACCTCTTGAAATGACATCCTCTCCATGGTGATGTTCCTATGAGGATGATGGTTGAGGAAGTGTCAAGAGACACAATCTTTTGATTTAATCAAAAGGTTGTGTCACCTGTTAATAGTTGTGCCTTTTGCCAACCATTATCTTACCAATAGTTGTGTCCCTTGTCAACTAGTGTCTCATGGCCTATAGATAGAGACCATTGGTGCACAATGAAGGCACTCAATTCCCATTTATCTATCTCCAACTTGTGGGACAAATACCCTCAAGGTAGGGGTGGGCTCCGACTCCGACGGAGTCGGAGTTGTCATTTTCGACCTCCGACTCCGACAAAAGTCGGAGCCAAATTTTCCCTCCGACTCCGACTCCGAACGTAGTCGGAGTCCGATTCCGATCGGAGGTCGGAGCTCCGACCTCCGATCGGAACTCCGACTGAAGTTCGGAGGGAGTTCCGAATGGAGGTCGGAGCTCCGACTCCGAACAAAATTTCCGAACTCAATTTCGGAAATTTTGTTCTTTTTTTATTATTATTTAAATTTTATTGTTCAATTTCGTTTCAGATAGTGAGCAACATATATATTTTTTTTAAAAGTGAACGATCTACAAATATTTGGTTTATTCAAGAGTTTTCAATAATTTAAATATTCGTTCTGATTTTGTTACTGAATTTTGATTATATCTTTAATTTATTTTATGTCCGCCTGAAATTTAGCATTAAAAGTGCTCATGACTCATGAGTTGAAAATTACATAAATTTAAAATTTTATAAAAAAGAATGATGGTACGAATTTCTATAATTCGATTAATTTCAGTTGGATAATAAATTCTAAACGTTTGAGAGAGGATGGATAAGTACTAATAGAAATTATAGAATAAAGAGTACTTATCTCACGTCTTTGCTCGGGATATAACTACATAAATATAACTATATAAATAGTTTAAAAAGTAAATAACATGTATGATATAGCCATAAGTTATATAACAGTCTCATTTATAACGTAATAACAATATGACTCAATCTTGAAATATAACTACATAAAAATTAAACACGAATTTCACTCAAATACTTTTTGTTCCATTGGTCATGCCTGAAATGAAGATAGAAAGTAGCAATCAATAGATGAAAAAAAATTGATAATAAAAAATTGAATACGGTAAAAGAATAATTTGATTCTTACCAAGAAAGGAGGTTCTCTCAACTCCATCCCAACTCTCAAGTAGCGTCCGTTCCAGACTCTCAATCATCGGTAATTATGTTAGGGTTCACAATTAGATCTATAAAATCATAAAAAGTAGAAGTTAGAAACATTAAAAATAATTAAATCATCATTTAAAAGCATATAAACTTACCCGATTCAAGCCTATAGTTCTCGGCATCAACGCCAACGGTATCTAGTCCAATAGGCGTTTCACTTATCCAATTCTGTGTACAAACGAGGGCCTCCACGGTTGACGGTGACAATGAACTCCGATAAGCATCCAACACGCGACCTCCAGTGCTAAATGCCGACTCTGAGGCAACCGTAGTTACAGGAATGGCTAGCACATATCGGGCCACATAGGAAAGGACTGGATACTTGGTGGAATTAACTTTCCACCAAGTTAATAACTGAAATACATCACTAGGTGCCTCGACAGCTTCCATAAAATATCGTTCAACCTCAGATATACAATGCATAATATTCCTTGTTGACATGAGTTGATGATACTGCTGTATAATATGATTGCCTTTAACCCCTACAGATGGGTCAGTATCACCTGAGGAAACTGTCAATCCTGTCGGCCTCGAATGTGAGGAGCTACCAACTGCGGATGAAGGCTGAGCACTAGTACTGTAGTGATGATATAAGTCATCAACATCACTTTTTAGCAATTTAATAAACTCTGCAGCCTTCACTGCCCCGAGGACGGAATTTATCCAAAATTCTAGAACGGCCAATTTAACTCGAGGGTCAAGGATCACAGCCACAAATAGCAATCTATTTATCTTCTCAATATTCCCCCAATATTTATCATATTTGATCTTCATCCTCGTAGCCATAGCAGATAACAATCCAGCAGAGTCAGTACAACTATTTTCCAACTGGAAGTGAAGCTCCAAGAGCTCGCTGAAAAATGAGTTCGCAGTCATATATTTGGATCCAGATAGCTGCATGGTTATCTCATAAAAAGTTCTTAAAAATTCAACAAAATAACTCACACTGGTCCAATCATGTGCGTCCGTCGCACCGAGCCCCCATCCTCGAATGCTTTTTGGTACTTCTGTGCCACATCTAGCATCATGTATGTAGAATTCCATCGAGTCGGAACGTCCAAGCACAGCATACTAGAACATTTAATCTTCAGATCTTCTGCTATTGCCTTAAACTTGGCAAGCCTTTGAGGGGAACCCCTCACATATCGTACAATGTTGCGGACTCGGGTTATGGAATCATGAACCTCTTTTAATCCCTCAACAACTATGAGGTTAATGATATGAGCACAGTATCGAACGTGAATAAACTCGTGGGCCCGAATGACATCATCTCTCACCGTCGTGTTCCTCTTAAACCAATCAATTGCTGTTTCATTCGCACTGGCATTGTCAACTGTAATACATAGCACTTTTCGAATTCCCCAGTCCTTTAAATAATCATCTATCTTCGCCCCAATGGATGCACCTTTATGATCCACAATTTCTTTAAAATCAATAATTTTTTTATGTAAAATCCACTCATTGTTAATGTAGTGTGCTGTGATACACATGTAGCAGACGTTCTGTATAGAAGTCCATGTGTCAGTCGTAAAAGACACTCTCTGGCCAGTGGTAATAAACATCTTTCTCATCTCCTCATTGTCCTTCGCATGCCTCTTCATACAATCTCGCATCACTGTATACCGTGATGGAATGAGAAATCGTGGCTCAACAAAATTTATAAACTTTCGAAAGCCTCTTTTCTCAACTGTGGTAAATGGCATCTCATCAGTAATTATCATCTCTGCAAGCATGTCCCTCAACATCTTCTCACTGTATTGAGGGATGACCAATTTCTTAGTCTGTGTACCATCAGTGGCTGTAGAAGTTTGGTAACTGAGGTTGGTCTGATCAGTGGCTTGCAATCCCTTCGCTATCTTATATCGTTGACAACCATTTAGATGTGCTATTAACACACTGGTACCTTGCTTATTCGAATGGCATCCACAAAGTGATCCACAGTAATGGCATCTTGCTACTGGGTTCGCAATTTCACCAGGAATTTTGGTGAAATGCTCCCATGTCCACGACCTTTTTTAAGAAGGTCGTGGTGGTTGATCTTGCTCAATGGGCATCTCCTCCTCTTCGTTGAACATATCCTCATCCTCTATATCAACTGGGAGTGGGAGTCGACTACTCGCACAAGATGTAGCTGCTCTAGATGTAGCTGCTCTAGATGTAGCTGCCCTAGATGTGGCTCTAGGGGTGGAAGTACCCACCGGTGTAGGAGTTGTAGCATTGGCATCCGCCACATCCCCTTGTGGACGATCATCTCCACTATGTCTAGGATCCATATCATAATCAATGAAGCTGAAAAAATTAAATTAGAAGCAAAAAATTAGTTTAAAAATAAACTAGGCTAGTATTATACAATAGGACATGTATTATTGTATCATAATATATTATTGTATCGATGTATTATTACATCGAGGTTCGGTTGACTTGCGCTCGACTCAGCGGAACCCATCCAAAGAGGTTCGCTCGACGTGCGCTCGACGTTCGCTCGAGCGGAACCCATCCAGAGAGGTTCGCTCGACGTGCACTCGACGTGCGCTCGAGCAGAATCCATACAGAGAGGTTCGCTCGACGTGCGCTCGACGTGACGCTCGAGCAGAACCCATCCAGAGAGGTTCGCTCGACGTGTGCTCGACGTGGCGCTCGAGCAGAATCCATCCAGAGAGGTTCACTCGACGTGCGCTCGACGTGGCGCTCGAGCAGAATCCATACAGAGAGGTTCGCTCGACGTGCACTCGACGTGGCACTCGAGCAGAACCCATCCAGAGAGGTTCGCTCGATGTGCGCTCGACATATCGCTCGAGTCAATGTTCAATACAACGTGCACTCGACTTGCGCTCGACACCTCGCTCGAGCGCAAGTCTGCAATACAATGTAAAATTCAGGGTTTTGAGCGCCGTGTTGGGACTATATTGAATATTCAATACAACCAATTCACAAGAATCACAACTGATGGCTCCAATTCATAAGAGACGTGCTTGAATTAAATTTAGGGCTCATAAATTTAGGGCTCACCGTAGGTGGAAGCTGAACAGAGGAGCAACAAGGAACTGCAGCACGGAGGAGCAACGACGAACCGCGGCACGCTGGCACTGGGACGGAAGACGCGAGAGAGAAGGGATGGTTCAGTCACTGGGACGGGAGACGCGAGAGAGAATGGAGAAGGTGGAAGAAGAACTGAAGAAGGAAGAAGAAGAACCGAAGAACTGAAGAAGAAGGGGGGGAACGTATGAACTATGAAGGAAGTCTTCCTTAGGAAGACATATGAAACGACGCCGTTCCATATTAAGTGGAACGGTGTCGTTCAATAATTTTTTTTTAAACCCAGCTGTAAAACGACGTCGTTTTACAGCTGGGTTTAAAAAAAAATTCAGAGTCGGAGTCGGAGCTACAAGGAGCTCCGACTCCGACTCCGAATGACTATTCGGAGCTACTCCGAATTCCGACAACTCTGACTCCGTCGGAGTCGGCGTCGGAGCGGAGGTCGGACGGAGTCAGAATTCTCAGAATTTTGCACACCCCTACTCATAGGAGTATCACCATATTGTCGAATTTTCATTAGATTTTTGTCCATTTTTGTTCTTCATTTTTCTACAGAGCCTAGTCATGACAGATGAGTTAATTTGGCGCATTGAGAAGACGATAGATACCCAAGTGCTTGGTTTGACAACCACACTTGCATATTATAATCACCTTCAGAAGCTTTCGAATACAAGAGAACTTTTCCAAATTGCGGTAGGAGGCCTTGAATATACTGGAAATTTTCAATCTAGTGAGTAGCTATCATTTTGAAGAAAATTTTTGGAACATTTTTATACAAACAAAAATCTTAGGAATGGTCTTAGGGTGAGCACTTAAGAAAATTTTAGTGCATGTTGATTAGCCAAATAATTGGTTGATCATTTGTAAAGTCCTTGATAAAGTGATTAGGGAAAGCCTCAGGAATAACCTGTAGAGGAAGTATTTAACGAAAATTTAGCACAGGTCAATATATGTGTTATGTATTCGGCTGAAGTCGTCAATTGTAACAGAGATATTGATTATTGATCCAATCAAGAAGAATTGATGTCGTTCACTAATTTTTTTTAGTAAAATAAAGTCACCATTTATATGTTGTCAGTGGGAGCACATATGGTGGAGGGTGTAGTCAGATAAGGTAATGACAAAAAGGTGCCCATGTAGAGGCTTGCCATGCTTTGATGCAGGTCTGCAAGAGTATATGGATGAGAGTTGAGTAATGAAAAACTTATATTGGTACCAATGTAAAATACTCAACTGGATCATCATCGTTTTGTATGATCAATGGGAGATGAAATTCTAAGGGTGTGATCAGCAAATGGTGTACCCCTTATAATGACATTCTCTCCATGGTGATGGTTCTCATATAGGTGATGGTTGAGGAAGTGTTAAGAGACAACCTTTTGATTTAGTCAAAATATTGTGTTACTTGTTAATGGTTGTGCCTTTTGCCAACCATTGTCTTACCAATAGTTGTGCCCCTTGCAAACCAGTGCCTCATGGCCTATAAATAGAGGCCATTGGTGCACAATGAAGACGCTCAATTCCCCTTTGTCCATCACCAACTTTTGAGACAAATACCCTTACGAGAGTGTCACCATTGAATTTCCATTCGGTTTTTGTCCATTTTTTGTTCTTTATTTTTCTATACTCATGGATTTTATTATACTCTGATGGACCACTCTTTATTCTTGCTCTTCTGCCTATAACAATATGATGTATTGATGATGTGGCACATTCATTCTATAACAATATGTTACATAATTAAAATTACCTATGTAATCATCAATTTTTAATTAGATGACATAGTGAGATAAGATAGAACTACTATTCGGTCTTTAACCACCACACCTATGGTCCTATATATATATATATATATTTTTTATCGAAATTGGGTGTTCTGGAATAGCATCTTAACTAATCGGGGGGTGTGCATATGTCATAGGCCTTCAACAAAGAATTTTCCGCGATGCGCATCAGGTCATTCAAAGAAAAATCTTCCAGTTCAATGACCTCTAGAGATCGTTTGCACCCAAAGAGATTTGAACCTTAGACTTAAGGAGCATACTCCCAAATCTAAAGTCTTTACCACTCAGAGCCAACCTTTAGGGATTCCTATTGTCCTATATTATTTGTCAAAAACTTGTTATATATGGGTTGTTATCCTGTACTCTAGTTCCCTGTTCCCATTAGCCGAGATCAAAAGGGGAATTAAGCTTGGTGAGGGATTTGTCCCAAAATCTAATAGGTTTCTTGAATTTTTACCGTAAAAAAGGTTTTGGACCTGGTTTATTTATGAGGGAAGATTAGATTAAAATCCAAACTACTGTTACTTTTCCTGTAAATAAGACACAGGCCAAATTGAGCTCTGACTTAAAAATTGAAAACCAAAATGAGATCAGATGGGGGATTGTGTACACACACAATGGTAACATGTGTTAAGGTGCTTTTTAATAAATTAAAGCAGTCAATGGTAGCATTATTAATGAAGCAATCACTAATGCGCTCTAGAAAATAAGAAAACTACATATAATATATTGCAAGTCTTGTGGCCATAAATGTAGAATTAATTATGGTTGCGGCAATGCCAAAGGCCTCTGGCCTATGACACATGCAATACCCACATTTCTAAAATGAAAATCATGGGTTCCATCCCTCCTTCAATGTATAAAATAATAAATAAATTATGAATAGAAGATTAGTGGTAGCATTTATTAATGTAACTTGGGGACAGTGATCAGTGGCACCAATCAATGTTTTGAATACCGTACCGGACAGCGTACCGGTCAAGGCACTGGAACGAAATATTTCGGTACCGGTACCGTTTCGGGATAGCGTTTCGGGATAACGTTTCGGGATAGTCGATCTATAAATAAATTATATATATAAATATATATAAAAATTATATTCTAAAATAATAGTCTATATATAAATAAATTATATACAAATACATATATATATAAATTATAAATAGTCTAGTCTGAATTGAGGGTTAAAAAATAAGTTTGTAGTTTAAAAAAACGAAAAAAAAAAAAAAAAAACACAGGCCGAAATATCGGCCGGTACCGGCCGAAATATAGGTCGGTACAGGCCGAAATTGAGGCCGGTATGACCGGTACCGGCCGGTACGGCTGATATTTTGGCCGGTACGGAACAGGTATAGTACCGGTACCGGCCGGACGGCCGAAACGAAAAATTTCGGCCGTACCAGCCGGTACGGTACGAAATTTAAATCTTTGGCACCAATACCATTATTAATGCTCCATGGTGCCCCTTCTAGACTCGTCTATGGCCCCAAAAGCTGCTTAATGAAGTATTGATTACATCATTAATTCTTTACAAGAAATATTTAAATTGGGATATTTGTAAATTATAAATTTTATAATTATCTATTGCCGAGTTTTGTTTTGTTTTTTTTTTTTTTTCCCTTTGTGTACTTCTTAATTATATAAGATATTTATAACTTATATTTATTGAGTAAGTATCAATTAGGATAGTTATTTCTTTTAACATCTGAATTTAAAACTTAAAATTAATCAATTTTACATGTCCTTAATTAGTTATATGATACTTTGTTGACATAATTAATATTATAAACAACATGCATGCCTTCATACGATGATTTGCACATTCAAATCTCAATCATTAGAAAATATTTTTTTAGATCTGATTTAACATTATATATGATTATTCGAAAGGATAATGTTATGGCCACTGAAAAATGTGACTTCTGCATTTTCTGCATTATATTGATAGTGCAAATTATATTTTTTTAAATATTTAAAAAGTCCACAAATTTATTAAAATAATATTTCATTATTCATTAAATAAAAGTAAAATAAAATAGAGTATCGGTCACTTTTGGGGCACTATCTTCGGTTGCCATGCAAGTATTTTCCTATTCCAAATCTACATTTCTGACTTTCTTATTGGGGCTAACCATGCATGGAGTTATATATAAGATTAATAGAGTGGAGGAGAAAAATACACTAGTCTATAAATAAGGCCCAGCCTATCAAATCTTTACTAAAGATAAAGAGGGAATAGAAAGAGATAAGAAGGAATATGAGAGAGATATTAGAGTTGTATAATGTCCGAGGATTAGAGGGAGAAGGCAGAGGGTCAGAAGAAGAAAGAAGAGTATTTACAAAAGAGAGATCTGCCAACTCATGACAGCTGGCATGTACAGTAAGGGGTAGGCAAGCCTATAAAAGGAGATGCCTAGACTGCATTAAAGGGGACTTCTGAATTGATAAAAAAGAGACTATCTGGACGAATGAATCGATGGAAATATATAGATAGGAAGAGATCCAACCTTCTCTATACAGTGAGATATGGGAATCCATGAGTGATTATAAACTGATATATAATATTGGCCAGTGGACGTAGGCATATTGTCAAATCACGTAAATCTTGTGTCGTCTCTTTTTACTTTCACAATATTTATTTTTCATTCACTGCCATCGACGTACGAAACGCTACCGTACAGTCGCACCGGAACACTGTCGGGGGCTCCAAATAATTCACATCGCATACCGAGAATGTGAAGTTACCCAGGCCTGCGAAATACGACATCAACAAATACGTTAGGTTAGATGAGCTGGTGGTAGTAGTAATATATATATATATATATATATATATATATATATATATTTATCAGACTCTTTACGGAGGATTTATCATTAAAAATATCATACGACGTTAATTGAATTATTTATCAGCTACTAGTCCCTTGGTTTTCAACTTTTTTTAAAAAATCAACCATTTCGAAAAATGACGATAATTGAATTATTTATAATTTCTTACAAAAACTAATCATTCCGTCCATCTATATATGAAAACTTAATAGCGCAAAACGTTATTTAATATATATTAGAATAAATTTGATAAAAGTAACGCTCACAATCAGATTGAAAATTTTCTTTTACTACAAAGTACTACGATTAAATTAAGTTGGAGGGAGATAGGGAGCTTGGTGCTCCACCCCTCATAATATGATAGCGGTGACACCGTGACATGCATGGGTGTCATATGACGTTAATTTCTTTTTGTTTTTTTGTTTTTTCTAGTTTTTGTATATGACGTTTGAAAATCTTTAGTACTTTTTTTTGAAGTGTTTTTTCTTTTATTGTAAAATATGATATTCGGTAGAATATCGTATTCATACAGTAACTTAATTTACAACTCATTCTATAACTATTCAGAATGAATGATAATGTTAATTTATAAAAAATACTATAAGATCTTTTTATTTGAATTTCAAGTCATACATATATAATAGTCTTCCCTTTAAAACATAGTTCTAAGATATATTTGATGTCTATAATTACTCAATTTAATTTGGCAGCGCTAATATTGCTAAATACAATTTTAATAAGGGTGTGCAAGTTTCGCATACTCATTTTTAAAAAAAGTTGAGTCTAACAAAAAAAAAAAAAAAAATTTATTTTTTCTTGTGTCCCAAATTTCTCCTTTTTTTTTTAAAAAAAGGAAGTGCACAAATTTATACACTCTAGCACTACACAAATTACTTTTTGAATACATGATAAATTTCCTTAAAAGAAAAAAGAAAGAAAAAGATTATAATAAATAATTAAGAGTTTTGCTATTCCTCATCCCCACATACCGCATCATATTTTTTTAAAAATTTTTAATTTTTTTAATTTTATTTTTCTTAAACTTATTAAATTTTTTTACTCATCATTCATATACAACACATTTGATAATAAAAAAAAAATTATTCAATAATTATTCACTAGCTATGGCCACAACCAAGTTGGGAATGACAACCAGCGGATTCTGCATTGCGATTTCAAATTTGGCTCTCATGTCAATCTCCTCAAGTGCCATTCCATCAGGGAGCTTCCAATCGAAGAGATGAATCAGAGAAGCGAGCAGCAAACTAAGCATTCGTACCCCAAGAGCCAAACCTGGGCAAATCCGCCGCCCAGAAACAAACGGAATGAACGAGAAGTTTGTGCCCCTGAAATCCACTTCTGTAGAGCCGCCAGCCATGAACCTCTCTGGTATAAACTCTCTTGGCTTGTCCCAATACATGGGGTCTCGGGCTATTGCCTATGCATTCACGATCACTGGGGTGTGCTCTGGAATGGTGTATCCACAAACTTGTACATCGATCAAAGCACGATGAGTCAGCAGCAAAGGTGCTGTTGGATGAAGCCGCATCGTTTCTTTCAAGACTGATTGTAGATAGGGAAGTGGTAAGATATCTTTCTCTTGAATGGTTCGACGTCCTAATCCGATTGTTTTAGCAAGTTCTTGTTTTGCCTTGGCCATTATTCCTGGATTGCGAAGCACCTCAGCCATTGCCCATTCCACTGTAGTGGTAGTTGCACAAGTTCCTCCAATGAACATGTCCTGATAATTTTATAAACTGTACGTGAAGATCGATGTAAATGAAATAAATATGGATTCCACAGAGAGAGAGAGAGATCACCGTTAGCAAAATCTTGATATCCTCAAGGTTAAATTCCTGAGGGCCATGTTCTTAGCCATGGTTAGGGGTGAAAATGGTCTGGTTCGGTCCGGTCTGGCGATGAATCGAATATTTTCAATCCATCATTTTTTTCGGATCAGACTGGACCGAACATCCAAAGGGACCGGACCGGACTGTCTACTCGGTCCGGCCTAATTTTTTTTATTTTTTTAAATAATTAATAAAAAAATTTATTTAAAATACTAAATTAAATTAAGTGACTTATTAATGTGGATTATGTAAGAAACTCAATAAAAAAATATTTTATATGGTCAATGATAATAAATTAGATGAAAATTATATTACTAATTTATATAATTACTATATAATTAACTAATTGATATTATATATTAGTTAATTCATAGAATATTAACAAGTGTTAATAACATATTTAAAATTTTATATTATTAATAGTGATAGGTTAGATGAATATATATATATATATAAAATATTGTTAATTTATAGAATATTAACAAGTATTAATAATATATTTAAAATTTTATATTGTTAATTTTACAATTATTATATATAAAATATATTTTTTTTTTCATTCGGTCCGGTCCACGGTCCGTCCGGAAAAATCCTAGACCGTGGACCAGACCGAAACTTTTCGGTCCTCTAAAATGTGGACCGGACCGGACCGGTCTAAGTCTCGGTCCGATCCGGTCTGGTCCGAACTGAAACGGTTGGTCCATTCAGACTGACCAGACCGTTTATCACCCCTAGCAATGGTCAAGGAGGACATCCAAAAAGTCGTTACACCTCGGTGATGCAGAGGTTCTGCATTTCAAACGTCGATCAATCACCTCATCAAGCAACGCATGCAATCGATAGTAAGATACCTTAAGAGTCTGCCTGATGCCTTGTAGATCGAATGTCTCTAGTAAAGGGAAAAAGTCTGAAACATTAGGCTTTCCGACAAGCTCCAATATCGTCCCAGCATGCTCTTTTAGTTCTTGAATGATAGTTGATTTTGGATCAATTAAGTCAACTGAGAACATGGTGTCGGACAACAAACTTAGCGTGGTTCCAAACGCTAACCTCCCAATATTAATGGCTTCTCCAGCTTCACTGGCTTCAACCACTTTCCCGGCTAAAGTCTCCATCATTTGGTGTCACAGGCCTTGCAGCGCCTTAAGTCTCTGTGTTGTGAACATCTGGCTATTACATATTTTTCTAAGCCTTATCCACTTTGTATCCCCTGTAGCCATACCATTGACAGCTCGAAGTTAGCCTTCGCGGCTACCGCATCTGGCATGGCTCCCCCTAGAAACGCTTGGTCATTCTTCTGGAGGATTTCCATCTCCATTTCTGCCGAAGAAGCAACCACCGTTGTGACGAACCCGAGTCGTACGGTCATGAGGGGGTCGTGCTTCTCGGCGAGGCCGACTCAATAGGTTTTAAGGTCCAAGGCGATAAGTTAAAACAGAATATTTTTCTTGTATCAAATTAATTAAGTTATATCTAAATATATTTTTATTTAAAAATTATTCTTCTTGCTTTTTGAGATGCAAAATTACTAATTAAATTTTTATATTCAAGTTCTTCTAATATCTCCTTCTCAATTGATAATATAGCTAGTCCATTTAATCTTTCCTATGACATTGTTGACCTTAAATAAGATTTTATCAATTTTAATTTTGAAAAACTTCATTTTGCATAAGCAACAATAATAGATATTGTCAATAAAATTTTGTAAGCGATACATGCATTTGGAAAAGAATCAAGTTTTTTTATATAATTTAATATATTAATAGGAATGCTTTCTACTACTGGTAAAAAATTTTTAAAAACTTTTAGTTCAGAAAATAAATCTAAACCATCAATATCATATTTCAAAAAACTTTCAAGATTAAGACAATTTTTTTGCAAACTACCATCGTCAAGTGATTTTAATTTATTGATATCAAATAGAAAACCAAAAATATTTTCATATATTTGAAATTGTTCAAACCTGTTTTGAATTGAAGAAATTGCTTGATCTACTATAAATAAGAAATAATTAATTCTAAAAGATTTTTCAGCAGATTGTATTATCTCTTCATTGACATTTTCATCAAACTGTTTTTTTCTATGAATTATTTGTTTTGCTCTAAATACAGGTTCTATTTCCATACTAATTGCAATCTCTTTCGATGAAATCATAGCAGATTTAAATCCATTTTCTCTATAATCTTGAAAAAAAGAAAAAAAGACTTTTTAACTGATCAATGGCAACATCTATATGCATATCTTTAGATTATAAACTTTTACTTACAGTATTGACCGCAAATAATATATCATACCATATGGTCATGCCTAATATGAATTCAAAGTTCTCAATTTCATATGCTACTAAACAATTAGCTTCACTTTTTGTTTTAGGATCTTCAGTTATTTTTGCTAGTTGCAATAAAGCTTATCTTATTTGTGGAGTTTGAAATTTTATTACTTTGATACTTTCAATTCGACTTTCCCAACGTGTTTGTGAGAGTAGCTTAAGAGTTAAAATTGACACATTATCTTGTAAAATTTTCTATCGCTTTGTTGATAAATAAAATAAAGAATAAATACGTTGGACTATTCCAAAAAATGATATAGCTTTAGGACAAGAATTAGCCATGTCACATATAACAAGATTAAAATTATGACAACCACATGGCGTGTAAAATGTTTTGGGGTTTATATCAAGCAATCTTCTTTGCACCCTTGCTCTTTTCCTTTCATATTAGACTCATTATCATAACTTTGTCCTCGAACATTATTAATATCAAGTTCAAGACTTTTTATTGCATCTAATAATTCATTGAGAATACATTTTTCACTTGTATCATCTACTTTAATAAATTCTAAAAGATGTTCATCTATTTTTATTGGGCTTGTTGAAATATTAACACATCTTAGTATGAGAGGCATTTGTTCTTGATAACTTGCATCTGGGGTACAATCAAGTATAATTGAAAAATATTTTGCTTCCTTTATTTTTTTAATAATATGGTTTTTAATTTCAATTGTTAGTAAGTGTATTAATTCATTTTGTATATTATGCTCGAGATAATGATTATGAATTTCATCATCTTGAATACGTCGAATGTGTTCTTGCATTACTGGATCAAACTCAAAATCATTTCAATTAGACTTAAAAAATTTCCATTATTTTCTTGGTTTATTTTTTCATTTTGTCCTCGAAATGGTAAATTATTTTTACCAAGGGATTTTACTACAGCAACAATTCTCAATAACACTTTTTTCCAATGATATTTTTCTTTGTTAATTTTTTCTTGGACTTTTTTGTCAATTGTTTTATTTCTTAACAATCTCATTTCTAAATCAAGCCAAGCAGTAATGTTAGTAATATGCTCATTGGTTGTTTCATGGCTTTTAAGCTTAGCACTAAAATTTTTCCAGTCATCTGTTTATTCATTAGCTAGTTGGCTTATACTAAGTTTTGAATTAAACAACTTGCAACAAAAGTAGAATACTCTATTTAAGTCTTTTGAATACACTAGCCATTTTCTATCATGTTTCTCCCCATTTGATAAGTTTCATATATAATATGTAGTAAAAAAATGTCTAGAGTTCTCATCCTTAGGAAAGTTTATATCGCTATATCTAATTAGACCCTTTTCTACTAATAAATCTCTTAATTTTGTATCAACATATTTTCATTGAGCTAGGTCATAAATATTTGAAGGAATAGAATCAGATATGTCCTTAGTATTTTTATTTTCTTCTATACTTTTCCCAAATTCTCCATCAATAATTATAGCAGTACATGGTTGAGCACTATCCTCAGATCCTTTTTGTTGGGTTTGTTGTGTTGTTTCATTATCTCCATATCTCTTTTGTTGTATTTCTTGATTTATTTTGTCATCTTGTGATCCTATTTGGTGTGTTTCTTGATCATCTACAAATGTTTCGCCTAAATTTTCTACTATATTCTATTTATTGGTAGTAACAAATTTATTTAAAGATCCTTTTTGAGATTCAATCAATTTTTCTATTCTTTTCTTCTTTTTTTTTTTTTTAAGTTTTTCATATCCAGATACATATTTTCTATTAGACATATTTTCTAGTAGAAAAGAAGTAGAAAAGAATAATATCCACTATATAAAATCTTACTATGGTTATGAATATTCTAGAAAAAATAAATATTAATATAAAACAATATAACCTGATTTAGCAAACGAGATCCACTTTTATATAACAAATGACCTTCACTTTTACATAAAATTGTTAATCTGCACAATAAAATAAAATATCTTAATGTTACTATCCAAAATCAACAAATAAATTATAGACTAGAAAAAATAAAAAGAAAAAGAAAAAGAATTATAATTATAATTTGAAAAATAATTCATAGGTGCCCTGGCCAAAGATTTAAATTTCATACCGTACCGGCCGGTACGGCCGAAATTTTTCGTTTCGGCCGTCCGGCCGGTACAGGTACTATACCTGTTCCGTACCGGCCAAAATACCGGCCGTACTGGCCGGTACCGGTCATACCGGCCTCAATTTCGGCCTGTACCGGCCTATATTTCGGCCGGTACCGGCCGATATTTCAGCCTGTGTTTTTTTTTTTTTTTTCGTTTTTTCAAACTACAAACTTATTTTTTAACCCTCAATTCAGACTAGACTATTTATAATTTATATATATATGTATTTGTATATAATTTATTTATATATAGACTATTATTTTAGAATATAATTTTTATATATATTTATATATATAATTTATTTATAGATCGACTATCCCGAAACGTTATCCCGAAACGCTATCCCGAAACAGTACCGGTACCGAAATATTTCGTTCCAGTGCCTTGACCGGTACGCTGTCCGGTACGGTATTCAAAACATTGGCCCTGGCCCATGGGCCATGCAAATTGTGAAGCATCGATTAATTGAAGGAAAAAAAAAAAACCAAGGGACATGGTCCCATGGATGTTTTGGAAAATTCTTCCAAACAGTAGCGTTGACGTGACTATTTTATTGCCACATACCTTCACAGACTCACAGTTCACTGCATATATAATATATATATATAAAACAAATGTTCACTTTATATACAAACGTGAAACGACAGCTTAAGACTTAGATTAATTCTCGATTTAGGCTTTCAGCTTCACTTACCTTTCAAAACACAGGCTACACAGCACATTTGCTCAACGTTTGACGGTGCGATTGGAGACAATGGAGAGGCTGCCAGTGCATACGAGCAAGATAGGCATGGATGCAAGAGAGATATTAGAGAATGGAGAGTGAAATACAAAAGGTATGAAATAAGATTTGTTGATTTCAAGTATAAAAGCAGAGTTTTTGAGATGTTTCGTTGGATTTTTGGATTTCGTAGAGGTAGATTGAAACCATTAAATTACAGTCATTATTGTGAGTTTTGGCTTTCCAAAGGGAAGTTGCAGCGTTTGTAATTCAATAGAAATTTATATTTTGTTTTTATAATTATTAGCATTTTTTTTTTTACCGTTAGCTTGTTTATTTTAGACATGAGTTTTTAATTTCTTTGTTTAGTATAGATAATTTTTTTAAAATTTTTTTACTTAATTAGTTTTTTAGTATTTTTTTTAGGCCGTCTTTTACCATGGGGCTTTAGGTAACCGCCTAACTCGTCTTATGGGAGAGCCGACCTTAGTCTTCAAGTCTTCAAATCTTCAAGTGGAGTTGTGAGTTGAGCTAGTCCAGCACAACGGATATTAGTGGATTTCAACAGGAACGCGTACAATGGTAAAACACTTTTTCTTGTTCAATTTTCATGATTTCTTGGGAATATGTTGACAAAATCTGTTAGTAGGAACAATATTGTACATTGGTTAAGTTTATTGCCCAGAAATGCATATGTTTTGTGTGTATTGGAAACCCAGCTCTATGTCATGTGTTTATGCCGTAGAAATGCAAATTCATGTGCGAATGAAATTCATGTTTCTGTCTATAAAAAAAAAAAAAAAAAAAAGCACATAATATTGCAAGTTTCTGAAATGCATAAGTCTTGGTCGCTGCATAATATTGCAAGTTTCTGAAAAAAACACATAATTCATGTTTTTTTAATGTTTATGGTTTTCTTTTTTATTTTATTTTTCTCATATGACTAAAACAATTTTTCCCAGGGAGCGATTGTTCAACATACCAGAGGTTATCTCCCATGATAAATAAATACATCATTACGAGTGATCTTTGTGACTGCTAATTAAGCATGAAGAACTTTGCCACTTGAACATATGATAATCTAAGCTGCCAATAAAAAATTTACACATTGTAATTTGAGATCATTTCCAATTTTGAGACTCAATATGCAATAAATATTGGTGAGTTTATATGGTTTTTGTACTTGCTTAGGGAAACAAAAAATTAGAAAACAAAATGGTTTTTGTACCTTTTTGTTGACGGATTCCCTTATCTCCTACATCATTTTCTCATGTACTTTTCATTTACATTTTACTTTTTCTCAGAGGAAGAAAGAATGAAAGAAAAGATATGAGGCTTGAAACTTGACACAAGCAGGAAAATAGGGGTTGCTTTAAGGTCCAGAAAATGTTTTAAAGAAGAGAGAGAAGAAAAACAGAGTTTGTGGTATATATTTCTACCAACTTTAGTTCAGAGTTTTTAGTTTAAGCTAGGCCATGAAAGGGACCATGGCATGCAGTATCTATAGTCCTGGTTAATTTCTAAAGATTGGTCTCCATTGACCATATGTCTACAGCTTGTTAGAACCAAAGAGATGTTGATGTTGCTTGTTAGGTTTTTTAGCAATATGGCACAGTTAGTTTGAGCAAATGTTTCTTTTCTATATACAAGAAACATTTGCTTGGACCATAAAAGTAACTATAAAAATAATAATATACACCATTTTGTTAATCATCAACAGCTAACCTGTTTGAGATAGCTCAATTTTTTACAGTAGTGGAACCCAGCATCGGGAAACAGTGATTGGAAGCCAAGGAAGTGTAATAATCGTAACTTTTCACTTTTCAATTTCAGTTTTGCACTTTCTACTTTCTGAAATTTTCACTGAAAATATTATGCATACCAAATCTTTACAGATGCAATTTGGGTTGGATGGATCACAACCTGAGAAGCATGGATTGGATAGATCACATCTGAATTAATTGATATGAGCGAATGAGCATTTATATGTAAATGTCAAATTAGTGAATGTTATTACAATCGTTGTTAAAAGCGTTGGTTACAACATTGTTGGATGGACAAAAGCGTTGTTACAAGCGTCTTGTGGTTTTGGATGGTCAAAAGCGTTGTTACAACATTTATATGTTGAGTATGGTCTTGTATGGTCAAAACAGATATGTACAACATTTATTTATGCTAGGTATGGTTTTGTATGGTCAATCTCAATATCTGCATGCTGCGTATGAAGAATAATATGCAACTTTTTTGGGTCATATTCATTGGAATGTTCAGATGCTATCTTTTTAAGAAAATTATACAGGACAGGAATTAAGCAATAAGTTGTTGTACAGTTTGAATGCCCAAAACCATAGCCTCCATTGATTATACAAAACTGTTATTTTACAACAAGCACTTGTTTGTCATGCCCCAGAGGCAAAATGCCACAAAAAAATCTCCAACTATTACATCACACTCACTAAACAGCCAAAATGACTTCTAATACTTAAATTACACATTCAGACTAACCAACAACAAACAAAGTCACTAAGTAACAACAAACAACAACTACAAAAGCTCAAGACACCAAGAGAAGCATGCGTGAATGTCTTATTCCAGCTTTTTGCTCAAGAAGCATCAATTCCTTCTTCAGAAACTTCTCATCTCAACCACCTTGCTAATAGAAATTCACTGCAGGCAGAAATTTGCTGCTGAAGACACTTTGCACTCATTTTAAGGCATGCTTTGAAAACACTTTCTCCAATCATGCACATAATATAGTTAATGCAGAATTTGATATGTTCAAAAAGAAAAAGAGGAAAAAAAGAGAGGCAAATGATAGACTTCATTAGGTGCTCACATCTTCAAGAATCAATCAAGCCAGCAATATTGCCTCCTCTATCCCAAATGGTGTTACCAAGCATATCCAAAGCTTGAACATTAAGAACTGAATAAGTACTCTTCAAAATGGTTGAAAAAGTAGAAACAATTGAATCCATGCTGTGACCAAGCACAAGGAAAGAATAAGTGCTACATTTAGAAACTAACACAAGGTGTTGGACACAACACTCAGAAAAACCATGCAGAGTAAGACAATGACGAAAATGGTTAGAAACAAATTTGTTAAGCTAAAAGGGAAAGCAGATAATTCAGCACTTCTCACAGGTAAAAGTACCACACTTGTTCAATGTTTGCATCTACAAACATGACCTTTTCATTTTCAAGGCAAAGTTTAATGTGAGGCTTCAACAATCAAAGGGAATAAACAAAAATATGGATCTGATATAAGAACAAAAAAAAGAAAATAGTAACCAAACAACTAACCACCATTTCTGTACCTCAAAAATCTTTTGCATCTGTTTTGCAGGAACATCCTTAATTATATCTTGCTGCTTCCTAGACCCATGAGTACGCATGATATAAGAAGGTAAGAACAAGTGCCCACCCTTGTCATACCTGGAGGGAGTTTCAAAAGATTTTTAAAATAAGAATCTGACAAAAATATATATATTAATGTAGTCGGCTACGACCATTTTTCCTTTACATTCCAAGTCAGTTATTATATTCTAAGAATAAAAACTCGACTTTTCGAATTATAGATGCATGGAAAAGATGAGAACTAAGCAAAGCATGTTTGCCTTGCAGCCACCCAAACCATACTCAACAACAGGCCTCTCTACAGAAAATCTTTTTATTTATTTATTTATTTATTTTTTTTTTTTTAAGTAAGCCTCTCTAGAGGAAATCCCAACATTAATACCACTTATTCTATCTATATCATACCCTTTGCATTTTTTTGGAGGCACCAACATGGGCACATAAAGAATCAACATATGCTTAACCTGCATAAAAAGTCACACCAAAAAATAATTAAGTAGCAGGAGTTAAAAGTATTGAGATATCTATAATTCACATTGCATAGTTGCAATCTATATAGACTTATCAATCCAATAATTCATAATATGCAACCCAAATGGGTAAGATTACGATTAGACATAGCATTTTTGTTTTCCATGTAGAACCAAAGAACTACAATATATTTAATTGACTTTATAATAACATTAATTTAGAGTGCACCAAACAGGTAGTATCAACGCAATATTGTGAGCAATATTGTGACTCACAGTTTTATCAAGCCCTATAAAGACTAGAGGCTCGCATTCTATAACTCCATAATTCTTCACAAAGTTTTGCCTACAAGGACCAAGGAATGATTCAGAACTACAATTGTGTACACATGCATACATAAATATACATGGATATTGACAAAGAGTCATCAATCCAGGCAAATACATAGCTGAGAAATGGCCAACCGATTGACTGTATAAGGTGATCAAATTGAGATGCATTTGCTCCAGTCCTATAAGGCAATTCACTGATAAATGCTCACCGTGGGTTTTTTATTATAGCTTCATATTTATGCCTGAAAGCAGGTCGAATGTCAGAAGGACCATCTGCTGACTGGTTAAGAGGAGGTTGTACATAAGCCGATTCGGTTAATAATCTATTAATAGACACCCCAGCTGCAAAATTGCACTTGATTAATATTAGTTTCTGAATCTGCAAAATAATCAAAAGTAAATGGTAAAACTTGGTAAGTTAGCCAAGAGCAGCAAACCTTAGCCTGTGTATTTTGACTCCAGGACTTGATTTCTTCTTTCTTCAATAGCTTTTGCACCTGCTTCAGTCTTCTCTTTCTAACTAAACTATTTACATGTTTCATAAGTATTTCCTTCTCCTTTCGCAGACCCTCTTCAGTGCCAGTTCCAATGTTCTTGCTCCGGTAATTCTTAGTTTTCTCCAAGAAACTGTGAATTCTAACTTGAAAGAAGCAGAAGATGAAGGGAGAGATGGCTTATGTGGGAGACGAGAGTGAGGCCGTGGTGGAATCGGTTCTGTGGGAGACGAAACTGAGGCTGCTGTGGAATCGTCTTCGGCTCAGGATAGACATGCTGAGGGAAGGACGTGCTGTCGAGGGCCCGGAGGGGGAGGGACACCACATCGAGGAAGGGAGGCTGCGCTTCGTGTGAAAGAAACACAGAGAGGGAGGGAATTGGGGAGGGAAACCGAGGAGACGAAAAACTGAGGAACAAGAAGAAGCGGTTTTCATTTTTGAACGAAACGGTGCATTAAGAAAACTTCTGGGTGCAGTACTAATTCAAGGCCTCCCCCACGCACGACTTAATGAAACGGAACGTTGCACTTAATAAAACGATTTCGTTTCATCCCTCTCCCAAATGAGCACTGCTATGACTCCATCCCTCCCTCCCCCAAATTCCCCTTGGCAAGGCACTGCTCGAAGGTGGGCTCTCTCTCTCTCTCTCTCTCAAATCTGTTTCACATCAAAGTTAATTTTTGCCCAAGTTTTCATTCTTGGTTTTCATTTCTTCATTGACTTCAAAACCCACTTGGCTTTTCGCAGTTTCTTGAAAGCCAGTTCATGTTTAGCATCGAAATCGCCAAGCTTACGTTCATCAGAACGATCGCAGCTCGAATCAGACCAGAACTCGCCAGAGTTTTTAATCCCATATGGTATTTCTTCTTTCTGATTTTGATTTCAGAGGGTAAATTTTCTCGTTAAAATCCTTTTTGTATTTTCTCCCATCTAGTATTTCTTCTATCTGGTATTTCTTCTATTTTCTCCCTTCTGGGTTCTCTCCCAAATCATTCAAAGCTCCTGAATTTGGGTGCGGAAGACTGGGTGTGGATTGGCTATTACACTCTTTTTCAAAGTTGGAAGACTACTTCATAGAGAACAAATAGCATAGCACAAGAGCACTGCTACGTACGCCCAGAATTATTCTAATCACAATGCCTATAAATCTGCCAAATAAAATAAATCTAAAAAAAAGTTGATTAAAAACACTTGGTTTGTTCAGAGGGTTTACGTTGTGGCTGCTGAAGATGGTGGAGGAGAAGTTGACGTCGACAGTGGCGGACGGTAGGGGTGCTACCTCCCGCATGGGGCGGGGGGTGGGGTTTTCACGGTGGGCGGGGTGCGGGGCGGACTACTTAAAAAAAAACACTAATTTATTTTATTTAAAAATTATTTATAAGTGTAAAAGTAATTAAAAATACATTTTTAGATCTAAATTATAAATTTAAATTTTGTAAATATGATTATATTTTCAAAACTATGTCATTTTTAAATTTGTTAGTGCATATTTTATGTAAATTGTAGTGTATTAGTTTTTAAATTTATCAATACATATTTTGTGAACAAGTCTAACAAATTGTAATATATATTTACATATACACAATTTGTAAAATATAAATATATAATATATATTTATGTTTATATATCTGTATAATATATATATATATATATATAAATGGGGGAGGGGCGGGGTTGGGCCCTTCCCGTCACCCGCCCCCGCTAGGGGCCCTAGATGGGGCGGGGGGCCCCCCCGCATGGGCGGAGCGGGGTTGCCCGCCCGGCCATGTGGAGGCAGAGCGGAAGCGAGGCAGTCTAGCGGGGGCAGGGGCGGGGCCCCACTACCCACCCCTAGCGGATGAAGATCGAAGGTGGTTGATGGCCTTGGAGTAGACTCTGTGAATGGAGGCATCTGAGATTGCTATTGGGAGGGATAATTGTTAGATTGCTATTGGGAGGGATAATTGTTAGAGGGAATTTACTGAAAGGGGCAGTTTTGATATTTTACCATAATTTGAGAGTTAATTTACTGAAAACCCCATTCGTCCGCACGCAGTCCTCCCAACGGGGACTGTACCTAGCAGTGTTCGCATTAAACTGAGGAACGGGCAACAAGCGATTTTTATTTTGAATGAAACGGTGCGTTTTATTTTTTCCATGTCTGCACTGTTTACGCAGCGACTGTATGGGTCAATTGTATGATTTCTAAAAAGAGTAATGATACATACAATCCTGGAGTGTGTAAGCGTCGTGCAGTCGTTTTGAAAAATAGTAGGGTCCACTATTAAAAAATTAGTTTTCTTCTCATGTGGGTCTCATATTTATTCACTTTTTTTAAAGTGATTGCGTGGTACTTATACACTCACAACTACAAGTATCATTTTTCAATCATATAACATGCATGTGTTTCGTATTCTTTTAAAAAAATAATAAATAAAAAATTATATTAGAATAGTAATTTTTTAATAATAAATTGAACTCCTTTTATAAAAAAATATACAATATTTATGTAATTGTATCTAATATTACTCTTCTTTTTTATAAATAATTTTATTAAAAAATCGAAAAAACTATAAAATAATTGGTGAAAAATAGCCATCAATGTGTCTATCTCATGGAAAAATTCCATTTATCATCCCCACAAATCAAGTACTACATTTTTTTTTTCTCTTGTCAAATGTGTTATATATAGATGATAAGTAGAAGAATTCAATAAGTTTAAGAAGAATTCAACAAAACAAAAAAAATTTAAAAATTTTGAAAAATTAAAAAAAATATAATGTGTAATGTATAGAGATGATGAGTAGCAACACTCAACTCCACGAAGGCCTAGGACCCAAGTGGATGTTTTTCAGATATTTTTTATTTTGTAATTGAAAAAACGTGTTTCTAACATTTAGCTTCTAACCTTTTAAAATTATCCGGTTTGTTCTAATTTCTAGTTTTATTTCTTAGGTTTCTTTTTAATTATATTTGCAGGCAAAATGATAGCATGACTCTTAAATGTTTCCACTTATACATTTTTTTTTTAATTTTTATTTTTCTTAATAATTAAATAAGTGACTATTAATAAATTTATATTTTTTTTTATATTTTCTTAATGGTTCAAATGTTTAACAAATTATTTAAAGGAAAAAGAAAAAAATCCATTTGCAATTTTGCACTGATGTGCACATTTAGGTTTAGTGTGCACCTTAGTATTGTCCTAATTGCAGTATTAAAATGTGTAAATCACATGCACTATCTTGATAAAAGTAGATAAACTTGAGATTTATATGAAAAAAATATTTTTTTAATAATAGATCTTATCTTTTTCAAAGAAAATATGCAATACTTGCATATTATAAGACTATATTTAGCATTACTTTTAAAATTTGTACATATCATAACTCTAAGGGATTGGCCCAAGTGATGAAGGTCTTGATCTTGGGGTATCACTCCCTTCAAAATCTAAGGTTCAATACCTCATAAGTGCAAATAATCATTTAGAATAATACTTCTTATTGAAAAGCTAACAATTTAACTAGTTTTATATAAAAAAAATTTTGAAAATACGGTGTACTGCATCAAGATTTACTCTATAGAGATCGAAAGACCCTACCTCGGAGAGGTTTCCGACGTAAAAAAATAAAACTGTACACATCATTACTTTTTTACTTAATTATGATAGAGCCCGTTTGGGTGGAAGTGGTACCTGCGTCCAAACAACCCCTAACTCAAAAAAGGAATAGCTGTCCAGGTGCAGAGAACCATTCCCAGAACAGAATGGCGCATTTTCTTCAGGCTTCCGTGCCTCTCCACACTCTCTCCAAAAGACTCTCGCTTTCCACACCCCTTGCTCTGCTCCACACTCGATGTACGAGATCCCTCTTTTGCAAAATGTCGGCCGAGTCGGCCCCCCTGACTCACTCCATCACCCTTCCGAGTCGACCCCGTGAACCCGTAAAGATTGTAGCCGCACCTGGCATCTCCAATTCTGAGTTCAGGCGAGTTACATTTATTTGTAATTGACTAACTACCGTGAAAAATTATGGTTAGTTTCAGTTTGTTGCCAACGAATTCCAAGTAAAAGTAGCTGTGTCTGTGTAGATGTGGGGGGGTGTTGGTCTAAAACTATATATATATATATATATATATATATATATATATATATATATATATATTTTCCAGGAATATGGTAAACATAACATATTCCAAAATCACTTTATGGGCTAAAAATACTTTCAGATAGGTTCCAACAAACGGACCCGTGATTCTCACCGGGACTTTGTTGCTATTAAGAAGCTTCCTAATGGTGCAGGAATGCTATTAATTCCTTCTTGTTCAAGCAATGGTTGAAGAACCTGCAAACTGAAACCGGAATTTTAGGCGACCATTCCCTGTCGCTGAAATGTGTGCTTATCCAGGTAGCTATCTCATACCTATGGATGCAAGCAGTATTCATGTATTTTTCCTAATGTTTTTGTCTGTTCCAGTATTAATTCAATTGAATCATCATTTGGGGTGTTTTATTATTTTGGCCTGTATCGATATAATAGTCATAATGATTGTATTCAGTATTTATGATGTTTTCTTGTCGGTAACAGGGAGTCGATATGTTTGGAGAGCGCGTTGGTTTTCTCAAATTCAAAGCTGACGTTTTGGATAAGGAGACAGGAAAAAAGGTATTTCATATCCATGCTCTGCTTCTGAATCGAAGTTGAATCGGATTCATTTTGTATTCTGGACATTTTAACTATGTTCAATTTGTGTTTTTTGTACCTCTTGTTTTATCCCAGCTATGTCCAACAGAATAGCCTTACTAATGTTATGGTAATTCTTGATTTTTTTTTTTTTCTTTTTGCTGATAGATGAACTTGAGACCTCATATACCTTGGAAGATATGTATCTCATTTGTTGTCTCGTTCTCCATCCAACGCATCCAATGCTATCCTTTTGTTTCTGTTTGTACTAAAATGTTTTTAGGTTCCAGGTATTGTATTTGCACGAGGTCCAGCAGTAGCCATACTGATCCTCTTGGAGTCGGAGGGTGAAACTTATGCCGTGCTTACCAAACAGGTTAGCTTTATCTGTGTGTGTGCACGTGTTAAGCTTGATGTACGCCAGTGTTCTGTCTGAAACTTTACCCGAATTTATTGAAAACATAAATATTATTATGCATTTGGCACTGATTTAAGATAATGACCATACTGCTACTTTCTCCAGACCTAATTGAAAGTTCTTACGTGTCAAAGGTTAGGGTCCCTGTTGGGAGGCTTATTTTGGAATTGCCTGCTGGAATGTTGGATGATGACAAGGGTGATTTTGTTGGCACTGCAGCTCGGGAGGTCTGTCTGTCTCTCTCAAAAATGATTTAATATATGTATGTGTGTTTCTATGCATCTATCTTATCCCTTTTTCTGTGCCTTTCATTTCTAGCAGACCAATATGTATGTGACACAGATCTTGTTTAGTAAACTTTTAATATGGTAAGAATTGTGAATGCGCATGTAGGAGGCAGCAACGTAGGAGGTAGTGAGACTGACTGAAATTGCAGGAATAGGTTGACTTTCTTTGATGTCTTTATGAGAGTGAAAGTAGTTTTGTATAATATGAGATTGCTTCACCTCGTGGTGCTTAAACGTCTATCAAAGTTGTGCTAAAAATGGACATAGTTTTGCTCTTTTTATTATGACAGGTTGAGGAGGAGACTGGTATACACTTAAATCTAGAAGACATGGTTGATCTCACAGCCTTCCTGGAACCATCCACTGGATGCAGAGTCTTTCCTTCCCCGGTATGTTAGCGGTGGTCGTTGTTCTGGTTTACCTTTTGATTGTTTCACACTTGGGTTTGAAGAATTAGTGCACAAAGAAACTTTTATTTCAAGATTCAGGTATGAAAGCAGTGTCATTGAAGGCACTTACCATAAACAAAGAGTGCATCTCTTTTCCATGATTTCTTTCTTCTTTTCACCTTTTATGTTTAGGTGTATCTTCTTACGTCATGTGTACTTGAGTAGTAGCCCACCTGATGATGAGAAATTCTATGAATCAATTAAGTTCTCGTTCAACTTCCGAAGAAGCTTAGTATGGGAAGTGCATTTCTCATTAAGGAAAATCATGCTAGTCAGAATCATCTGGTCTAAATGAATTATTATTTGTAACATTAACTACATTAATAGTAAGTGAGTTCTTAAGTTGTGTGATTTTCGTTTCCTATAGCGAGAGCAGTTAATACCAAGGACAAATTCATAAATAAAGAATAGGAATAGCAGTGCATGTTAGGATTTAGGAGCATGTTGTTCCAGGTTAATATTATTTGCAGTGGGTCAGATATGTATTGTCTGCAAGTGGCTGGGATCAGGCAAGTGTGCGATTTAAAAAATGAGAACTCAGGATTAACTATCCATCGAATCATCTGAATCCTTTTCAATAAAATCATCTGAATCCTCTTCTTCCCCTCTCTAGTTCAGTTTATCATTTTCCGTTGCTTTTTTATGCCTAGGGTGGATGTGATGAAGAAATTAGCCTCTTTCTGTACCGGGGGTGTGTGGGCAAAGAGATTATCATGCAACTTCAAGGAAAACAAGCTGGTCTTCGTGAACATGGTGAGCTGATTGAGGTTTGTGTCGTTCCCTATAAAAAACTCTGGCGCATGACACCTGATTCAAAGGTTCTAATGGCCGTTGCTCTTTATGAAATGGCCATGAGAGAAGGGTTACTTCCACAATCAAAGGCCTAAACTGCAACTTTTCAACCACAAGGCGCTCTTCGTGGACTGTTTATGGAAGCATGGCACTAGTCATTCTATATTCTGAATGAATTCTCCATGCGTATTAAACTTCAAGTACAAACTAATAAAAAGTCAGAATTCATTTGTCAAATGATGATCATTTTACTTGGATTACCTAGATGGAGTTATCTTCATGGGTGTCAGAGCCCAGACTTGTTGAAGAACACTGAAAAGCAGGCTTCATTGGGTTTCTTGGAAATCTTAATCTTCATTTTAGTCCTATATCGGGATTTTATTAATTGGATGGATGCATACATAGAATGGCAACTAATATATTTTTTCAGCGGTTCGTTTTTCTCCATTGGGTTCGGTTAAGAATATATGGTTGTTATCTTACTAGCTGCTTATCATCGGACATGGTCGTACATGAGCATCGATGCTATCGACCTCTTGTTTCTATTTGAACTATAATCTCCTTGTGTTCCGGGTTGGAATGCCAACGAACTCATTTGAAGAATAACTTTATGTAATCAACAGTCTCCAACTTTCAATGATAATGGTTTTCTTTTCAGGTAAGTTTGAATAAATAAACTCTTATGGCTCAAGTGGTAAAGGTCTTGGTATTGGTGGTATACTCCCTCCAGGTTAAAGTTCAAATCTTTTTAGGTGTAAACAATTTTTAGGGGTGATCGGATTGGGAGAATTTTTTCTTGAATTATCCGAGGTGAACTTGTGGAAAACTTCGTGCTGAATGTCTGTGCACCTCTGGGATTAATTGACTTTGTTCTCGCATACCTAGTGTCAATAAAAAAAATGTTGAATATAGAGATGCCAAAAGGAGATCATCTCACCGGTGAAAATCTTTTATAAAGATACCAAAGTTTAGTGAGTTAATGATAGGTAACGATAAGAAATAAATCAAAATTAGAATTAATTACGCACAACATAAGATTTACATGATTCAACACTAAGATTTACGTGGTTCAACAATTAATCTAGTCCGTTTTGACTCTTAATCCGACCCAATATTCTAATTAGGATTTACCATATATTTTATTAAATCAAATTCTTGGCTGCCATATTGTATCTTTGATTATCATCTAAATAAATCTTGTATAGTGTATGGTTGATTCTAATTTTGCTTTACTTTTTTTTTTTCCTTTTATTGTTTCTAACATTAAGAACTACGGTTGAGTAGGATGGCTCATTCAGAGCAGGGTATTCTTAAAAACAAATTCAACATGAGCAATGCTCTCTTTATTCAGCAAATGCCGTAGAGCTCACAAAAGCCAATACCGCCGTGACAGAGAGGTGGTGGCATTTATTCAGCAAATAATTATACAAAGAGTAGTACTATTTGAAAGACAGTCTACTCAGCAAAATCGTGTAGATCTAGAGGGAGGGGGGGCGAGGGAATGACAAGCTTTATAGAAGAATAAGCCAAGTAAATGAACTTTGGATCCGAGCACTAGACGCAACTTTGCCCTATCCTACACCACAATAAGCATGCTGCATTGACAACAATGGCAAGTTCAGTAGCTTGTTTACATTTTGATTGAACCCTAAATAATATCGTCTATTAGATAGCATGCTGTCTTTATTGCGTACAATCTCTTGAAAAACGATCGTGAAAACTACAATTTCTTCACCAGGTGGGTCTCGGGCACCTATGATATCAAACCTTGCTGATAGCGAAATCTTTGTCACTTGATTCCCATATGGTGGTTCCATCACAAGTGCAAAGCTTTTTGTAGTTCTCACCAACCCCTGCACTTCTAGCAATGACAGCAGCTGTAATACCTGGATCTGATTTATCTTCACTTCCATATATCACTAAAGATCGCCCAATGAGATCAGCAATCCTCAGCTTCTCTCTGACGCCTGAGAAGAATGCATTGCCTTTCTCATCAGCCTCTAATGTTCCCAGGTCACCAAGTGGCTGAATATAACATGCAACTTAAATTAGAAATGCCGTCATGTGATGATTGTAAAGAGCGATTTTGTTGTGATTATTAAGTTGGGCACTGGGTTTTATCATATTTGGTAGTTGAGGATGTAAATTTTCTTTTGTGGAAAGTTTGGGTCATGGATTCACAATCTATCTCATATTTCGAAGTTGCAGGCTTCTCTCCCCCTCCCCCTCTCCCATCTTATATTTGGTTGTGGTTAGAAACGGGCTATTTAGGAATTCCCAAATTTTTGGAAGGCCATCTATGACAGGTGTAGATGTAGTTTCCCAAACACTCTTAAGCAAATCCAGTTCACTTGTATCAGGATAGATAGATATGTTTCCCAAAGATATAGTTGAATATCAATATAAATTATCATTATGAGAGCATTAGTAGTGGCTTAGCCATTCTTTGGCCAAATTTTGACTAGGAAATTCACTTTTTCAAATTTAGCTTGCCACTTTTCAACACCACCAAATAACAAACTCTCTAAATCTATCACTATTCTATTCAATATTGATTTTGGCATTTCATTTATTTTAATTTTAATGGTAATTGAAATATTTATTCTTTATTAAAAAAGTGCACATTAATTTTCTAACGTTTATATTATTCCAACTAATATAATTTTTTAACTGTCTTTTTTAACTGCTGTCAATACTATATATGCTCTGACTTCAAGCATATGTGTGGCCTTCCCAAACTGTTAATGACATCTAAATAAACATCCCTTCGATGTATTAGAAGAACAAGCGAAGTTTTATTTTGAAAAGTCAAAAAAGAAGTAAATATTTACTTTTGTTGGTGTTATCTTCCCTTTCCTATATTGCACTCTGCACCACCAAGTTTGGATATACCAAGCTGCTGGTAGTAGTATAGTATTCCTGTAGCCCATTGTCAGCAAAAAGGCAAAACATAGCTAAATATCTACTCGCAGCCTTATATTCACCAAATAAGGAACTTCGCGCGCTGTGCCTCCTACAAGCGGGGAGATTATTTTAAGGCCAAAAAATAATTTAGCCAGCCAAGACGATGATGGACAAATTTATTATAGATTTAGCTAGTTTGATGTAGATGGTTTTTAAGCAAACTAGCTAAAGTTTGGCCAAAATTTAACAATGCCTAGTTCACTACTAGTGCTCTGATACATCTAAGAAATCAGTAAACTGACATAAACACAAAGATCACAATTTAATCATCATCAACTGCAGAGAGATTATTGTACCCTTTCGATAGCATTCATTAAGCTATATGTTTACACTAACCTAGCAACGCTATCAGTTAAACTCAATACTAACTCAGTAATTTAAGGCTGGTATGGTGAGAGAGAGAGAGAGCAAACCTCTTCTGAATTCCTTCCATTTATTGGATTAAACACTTTTCCAGTGCTTGCGGCACCTCTTGTCAGATCTCCAAATTCATTAATGGACCAACCATGTTTTCCAGGAGATAACCCACTAAAAGCGGCTTCAACCCTAGCCAATTCCATATTCACCTGAGCCAAGCGAGCCACGCCAAAAATCTCGGACCTTTGAATTCCGCAACAGCAGCAGAGATAAAAAAATCTGTAGAGCAAGAGCAATCAAGAAGAAACTTTAACCATTTCTTGACTTGAGAACAAACCAAAGTCATGACAAAGAGAAATCAAATACTATCAACTGTCGTAGTTTCCTACTTTCTAGTGTGCAGTAGATATTTCCTTTGTATACTTCCTATGTACTTGGCATGTGCCTATTCTTGCTAATAAAATTCTTATTAATTATAAAAAAAACTGTGAAGAGCAAGCTATTCTGCAAATGTTGGAATAAGTAATTCTACAGATCAGCCACTGTAGACACCCTACACCTATAGCTTTTTCTTAGAGTGTGAGGGTGTTTTTCATAGGGTATGGAGTGTTTTTCATAGGGTGTGGGGTGGTGAATAGTGGTTGATGAGAAAAATTTTTCATGTTGAAATACTGAACTTAAAAGTGTGATTTTAGTCGCTTTGAGAATAAAACCATAAACCAACACAGGAAAAAAAGCTACCAGTCACTTAGTGTTCATGAAAATCGCTTCCAATTTGGAAGTTTAAAAGAAAACAAGGTAGGCATTTAGTAGGAGCACAATGACTCATGACATATAAACGATAAAAGAAAAAAGAAGAAGAATAACACCGATGTATTCATATCAATGATAAAAACAGATTTTGTAAAACAACCAGAATAAGAATGAGCCACCTTCAGGCACCCCTTGCCCAATTAATCGGGCTTTTCGACCCGTCTGCTCTAAAGCTTCAGTCATGGTCTTCACAGGCGTTGAACCAAGAATCCTCACTACTTGATTGCTTAAGTCCACCTCAACATTTTTTACCCCTAGATTAATTCACCAGAAGATCATAAAACATATCTTTTTGTCATAAACCAGAAAAAAGGGAGGAAAAAAAGAACCACGTATGAAATAAATACCAGCATATATCACTTACCACTAACAGTCTGTAACTTATTCTTCACTGCGTCGACACAACCCTCACATTTCATATCCACCATGTACTCCGTCTGATACCAAACCAATACCCAAGTCTAAGACTTCGCTAAATAATCCAACACAGTCACTGAATTTCCATCACTAACAAGTATTTTCATATAAAACAAATGTAGCTCAAACATTTGATTCGGCTGATGAAAACCCAATCTCGACAATCCTAAAAAAAACCAACCTTAATAACCATCTCAATCCCCAAGAAATTGCAAAAGACTTGATAGAATAACAGGGGTAAGATGGGATTTAAATGAAAGAAGGGAGAATCAGATTGATTGTAAAGTGGAAACTGAAGCTTACCAGTAGCTCTGGTAAGGTATCATCGCCCTGAGATTAAAAAATAAAGAAATTTAAAAATCTGATGAAAGCCTAGCTAATATTAAAGTAAAGGAAGAAATGGGCTGCAAAGAAGAGAGAACCTGAGAGGTGGGCTTGTGATGAGAAGCTGGGGCGTCCATGTGGAGAGCCGAGGGCGGATGAGCGAAAGCCTTGACGAGACCAAATCGAGTTGGGGTTTGATTACGTGCGGGGGAGAGGAAGGTGATGTTTATGGGTTTCTGGGACACTGAAGATTGGGAGGAAGAGAGAGAGGAGAGAGCAAAGGCTGCAGGGAGTGCAGTGGCAGCTACGGCAGTGCTTGTTATGGCCACCGACCTGAGAAATGCCATTCTTTTATCTCAGATTTTTGTTTTACACTTTGACTTCCCTGTCCTTCATTTAGTTAGGTTTCCCGTCTCCTCTCCTTTTTTCCAGATCTTACCTGCAGCCTGACATACATTCACTTTAAACATGAGCCTCACGTACATTCACATAAAAATATATCATTTTATTTTTTAACTACATAATAAAAATAATTTCAAATATATTTATAAATAAAATAAAATAAAAAAATAAAATAAGATATTTTTAAATAGATATACAAAATGTAAAACTTATGAGTAGCATCGCTCAAATATTTAATATCTGATTAATGCGACTATTACTTTATTAAAAATAATTTCAATTTTATATGATTATTATTTTTTATTTAAAAATTAAAGCAGAGTTATAAAATAATTATAAATTTATTATTTTCATATTTTTTCTAAAGAATAAAATTTTCTTTGTTTTTATTTCCCTTACACTTTAAAGAAGATTTCTACAATAACAAAAATATAAAAATAATATCTTTCATTTTAAATTTTGTACTCTCAACTTTTTTTCATATATTTCCAATGAGGATATAACTCTTATATGACTAATTATATTATAATTCTCAAGGAAAATGAATACAAAACTTCAAAGTGGAACAAAGCAATTTGTTTTTTCAAATAGCATTATGAAAAATAAAAATAAAAGAAACCAAGCTTTTTTACAAGGGCTTGCAAAGGAAGCTAAGGTATTAATTTTCTCATGTTTTGTGCATGCTAGTTTTCTTCCTTTCCCTTTCCTTATTTTGTTCGAGTTAAATTATAAGCTTCTAAATACAATAAACCAGAATCATTTCCTCCTTTTTCTGGCAGACCTGAAGCCTTTCAAAACAAGTTAAAATTAAGGAGCATATATCAAAATTAGTTGTCTTAATTAATCACATTTTCTGCCCTTAAAAGCCCAATTAATACTTGTGTAGCTAGTCATATCCAACTGTTTCAGATAAGCATAACGTTCGAAGCCTCGTAGCTGTTCATTTTCACGTATTTTAAATGAAGGAAAGGGAGGAGCTACCCTAACTTGTAGGATTGAAGGCCTGCCAAGAGCTCAAGTAGGATTTAAGCGGAGGGGTGAAAATCGACGCAGACCAAGGGAGGAGATTTGCATGGAACAACTGATTGTACCGACTGTGGGAAGGAGAAATATCAGCCGTATCGACTCCGGTTGTTCTCGATCGGTTCTCGATCCCCCTAGCCGCGAGGTTCATCTGAAAGAGTAGAGAGAGAAAATGTTGCATAAGAGAGAGAGAGAGAGAGAGAGAGAAACTGAGAAATCAGAAAAGAAAAGGAGAAGAAGACGAGTTCAAATCAAAATGACATCGTTTGGTTTAAAATCAAATGGTATCGTTTCACTCATATTTTTTTTTAATATGTTATGTATAAAAAGATGCCGTTTGGTTTAAGACCAAACAATGTTGTTTCACTTTCTTTTTCTTTTTCTTTATTTTTTTTTTTTTTTGTATACTTAAAGTCTAAAACGACGTCGTTTCACCTAAATTTAAGTGGAACGACATTGTTTTAACTACGATATATATAAAAATATATATTTCTTTAATTGGCTGGTTCGACAGCTTGATCAAACCAGAATCGAACCGGCCAATGTCGGTTTTAAGGAATTTCTACTATCGGCCGACCGGTTCTCTGCCAGTTCTGTGCTCTGCAGTTGGTCTGTGTTGGTGCCAGCTGGTTTCTTCGATTGTTGTTCAACCCTATGTAAGAGTATTAATGGAGAAAGGGAAAATTGTCAGATATAAGATTTAGGATCTGTTTGAGAATAAAATTGTTCTTAGATATTTTCAAATTTCTTCATTAATATTCACAAATTATTCACAAACTATGTACTACTATTTCTTTATTATTTTTAGTATCCAAGCAAAGTCTTAATTGGACATAAAGTAAAGATGAGACATAAAAGTCAATAACAAGATATAAAACTGGAGTACAAGACATGAAGCAAAGAGAATAAACTTGAAGAGAGGGAAAAGGGAACAAATGTTGGTGCAAAGGTGCTGCAAAAGAAAAAAATAGTGAGAGAAAGAGTTTGCTTCAAGATGCATTATAATGTCGCTTTCTTTAAGACAACATTTGCCCCAAGATACAATGAAGTTCAGAACAAGTTTATTTGTTTAACTGCGTTATACACACACAAAATTAGATCTAAATACTCTCAAATTTTACTATTTAACCTAGAGATTAGAAATATATTATCTGGAGAATGAACAAATCCTAATAACAAATTTCGAAGAACTAAAAACTTTTGGAAGCGATAATTTCGAAATTACCTTTTAGGATTATTCAATTCGTAGGCCAACCAATAGGTCTATTTATATATAGTGGTATATACTGGACCTCGCCGATGAGGAAGCCCATGCATTTCAACTCTTTGCCATCTTAGCCATGGACATCCTTTGGTTCACTAGAAATCAGGTCATCCATAATTCTATAACCCCAGCCATAGATTTGTATCTTTCCAAAGTCCACAATACCCTGCAAGGACCATAAACAAGCCTGGAGGTCTAAACAACATCAGGAAGAGGCACTCTCAATGTATGGACATCTTTCCAGAGGTTTTCATTTTGTATCTTTTGATGTGGCTGTCCGAAATAATGGTAGTGTAGCAGCTGCAATCTACAGCAGCTCTACTTGCCATTCAAGAAGCACAAAACAGAAACATGAAAGAGCTCTACATCCAAGGTTATTCCAAGCAAGTAGTACAAGCAACTATCAATGCAAAGTAATCATCTAGCTGGACAATGCATTCCATCATCAGATACATCAAGCACATTCAGTTTTGATGAGTGGCAAATAACGAAAGTTCATCGATCAAAAAATCGATGTGCGCATAATATTGCACAATGGGTTGCTTCCAATCATCTCTATGGAAGCATACCCTTTATTAGTATTCCACAATGTTTGTTAAATTTTTATAGTGGAACGACCCTCCTTTATTTTCTATTTAATTCCTTTGTAACTCTCTAAAAGTTAGTTTGTATGTTCTTATTTGAACGACTCTTGCTTAGAAGAAAAAATAATAGGTCTATTTATAGATGACTAAAGATGCGAACCAAAATCGGTTCCGAATTCGTATATATATTGCACCTGCTGCCAAACAACACACGTGGACTTAGTCCAACAGTAATGCAGAGCGCGTCCACGAACCAGTCGGAACTGGTTCGAGTCCCAGTCTACTCGTCCTTGGGAATAAATTTTAGATCAATTTCCTGGGAGCTTGGGCTGGCTAGGCGTTGTGCTTTGCACCTTGGGCTTGCTGGGCTGCATGCCTCAAGCCCGTGTGGAGGCCCTTCCTATCAATAATTCGTTAAAACCCATCTCTTAACATAAGAGTGATTCGAAGTTTCGAACCCTTGTCCTATATGGACCCAATTTATTATAACCAACGTTTCCATAAATTTTCTCTTTCCAAAATAACTCATGACTTTCAAAATATAATTTAATAATAAATATAATATATATTATTTTGAAAATATTTCCAACAATAAAAAAAAAAAAAAATGATCTGCTTCCTTTGGGGCTAGGATCAATATAGGGAAGGAAAAAGAAGTCCAAGAGGGTGGCTCGATCATTTTCATCTCTATGGGATTGATTGTAGAGAGCATAGTGATAATGAAGATCTTGTATTTAATTACTTTTAAGTGGATTTTACACTCAAGACGTAAGTCTCAATGTAGAATCACATAAATTTTGTCTTTATTTTCAATCATTTATCATTAATGAAGTCATGAAAGAGCATTAATTACAAATATACTGCCACAAAATACCACATAAACAAAAAAAGAAAGGATCATCCAACCTTATTATTGAAGTCGAAAAATGGATAAACAAGTTTCATTGATAGTTTCGTTTGAGATTTTTTGTAAATCCAAACTTTCTTTTAATACATGTTATTTTTTTTTAACAAAAGGGAGAATTATCAGTAAATTTAGAAGTAAGGTCCTCCTTGTAGGATCAAATATCGACCGTTTCTCTCTCCAGGCAATTTCCTCCCAACTAAAAACAAAAGATCCAATCTTCTCCTCCCGGGGGGAGGGGGGTAGAGTTTTGGCTCCTCCCTCCTCTTGTCTACCGTTTCTCAGTTTTTATTGTGTTTTCTAGTTTTTTTTTTCGATTTTTATTGTGTTTTCTGTCTATAGTAAGGAGAAGCTCCGATCTCTTGCTTTCCAGCCCCCCACGACTGTTATGCACCCCACTGCATGACTCCCATGCCGCCAATACTTCAAATGGTTGAAGCAAAATGTCGAATGGAGCAGCGTGTGCTTCACACGCGCGGCTCAACTCCCGCGTGAAATCCGCGTGCCGCCGTATTGAGGAGTACCTGTTGCCACCACGGGTGGCATCCTCAGGGCCAACAACCCCGGATGCTTCAGATCGGACCAACCTCCACTTTCCTAGAGTGGCGCGTGTTCTTTATGCGCCTCCATAGTCCTTGGCGTTCATCCACTAGCGATTTGACACATTTATTGTTTGCTATCTTCCAATGTTTCCGCTTTTCCTAACCAATGATCGTAGGAAAGAGGTAGTGAAAGCCTCCTACATTCAATTTGGACCAACGAAATACAACACAACTCACTTCACTGCGATTCTTAGTCGTAGTATTACAATCCCTTTTATCGAACTATATCAAAATCGCTTCAAGCAACTTCCCCTTATGAGGCATGGGTGGGGGGTCAAGTCTTTTGGCCCTAGATTCCTCTTTTTTTTTTTTCTTGTACTATATTTGCTGGTTTGGAATGAATGTTGGGACGTTACACACTGTTGACTATTATATGTTATAACTGTTAAATATATTTATAATATGTTTGCTTAAAACAAAATCCTTGTAGAAAAAAAAAATGAGTCTAGGCTGCCGCCTAGCAATGACCAATAGGTGTGCTGCTAATTTATATTTTTTTTTCTTTTTTTTTTCATATTTTTTTAACATATTTAAATATTTAAAAAAATAAAAAAATACATCAATACACTAAAAATTACTTCTTTAATAATTAAGTAAAAAAAATTTAAATATATATACAGTAAAATAAGGGACAAACTTAGGATTGTCTAAAAAAAAATTACCATCACGAGTACGTGCACACCATCGAGCTGTCGGCAGCTACCAGAGCATCAGTTGGATCGCCTCCAAAGCTAAAATGCACGTGAAATAGCATAGGGTCCATCGCCTTCTCGTACTAAACGAAATGAACTGGCCCTCGTTATTTGAGAAATCTGCACCTGAAATTCTAATGCAAAACCTATCATTGCTCTTTGCCAAGTCCCAAAAAACCGGTATCGGAAGATCCAATGACGACTCTGCTACTTGAATTAATGCCGGCGCCCGTGCCCAACATCCCCTCTCTTTCTTTCCTGATCTCTATCTATATATATTTGTGCATGGGGTTGAACTGACACAAAACACTAGCACTTAATTCTTCTGCAAACATGGAGAACAAGTGTGGGGTGTTGCTAAAAATGGTCGTCATTTCTCTTCTTAGTCTCTTTTTCATGCTTCATCTCTCTCCAACTATGGCTCAAGAAGAATCTCTAAAGACCATCGAGATAGATGAAAATCAAAGCAGCTTACCGACATACATAGTTCACGTTAAAAGGCCAGAGGGTAGAATTACTTTGCAATCAGAAGAGTTGGATAGCTGGTACGAATCTTTCTTGCCTTCCACCAGCGAAAGCTCGAACGAGCAACCACGCATGGTGTATTCGTTCCGAAATGTGGTCACCGGTTTTGCAGCAAAATTGACAGAAGAGGAAGTGAAAGCCATGGAGAAGATGGATGGTTTCATTTCAGCACGGCCAGAAAGGATTCTGTCCTTACATACAACTCACACTCCTGCCTTCTTGGGGTTGCACCAGGGGTTGGGAGTTTGGAAAGATTCGAATTTGGGGAAGGGTGCGATAATTGGAGTTTTGGACACTGGGATACTGCCGGATCATCCTTCATTTAGTGATGAAGGAGTGCCTTCTCCCCCTGCTAAATGGAAAGGCAAGTGTGAATTCAATGCGGCGGCGTGCAATAACAAACTAATTGGCGCAAGAAGTTTCCAAAATGGAAGAAAAGTGGTTATACCGCCATTTGACGACGCAGGGCATGGCACCCACACGGCAAGCACTGCAGCGGGAAATTTTGTTAAAGGTGCCAACGTTTTTGGGAGTGCTAATGGTATTGCGGTTGGCATGGCGCCCTTTGCTCACTTGGCAATCTACAAAGTATGTTCCGCAGGCGGAGGTTGTGCCGAGAGTGACATATTGGCTGCGATGGACACTGCCGTTGAGGATGGTGTGGATGTGCTTTCCCTCTCTCTTGGTGGAGGCTCTTCTCCTTTCCATGCCGACGGGATTGCATTGGGTGCATTTGGTGCGATCCAAAAGGGAATTTTTGTAAGCTGTTCTGCTGGGAATGGCGGTCCCTTTTATGGTTCTTTATCGAACGAGGCCCCATGGATTCTCACAGTTGGAGCGAGCACCATTGACAGAAGCTTTACGGCAACAGCAAAACTTGGAAACGGGGATCAATATGATGGCGAATCCCTATTCCAGCCTAAAGATTTCAATTCAACATTATTGCCTCTTGTTTATGCAGGCGCAAATGGTAACATGTCATCTGCTTTCTGTGCCCCGGGATCCTTGAATGACATTGATGTGAGAAGAAAAGTAGTGTTGTGTAAGAGAGGAGGGGGGATTGGAAGAACTGAAAAAGGCCAAGTAGTTGCACTTGCTGGTGGAGCCGCCATGATTCTCATGGACCTAGAGATCAATGGCTTTACTACCCCAGCTGATCCTCACGTACTTCCTGCAACATTGGTGAACTATTCTGCGGGTTTGAAAATCCTAGCCTACATAAACTCAACCTCCGCACCAACAGCCACAATCTTGTTTAAAGGAACTGTAATTGGAGGCTCATCTGCTCCCATTGTTGCCTCCTTTTCTTCCAGAGGCCCAAGCGAAGAAAGCCCTGGAATCTTGAAACCAGACATCATTGGACCCGGCGTAAACATTCTAGCTGCATGGCCAGTTCCTGTGGACAATAACACGTATTCAAAATCAACATTTAACGTCATTTCCGGCACCTCAATGTCTTGCCCTCACCTCAGTGGCATTGCAGCTTTGCTCAAGAGCTCCCACCCCAGCTGGTCACCTGCTGCCATCAAGTCAGCAATCATGACCACCGCTGATGTGCTAAACCTTGGAGGAAAGCCCATTTTCGACCAAAGGCTTCTTCCTGCTGACATCTTTGCTACCGGTGCAGGCCATGTTAACCCAACAAAAGCAAACAACCCGGGGCTTGTTTACGACACCAAACCTGAGGATTACATTCCATATTTATGCGGTTTGAACTACACTGACATACAGGTAGAGCTCATTGTGCAACGCGCGGTGAACTGCTCGCAAGTAGAAATCATAGCGGAAGCAGAGTTAAACTATCCTTCATTTTCAATCGTACTGGGATCCAGCACTCAGGATTACACGCGGACGGTGACAAACGTTGGCCTGGCTAATTCCACTTATACTCTGGATCTTCTTGTACCTCAAGGGATAGGTATGAGTGTAAATCCTAACAGGCTTACATTCACAGAGGCGAACCAGAAGGTGACTTATTCAGTGGAATTCATCCCACAAAGTGGCAGCATCGGCAAGCCATTTTCTCAGGGATACCTGAGATGGGTTTCTGATCGTTACTCAGTTACAAGCCCAATAACTATCATTTTTAAATGATCATCGGAGCCTCAATATCTTGGAGCACAAGAAGTTGGCAATAAGAATGATGGGTGAAGGAACAAATAACAAATAAATTTCCGCTCTGAGGGGTGTCATGCATTAACATCCTTCAAGTTCAAATCATTTCAAACTCCGCAACCACCTTACCGGCCCATTGTTTCTCGAGATGTAACCCATATATATCAATCTTTGTCATTTTTGTTTTGGTCAATCGTTTCCCATATCATTGTGATTGTGTGATGTCAAACCATCCTTCTGAATTATAGAACAAGCTGTCTTTTCCTGTATATGTAGAATAAACTAGTTTACTGTCAAGAAGACGGAGTGATTCGGTATCTTAAACTTTTCTACTAAAAAGTCATCATTGTCTGAATTATTATGGTCTGCCGATCATTAAAACTCAGATAATAATGACTTTTAGTAGAAGTTCTCCGAAACCGAATCAGTTAGTATTCATGACATTGAATTAGAGCACATGACTAGAGCACTAATAAGGGAATTTATTAATCTGTTCCACCTAAAGCACTTATGGATGTGGAATCCATTCGAGGACCTTGGCAGCTGTATAGGCGGTGCTTCGGGAGACAGTACAGAGCGAGAGAGAGGGTCATCTTTCCTGTTTCGTTAACGTTGGGGTGTTCCAAATTTTGGCACCGGCAGCACTCACCAGATTTTATAAAAGTAAACATATCGTGGCTTGATGAGAGACGTTATATTTACGATTTAACGTTTTACATTATGTCACGTTAATTTGTAACTTTAGTTTTATAAAATCTTTATATATAGACCAACTTTCTTTCACATTTTGGTAGATCTTCGAAACTATTCGAAGTAATAACATAAAAAGACTGAGCGCTTTATAAAAAATACTAACCGGTGAATAGATATGAAAATTCTGCAAACCCAAGATTGCCTAATTCTAGCTGTTGCCTACTTTTAACAAGTGGCAATTGCATAATCTTCTGTCTTTATGATCATGTTGTTGTTCTTATTCTCATGAAAACAGCTTAGACAAACATGTTACTCTTATTTGAGCAGAGAGCTACTTTAAGAATGGTGACTTTGGCCAAGTCCAACGTCCTTTGACATATCACAGGAGTTACCTAGCTAGCTATTTACATAGATCGAAGTTGGGTAAAGATATGAACCAAGCAATAGTATTTGTAAACCCAATTCGAAGGAACCTAAGAAATATCTCATGCAAACATTAAAATGAACTAAAACAAAAACACTTAATGTATGAGTGATGAAGGCACAGTTTTTTCAGTTCTCCCAAAGTAACTAGGCTTTAAGAACTTTTGAGGAGTGCATGGCTGTTGCCGGGGTCGCCTTGGGTGCCCCGGCTCCTCCACGATCGCACTCAGATCCTATGCTGACATGATGGCGCAGATGCCTCAACCTATCCCTAAGGTGGAGGTGCCCCTCGTATGTCTCCTTTAAGAAGGAGGAAATTGAGCGTTTTGCACAGCCCTTCAAGTTCTCGATGGTCTTGAAGTTTTTGTGCAGACGGCCTTCATTGGACAATATCAGAGCGTTTTGTCGACATCGGTGGGGGTTGGTTGCTCAGCCAATGGTCTCGGCTATGGTCAATCCCAGATCCGTCTTTGTCAGGTTGTCTAATGAAGATGATTTCCTTAAAGGTTTTTCCAGATAGGCTTGTGAGATAGACGGTGTGTCATACCGTGTCTTCAAATGGAGGCCAGACTATGTTGAAGATCAAGAACCATCCTTGGTGCCGGTATGGATTTTTTTGCCTGGCCTCTCACCAAATTATTACCACGAATCGTTCTTGAAAAATATAACTTTACCTCTTGGGCATTACATTCGTCGAGACAATTGCACTTGGTGTGCTACAAAAACTGATGGAGCTCGGGTTTGTATCATGATGGATATTTCTAAGGCTTCAGTAGAATAGTTTTGGATTGGTGTTCCAAACCAATCTTCGAGCTGGCTGTAACCCGTGGTTTATGAGACCCTTCCAGCTTTTTGCTCTTACTACCGCATGCAAGTGCATAACATGAAAACATGCAATCAAGTGGAGAAAAATGACCAAAGAGAGGAAGGTAAGACACAAAAGACTTGGGTTAGGAAGGAAACAAAGAAGGTAGTGGAGGTAAAAATTAATCTAGAGGCCGGTCCTAGCAATCAAGAGCTTCAGAAGGATTCAACCATGGCTGGAAATAAAGAAGAAAAAGAACCAGTAATAGAGGAACAACAAACGGTGTTAGTATCGGATGGAAAGCCTTACCTAGCAAGAAAGTCTCAAATGGAAAAGTTAGTCTCAAATGGAAAAGTCAGTGTTTCTGACAAGAAGTGCAGCATGATTTTGGGTGAAGTGGTAGAAAGCCTAACCTCGAACGCAATTGCAGACGTCTCTGCAGTTAGTAGCCTTTTGCAAGATGGCGTTGTAGAAGTGACCTCTTCGAGTGAATTAAAATTGGGTGGGCCATATGCATGTATGTCAAACGCTTAAGCCACCGACCTACTCGGGGACCAAGTGCAGGAACCACATGCACGTGTGTCAGAAAGCCACTGAGATACCTCAAGAATTTCATTCAAATTTGCAGCCAAGGCTTTGGATGGGGACCACAGCGGAAAACAGAAAGGGGAATGGGCCCTTATCTGCAGGACAGGCCAGTGCCGAGTATGGGGGAGCTTATAGTGATCAAGTGGTTCAGAATGTAGATGTTGAAATTGCTAATGAAAAGGAATTGCCCGGTGATCTCCAAGCCGATCCAGAACCTGATTGTGACAGACTTATGGAAGATATTAGAAAAAAATATTGTACCAACTCAGAGGGACCAAGTCTAGTAAGTGGAAAGATTCAGAAAATGAGCTCGACAAGGGCGGCAATTCGCCCCTCAAAATTTAATTTATGATTAGCCCCATTATTTTTTGGAATATTAAGGGTATAGGCACTTCTTAGGTGCGATTGAAAAAAATTATAAAAAGATATAGGCCCAATGTTTTAGCAGTGGCTGAACCTTTTCTGCTTGAGGCAAAAATACTTGACTATTTGGACCGGTTTAGTTGTGATTCCTTTGTCACTAATGAAGCTCACGGTAGGAAATTTTGGCTATTGTGGAACTCGGTTGTATTTGTTCAATGGATGGAAGGGTCTAATCAATATGTTACTATGAGAGTTGAGGAGAATGACCATGTTTTTCTTCTCACCATTGTTTATGCTAAGTGCAACCAAAATGAAAGGAAAACCCTTTGGGAGAATCTTGAAGCTACTCGTCATGGTACTCTTCCGTGGATTCTTTGTGGAGATTTTAACATCATAAAAAATGACTCGGAACACAGAGACGGTTGCCCTCGCCTGTTTGTAGCTATGGAAGACTTTAGCTTGTGCATTCAGAATTGTGGATTACTAGACATGAAGACCAAAAGACAAAACATGACTTGGTGCAACAGCCAAGGTTGATTGGCTCATAGCTGGGCGGTTAGATCGTTGTTTGATTGATTTTAATGCTCTTAATTGTTTCTCAGGTGTTGCCTCGTACTACCTCTGATCACTCCCCTTTAGTTATTCAAATGGATGAGGATCCTTTCAAGTATGGGCCTAGCCCCTTTCATTTTCAGTTTATGTAGACTGATCATATAGATTTCCTTCGCTTTGTGGAGGGGGTGTGGAAGCAAGAGGGATCTGGGTCTGGGCTTATTAACCTATCGTTTAAATTAAAAAGGCTGAAGGTGGCTTTTAAGGACTGGAATCAACGGGTCTTTGGTAGGACTAACCTGATCATTAAAGAATTAGAGAGCATATTGATAATCTGGAAAGTCGTCTTCAAATTTGTTTCAATGATGAGGATGATAACAACCTTGTAGCGTCTAAGTTGGAGTTATTAACCTGGATGGGTAGAGAGGACACTCACCTGTCTCATATGGCCAAGAAAATTTGGCTAAAAGATAGGGATCAAAACTCTAAATTCTATCATGCCTATCTAAATGCCAAAAATCACAAGGAGATGAGACTAGTTGATGGTTCCTCTTTAGATTCACCTTTTGATATTCACTAGGCTGCTGCTGACTATTTTAAAAATTTCTTGGGTCAGAGTAATCATTGTGACTTGCCTAATTTGAGTGAGTTGATCTTCCCAGTTATTTCTGAAGAGGAGAATTTGGCTATTTGCCGAGTCCCCTCTCTTGAGGATGTTAAGGATACTCTCTTTAGCATTCTCATTGATAGTAGCCTGGGCCCGAATGGTTTTGGCTCGGGTTTCTTTAGAGTGTGTGGGACTTGGTTAAAAAGGACATTTTGGATATTATTACTGATTTCTTTCATAATAAATCACTCCCCAGATTTTACACTGCATGCTATATTGTTTTAATCCCTAAGGTTGATAATCCTTCTGGTTTTGATACGTTTAGGCCTATTCGTCTCTACTCTGTGATTTATAAGATTTGTGAGAAGATTAGTGGGTCGTCTGACGACTTTGCTTTCTAAACTGATTTCCCAAGAGTAAGGGGTTCATTTCGGGTCGCAGTATTTTTGAGAATTTAGCCTCACCCAGGAGATGGTCCACTCTATTCGTAAAAATACTAATGGAGGCAATGTCTTGGTTAAGCTTGACATGTCTATAGCTTATGATAGAGTTGAATGAAAATTTTTACTCCATGTCTTGACTAACTTTGGTTTTTCACCTCATGTCTGTGAATTAATTAAGGCCTACATATCTTCTCCTTGATACTCCATAATGATGAATGGTACCTCTTTGGGTTTTTTTAAAGGTGAGAAAGGCTTAAGGCAAGGTGACCTTCTTTCTCCTTATTTGTTTATCATCATGCAAGAGGTGTTATCCCGACTCCTCAAACATTATTTTGAGAATGGTAAAATTGGTCAATTTTCTCAAGCCAGAGGTACCCCTCTTATCTTTCACCTTATGTATGCGGATGATATTGTTATCTTTGTTAATGGTGGTAAAAAATCTCTGAGTAACTTGATGAAGGTCTTGAACCTTCACGGAGCTTGGACGGGTCAAGTTCTCAACAAAGATAAAAGTGCTATTTATTTCTCCAAGAAAATTCTTTTCCCTAGAAAGCTTTCTATCCTTCGCGTGACTGGTTTTTCTGATGGCTCTTTCCCATTTAAGTACTTGAGTGTGCCTATAATGGTGGAGAGACTTAAGGTTTGTCATTTTGGTGATTTGATTGGGAATGTTAAAAAGAAAATTGCGGGTTAGAAAATGAAAATGCTCTCGATAGGTGGGAGAACTATTCTCCTGCGTCATGTCTTATCTAGTATGGCTGCCCATCTTCTTGCTGTGTTGGATGTTCCTAAAGTTGTTCTCATGGTGCTAAATAAGCTCCTAAGCTCTTTCTTTTGGGGCGATTATGATGGAAAGGCTAATAGGAAGTGGGTTTCTTGGAAGCATATTTGTAAACCTATTGATGAAGGCGGATTGGGTATTAGGGATTTTGAGGATATTCAGAAAACTCTTCATATGAAATTTGCTTGGCGCCTCATGCAGGGCCATTCTTTATGGGCGGATTTCTTTAGAGGCAAGTACGTTAGGAACAATCATTTATCTCTCTTGGTGCCTAACAAGGGGACCAGGTTCTGGAGATTTGTCGTCCGCAATATCCCGAAAGTTTTAAATGGTTCTAAATGGATTGTGAAATAAGGTAATATTTCGTTCTGGTACAATAACTGGGAGGATGATGGCCCTTTCAGTCGCCACTTCCCTGTGATTGAGCAACCTCTGTTGAAAGTTAAGGAGTGCCAGATTGATAATGGGTGGGACATTCATCTATTGGAAAGACTTGTGGGTTATCAGAAAAGCTTTTGATCTGTATCAGTTTTTGGCACGAAGGAAGGAAGGGAGTGATGCTTTAATTTGGCTAAAGGATAAGGGTGGTATCTTTAACACTAAAAGTGCTTAAGATTTTTTCAAGGTTAGGGCTCCTCTTTTATCTTGGACTCAATGGACCTGGCATGCTAACCTTCCTAAGAAAAATTCTATTATGATGTGGAAGGCCACTAATAACTGATTAAGCGTTGATGACAAGGTCAAAATGGTTGGTATTCCTATTGGCTCTAAGTGTAATTGTTGCTCTATGGGTCATACTGAAGACTTGAATCGTGTGCTTTGTACTAGTGATTTTGCCAGACACATTTGGCGTTTGGCTGCTATTCAGCTAGGTGGGCATATGGGAGTTTTTCAAACATGGCAAGAACAAACGAACTTTTGGTTTCGCCGTGCGGGCAAGTCTTCCCAACTGAGGATAAGTTTTGGACTTCTCCCATCTATAGTCTCTTGGAAACTGTGGGATTGGCACTATAAAGCCAGATATGAAGGCAGAGCAGAGAGTGTTGATTCGGTTTGGAAGGCTATTAAAATATGGAACTGATCATGAAAGTGTCTACAATTTCTAACAAGGATGTTGCTATCTTACACAGATTAGAAATCCCGGTCGTACCTCCCAGAACCAAGAAAGTTCGGGTAGTGAGATGGACTCGGCCTCCCCAGGGCTAGGTCAAACTTAATATTGATGGGAGTAGTTTTGACAATCCTAGGCCTTCAGGAGTTAGGGGTGTTATACGTGATGATTGTGAGAGATTACTTGCAGCCTACTCTGTGTTCTTGGACCAGGGCTCTAATAATTTTGTTGAGATGCGCAGCTTGCTGGAAGGGGTTCGTAGATGCTTCCACTTGGGTTTTGTTCGAGTTAAAATTGAGACTGATTCTCAATTGCTGGTTAATTGGATCACCAAGGGTGGTTGTAATATCTAGTATTTAGAAGAGTTTTGGGACGAGTTACATGGTTATCTTAACTGTTTGGATTATAGAATGCATCATGTTTTTCGCGAAGGTAATGTCGTCGCTGACTTCTTTGCTAAAATGGGAGCTGAGGGTTTAAATTCAGACTGGTCTGGTGAGCTGCCTAGTCGCCTTAGAGGTCTTCTCCGCATGGACAGAATTGGTTTACCTTATTTGCGGATATCGTAAAGGTTTTCCTTGGTAAGTGGTTTATGGTTTTACTGTCTTATTTATTCCCAATTGTATGTGTTTTTTTTTCTCTCTCTTGCAAGTTCATTTTCTTGTCTAGGTCTGTTACTTTGCTTCGACCTGTACTGTTTTGGTATTTTTGTTTCTTGGTTGCCTGGGTTTTGGTATCTTGAGTACTTGTATCCCCTAAGTGTCATGTTGTAACTACGGTTTTCCTCCGCCACAAGTGAGGGCAATCAATAAAATTAGGGTACTGTCCCTTTCTTAAAAAAAAAAAAAGAAAAACACTTAAGAAATATGTCGTTGAGAACTAACTCAGTTTGGATATACAAACCTTCTTATCTCATCCCATCTCATCTTATCTCATCATTACAATTTTTTCAAATTTTCATACAAAAACATAATAAACAATTCAACTTTTTCAAATCCTAAAATAAAAATAATACGAAAAAATATATTCTAACAATATTTTATTCAACTACTATTCAAAACATCTCATCTCATCTCATCTCATCTGAACTTTCTGTCCAAACCCAACCGTAGGATTTCCTGATCTGATAACTAATGGTCCATTTTAGACCAAAGACAGGAAAATAATGCTAATAAATTTAAAATGGGAGCATGCACGCTTTCTTACAAGAACTAGAAATAACTTTCTCCTAAGAAAAATTATACGGGCCTAGCTTTATTGGGGGTTATGTTTAGATTAAGCATTCTATTTGTTTTATATATATATATATATATATATATATATAAATCATATACATATTGGAATTGACAATGATAGGCATTAGGTTATGCTTACAACCGGATCATGTTGCATTTGACCATTTCTTTTCCTTTTTTCAATTATATCTTGTGTTTTTATATATTTTTTATGAATCTTTTAACACTTGGCTTGGCTCATTTGAATATCATCTTTATGCTCGAAGTATTCTCTTAAGATAATAATTTGGACCACCTAATTAGAAATTTTTAAAAGTCATGTATCAATCATATTCATGTCTGATCTCTCGTAAAGTATATATTTAGGCTTCGTTTGAATAATAAGATGAGATGAGATGGATCTATGAATAATAGTGATATATTTAAATTAAGATGAAATGAGTTACTTTGTAAAAGTATTAAAGAGTAGTGCTACTATTCCCCATCAATTTGCCCACTTGGTGTACTTCAAGTGCAAATTGTACTTTTTTTATACTTTTTATTTCAAATATATTTTAAAAATTTAAAATATATATATATATATCAATACACTAATTTTTAAAAAATTAAAAAAAAATGTCAATACATTAATAGTCATTTTTTTAATCAGTAAGCAAAAAAAAAATTTTAAAAATTAAATATATATACGGTCAAAATGAGTAGACAAAATGAACGAGCATACTAACATTATGCTTTAAATAAACCCATCATAGACTCGCGAAAAGGTACGATCAAAAGGCTAATGTTTGATTACCGGTACTGAGCACTCAACCAGGTTTACGTGCATATAAAGAAAATCAATCATTAAGGAGAAGATACTTTCAAATGAGGAAGGGACATCCGTGAGCATGCATATATATAGGGACCTTTCTCTCGAGGACTCAACCAAGTCATGGATTTCGAGCCCTTGAAGGCTTGAAGCTGTTGAGTGGTCTCCTTCTCTGTGCGCGATTACGATCTCGGTCTCTTCATTTGTGTGAGTTGGATCTAATTTGACTATTCGTTTGATTGTGAAAATAGTTGATCTGGCGTGATTGTTTGGCTCTCAAAAAAGTATTTTAGGGCTTATTATACCATGTGAACGATTCAAGTGCCACACCGTATAAGGTTGGGTGCATGCAGACGAGATGTACATGAATGCATGCAGTAGGCGGGGCGAGGGCGAAGCCGGAGAGTGATGCTTAAGTTGCATTAATCTAAATACTAATTATTCTTTTTCGAAAAAGAAAATCTCAATGCTGAGGCATTGTGAAATATTATAAAGGCTTCCCATCCCATGTGTAATCTTTCTTATGCTTGTCATTACTTTGCTGCAAACGGCATATTGCAGCAAATGATTTCACAACCTGATCAAATCATGAATTACACATCAACCCTGGACTTCGTTTTCAACTCGCCGAATTACATGGAGCCACTGTTTAAGTTGTCCATTACGACTGAGTCAGCCTGCTATTTTAAGAAAAGACAAGCTTGGGCAAAAAAAAATGAAAGCTCGGTAGGACAATGAGTATCCTCTAAACAAATACAGCTGCCGTCTTCAGGATAATAGGAATCACTAAAGTAAATTCCCTACGTGCCGGACCATATCACATAGCTCCAACGGCAATGTTTTTATTCCGGAACAGGCCAGCTTATGCGGAAATGCCGACCCCTCTCACTCTACAATTCTCTTATATAAATCAGTATGGAAACCACTTGAACTCACACAAAAATCTCTTACCTCTCCTCACTTTCATGCAGAAAGGTGTATTGTCACAAAACATGGCAGCTATACCTTTCGTTTCTCTTCTTTTCGTGTTTAACTTCTACTACGAGTTTGCTTTCGGAAGTGCACTTTCATCTGTCACCAAAAGTTCCGAGATGAGAAATTTACAAACTTACATTGTCCATGTAAAGCAACCAGAGGGTAGAGTTTTTTCCCAGTTAGAAGATCAGGAGAGCTGGTACCATTCTTTTATGCCAAATATTACCGTCGCAAGTAATTCGGATGAGCAGCCACGCATGCTGTATTCATACCAGAATGTTATCCGGGGTTTTGCAGCGAGACTGACCCAGGAGGAAGTGAGAGCTATGGAGGAGAAGGACGGTTTTGTGTCAGCGCGTCCTGAGAGGATGTTACGTCTACAAACAACACATACACCAAGCTTCTTAGGGTTGCACCAGCAAACGGGATTCTGGAAAGAATCAAACTTTGGAAAGGGGGTGATTATTGGGGTATTGGACGGTGGAATTTTGCCTTCTCATCCTTCGTTTAGTGATGCAGGAATGCAGCCACCTCCAGCCAAATGGAAAGGGAGGTGTGAGTTCAACGTTACAGACTGTAACAACAAACTCATTGGTGCAAGGACATTCAATGTTGCAGCCAAAGCCATGAAAGGAAAAGATGAGCCACCAATCGATGTAGACGGGCACGGTACCCACACTGCAAGCACTGCTGCTGGCGGTTTTGTAAAGAATGCCGTTGTGCTAGGAAATGCCAAGGGCACAGCGGTTGGAATGGCCCCTTATGCCCACTTGGCAATTTACAAAGTGTGCTTTGGAGATATATTGGATGATTGTCCCGAGAGCGATATACTGGCTGGGCTTGATGCAGCTGTTGGAGATGGCGTCGCTCCCTGGGCTCAGACTCTGTTCCATTTTTCGAGGACAGTGTTGCAATCGGCTCATTTGCAGCGATCCAAAAAGGAATATTTGTAAGCTGTGCAGCCGGGAATTCTGGCCCTTTCAACAGCACGTTATCTAATGAAGCCCCTTGGATACTCACAGTCGGAGCAACCAACATTGACAGAAGCATTGCGTCGACAGCAAAGCTTGGAAATAGAGAAGAACTCGATGGTGAATCCCTCTTCCAGCCTGGTGACTTCCCCTCAACACCATTGCCTCTTGTTTATGCTGGCGTTAATGGTAAACCAGAGTCTGCACTATGTGGTGAGGGATCCTTGAAAGATATCAATGTCAAAGGCAAAGTAGTTTTATGCGAGCGAGGAGGGGGGATAGGAAGAATCGCTAAGGGAGAGGAAGTTAAAAATGCAGGGGGTGCCGCCATGATTCTCATGAATGAAGAAACTGATGGCTTTAGTACCTCGGCTGATGCTCATGTTCTTCCCGCAACACATGTCAGCTTTGCTGCTGGACTAAAGATCAAAGCCTACATAAACTCTACAGAAACTCCAACAGCATCTATCTTATTCAAAGGAACTCTCATTGGAAGCTCAGTATCCCCATTCGTTGCTTCTTTCTCTTCAAGAGGACCCAACCTAGCAAGCCCAGGCATTCTGAAACCAGACATTATCGGACCAGGTGTGAGCATTCTAGCAGCCTGGCCCTTCTCTCTTGACGATGATACAAACTCAAAACTCAATTTCAACATCATGTCTGGCACATCAATGGCATGCCCTCATCTTAGCGGCATTGCAGCTTTGCTCAAGAGCTCACATCCTCATTGGTCACCAGCTGCTATTAAATCTGCTATAATGACTTCTGCTGATACACAAAATCTTGAAGGCAAACCAATTTTTGATCAAACACTTCAGCCTGTGCAGATGTCTTTGCCATAGGTGCAGGCCATGTCAATCCATCAAGAGCAAATGAACCAGGATTAATCTATGATATTCAACCAGACGATTATATACCATATCTATGTGGTCTGGGATACAAAGACCAGGAGGTTGGAATCCTTGTGCACAGACCAATAAAGTGCTCAGACGTATCAAGTATCCCTGAAGGAGAGCTAAACTACCCTTCATTTTCTGTTACACTGGGATCGTCTCAGACATTTACCAGGACCGTGACAAATGTTGGTGAGGCAATATCATCTTATGCAGTCACTGTGGTTGCACCAGAAGGAGTTCATGTGAGTGTCAAGCCCAATAAGCTCTACTTCTCACGGGTGAACCAGAAAGTGAAATATTCAGTAACATTCAGCCTCACAGTGCCAGGTACCAAAATGGGTGAATATGGGCAAGGTTTTATAAAATGGGATTCTGCCAAACACTGCGTTAGAAGTCCAATTTCTGTTAGGTTTGAGTAGTGCATGTAGAGATTGTATGCAAGCAATGTCTTGTATTGTCATCATCAAAAAATCCCGGTACTGTGTGATTGAACATCTGTGCCATCATATTTGTACTGGTTGAATTTAATAATTATCATAGATTGTTTGAATATGATCATCTAAAAAACTGAACTCTACTTCCATTGTTAGCAAATGAGCATAAAGAAGAATTTCCAGTGGATGATGTACGGAACTTAATAATTCTACAGTGAAAAAAAAAATATTACTGCCAGATGAAAAAGAATCCTACAATCAGGAGAACAGGAGAAGAATGTTGCATAAGGTAGGCGGAGAAGACGATAGCACTAGAACCTACAAGAGATCAGCTTAATACAGTGCAAAACAACCTGAAATACATAGGTCCAACATAATTTCTTTCTCCTAATATCCACTTGCAGTTACAGTGGATTATTGTGTTATGGGGGGTACTCCAATGGCCCTATAAAACTTGGTGAAAGAAACTCAGAAACTTGGTTTTCACATTGATTTATACCGTTCTGATCACAATATTCAGATGTTTCACTATTGTGGTACGCCAGTCATACAATCAGGTCCACAGAGGCCAATTAGTAAGGCATAGAAGGAAACATACTGAATATATAAACAGCTTCACTACTATTAAAAGCAAAACCTGATAACTTGGTAATTAAAAACCAAAACCTGTTTTTGATCTATTGTAACGATGATAGAAAAAAAACTGGGGAAAAATGATTTCCATTGTTTATTGATGGCCCCATGCGGATTAAACTATCACATGCATTGAGAACCTAAGGAATGAAGTTTTCTATGCCATTCTAATAACATAAATTCAGCACACAAGGAGAGGGGAATACGGCGGTAACAGTTTCTAATCCTTGATCACACAGTTTCTACAAAATTTAATGCTTCAGGATAGAGAGATCAATTGCATTGCTTGTCATCGCATCAGCCAAAACCAGGAGGCACATCAGGGTCCTCATCACTACCATCACATGGCTGCTTCTGCTCCAATTCTGCAGGAAAGCCAGGTGGCACACCAAGATCAACGTATTCTGGCTCCAAGACAACCTTTGGGTGGTGTGTATCTTCCTCCGGTGCTTCAACAGGTTCTCTTTTGTGAGGCATTGGAGGCTGAAGCTCCTGTCTGTGTTGCTCCTCATTCTTGTTGTTCTGATGGTTATTGAGGAGAGAAAAACCTGGAGGTTCTTTTGGCTCACTATCAGAAAACATGTCATCAGCTTCACTAGCTGAGGCTGCAATGGAACGGTTATTTTCAGCTTCCTTCTGCTTTGGCATCATGCCATGGGTGGATGATTCACCCCCTTCTATCCATTTTGGGTTTAATAATTTGTTATAAACAGATTGTACAGTTTCTGTAATTTCATTTTTCATGCCATCACCTGATCTAATTGTTTCCCACAAACCATCAGATATCCGGCTCATTACTTTATTCCTGAGACAGCATAATGAGTCATCAGATTTCATTTGAGTCTTTTACTATATATCCTTATTGTCCCTGTCCCAAAATAACAACCCAATTAAAGAGTTTTAACAGAAAGCACATTAATTAGAACTGTAGATTCAATCCTCAAAATTATTAAACCAACTTGCGTCAATATTGGATATAGATTTCACTATCCATTTTTTATTCGTAAATATGCATAATTAATTAATCTCTTTAAAGTTAAACACGAATCCGTGGTTTGTAAGAATTGTTTTTAGAGAGGAAAATAACAATTAAAAACCAAAAAAAATTTTTTGAGAAAAATTAGAAACTTACCCAACGTCATCATATATGGCATCAGATAATTGTCTGGGTTTCATATTCTCAGCACCTGCACGATTAAGTGCTGCTGACTGCTTCACTGTCAAAATAATCTCATTCCGCAACTCCTCCTGCGTTTACTCTCCTTGGTCAGCATTACAGACACTGGAAAAGGGGTTTTAAAAATTAAAATGAACATAACATACACACACACATTAATTAAAAAAGACGAGCTGAGCTATCTTCCCATCCATGAAAACAATTCGATATGCTTCAAAAAACCATATGCCAACCAACGAGACTTTAAAATTTTCATTTGTACATTCTTTTCAGGATATGTTAGAATCAAAGCAACGAAGTCTACTGAGATTTGAACGCAGAGACTCCCCGGCTATTCGATTTTGGTTCAGAAGTTGAATATATTTACATGTTCTTCGCTTTGAAATTAGATAAATTCCGTGGAAAATGGACGAAATTGAGATTTCAATGTAACCTTGAATCAGAGATTCGGAATAGGGATAATTTCAGCGTAATTTTCCCAAATATAAAGCTAACTCGAATTCATACAGAAAAAAAAAAATTAACAAGAAAATAAATCTTCCTCCTTTTCAAACACTCCAACGGATTAAAAACCAACTGCTTTCAAGAAAAATTTTCGGCATTGTTTCGGCTTTAATCACTCTAATCTATCCAACTTTCTAAGCAGGACGGAAGAGATTTTTTATTTTCCTTTAAAATAAAGAAAATTGCTTCCAAGCTTCAAATTTGCAGGAACAGAAAAAGATGAAGATGAATGAGAAGGAGGAGACTGACGTTGTCCCTGAGCTTGCGAATGATTTTGAGGCGGAGTTTGTCGAAGTCGCCGTCGTCCTTGAGTTTCGCTATGACCTCGTCTTTGCCAATGATCTTGGGACTGATCTCCATCGCTTCCTCTGCGTCAGAGAGAGAATGCTTCTAAAGGGGAAATCTTCACAATCACACTGCGAAGCCCCGAGTAGGTCAGTATTAACAAAAAAGCTATTTGCACTCGGAGGGTACCTCCCGAGTACACGTCTAACCACGTGTAAAAATAAAACGGTGCGTTTTGTTCATATTCAGCAACCTCTCATCTTCTTCTCCTTTTCTTTGCATCTTCTTCGAATTTTCTTCTCATGGAACACAGTACTTCGGCTTCGGGAGCAAGCTTCCCCACAGAAGACCACGAAGACGCACCTGGGATGGAATCTTTTGCATCTCAGACAGATTCCCAGAAGAAAACGAAGACCTTTGATTCCTTGTATCCGCAGCTTTTTTCTGATCCTTTTACCCAAATAGTGTTGTAAAAATGAAAGAACAAGGCAACCACAAAAGCTTTTGGTTCAAAATAGAAGAAAAAACATTTATGTCATGATTGGAGGAGGAGGATGAGGATCTGGTGTGTTGTAAGTCTCGATAGCATTTAGAGCAAAGGTTCATTAATCGGTGGCCCTCAGAAGTCCAAGCCTAGCAGAGGTTCATTAGTCAGTGGCCCTTAGAAGTCAAAGCATGGCATCTGTGCTCTTCGGCCATTTTTCTTTTTCGTGCTTCACTCTTTCGAGCTCTATTTATATCTGAAAACCAAAAAGACGCGACTTTAACAATCGGATCAGATCCTTGAAAATAAAAATTATAAACGGATCTGAAAAATTAAAAACCTCAGCGCTCTAAGTGAAGAAAACATGAAAATTTATACAATTGAGGAAGCCGTTTGGAAGCTGAGAAATATATAGAGAAGGAAGGAAGCAGCGGCGAAAAGGAAGGAAGAGAAAGGTATGTGGTCGTCATTGTGGGTAGGAGAAAAAGCGTACAAGCTGGGTTTACACAGAGAAAAAGCACAAGCACAAAGTTACTGACGTGCCTAGGGATGCCTGTGGGGAAGACGAAGAAATGGAAGTCTGGGGAAACAGTTTCGTTACAGGAACCCAGCGTTGGGTACCTGTTACGGAATCGGATTAATCCCACGTCAATCGATATTATTTAAATTATTGAAAAATAAAAATAAAAACCGAAGTCATTTTCCCGGATTTCTATTTCTTTGTCTTCCTCACAGGCATGAGGCATGTCAGTAACTTTGTAATTGTACTTTTTCTTTGTGTAAACTTACTTTGTACGCTTTTTCTCCTATCCACGACTACAGACCTCTCTCTTCCTTCTTTTTCGCCGTTGCTTCCTTCCTTCTCTATATGTTTCTCAACTTCCAAATAGCTTCCTCAATTATATAAATTTTCATATTTCCTTCATTTAGAGTGTTGAAGTTTTTAATTTTTTAGATCTGTTTATAATTTTTATTTTCAAGGATCTGATCTAATTGTTAAAGTCGAGTCTTTTTTATTTTCATATACAAATAGAGCTCGAAAGAGTGAAGCACAAAAAAGAGAAATAGCCAAAGAGCACAGATGCTAGGCTTTGACTTCTAAGGGCCACCGACAAATGAACCTCTGCTCTAAATGCTATCGAGACTTACAGCACACCAGATCCTCATCCTCCTCCTCCAATCATGACATAAATGTGTTTTCTCCTATTTTGAACCAAAAGTTTTTGTGGTTGTCTTGTTCTTTCATTTTTACAATACTACTTGGATAAAAGGATCAGAAAAAAGCTGTGAATACAAAGAATCAAAGGTCCTTTATCTTCGTTTTTTTATGGAAATCTATCTGAGATGCAGAAGATTCAATCCCATGTGCATCTTCATGGTCTTCTGTGGGAAAGCTTGCTTCCGAAGCCGAAGTGTTGCGTTCCGTGAGAAGAAATACGAAAAAGATGGAAAGAAGAAAATGAGAAGAAGATGAGAGGTTGTTGAATATGAACGAAACGCACCATTTTATTTTTACACGTGGTTAGGCATGTACGCGGGAGGTACCACTTTTGAGTGCAAAGAGTTTTTTTGATTTGTCATTTAGAATAATAAAATATTTATCCTTTCTACAGCTTTTTATTTCTTTATAAAAATTCAAGTTTTCGTATTATAATATTAAAAAATATGAGGAGCTACTATTTATCCTTAAATCATTTTTTATAAATATTTTATTCTAACAAATAAAACAAATTCTTCTTCCAATTATCTACATTTTCTCTCATACTCATATTTGACAATTTGTTATAGTTTTAAGTAATACTTTTAAAAATAATTTAAATAATTACAAAAATGTAAAAAAAAATATGATTTTACAAATGTTACCGTACCCGCAAAAAAGTAATTTAAATTTTTGTTTAAAATATTACTAGAGAGTAATAATTCAAAGCATAAGAAAAAATATAAAATTGTGAGTAGTTAAGTTTGTAAATAGAAGTGAGAGAAAAAAGTAATAAAGAAATAATAAAAAAATATTATTTTAATAGAATAGAGAAATAATAGGAAATGAGATGTATGAGGTTTTTAAAAAATGAGTAAAATTTAGGAAAAAGTTTTAGGAAGTGTGATTTTTAGTCAAATTTTAGAAAAATTTATTGGGAATTCAATGTAAATGCTTTTACAAAGGAAATACCTTCGTTGATGAAGAGATTTGGCGGATATGCCCGAGTTGAAGAAGAAATTTGGGAGAGATGAATGGCGTTGAGGAAGAGCTTTGGGGGAGATGAATACGTTGAGGAAGAGATGAGGGAGATGAATGCGTTGAGCATGAAGAGATTTGGGAGAGATGGACTGCGAAGTTTTCTTTCTTGAAGAAAGATGTTCTTTTGTTTTTTTTTTTTAATATATCTGACTTTCCACGTAGGCAATCGGGACACCATCGGTACGCAACGTCACTTGCACCTAGAAGAACTGTTTTCCTTATATTAGACTTCAATTTCGTAAGATACTATCAATTGATTATAATAATCAAGCGTTAGCACCCTAAATTTATAAAAAATTATATTCTCAACTCATCTTGATGAATATCACATTTAATAAAATATCAAATTTTATTATTTAAATTATATGTCTAGTATTATCTAAATTTATTTTATGTTTCCCTAGTCTAAATAAAACCTGGTTATGCTACGTAACGTTAATAGAGCTGTAAATGAATTAGTTTGTACGATTGCTTGCCCAATATTCACTCGGCTAAACTCAAATCAAGCCGACTCGTGAAAAAAAAAAAAAAACTCAATCATGAAAGTAGAAACCTGCTCGATTAGTAAATGACATATACTCGATTAAACTTGACTCGACTCAGTTAAGGCTTGCTCGTTCATGCTCGACTAGGCTTGTTAGATCGACTTGATTAGAGCTCGTCCAGACATCATTGAATATATATATATATAAGTTATTTATATATATTAGTATTCTTATACACATACATATATATGCTTCTATACATATTAAATTTAATAACATAAGCATAGTTACCTTTATAATTAAATATTTATTATATATTTTAGTTATAGTATATATTTTATAATGTGTAATAGTTATCATATAGAACTTGGTAGTTTCATTATTATTTTTCTTTTTTATCAGTCAGTAGTTTCATAGAACTTGGTAGTTTCATTATATACTACAATGTATAACCATATAAGAAATGTATTCATAAAAATGTTTATAGTTCAATATAAGGTTTACATATTAATTATAAAAATTTCATTAGATTTAATATTTTGTTTTGTAATTCGTTATTTTTAATTATTAAATTCATTTAAAAAATATATATAAGAGTACAAACAAAACTCGAGTAATAACTCGACGAGTTCTGAACTCAAAACTCAAATTATTTGAATCCAGCTCGACTCGATAATCCAAAAACTCAACTCGACTCAGATCTATTATAGCCCTACACTAACATACGTACAATCAGATTCTCTCTATTTCCCCACCCCAAAACTTGCTAATTTTGGTCCCTTTTTTTTCTTCCTTTGAAAATTTGTCAGTTTATTATTTTTAGGAGCATCTGTCAGAATTATTTGATTGGTTGCCTCTTCTGATAGAATTCTTAACCTCAAAGTTGTGGGGTTGGATATTGGTAACGCGCAAAAATCTTGATCTTATTCTCATTGCAAGCAACACAGCTTTTTAAGTTTATGATTTCACATTTCCAGATTCCACTACCTACAATCACGTATGCCCAACCAACTATATGGAATCGAATAATCAAATCTACCCAACTACCACCTATCAGAAGGAAGCAAATCAAAGGATGTAAGGCCAATGCTGCATCAATTTATGTACAAGTTGGCAACATTCCCCGGTAGAGTCCGGTATTGAGATTTTGATGCTATGGCACAATTGTGTACAACGTAACAAGATATTGAGTCCCGGGGATAAGAATAAATAACTTCAATCGGTCATTGCTTAGCAGGAAACGGCGAAACTCCTGAAAACAGCAACACCATCCCAAGAAAGAAACAAAACAAACCTCTTTTCCATATCAAGGAAACTATAATTTTTGGGACGAACAATGAGTCCTCTTTCGCCGGTCAGCTTTAGAGCCCGAATTCCTGCAGAACGTTTCGTCAGGTAAAACAAATAGAAATTTGTGATGTTACAGGTCGGGTTTTCATAAATAAACTCACAGATTTTCGTCCTGATTTTTGCTTCTAGATGATTCCTGCATTTTCCCAGATGGTCCAGCCACCTGTCAAAGAGCGGTAACGGCTCAGTTTAGGAGTGTATTTGAACACAAAGATGCTCCACCCACCTGTCCTGCATCTTCTTAGATTTCTAAATAGTCACAACAATAGAATGAGCCAAGAAAACTTTTTCATGCGATTGGAACAACTCCAGTGGCCATTATCTAGTCCCTGCTCACATCGTGAATTAGAACATCCAATTGATGGGCCTCAACAGATCTCTTTGTTTTATAATCAGATGGTGGGTGGACTGTCACTGATCAGATCTATTAGTTTAAAAATCACGTGGCAGGTGGACTGATCATAAGCAAGGCTTAGTTGATCACTAGTGGCGTGATACTTATCCACAATAATCATCAAAATCCTCCAAAACCGAAACAACGAAGGGCAGAAGTTACAAATTGGGACACTGAGATTATCCACAATTATAATAGCGGGGACAAAGTCTGCAGGTCAAGATGATATATCGTGCTCAAAATATGCATCATTTCACGAAAGATACAATAGTCTAAAAATAAAACAAAATGAACACCAACTTAGAAAGATGAGAAAAAAATGAGTGAAATGTTGTTGGATAAGCATACTGACAGGGAGGCATAACTGTGTACTGCTTCTGCTACGCTCCAGATATTCTTCATAAGACTGCCATAACAAACAAGGAAAACAAAATAAAAAAATTCCATTCTTAATGGCTCAGGCAGCAGTATGCCAGTCTGGCTTCATTAATAGCCTAGTCCCAATTCACAAAGATGTTAAAAGAGATAAGAAGTGCAACATAAGAAACAGAGTAACAAAGGGATTTATCTTTTTTCCTTCTAGTGAAAATAAAGCCACTATTTGAGGGAGAGACCCTTCTCCAAAAAAAAACCTTGACCATCAAACTTCACAAGGAAAAACAATGAACAAGTTCATGATGACTTCTTCAATCATTTTTTTTTTTTTTTTTTTTTGTGCGAGGGAGGAGCTCGTGGGAGAGAGGGACAGAAAGAGAGAGGGTTACTTAAGACTTTATAATTTCGTAGTCATAGAGAAAATCATTCCATAAAATTGTAAGGAAATGTTCACATAAAAGATACCCTTGAGATGTTCAATAAAAATGCATGTATGTGTGTGTGTGTGAGACAGAGACAGAGACAGAGACAGAGACACAGGTGATGCCAAACAGAACAAAGAAACCAAACTAGGACACTAATACCAGTTCAAGAAGATCATCCTCAGTCAGGGTACAAGCAAATGGACTTTCTGCATACAAACCCCAAACATCAAAATGAGGAGACATATCCATTTCTGCTTGTGAATTAGAAATTTCTCCACTATTGCAAGAACGTTTCATCCTTTCAACTTTTGATGCACCAGCAGTGATTGAAAGATTTCTAGGAAAAGTAACCCCTGTAGAAATCTGGTTTGCTAAATGAAATCTATTCGCCTCAGCCTGATGTGGATACAGCGGCGAAGGATAAAGAATGGGTGTTCTTGACGATGACATATGCATCGGAGGCACATTATACTCTTCATCCCCTAAAGAACATGGAGACTCTACACAAAGCCTTTTTGAAGGAAGATCACTCCTGTAACGACTGCTCCAGCATAAAGCAATAATAAGCAATAAGTTATCGGTTAGGAATTGGTCAGAAGTCTTTTTTATTTTTCTCAACATAGCATGTCGACCATTCAGCTTCTTGAGAGACATACCTACTTGGAGAGTCATCCACATCACTCTTACCATCAAGGAGCTCACAAAGCGCTTCTCCAATATCCAGAGATAACTCCTGGAGAGAATACATGACTCAAAGTCATTTTCTTAAACTGGATTTAATGTATAAACCCTCCCTTCCAACCAGCCCACCCCCACACCCCCCACCCCCTTAAAAAAAATACAGAAAAAGAAGGAAAAAGAAAGCACTTAATAAAAAGGACACCTGGCAATCCCTGCTAATTTTGACAGGTTTGTATTCATTCAATGGATTCTTGAGATGAAGAGTCTTTTGAAAAGGTAAATCATTTAAACACAGCCATTTGACTTTAAAGCTGCGCCCCCAGGGATTGCCTTTGCTACTTCCTTGACTCCAAACGTTGTCTCGCCTCCACCCAACAGAAGACATCATTTGCGCATATCCTTGGAAGAAACCACTCATGTTTACACTAAATATAAGAATTACTTTACCAGAGTTCTGCAATAAAACCATATGCTTTGTATATAAAGCAAAAATAATTGCGAAAGCAGAGCAAAAAATTAGAGTAAGAGGGATCTTACATGAAAGGCTTCTTCTAGAATAGGTTCGTTCATGACTTGGGTAGCCCAAATTCCTTTCTCAATTGACAGTTGGATGTTATGATGGTTCAAACTCTTAATGATGAAGTATCTCGTATTGTACAATTTACCCTTTCTGTCAGTAGTGGAAATTCCCAGTGGATAATAAGAGTTCCCTGCTTTATCTGCCCTTGATGGATAGCTAACCTCATTAGCTTTGTAACTAGAGCTCTCTGACATAAAAATTTCAGATTATTCCTATATTAAACATTCATATTTCAATGAGAATTTACAAGAGGATTAAATATACTAGGATTAACTTGCATCAATTATTACCAGGGTCATCTGAATTTCCCATGTCTTGTTTCCATTCAGTTACCGATGAATCAACAACAGATGCATTTTCTTTTGCAGTATCAGAAGACATGTCCCTACAGATGAATCAACTACCACGTTATGAAGCATCAGTATATCGAAGATACAGCTGGATGGTAGAAAAGTCAACACTAAGGTATCTGGCGAAGAAACAAATAGCAATATTATCTATACATTAAATGATACAGAGTATCAAAATTCTATAGAATGTTTTACTGAATCCCGAGGACAACAACTGAGTGCAAAACAAAGATAAGCAATACCAAGAATTGGTAATAATTCACAAGAATAAATGAAGATATATAAGAAATGTCAAATCACCTTCCAAACCTAGTAGAAACTACAATGGCACAACTGCCATTTTTACACATAAGCATTCTTCTAATGATTCCTTTAGCAATTGATAATAAATGCTAGCAACTTATGAACCAACTATTAGTACTTTCACCACTACTATCACAAAGGCGAGAAGTTCAAAACTCCCAAGTAATAACTCAACTACAGAACACCAAGGGAAGGAGGATTCAAGGCTTTGGCGAGCACTTAATCTTTGTGCTAAATCTACCACAACCTACTCTATACAGAGCTTCCCATTCACCAAAAAAATTATGCACCAAATTTATTAAAAATTCTTGCGAAATCCCTTGAATATCTTGGATGACACATATTCCAGAAGCACAACTCATTGCTCACAAATAACAACCATCAAAGCAAATACTTTTTTTTTATAGGTCCATCAAAGCAAATAAATAGGAAATGCATATATTAACAAGAAGTTCAACAAATAGATTCAAGCACAAAACTGAAACTAATAGAGAACAAAATCATTACATCACTACATCTTGTCGTACTATTTACAAATACCAGCTCTCCATTAACAGTCTCCAGAGTTTGACCGCCTTAGGCATTTTCAAAGCGTTGGCAAGGGCCCAATTCAAACTAAACCACTTATAAGTGGTTCAAAATGTGTAAAACATCACCCATCACCTCTTGAACCTACTCCAACCTCCCACCATGCATTAAAACAGATAGTCCTGATTGGTGGCCATAGCTTTTCAGTCGCAAGTAATAAAGGCGAAAAATTATGCTTAGCCCTTTCCCAGTAATCCATCAACGTTTGATAATTAATTGTAATCATCCATTGACTTGTAAAACTTCTGCAAGAGCCTAATCTATAATTTATCCACACCCTACACTATGCTACACTATGCCATTTAATCCACACCCTCTCTAGCATAGTAATCAATTATACCAGTTCTTTTTTCAAGAACGCCACAATTCAAACACCACGCATATTTCATAAAATAATATTATGAAGATCAGACTCCCTTCCGCTTATGAAATATATCATAGAGGTCGGTCAGGAGAATTTTTTTCCCACTTTTCCCCTAGTAAGTAGGATTTATTCTGAGCCAGAATTTGCTTCATAAAATTCATGCCAATACAACGAAAACCCACTTCACCCTTAAGCCTCTCTAACAGCGGAGTAAATTTCATCCATTACAGTGTGTCAGTCTCCTAAACACAAAAGTAATTATCGTACAATCCGCAAGAACTGAAAGAAAACGGTTGAATTGAATCAGGCTCGATCAACTCTCTGAGAATATTTAACGATAAATCCAAATTAAATTAGTTATAAATGATCTTTTCTCTTTTACCATTGTTTCTATTCATCCAAAGAGATGTTATGATAAAAACTAAATGCACGTGCATACAAAACAAAGCAAGAAGATCGAATGCGAAACAAAAAGTCAAAGGGAAGTAAAGCACACCTCTTAAGAAAAAGAGAAAGAGATTGAGTAAGTGACTGAGTGAGTGAAAGAACAGAGCAGTAGCTCGCGAACTCGGTCAGCTTCTGCAACTTCCGAGCCCTAATTATTTTTTCTTCTTCTACTCTCTATCTAAAATTCTCAATTCATTTTTTTTTTCCCTTAAAATGTTTATGCTAGGGTAATCCAAGGGGTCTGAGGGATGAGTACGTGGATGGTTACGATCATTTTGTGAATGGAGAAGGTACCACATGATCGGCGATCAGTGTCTGTGACTGTGGAGCACAACGAATCGTCACGGCCACTCATTGGAAGAGGATTTTTCTTTAATTATTATTATTTCTTTGCGAAGAAGGATTTAAACTCAATGAGCTAGGAAGGACTTGATTTAAAATAGTAATTTAAGAAAAATCCTCTTCCAGTGAGGCCTTTGGGCTTTACTATACGTTCATTCGAATGTCACTCACCGAAAAGGTTTCAACCCCTTTTACATCATATATCATTTACATAATTTTTAAAATTTATCTTTTAAATTAAATTATATCACATAAATAATATATAATATAAAAATATTTAAATTAAATTATTATTTAAAATAATTGAGCGTACACAATTCCTAACTAGATTTATGGAATATAATATTTTGCCATCAAGCTTTATTTGTATTTATATTTATGTCCTGATTGTATTTTCTTATTTATCAGTAGCCTATTTAACTATAAATAGACCTTACATTGAATAGAGATACTTGAATATACAGTTTTCTACACTGATCGAACGACACAACATCTTTCACGTTTCTTTAGATTTTTTTTTTAATAACTTGTAATGAAAGAGATAAATACATCAAATAAATCTTATAGCATGGATTTTATGGTATTGAGTATTGTTAGATACAGTATGAGTTGTATAAGTATCGTGCATTCTTTTTGAAAAATAATAAGATCTACTATTAAAAAATTAATTTTTTCAAGTACATCTCATAACTGCAAATATTAGGTTATCAATGCTATTCGATCAGTTTATCTTTTTCCAAGTAATTGAATGTTAAGGAAATCTTTTTCAATCTAACTGGGTAACGGATATTTTTGTCACATTTTTGTCACTTGATCCCATTTAGATTAAGAAGTGATTTCAACTCAACTCAACTTAACTCATCCTATCTCATCTTATCTAATTATTACGAGTTTCTCAAATTTTCACACAAAATATAATAAATAATTCAACTTTTTTAAATTTCAAAATAATACTAATATTAAAAAATAATATTCTAACAATATTTTATTTAATTTTTAATTTGTATCTCGTCTCATCTCATCTCATCTCTCCATCCAAACGTGACCTCAAGGAAATACTGCATAATATGCTACATTCCAGATGGGCGTTAGTTGACGCAACATGTTTAATTTGTAGTCAGTGGTTGAAGTTTCTTTGTCGCACGCTGCATCTATATTCTCTGACGACTTTCACTCTATATATTGGCTGAAGACTGAAGTTGGACCCCAAGATCCATATGTAGCACTTTCTACAAGGATTTGCACATTCCAGACCCCAACCATCATAATTTAACCTGATCTTGTTCCTATGCAAGAATGAACAATATATTTACATAATTGAGGAGACTGCGAGCATATCTCCTGAGCTGGCAATTAGAAACATGATCGAGAGAAAGAGACATGGCCTTGTCGTCTTCTGCCTTTTGAATAATCCAATTTGAAATGACTGATCACTTCCCAATTGAAGGAAGGATTGCTTATCGTAGTATTCATATTCCCATTTGGTTATCAAGATCTTCTTGATGCTATTGGGAACTTTAATAGATCCTAAATGTGGAACAAAAAAGGTGGATTCACTATTATTGATGTTGTGTTTCACAGTCTGAGCAATATCACGACAGTCAAACTCACTGGACCTGCAACTAAGAAGAAGAAGGGGCAGTGATGTTCAGGGTCACTCCAATGTCAAAGTCAGTGGAGAATGGTTGAATGATGAAGAAATCTAAGTAAGTTGAAAATAGTAGAAGAGTTCAGAGAGTCTTCCCTTAAGGATGGCCGTTATTTATACCTAGCTTGGACCCGATTGTCGAGGGAGATCGTGGGCTGTACCTGCTACCACCTTCTTGTCGTGGCAGTGTGTCAGGTCGTGGTTGAGCCATCCTATGGTACCTTTAGCAGCATATTGTTGCATGCTGAGTTCCCTAACACGTATTGAATGTGATGTGTCTCTAACCTTGCATGCCCACGATCGGACATGCCCAGCCGCCTACCCCAGGCAGCAGTTGTCCGCTAAGTACTCTATTGCAAGGCTTGTCAGCCCACCGAGGTCCTAGGCAATCACTGCCCAATGGTGAGCTCCTTGACCGGGCCAAGCTTGGAGCCAGGGCCTTTCCGGACAAGCAGTGTGGTCGTGGGCTCAGTATGCGGCTTCCTAACTTGGGCTCTTGGTCTCCTTTGGGTCTCCGTTTGAGGGGCCTGGGGTCTCTGCGGTTTGGTCTTTTTGGGCTTGGGCCACTCTCCAGAGGGCCCCCCTCACAACTACTATCCTACTCCTCAGCAAATCAGAAAGTTACAATTTATCTATGTACCTAGATGGATGTGGCTCCATGTGGCTCTCTAGATGGATGTGTAACTACCCATAAATGATGTACTCATGGCCTCTAAGCATGTTGACATAGTTTCCTACACATGTTTGTGGGGAAGAAATTCTCAGCCACCAAATGTATAGTATGTTAAACAAACTTCAATTTGCTTAGAAGACAAGAACAAAAACAAAAACTAGAAAAAAGGCTTCGAATTGAAGCATCTAGTGAGGTCATTTCTCACATGCAGCACCATGCCCTTGTGAAAATTATTAAAGTCTTGGCACCTCCGGCTCATGCTCAAATAAATATATACCCATCAAAATTTCCACTCAGGAAATGTGGCAACACATAGGCTTGCCGATATGCTTGAAATGTTGAAAGTTTAGAGATGTGGGATTGTATTCCAGACTTTATTTCTCAAACTACAAAACTTGATAAATGTCTATAATGTTTCTTATCAATGATAATTTGCTTTCCTATAAAAAAAAAAAAAAGAAATAAATAAGCCTCGAGCGTTAAGAATGTGCTGGTGTTTCTTTTCCACAATAGAATTTTGTTGTGGAGTTTCAACGCATATATATTGATGAATAACTCCTTTTGAATTGAGAAATGGAAAGATGTAAAACTTTGAACCATGATCAGTATGAATTTACTTTATTTTTGCATGGAACTGAGTTTTGATCATCTTGAAAAAGTTTTGAATAAGAATTTAGACTTCAAATTTATACTTAAAGAGGTAAACCCAAGTGGCCTGAGCACAGTCATCAACAATTGTTAAAAAAAATCTATAACCTTCAATAGTAATAATGGAAAAAGGTCCCCAACATCACAGTGCACAAGATCAAATGACAAATGATTATTACTAGGAAAGGGTGAATTTTTTTGTTTGGCTAAAGGACAAACTATACATGGATTATTAGAAAGAACCAAATCAGGTACAACCTTATTCAAGAAAAGCATCCTTGAAACTGAGGGATGACCTGTAACGCCCCAATGAAAGGCCCAAACCACATGGCCTATACTCCAAAAAGACTAGTCAATGATACAATTGGAGCCCTATAGGAACCTTATAAAGAGCAAGAACTTCTTCTTCCCAAGCAATGTGAGATCTCATACACCACCTACCCTTATCCATATCATATGGGATATCACAATCTACCCCCCTTAAATTCCCGACGTCCTCGTCTAGCCTGTCCATTGTAGGTGGCATGGCTTAAGTCCCATATTTCTGGTTAGAACCTGGCTCTGATACCATTTATAACATCCCAATGAAAAGCTCAAACCACATGACCTATACTCCAAAAGGACTAATAAATGATACAATTGGAGCCCACTAGAATCTTATAAAGAGCAAGAACTTCTCATTCCCAAGCAATATAGGATCTCATACACCACCTACCCTTATCCATATCATATGGGGTATCAAAATCTTAACTGCGGAGTTCTGATGGGATCCAGTGGTGTATGAGATCCCACATTGCTTGGGAATGAGAAGTTCTTGCTCTTTATAATGTTCCAATGGGGCTCCAATTGTATCATTGACTAGTCTTTTTAGAGTATAGGCCATGTGGTTTGGACTTTTCATTGGGGCGTTATATGACCTAACCTATTATGCCCAAGTTTAAACAATGAACACTAGGAAGATGTAAAACAAACATATGGCAACATAACATTATTAAAACTATAAAGTTTATTATGAGAAACTGGAAGCAATGTCAATAGAAAAGGACAAGAAGAGCTTGGTTGTTGCAGGATGTAAAGTCCTCCATGTTGTCTATCCACTCCAATCAGTTTCGAGTTGATCAGGTCTTAGATAAGGCACAAGTTAGAGGAAAACAGAAAACAACAAGTGAGTGATTTAGTGAGCTTGCTTATAGAAATTAATTTGAAGGTAAACGATGGTACACAAAGAACATCATTGAGAATAAGATGTTCAGAAATACAAACAGTAACAATATGTATTACAGAAATAGATTAGCCATTAGGAAGTTTGACAGAAGTGTCTACAACAGAAGTAATGCATGTAAAAAAATTAACTGAGGGCACCTTGTGATCTATTGCCCCCGTATCAAGAACCAAACAATGTATATTTGGTAGAGGAAAAAACAGAATGAGAACTAGTGTATAAGTCATGAGGGAAAAAAAATACCAGATAAGGGATAGGAAGATGAAGCTACAACATTAACAGTGTGATTTGAATCATCACAACTTTTATGGGAATGGAGCATAGCCAAAAGTTGTTAATATAGAGCATCAGTCAAAGAAAGAGGAGATGCAATAAAGGTATGGTTGTGTTCCTCGAATGCTAGAAATTAATTCCGACAATAAAAAAAAAATTAGACTATAATTTTGTTTATTGATACATGACCAAATATCTCCTAATTGGCTTGATTGACGAAGTTTCAAGTTTTATAGACATTGAAGTTAGAGTAAGATGATGACTTAATTATCTAGCTGAATTGAGTCTACTAATTTCAAGCAAAATAATTGAAATCTATTCTAAATCAGTAGTATTGTTGCATGTTACAAATTGTAATTAATTAGTGAAGCTTCATACATTATGTGTTCCATAGAGACCAAGTGCATGCGCGCGAAATTAAAGATGGATCATAGCTAGAGACTAGAGTTGTAAAAAGAAAACAGAGAATTGGCCTGGACCGGTTGGTTTGGTCCGATTCCGATTTTAGGTTTTTCGGCACCGGACCGATTCATATATATATATATATATTTTAATTAATTTTTAATATTATATATAATATATAATTATATATGAAATAATGTTATATTATAATTTATAACATAATACCTAAATCTTACACATAAATATTTGTTTGATCATATGTTTTAAATATAAAGTATATATATTTATTACATTTTATGGTCTAATAAATTCTCAACATATTCTTTTTTATTAATACACTAGTAATACTAATACTAAGATCGGACCAAACGAGTAAAATTGGAAGTGCCGGTTTAGGAGGGTAATCGGTGCAGTATCGGTTCTTGAAAATACAAAACCGGTGTAAACCGGTTAAGTCCCAAAATTTGTCGCATCAATCTCTGTACGTAAGTCAGAGATGCTAGAATTAATCTTTGTATGTAAGTCTGACATGACACTACGGATCTTCATACACAGTATATCAATCACCTATGATGTCTGTGTGTGGATCTCTACATGCACTATATCTGCAATCTCATCACGAGTAACAGTGAGTGATGCTTTGGCTTTCGTGGATGTCTCACCGGGCAATACTCCACAATCTATCGGGTGTGCATTTTCCTGAGTATCAACAAGCTCTAAAATAGGAGTATGAAGATGAAATCTCGAGTGTCTCGTGGAGGAGTTGATCGGTCCAATTGACTCCCAAACATGCTCAGCAATATCTAACAAGACCCCGTCATGTGGCAGGGATCGTGTGATCAGGATTCTAAAGGGCAATATATTCTTCGTAATGTAGGAAGCCTCTAATCGAATTCTAGTATATATATATAACTCACTAGGTTGATAGGCACCCCAAGACCAACATGTATCATAAATTTCGTCAGATCCATGCCAATTTCTATCTTGTGCTACCGATGATCAATGTTGTTGGCGATGATTAAGTTTATGAACTTGAAGAAACTAAATAAATCATCCTATTTGATACTCTTCGTCCCAACTATGGTTGTAAACGAGCCGAGTTCGAGCGAGTATAGGATGTCTGAGCTCGGCTCGTTCACAAGATGAGCGAGCTTGGGCTCGACTCATTTATAAGTCAAGCCTAAGGTTTAGATCGAGCTCGGCTCGAATCTCAGTTTGTTAACGAGCCGAGTCGAGTTTAGCTGAGCTTGTCTCGAGATTGGAACCTCTTTTTTTTCAAAATAAATAATAAAAATTTAAATAAATGCATACATGAAATACAAAATTAAATACAAATTTACATCATGAAGCCTTCAAGAGTCTTTTCTGGCTATGATACATTAATGATATTGACATCCTAATAGAAAAAGTGAATCAAAAAATACTTTACAAAAACAAATTATGGAACTTAGTGCATTAAACTTCAAAACAAAAAAATGTGAAGTAAACTCAGTAAAGTCCTCAGTCTTCATGAATGGACCTAGAAATCTTGATAACAACCTGTTGTCCGGCATACACTAATACACTAAAAAAATTAAGCTTATTTTTAATCACTTGCATGATTACTCAAGTACTTTTAACTTAATAATATTGTCAATAGATGTTTGACAGGAATGCAAAACTTAATTTGCCTCAACAATCAATGTTATATCTCTAACACAATTACATAATACAATTATACAAGAAATCAAAGAAATAAAATAAACCATTAGGGATTCAGGTATAGCAATAGGCAAGCCGCAAGTTACAAACCAGGTATGATAAACATAACAACTTAGCATGACACAAGAAGATAAACCAGCAAGCAGCAGTAGGCATACACTAATAGACTAAAAAAATTAAGCTTAGTTTTAATCCCTTACATGATTACTCAAGTACTTTTAACTTAGTATTACTGCCAATGAATGTTTGACAGGAATGCAAATTTACCTCAACAATTAATGTCAGATCTCTAACACAATTACACAATACAATTATACAAAAAATCTGATAAAAAAATAAATCATCATGAATTCAGGTATAGCAGTAGGCAAGCTGCAAGTTACAAACCAGATAAGATAAACATAGCAACTTAGCATGCAGATTAGATAATAAACATAGACAAGTTACCAAACCAGATTCTTTTACAGAAATTAGCATGACACAAGTTACCTATCTTGGCCAAAATCAAAACAAAATAGCAAGTTACCAAATCAAAAAAATAAAAATAAAAAATCAACATGACATAAGAAGTTATCAATCTTGACTAAAAATCACCATGACATATTGGCCAATATGTTATAAAAAAAGAACTTTAGACGTATTATATTAATTTATAAATCTACAATAGGACGCATTTCTTTTTAATTTTTTAACTTCCTTCTCCTAATATTCATGAGCTTATTTCTTGAAAAGTGAATATCTCGAGTTGATCCATGTTTGTCATTTTCCATTTTGTTATCTACAATTCATCAAGAACTTCCATTCACTTCAAGATTTCCTTAACATCTCATTTCCATTATAATTGATCCCTATCACAAGTAGGACTGGGTAGAAAAATCGCAGGCCTAACTCGTCTGAATGACTTGACCCGACCCAACCGATAAAATGTGGGTTAATGTATTTTTGGGTCGAACCCGTCAAATGCCAATTTTAACCCGTAAAGTCACACAAATGAAACCCTAGCCTTCCCATTCTCTTACTCATTTCCCATTGCCTCCATTCCTTTGTTCGTCACTCCATTTCTTTCCCCAAACAACATGTTCTTCCTCCTGAGGTTGGTGTTGTGGTTCTAAGTGTTAGAAGAAAGGTCAGTCGCCAGTCATAATACATATATATTTAAACGTAGTATTCAGACTTTGATGATTTTTGGATTGTAGGTATGAGCTGGCGGAGGATTGCGCGAACGATGATGACGACAGGAGCGGAATACGTGACTTGAGGAAGCGCGTCGTGCAGAGGCTTAAATCGCACGATACTCTTGTTCGAGTATGCTTAACTTACTTTACCAAATAAACATCTTTTCTTTGTCTCCATTTCGTTTCTTCATTTCTTTCTTTGTACCTCATCTTTTTAAGTTAAATTTACTTTGAATGTTGAAGAAGCATAACTCTCCAACAGTGTTGAAGCAGGCGGTGTTTATCAATGTTGAAGTAGAACTCCCGTAGGATTTTCGACACTGCCATCTTTGAAAAATAAGAACATTTTAAAAAAAAACTGTGTTAATCAGACCTGACTTTTAGCGGGTTGGGTTGGACCAATTTGACTTACACAACCCTGCGAGCAGTGGCGAACCTATGTGTATCATGCCCCCCCCCCCCCCAATAAAAAATAAAAATATACCCTAATTTTTAATCATAATTTTATAAATATAAAAAATGGCCCCCCAAAAAAATTTATAATCCTCACATGCCCTGCAAAATTTTGCAAAATTCCAAACTCATTAATATGGATCTCAAAGTTTTTTGTTATACAATATTGGACTTCTTAATATGCAATCCAAAGTAAAAATACAATCCTTTAAGGTTGGTGGTCTTTATGAAAAATAGTTGAGAGATTTTATCCTCTAGACTTTATTGAGCAAGAAAAAGCTTATTTAAGGTCTTTATTATAGTATTATGTGCTTAATGTGAAACAAAAATATGTAGAGTTTACATGAAACTTAGTAAACTAGCTTAAATACTAGAATAAAAAATAAAATTCTAAAAAATCACTTGATAGTTTCTATGAAACAAATAAATTCTAAATATTTCGTTACAAAAATAATAATAGATGAATATTATTTCGTGAAATATTATCATAAAAAATCTGAAAAATTTATTAAGACATATTTTTAGAAATTTTTTTTCGTATATATTGCAAATTGTCAAGATCTAATTTTATATATAGTTATATTTTTATGATTTTTGAAGTTCAATGTATCACACACTAGAAAATTTGGCCACCTCAAAAAAAATGCTCGTTCTGCCACTTGCGGGTTGGGCTCAAATACTGTGCGGTTTGGTCAGGTTGCAGACCTAATTGCAAGTAGACGACATCATCTCTTACGATAAATATAGGATGTTTATAAGTAAATCCTGATGTTATGAATGTTGATATGGAAAACTCGAATTCTATAATTTGAATACAGTAATTCAATTTCCAAAAAAGAAAAGAAAGAAAACATGATAGAGGATGAAATACCCTACAAATATAGGTGATTAATTAAAAACATCCTTAATTATGATGAAGTTTTATTTAATACAGGAGACAGAGAAGCAGCTAATTAATCGAAAGGACAAACCAATAACCAACGGCATACCGACAGCCAGAGAGCCGCATGAAACAAAAAGTGCAAAACAGCATGGCCATAACACAGGATAGTCTGATGTCCAATATTTGACAATAAATTAAATCCTAGTAGCAACCATACAGATATGGCTGGCTCATTTCGAGGCAAGAGCATCCTGGGTCTTCTTGAATAATTTGTGCTGAATATGCTGAGCAAAGGTGCGAGGTGGGAAGAGTGCAGGCTCTTTCTCGGACACAACCTCCGGCAGTGGTTTCAGGATGATCTTCTCCTTCGGTGGCTCGCAGAACACCGCCCACGAGATCCTGACCTTTTCCTTGTTGACCAGCCCCCTGTGAAGAATACTCTTGTATTTGCCGTTGCTCAAAATCTCTATGGTGTCCCCAACGTGCATGATGATGGAGTTTGGAACGCATTTCGCGGTGACCCATTTGCCTTGGTAGAAAAGTTGCAGGCCGGGCACCATGTTGTGGAGGATGAAGGTCAGTGCGCTTATGTCCGTGTGGGCTTCGACGCCAAGAGCGAGTTCGGGTTGAGGGCATATGGGATAGTAGTTGATTTTCATTTGCAGAAGAAGTTCTTCAAGGCCGCCGACTTCCTTCTCTAGCCTCCCTTCTTCCAATCCCAAGCCAAGAGATAGAACGGAAAATATCTTGGTTGCTAGGCCTCTCAGTTGCGTCGCGTACTCGGCTGTTGCCTCACTGCAATATATATAAATGTTGGTGATGGAGATTTCCATAGTATATATATATAATTAATTTGGGGATCAGATCAATGTTACAGCTAGAAATCCAACATAATCAAATAAAGAAATAGTTTTGTAATCGTGCTTAACTTATCCGAATTATAAATCTGACAGATCCTTCGGTAAGACTTTCGTCAATTCCGGAAATAATTATATTCAAGAGATATCATTTTGTGTGTGTGTGTGTGTAAAAACAAACAAAGATTTAGCTTAGCTTACACGTAGTCGCTGGGTGTCCTGGGCCAGATGGACATGTCGCGCTTGTCCTCAGGGTACACGAGGTGGAAGAAATAGTCCTCCCACTCGAGCTGGCCGCTAGCGTTATTGGCCAGCTTGCTGCCATAGCCTTGAATCTTGCCCGATGCCTGGTCATTAGCGTACTTTTCCTTCTCCTCAACGGAAAGATCAAAGAATTGCTTTCCGGCTATCTTCACCCGGTCAATAAGCTCGTCTGAGATGCCATGGTTGACGAGGTGCATGACACCCCAATCCACGGCAGCTTTCTTCAACTCCTCACGACATTTTTGTCGAACAGCCTCGTCCTCGGAGTCTATGTCCCTCAAATCAATGGTCGGTACCTGAGGCCCATCTTCCTTTTTCTCCTCCTCGAAAACGTTGCCGATGCTGTTTAGCTCTTCTTGGGGCCTCACGTACTCCTTCGGGATTGCCTGAATCCCGCTGCTTGCCAAGCTCTCAACTCTTGGTAAAACTGAATTCACCATTGTAATAATATCAGCACGCTTTGGGTCCTTTCGTTTTGTTTTAACTTGCCGCCTCTTTCTTCTCTGGCAGCACAGACACAGAGTACTCTTTTCGCACCCTCTGAAGTCTTATAAAATGGCAAACAAATACGTGCTCCGATACTAACGTTTCTCACAGCTTTTTATAACGAAGATGTTGCGGCGATAGCTAGAGTCCGCCCACCGAAAGGTAATAAACTACTGCAGCAATGGAGAGTGCAGAAGCGTTCGAAATAGAGAGATCAGACCGTCAGACAGAGAGGGGCAGAGAAAGAGCTCGTGCTGGTTGGTTGTTCACGTGACTATCCCACACACTGACCCAATGACACCGGTCAAGCACGAGAAAGTATCGTTGACCGGAGGTTAAAGCACGGGCCAGCAGTTACCAACTTACCATCGTAAAGTCGATTCTCAAGTACGTAGACGCTTTTAAAAGATTTTGTATTATTATAATTTTACTTTTATTTTAGTTAAGAGCATTTGTATTGGACACAGTATATTAAATTTAGATTGACTATCTTATTCTTTAAATTTTGATTAATATATAATTTTTTCACTTTTAACTAATCATTCAAAACTTGAAATCTATATTAAATTAGTCACCACACTCTCTATTATAATAAAATATTATTATATGGAGGTTTTCAATTTATAAAAAATATATACTTTTCATCAAATTTTAAATATGAAAATGATGAATCCAATGGTAAGCTCTTAGGACTATTCCCCCTATCCGACCGAAAAATAACCATTTCCGATCTGATCCGAAATAAGACTGTTTCGTTTGGTTGTCTACCCATTTGGCCAATTACTCGACCCAACGGTAGTTTCTGTCAAAATGGGTATCCCACTGACCTTTTTTTTTTTTTAATCTATATGTATACTGGAAAATTTTGATTAACATTCTCTATAAAAAAAAAAAATTTGAAATTGTCTGTTTCAATGCTCTTTTGTGATTTTGTATAGGAGGTTGATCGTGACTAATTTACAGAATCTGTTTGTTCTTGAATTTCAATGTAATTGAAATTTACATTATGACGAATGTCATATAATTTATTGTATTGTCAAACGGATGGCTTTGTATTTTTTCTCGTTGTTAGACCCTAATTTTCTTATCAATTACATGACTTTTGGGAATAGTTATAGTTTGAATTGCTTTTAGAAGTAATATATTCATGTTTTGTTCATCATTTATGGAAAGATGAGATATAGATATTATCAATTTGAAATGGGTATAGATGATTACATTCTATTTGGGAGGCCCCCACAAAATTTTTCCAATTCCCAAATGAGCATTCAAATTGAACCCATGTTTACTTTCCACATTTCGATTAAATCACATTATAGGCTCGTTTGTTTTCACAGATAAGATGAGATGAGATAAATTGAGATTAAAGTTAAAAAGTTGAATAAAGTATTGTTAGAATATATTTTTTAATATTATTTTTGTTTTGAGATTTGAAAAAGTTGAATTGTTTATTTTATTTTGTATTGAGAGTTAAGAAAATTGTAATGATTAGATGAAATGAGATGAAATGTTTTTAGAAAACAAATGAGGCCTATTTCCACATCAAATAAAATGTTTCCATTAAATGGATCAAATCAATAAGAGCATTCATATCTTGTTGAACATCCCACATCAATATAATTGTAAGCACATAAGTAGCCATTATCAAAGTAAAGAAAATCCCATAGTTAGTAGACTAAACAAAGGGGTAAGACTTTAAGATTGTGTTTGGATGTTCAGCTAAGCTCAGTTAAATTGAGTTCTTTATGAACAGTAGTGAGTTGAGTAGTGAAAGAAGTTATGTAGGGCCCATCTAAACTGAGTTTAAAATGTGTTTGGATGTTAAGATGAATTTAATACTTTTATGGCAAAAAAGTTGTGGGTCACACATATAAAAATATTTGAAATTGAAAAAGGTTATGGGTTCCACATGTAAGAAAGTCTTGAGTTGGAATGAGTTTAGTAATTTGAGAGTTAGATGTTTGGATGTTAGACTCAATTTAAAGTTAAACTGAACTCAACTGAGTTCAGCTGAGTTTGAGAACCAAACGCAACCTAAATTTCTTAAACCCTCTCCCTAGGATCCACTCTCCAATATACCCAGGGACATTACAGACTGGGCAAACTATTTTTAAATATATAGTGCAAAACTTCAAAATATAGTAACTCCCAAGTCCCATTGCACATCAGCCTAACTTGTTATCCACAACATTATGTAACTCCCAACTCCATCCAATTTGCATCACATAGACAAACATATATAGTAGTTGGCAACTCCGAATGTACCAACTTTTAAATAAATGCATCTATAAAATATGCATCCCAATATTAGCCCTAGGCCCTAAAACAACAACCCTTCTGCTAGAAACCCAGTACAAACCCTAACCCTAACACCTCATAATTAACCCACCTAATCAGATAAATCACCAAGTGTTTTCCCTTACCTTGGATTACCTTTTTTCGGTGTTTGCAAAGAAAGCTTCCACAATCCAACCACCACAAAGCGAGCAAGAGAGATTGAGTTAGAAAGTAAGAAACACAGAGAGAGCTGCGAGACAGTTTTTTTCTACTGGGTCTGTGAGAGAGAAGCAAGAGACTAGAAAGATAGCTGAGTATGCAAGAGGCTTCAGGTTTGAGCGAGAGAGAAGAGGGAGGCAGATGGTGAACAATCCTATGCAAGAGAGAGAGGTCCATGTGATATATCTTTGGCAAATACAACCTCGTTTTTGTGTGTAATTCGAGTATTAGTTAATAACCGTCTGTTTTTTAAACGTTCGAGAATTTTCGTTTGCGATTCGGAAACCAAACGGTTAGGGTAATTTCGGGTCAAGTAGGGTCGGTCGATAAAACTAAATTAATATTCAGCTTTTTTTTTTGTTTAGTTCTACTTTTACTAGGATGGTGCTGCTCCCACAGAAGGAGTCTACCGAAACAACTACCGAATAGGCAAAAAAAAAGTATCTTGTATATTTTTTTTCAAATATTTTTTTAAATTCATTAAATATTTTTTTAAAGACATAAAAAATGTAAATTCATTTTAAAATAATTACATAACAATTAAGTAAAAAAATACAAATAAACAAATAAAAAATGCAATAAGTGGCCACCTTATGTGAGAGAAGCATTTGCCTATTATAGATAAGATGACTTTCTATATATGTAGCCCTCATTATATATAAATATTAATTAATATATAAAAAATCAGTGGGTATTTGTTCTTGTTTTCTAGGGTAACAAAGCAAACTTGACAAAATAAGGCAAAATGTTAAAACATGGCTGTCACCTTTATGCACAAGTCAAACTCGTTTCGATGAAAACAAAAATGTTTTAGGCCCTATTTGGATATAGAGATGGTTTCATCTCATCATTACAATTTTTTTAAATTTCTACACAAAATATAATAAACAATCCAATCTTTTCAAATCTCAAAACAATAATAATATTAAAAACGCCTTCGGACTAAGTTCTGACAACTCAGGTCTTTGAAAACGAGCTCTGCACAACATATAAAATATTGAGACTTTAAGAGGGCAGCCTTGAGGCCAGGAAACCTCTGATGCCAAAGTTAATGAATATTCTTGAAGTGTAATAAATAAGTAAGAGAGTCTAGAGATTAGAGAGCTATTCTCATACATGAGATCTGTTATTTATACTACAGGCCTAAGGAGGAGACCGTGCCTTCTTTCATGAAGTTTGCGTTTCTCGTACTGTTCATTTTATTAGAATTTTTAAATGCGACGTGACTCTGCGACGGTGTCATTATTGTGATGTGTTGTCCGAGTGGCGGAACCATTAATGCAGCGTGATTCTCCAACCTTCTCCTTTTAGTCTATTTTCCTTCTTGTCCGTTCATGCCCTTTCTATCAGTAGATCAACGATTCTCCATAAATTACTCTTGTTGTGCAGGCGAGCATTCAAGGATTGGATACTCTCTGAAGGGTCCTCAAATCGACGAGTCACATCTTCTGCAACACCATCCTTCTTACAGGTCATGTACAAAGGAGTCTCTTAGTGGGCTGAGTTGATGGCTTTCTGTTCCGAGCCAGGCTTAATTGGGCCTCTTAGGCCTTGAGGGAAAAATCTTCTTACACTAACAATATTTTATTCAACTCATCTAAAAATATCTCATTTCACTATACAAATGTCTGGGGTTATTTTATTTTGATTATGGTAATTAGTTCACAAGGACATGTAGATTGTTTGATGGCAAACATATGCTCTGTAAGTTTTTTGTTATGTTGCAATTGTTAATTTGTGGTCTAAATTTTGTTGGATGACACATGCAGGTATGACCTGGTTATGTATTTGCACATTTGTTTTCTTGGACTCACGCTCTCCTTTACTTAATAGTATTGTATCACATATGAAAATTAGTCATTAGAGTAATTATCAACCTTGATTCTTTTTCCATCAAGTTGGGATATCCAATGAGGATGGGATTTTTACTGGTTGAAGTGACAAGCATTCTTTATTGCCATCCTTGCGCATCAAAGTGCTTAGGTTTTTGTTTTAAAATTATTTGAGGGTGACATCAAATATTAGATTACAATCCTTGCAAATCAAAGTACTTCATTTTCTTTTTGTTTAGTTTAGACCATCTTATCTGAAGGTTAATAGAACTTCCAATTATTCATAAAATCCAATTGATAAAATTGCCAGTGCTATTTATCTAAGAGCTAAGTTTCCTGCATTTCCCAAATAATTATTTCTGAACCTATCATATTGAAGTTTTTGATTACTTCTGCCTGTTCCTTTTGTTTTTTAATCAAACGGGTAATTAATTGTTCACAAGTCATGTTCACTTCTATATAGGGCCAAAACCTTATGAGTTATATGGAAAACAGACGTGGATGATAGTGCATTTTTCAAAGTAGAAGGTCGATATTTTCATCTATTTTTGGGTAAGTTTTATTGAACCTTGTTAAGTTGCAGCAAGCCTACTTGTTTCAGTAGGCTCATATTTATCTGACTTAGTGAGTTTCTTGCTTGATTGCTTATTCTGCTTTACTAGTTATTGATCAAACTTCTATATTCTTTGTGCTTTAGACCAACTGTGGATGTTTCTTATTTATTGTGCTTTTCTTGCTTGCAAGTAGAACCTATTTTTGCTGATAGATAGAGCTAGAACATATAGGTATCGCAAGATATGCATTATTTGAATCTTCTATTCTTTTGTTGTGTTTGGAAGATTGTTTCTTGTTTTTCCTCTTGTTTGGTTTTATATGCTAATTTGTGCATGTTTATGCCTTATATATTAGTCCAACTTATTAAAGAAATTTTCTTCTAACAAAAATTCTACTCACATTGATATAAGTTCAAACCTTTTACGTTCTTTGAATATTGAATGGCTATCTTGGTTGATACACATCGATCAACTTTATAGACCAGGACAAACCTTAACACAATTGATCTTCTAATGCAAGTGAAAAAGGGGATTGATTCTTAGACTAGGCCATGTATACATATTTATTCTATCAGTGTTTTATGTTTCTTGAATTTAGATGAACATTTCATGTACATGCTTCCTACCTTCCTCCTTTTATTTCCTCTAATATCTTTAGCATTTTTTTTTATAATGATTCAAATATTTTTGCAAGAACCCTATACAAAGATTTACGCTAGTATGTTATACTTGATAATACATACTTACAGGTTTTGTACTTTGATATTGTGCCTTGAGAAGTCTAAAGTTGTACACTTAGAATATAATGTACGTAATTGCTTTATGGATTGTAATCTAATGTATATAAGAGTTTTTATGGATTGTAATATAATGTAATTGTTTAGAATAAAAAACAAATACTTTGTGTAATTGCTTTATAAATTGTAATTTAATATAAGATGTGTAATGTTTTAATGTACATTTTTTTAAAATTTTGTAACATACTATTTCTAGTGATATATGTTCATTGGAAATAATTTTTTGTCACAAATACTTATTTACGTCAATCTTAATAGACGCAAATAAGTATTTGCGATCAAAACAAATTTGTGAGACCTAGAACATATTTTTTGTGGCGATATAATAGTCACTTAAAATTATTTGCGATCAAAAATCGTATTACAAATGACTTTTTTTGGGCAAGAAAAAATTGCTAGAAAAAATTCTGCTAGCAATAATTAACCATGATTGGTTTTTTTTTGCGACAAGATTTGAAATTATTTACAGTGATATAGATTGTCAAAAATAGGGCCTTTCTTACCGTTTGAAATGTCTTTTGCATCACTCCTGGCCTCCATTGGCGTAAACCAAATTTGCCTCAGATGTGTACATTTTTGCCATGATATTTCATTTTTACGCAAAATGCTTTTTAGTACTCAGTATTACTGACCATCTTGTGCCAATTCGTAAGTGATGCTAAAAAGTAATTGTGACGCTGATCATATTTTTTGCAACGATTTTAACCGATGCAAAAAGCTCCTCTTTTTTTCTTGGGTAGTACTCCTTTCCGCATCTTGCGATGCATGTTGTTTATTGTATGTTTTAAGGCAAATAAGCGTGCATTACAAAATTGAGGAAAAAGACGGAAGAAAACCTTAAAATATTATATATACACGCAATATCTAGCTAGGGTTAGATAAGTGCGGTGTCTTTTTCGCCGTGAAAGTTGAAACCATTGTCATGATTAGAATTTAGAAGAGTAATGACAAGAAAATTTTTCGAATGCTTCCATCCGGAAAAGAAATGGCCCGTTTTGCCAAGTCGCTTACATGCATGAGATCAGCTTGCATTATCCGAAACTTTCACATGAAGAGTCTCATGAATCTGCAGGGTAATTCTTTAGGCCTAATTTGGATGGTGTCTTCAGATAATTTGTGAATCGTAGTTATATATTTGAGTTGAAATGGGATGGCCTACTATAAAATTAAAATATATTTTATTATAATATAATTTTTATTTTGAATTTTGAAAAAGTAGAAATATTTTTTTTATTTTATTTAAAAATTTGAAAAAATTATAATAATTAAGTAATTATCAGATGAAAAAGTTAAAAAATTTATAATTAAAAAATGTTTATATTTATAGTATTTGAATATTAAGATGAAATGAAATGAAAGCATCTCTATCCAAAATCAGTCTATCCTTTAAATATTTTTGTTGTCAACATTTTTGTTGCTTCTCCTTTAAATCTTTTTTACCTCTTAAGTTAAAAAAATCAAATTAAAAAACAGAAACTTGAAAAGAGAAAAGGACCATCCATGTGTGGTGGCCACCTGATCTTGTCATTTTTTCTTTTTTTGGTAAATTTTTTTAAGTTCTAGAATTTTAAGTTTTAATCATAATATTTAGTTAATACATTTAAAAAGGTTTAATCAATAAAACATATTTTTCACAAATTTTAACTATCCAAATTTAATTTTTAATGAAACCCATTGCTTAATTTTACAAAACTTTTATAATCTATGAACATTTTTCATTTAAATTAATTTGCAAACATATCCGACATGATCCGAATTATATATATATGGTCGGCAGGGGATGAAGACAATTAATACATGGCGCATCAAAGTCATGATAGCATATTATGCACATCAGAACTGCTATCTACAGTCGCCCGATGTGTAAACAGTTGCTGATGTGGAAAATAAAAAACACACCGTATTGAGGCTTCCCAAATCCTCCTCAGTTTCCCTCTCCTCAATTCCCTCCCTCACTGCTTTTCTTTTCTGGAACCTTCAACCAATCAACTTACTTGTGCTCAATTCTTTTCCCACGTTTTCTCCCCAACCAAACGAAAGTAGGAGAATCTACAAAAATATAGACCCAGTATAGAAATATCAATCCCGCAATTTTTTTCCTTCAAAAACTAAATATACGCAAGAAAGAAGTTTGGTGAAGCTCAAAAAGCAAAAAGGGTAAAGATTAGGTACAGAGGACTTTCTTCCTCCACAAACTAAATAAATAAACCAATCGATTTACTTCAAGAGTACAGTTGCAACCAAAAATCCAAAAAGAATGATTTGATACCCATAAAAAATATAGCTAAACAAAAGTTTTTGTTAAAAAATAAAGAATTAACGAGCATCAAACAAACACAACAAAATTACAGTAAACTTGCAAACAGAAGGTTCAATTTGAGAGGGAGGGAGGGAGAGAGATGGACCTTTGAATCAAATTAGGTATATGCAGAAGCGAGTTATCTGATGCTATAATAATTTTTCTCTTTCTTGTAGGTACAGTAGAAGTGAATTCTTGAAGTTCTTGTTGTCGTTGCTTTGCTTGGCCACATTAATAAGTTAATAACTGTTCTCGAAGGTCGATAAATTTTTAATGGACAAAAAATAAAAAGGTCCCAAAATAGCTTCAGATAGAAAGATCAAACGGTGCAAGGACATTCAGAGAAGGAGAAATGACAGACGGAGGAGAGATTTCGAAATTCAAAAATGCTCATTTGAAGTCCACAAGTGGCGTCTTGCTGATTTGAAACTAAATACCCACATGAAGAAAATGACGATGTTGAATGGGTGAGCACAGATACACTTGAAGACCACAATGCAAGAAGTCGAAAACCACAACACCATGCAAGTAAACCATCTGAGAGGAACAACACCACGAAGCAAGCCGAAGACGAGATCGATGGATAGAAGCCTTTGACCAGAGTAGTGAGAATCCATTTCCTTACAAAACAGAGTTTTGTTGTTCTATTTTTTGTCTTTTTTTTTTAATAAATATCAGCTAACGTGCCATACCGTTTACCCAACGTTTGTAAGGAGCGACTGTCTTTAGCATTTTTTGTATGCCCATATAAAGCGTTGAATGATAGCTTCATTCATGCAGGTTTATGCGTTTGGTGTACAACTAGTGTCAAACAGGAATTAAAGAGTTTTGTTATATACAGTCATTTTTATATATATTTTTATATATTTTATTGATGTGATTAGCTAAAATAATTATTTTATATTAAAAAAATGATTCAACCAATCATATTAGTGAATTTGCATAAAGAATATGTAAAAATGATTGTATATAGAGTCTTTGTAAATAAAATTGACAAGCGCTATACAATACACACTCTTTCTGAGAAATGAGTGAAATCTATTATTAGAAAGTTAATTTCTTTTATGTAGATTTTATATTTATTCTTTTTTTAAAAAAAGGAGTGTATCGTTTCATACTCCATTATTGCAAATATCACTTCTCTTTATCTATTATCCAACAAAATATTAAGCCGAACAAATATATTTATCATCTTTTATATTATCATTTTCTCAATATTTTTTTAGATGACATTAAATAATAAGTCTATAAGTGAAATATAATAAATATTTTTTAATTATTTAATATCATATTATAAAATAATAATAATAACAAGGATAAGTAGAATTACTCGTATTAATCCGCACCCTAGCCAGCCAATTTAGCGAAAACATATTTATTTATTTATTTATCCTTAAAATGAAATAACTCCTGGGAGGTACTACTGGAGTGGTATTTGTCAGTTTCAAATGCTTTATAGAAGGACCAGTACGCGTGGATGATACTTTTTCCCAGTGGAAGGAATAATCGATGGAAACGAGGAAATGAGGGGTTAGGTGATTCGTGTCTGCAACTTTCAGTCAGCAATTATACGTCTTTTTTGTTAGGAAAATGTCTCCAATAGTGGTCCAGATAATGGGTCTCAATTTATATTTATATATATATATTTTTATTTAGTAATTAAAAAAATATTTAAAATGATTAAAAAATTACATAAAATAAATTCATTTGTCGGTTCTCCAAATCGAGCAGTTGGACATTGTTTTCAATGCGACATTATTTAGTAATTACAAATTTAAAATAATGCAAAGTAGTGTTTTTCTTTTCTTTTTTTTTTTCCGTTTTCTCCCTACCTGTCCCTTAATTGGTTCTCCAAATCGGGCAGTTGAACATTGTGTGCCTGTGGGTAGGTATAGTTGGCATGCAACACAGCCACAAAGCCTGATTTTCTTGTTTGGTGGACTGGAATAAATAATATTAGGGAAATGGTAGGATTTTTATATTCTTACTACTCATTTTATATTTAATTTTATATTTTATTTAATAATTAAAAAAGTGATTATTAATAAAATTATATATTTTTTTAATTTTTTCTTAATAGATAAAGATGATAAAAAATACTTAAAAAATAATAATAAAAATAAAATTTGAAATGAATTATAAATAGTAATAGAGTAGTAATATAATAGTAATAGAGTCCTATCACTACCCATTATATTATATTCAAAATGTACGCTGAAATTCATGAATGATTTTACACCCTCTCGATATGTTTAATTACTTTTTATTTTATTTTTAAAAAAATCTTCCCTCTTTTTAATAATTATGTAGAAGAAGGTGTGTGACGGACGATATTTAAACTGTGTTTGAATGTTGAATTGAGTTGAGTTGAGTTGAGATGATAAAATATTGTTATAATATTATTTTTTAATATTATTATTATTTTAAAATTTAAAAAAGTTGAATTGTTTATTATATTTTATATTGAGATTTGAAAAAATTATTATGATGAATTGAGATGAGTTAATTTACCAAAGGAAGCCTTACCATCCATTCTGCATGCTACAGCTTAATCACATGTCACCAAACTATATAAAGTTGAGTGGTTGTCTATTTTTATAAAAAAAAAAAAAAAATGGTCCAAACTACTCCATATCTTATAACCAAAATATTATATAACAGTGCATGAGTAGTAATACAAAATCAATCTTTTTCGTAATTTATATGGTGTATGTACTATGTAGCATCACTTATTTTCATTATAAGAAATGAGTATTTATGACAGTTATTTACAATAATAATATTATTTATGACCGGATAGACTCATTTTGATATAATAAAAATTTTTTTTATTGAAACATAATATAATTATTTTAATAAAAAATAACTGATTACGTAATTTTTTTTATAGTATTTATAAATTCGCTTGTCACACAAAAATGAACTCTACTTTAACGTCACGCACAAGAATACTCCTACTTGGAGACACTTGGGACAGTCACCACCACAAATTAAATTTGACAACTCCTTTCAACCGGTCAAAAACATTTATTTATTTTATTTTTATTTTTAAATTGACAACCCAAAATGGATAGGCTACTGTACATGAGAGCTAGAGCATGATTTCAACTGTGGCATGACCAAGATTTGGAAGCTCCCAATCACCCCAACAGCCAAAAACTTGATGTGGAGAGCTTGCCTTGATACACTACCTACTAAAATTAATCTATGCAGGAAAAGAATTTTGGAAGATCCGTCATGTCCAATTTGTCTAAGAGAACCAGAAATAATTGAGCACATATCATGGGAATGTCCTTTAGCTGCAGACATCTTGGGGTAATGTTCAAGAAAAATTCAAAAAACAAAGACTTATTACAACAACTTCAAAAATCTAATGGAAGATATGTTCAACAAGCTTAATAAAGAAGAAATGATAGAATTTTCTTTGATCCTAGGCAGCATATGGCGGAGAAGGAATCAATTTGTTTTTAAAAATATAATTATTGATCCTAACATCATAATCCACAGGAACCAGCAATTAATACAAGACTTAGTCTTACCAATATATAGAGCCAACAGTTAGCAAACAACTTCAACTTCAACTAAAAATCACATGGATGCCACCACCGGCAGGTTATTGTAAAATCAATTAAGATGTAGCAATTGATAAACAACATTGCAAAATAGGAATTGGCATAATGGTGAGAGATAAACAAGGTTATTTCCTGACTACAATGAGAAAAAACCAAACATTAGATGCTGAGCCACAACTAGCAGAAGCAATGGCAGCTCTCACAACTATTAAGTTTGGCATTGATCTGGGAATGAGGAAGGTTATAATGGAAGGTGACTCAAAAAGAGTAGTAGAGGCAACCCAACAAACAAAGGAAGATGACAATTATTTTGATTTGATCATATCTGAAATCAGAGCTAGTTTCACTTGTTTTGGTGATTGTAATATTAAACATACTTATCGGGCTGAAAATGTGCTAGCTCATACACTAGGCAAGAGTGCACTGTCGATAGCTGATTGTATAGTGGATATGGAGGTTCCTCCTCTATGTATTCACTCTATTCTGTTCAACAACTAATCAATGAAATGATGATTATTCAACAAAAAAAAAAAAAAAACAGTGGCATGACTATTTGGTATCCCTTATCTTGAAGTTCAGATTTTACTTTTGATGAGGGCCACTATAGGCTTACATAGATATGTATTAGGATTAAATATACATTTTCTAATAATCTACGCATTAGATAAAATTATAGTGGCAACTGAGGGACTGCTCAAATAAAAATTCTTATTTACATTACAAAAGTGCTAGAAATAATTAAGAAAAAAGGCAATAAATCAAAAGTTCAAATCCATGTTCTTTGGCAAATTAGGTAAGATTGAAGATGAGATGAGTATTTTCTGTTTTATTTTAGAGTTTAAAATATTATGTTTTAATATTATTATTGTTTTAAAATTTAAAAAAATTAAATTGAGATAGTTAAATTATTTATTATATTTTATATAAAAATTTAAAAAAATATATAATAATAAAATAAGAATTTTATATTCTATTCTGTGCCCAAACCATCCTAAACAAGCCCGATCGATCCAAATTGGGCAAAAGCGGTCTATCCATTATGTACTTTCTCGTATGTGCTTTACACAATTAATCAAAAGTCACGTCCATTCCAATTTCCAACAAGTCTCACGCATCATCACTTTGCCGTCTTTGGAAAGGGAAAAAATAATGATAATAACGGTAGTGCAAATTTTAAATCAAAAATTTTATGCAGTTATTTTTATATATTTTATTTTTATATATTTTATTAATGTAATTAATTGTATCACTTTTTTAATATAAAATAATTATTTTGATAAATCAAAATAATTATTTTAATAAATCATATTAGTAGAATATGCAATAAGTAATAAAAGTGACTATATGTAGTATAATTCATTTTAAATATACAAATTTCGTGCAAGATTTTAAAAAAAAATAGATTTTATAAAGATAAAATTAGTTTTTACATTTTTTTAGGGTGAAGTCTATTTTTTATATATATAAAAAGTCTGTAAGAGACTTATGTATTTAAGATTTTTATATATAAGGAAAAAAAAAAGGCTCGCTTTGATAAGAAAGAAAATCAACTGCATTTATAAAAGCAATTAAACAGGATAGAAACGGGCTCCGTTGTAGTCCAGGGACGGTGGGAGAGAAGGGTGCTCTTTATTGCCACACATGATGATCAGTGAAGTAATAGGATGTGGGTATCTTTTTTGCTCGTATTAGAAGCCTTTTAGAGTGCTTAGACATGTCACGTCTTCTTTGGATTCAGGAAGTCTCTCGTATCATTTTATCTATTTATTATAATTTTTTAAATTTTTATATAAAATATAATAAATAATTCAATTTTTTTAAATCACAATTCAATATTTTCAAATTACAAATAATAATAATATTCAAAAATAATATTTTAACAATATTTTTTTTTAACTTTAATCTTTTATCTAAAACTATCTCATCTCATCTCTAAATCTAAACCAACCCTAAATGAGAACCGATCATTAAAAAGAAATAGAGTTGTTCGATTGAGAAGTACCACAGATATAAAGAGGTTAGATAAAAATAAATGATAAATTTACGTGATTTCATGTAATTCGTAAGATTTATTTTACAATAAAAATAATTTTATAATTTGACATACTGCATACAATCACATCAATTTATAAGTTTATTTTTATATAATTCTGTAATGACTAAAATATTTATCTATTCCATTTAAAAGTTAGTCATGAAACTAAATCAAATTTAAAAATAATCAGAATACCAGATTTTTTGATAGTTTTTGTGCTAACAGATGTAAAGTTTGTATATTAATGATGTAAGGATTGTCGATAACTGACTTGTAAAAGATTTTGTTTTCTTACTTTGATGTCTCTCTCTCTCTCTGTTTTTTTTTTTTTTTTTTTTTTAAATAAACTTCATTGTATTCATTATGTATCAGAGTCAGTATACAATTTATCTATAAGTAACTGATTTGTAATCATCTCAGGCCCTTCTTCTAACCAATACTTCTTACAACCCCCATGTAAAGCCAGTTTTGCCAATTGGTGAGTAGTCTCATTGTCCTCTTGATGTATAAAACCTATCTCTCATCTGGCAAAGAGTCCCAGTTTCTGCTGCAAACCTTCCACCAGATGACCATAGCCGGAATCATCCCTATCCTCTTTGCTCACAGCCTCAATTACACCATTTGCATCCCCTTCAAAGATAACAGCTCCTAGCCCCAGCTCTTCACAGAGGACCATTGCTTCCCATAGTGCAGAATACTCTGCAACAAAAACATCATTACTAAATACTCTTGTAGCAGATAAAGCAGCATAAAGCTCTCCCTTTTCATCTTTGATGATGACCCCAATTCCTAACTTCTTAGAAGATACATTTATCGCAGCATCAAAATTGGCTTTTAATTTAGAGCTTACTAGCTTCTTCCACCCTTTGCCTCCCGCTTGCCCCACCTTAGCAATATGGTTTGGCACACCCCCCCTTCCCTTCCTTGAGCTAGTTTGAATTCCTCAAACACTGTCAATGAAACCTGTAAAACACTAGCCGGGTCCAAGAAATTTTTGTCAAAAACAACCTTATTTCTTCTATACCAAATATTTCTCATAACCATGGCCATTAATTCCAAGTTTTTAGTTGAGAGCATGTTGTACTGTGACATACCAGTTTTGATTTTAGGGTATATAAGTAATTTTTTTTCCTAGTAAACTTTTATTTTTAGAATTTATATTTTTATGATTATAGTTTTATCAGAATTTATATGTACTTTATCTTTATATTTTCTATTATAGTTGCGATTTATGATTTGTTAGAGTTTTGTTTTAATAAGGATTTCTAAAGTGTATCAGATTATGTTTACTACGGTTTTGTTTTGAAATTTAAAGTTTAAAATTTTTCTTCTAGTCACCGAACCTCATCACTTTGTTAGCCTCTGTTGAGAACTTCAAACCACCCAACCCGTATGTTTCTCTCGGTGATTTTGTTTGTTTTGCTAACGTCCTAGTGGAACACCAACTCTGTTGCCTAGTATCTTCTTTACATGCACGTCTCCACTCTCTTGCACGTGCACGTCTATGCTCTTCTAGGGTTTCTCTAATTCTCTATCACCTACCATTATAAAACGTGCTTACCTGTACATGAGAAGACAAACTTGTGAGTTGCGAAAAACCCCTGTTGCAGAACCAGTGCTGTCGCCCCTTCTCCTCGGTGGCCACCTCAAGAGGCGCCGAACCTCTCCTCGACGACACAGAAGCCGCTGACCCACAACCCCCGTCGAGCCACTCATTTCTCCGGTAAGGCCTCGGCCGCCACAGCTCTCTCTCTCTCTTGGTTTCGGTTTAGTAGTTCCTCTCTCTAAACTCTCTCTCTCTTTCTCTCACTTGGTGCCGCACCACCATAGGAACCCCCAGTCGCGCCGCCGGCCACTCCCAGCCACCCAGGGCCGTCGCCGAGTCAGCCCCTCCCTCTTGGTGAGTTTCAGACCATCGCAGACCCTTTCTCTCTACTCTTTGTGTTATTTGGTTGCCGTGTACTCGGGTTCTTGAAGAACCCGTGGGTTTCTTTTTGATGGGCCTTGGGCCTGAGGCCCGTATGAGGTTGGGATGGGCTTATTTCCTGTTTGGGCTCATGTAGTACAGTATTATATTTATGGGCCAGAGTTTTGATTTTTTTTGCAGATTATAATAATGTTTGATTGAACTTATATTTTAAGTTAGACTTGATCTTATTTTATTTCATTAATTATTTTAGTGATTTTATTGAGTTTAATATTACTAGTTGAGTTTAGTTTTGTTAAATAAATATAGTTAGTTAAAGCTTCATTTTAATAAAAATGTTTAAAGAATTGGAAATATGTTTTAAAGTATAAATTTTAAGTCTAATATTTGAGTTAATATTTCCTTTGTCAATTTAGTAATATTTTAATAAAATTTCTATGTTAAGAATTTAATGGAATTTATTAAGTTTCTTATAAGATTTAATAATTATGTTGAGAAATGAAACTTAGTTTAAAAATTTAAGTTTTTTTTGTGAATTATTTTAAAATAGCTCGAGTATTTCTACTAAATTATAAATTAGTATTTTAAGTAATTTAAATACTATGAATTATTGATTTTAGTGTTAAACAAATATTGGTTTGACTATATTTTAGAATTTCGAAATTAGTTAAGTAAGATATTAGCATTTATTTATTTTCCAAACAATTTAGTGATAGTTATTTATTGAATATAGGTCTCAAGTTACGAAGTATTATTCAAGAAGACACGCAGCGAGGTAAGTAAATTTGATCATAGATCATCACAGTTAGCTTATATGTATGTATTATCCAAGCCAGTCCATTGACAGCCACTATTTATGAACCGCTCATGTCATATGCAAGCATGTCATCTAGCATAGCATACAACCATGTCATTCCGCATCATGTTTTAATTTAGAATTTATGATTATGTATGTAGTATGTCATGCATCTCATGTGAATAAGACACGTAAGCCACCTTAAATTCAAGTGTAAGATAATATCAGATCAGTTAATAAGATGGCCATTCAGATGCATGGTACCAATGCAGTTCAGTTCAGTTCAGGGTGGTGTGCAAGCCATGAACTCAGTCGTAGTCCACCATAGTATGCTAGAATACTATCAGCAGTTCCCCTTGCTGCAGCGGGATGTGAGGCTGGTGCACAACCTTGTACACAGGGTTAAGTGTGTTGGCCAGTCAGATAAATCAGTTAAATCAGTCAGATCAGTCAGTTAATTCAGTTAAAACAGTCATACATAGCATAAGCATCAGCATGAACAGTCATGAATTTTTAAGCTCAGCATGAAAGTTGTTATGAAAATCTTATGTTTATTACGTTTACGTTGTGATAGATTTCTTACTGAGTCATCGACTCATTTTAGTTTGTTTTCATATTTTTTTTAACCACCCAGGTGAAGATGATGATTACGAGCAGGTAGGCCAGGAGTAGAAGGAGCATTTATTTTTTTTTAGTTCAGACTTTCTAAAATAAACATGTTTTTATAACATGAATTTATTTCAGTTTATTTCATTTAATGTTTTGGAAGACAATTTTATTAGACATTTTTTCGCATAATAAAAGTTCAGTTTTTTTTAAATTATGAAATTATGGGATCTATTACCGGATTATTTTTATGGAAAATACGTGGCACTCCTAGCCTACGGGAAGGGGTGTTACATGTACATTTCCTCCCAAAGCTGAAAAAAATTTTGTACCCCCACCCTCCATTTCTGAATAGGACTTCCCCTCTCAGCCCCAACTTCAGTAACAGCTGAAAAACACCAGATAACATGCATTAGAGTTTCTTTTTCATTCAAACAAAAGGGACACTTTACATCCTTAACTACCCTCCTCTGACATAGATTCAATTTAGTTGGCAGAATGTTGTTGGCAAGTTTCTGAGGAAGTGTTTCATTGTCACTGGAACCCCAAGCTTCCAAATCTGTTTCCACATGAGTACCTCCATGTCAGCTTCTGAGGTTTCCCCCTTCTCTTGCCTCCTAACGTGCTGTTGCATATGATAAGCACTCATAACTGAGTACTTTCCATTTTTTGTGAGATCCCAAATTAGTACATCTAGCTCCCATAAGACTGATAGGCATAGATAGTATCCACTCAGCTTCCTCCTCATAAAAAACCTGCCTCACCAGGTCCACCTTCCAACCTTTAACATTTGCATCAATTAATTCACACACACTTAGGCATCAACTTGTAAGGTATTCACTTGGGTTTGCACACAGATAGTCACACGTTTTGGAAGCCATTTTTTACCCTAAATTCTAATAGATTCTCCATTTCCAACCCTCCACTTCATGCCTCTCCTAATAACCCCAAGGCAAACCAGACACTTCTCCAAATAAAGGATAAGAATTTTCCTAATAGGGCTTCAAGTAAAGAAGAATTACTGAAAATTTTTCTTTGAAAATTCTACCTACCAAGGAAGTAGGGTCTTTCAACATTCTCTACCATTGCTTGGCTAACATAGCCAAATTAAAGTCCTCGAGCTGCCTACAACCCAGACCACCATTAGATTTTCCCAGTCCCGACCTCTTCCATCGCTACCAATGGATCCCAACTTCCTTTTTATGCTGAGACCACCATAACTTAGCAAAAAACTATTCTATTTCAATGCATAATCTTTGGGATAACTTAAATACACTCATAGTGTATGTAGGAATGACTTGCAAGACAATCTTGATTAAAACTTCCTTACCAGCTTTTGAGAGGAACCCATTTTTCCAATTTTAAATCCTACTCCATACCCTCTCCTTCAAATCTCGCAAGGCATTATATTTGAATCTACCTACAATGATAGGTAGTCCAAGATACTTCTCATAGCTATCACAAATAAAAGACCCAGCCTCACTGAAAATTTCACCCCTCACCCTTTCTTTTGTGTTTTTACTAAAGAAAATGGAGGTTTTTTGCTTATTTAACTTCTGTCCTGAAGCCCTTTCATAGCACTCAAGCACAACATACATACTCCACTCCTTAATTGTTTCCCTTCCAAAGATCACACAATCATAGTAGATGATTGACCCTTAAACCACCTCTGACAACAACAACACCTTTTATAACAGCTTCCCTACCAGTTCTCATAAACATTTAATTTAAACCTTCTGCACAAATCAGAAACGAGTAAGAGCATTGGCAATGGCCAAATCTAAAATTTGACTAGAATCTTAACTTTTAGCTATAGTATTAACTTTTAACTAGTTGAGTCCACATTGGACTAGCTATCTTAAAGTGAAAATAATAATATAATATTATATATTTTAATATTATTTTACAATTTTTTTTATATTTTATAAATACACTTCATATATTAATTAATAATTTATATTTTACTTAAAATTAGTGTTTCCTCAACCTATTTCTAGTGCAATGTGCCTAAAATTGCAAGTGTAATCAGTAGCAAACTAGTTTTGCACCATGTTGCATAGCATTGGATATCATCTCTACATCATAGCCTTGTAGTTTTGCATAATTTGCAGAAGCTGCAAATTAGAAACAACCAAAATATCCCAACTACACGATTATCCAAACTGGGAATGTTCTCTACAATAAAAAGACAAGTCAAGCAACTACATGCAGTAGCCATCACTTTCATCAGCATCCTAAAAGTAATATATGAGTTCCAAACAGTCACCAAGGTGCCCAAACAATAACTAAAGCTGTAATAACATAAGAAATGCCCCTGAAAATCTTTCCATAGTCCCCATTACATCAGCATCCAATTAAACTTATAGTTCAATAAACCAAGTGAAGAATCACTACCATTACAGAGTATGTAGGGAAGGTGTCTTCCTAAGCTCACGAGGGCAATTAAAATTAATATAGATACAGGCAAAAGCATTAGCAAATGAGTGAAGCACAATTTTCTAACAGAAAAAAAAAACATACTCATATGCTGCCTTTGTTTTCAATGATTACTTCTTTCATCAACCATCTAATTGCACACTTGACATAGTCCCATTCAAGTCCAACAACACAGTCACATTCAAGTCTAACAACTGAAGAAAAATCAGCAACACAAACTTCAGAAAAATCAACAACACCAACTATAGAAAAATCAGCAACGATAATAACCAGCTTACCCAAATAAATTCATACCCATTTCAGAAATTCACAAATTCATACTCAAAATACTCAATACAAAGCTTACCCAAATAAAGTTTCGGTAGTTTTACTAACCTAAACCGAGAGAGAGTGCTGCGTTGTTGAGCCAAGCAGATAGAGAGAGAGGAAATTGCACAACTATGGAAAATCGACCCAGGAACGAAGATAAAATCGATTGAGAAAGAGAGAAGAGGGAGAGACGAGCGAGGGAGAGAAGTGGGAGAAGAGTTTCAGAAAAGAAAAATGGTGGACGGAGAGAAGAGGGAGAGATGAGCGACGAAGTGAGGGAGAGAATAGGGAGAAGGGTTTCAGAAAAGAAAAATGGTGGACGGAGAGAAGAGGGAGAGACGAGCGACGAAGCGAGGGAAAGAAGAGGGAGAAGGGTTTCAGAAAAAAAAAATGGCAAGAGAAAGAGGGAAAGATGAGAGATGAGAGACGAGGGAAACACGAGGGAAAAAGAAAGGGGCAGTTGGACGGATAGTCATAAAATATTTATTTGATCCTTCTGCAGGAACTCGCCAACAATAACGACAGAAGGAGATTTACTATAGCATAAATTAGAAAAATATAGCTTTGCCTATTCCAATGCAGGGATTTTATCTCAATAAAGATTAAAATTTAGACTTGGACTTGGCAATGGCTAGTCCATTACCAGTGCTCTAAGGGAATAGGGGGTCCCCCTGCCTTAACCCTCTCAAAGGAATAATTCTATTCCCAGTCTTGCCATCGATCACCACTAAATAACTAACTAATTGGACACATCTCATAAGCAAGCCAGTGAGTTTCTCACCAAACCCCAATTGTAGATTTCAAAAAGGGCCACTCAATTCTATCGTATGCTTTTGACATGTCAATTTCAACAGCCATAATACTTTGTTTTTCCCTTTTGCTTAGACTACATTGAGTGGAGCAACTCAAAAGCAACCATAATGTTGTCAGTGATGAGCCTATATGAAATAAAAGCACTCTGATTTTGAGAGATGGCCACATGTAATACCTTCTTGACTCGGTTGGCTAGGACTTTGGAAATCAACTTATACAAAACATTACATAAGCTGATTGGTCTGAACTCCATCACTGACTTAGGCTCCTTAACCTTAGGTACCAATGTTATGTGGGTGTGATTTAAGTCCGCCACCATGTCTCCCCCATTAAGAAATTCCAGGACAACATCACCTATCTCATTGCCAAGGACATCTCAATGCTTTTGATAAAAGCCAATCCCAAAGCCATTAGGCTCAAGGGATTTCCATGGTGACATTTGCTTTAGAGCCCACTCCACCTTATCCCTTCTAAATATCCCTTCCAACCCTTTCCTCATTTCACTAGAAACCTTAGGTTCAATATCAGCAATGCACCTCTCAATGTCGGTTTTTGAAGGGTTACTGGAAGTATAGACTTCAGTGAAGTACCCTTCAAAAGCCCCCTCAATTTCTGCCTGCTCCCTCATATTACACCCTTGTGCATTAGTAATTTCAGAAATAACTTCTTCTCATTTGATTTGTACAAGTATGGAAAAATTTTGTATTACGATCCCAATGCCGCAGCCAATGAGCCCTAGCTCTTTGCTTCCACCAAATATTCTCCTATTCTAGCAATTCCTCCAACTCTCTACTTTTCTTCCTTATTTCTTCAATATGACTAGGCCCCTCCACATCTTTTAGTTCTTTGAGTTTACTAGAGAGAGACTTAATCACAGCCCCTCTACTCGAAACCCTCCCTAAGGACCACTGTCTAAGTGCCTTTTTACATAAGTTGAGATTTTCATGGACACTAGATAGACTGCCTTTTGCCCCATTATTCCTCTTCCACACCCCCTTAACTATTTCTCCACACTCCCCATGTTTATCCCAACTCATTTCATAACGAAATAACCTGTTCTTTCTCTCATTTTTAAAGCAGTCTGTTGAACATCTAAGAAGGATATGAAGGTGGTTAGAACACCAAGCTACCAAGGTCTCCACTTCAACATTATTAAAGGTCCTTCTCCATGCCTAATTTGCAGTAGCTTGATCTAGCCTTTCTTTCACAAAGGAACCATCACCATGGTCATTACTCCATGTATATTTGATCCCCCTCCATCCAAGATCACTCAAACCCCAGCAACAAAGGCATTTCAAAAATCCTTCATTTGGCTCTCCCTTCTCTCATTACCCCCCCTTTCTCCCATTGAGACACAATCTTATTAAAATCTCCTAGCACACACCACCCCACCTCGGATGAGGGTTTTAAAATTTGCCAAAGATTCCAGGAAATCTTCCCCTTACCAAACTCAGGATGCCCATAGAATTCAGTCAACAACCACTTTGGACTCTCCCTTCTGTCCTTCACCCAAAGACTGATATGCCACTGAGAATAGTTCCATAATTCAACCCCCTCTACATTCTTCCACAACATTACCAAACATCCACTCCTCCCCTAGGTTCCACTACCATGCAACCCTAAAAACTCAGCTTTTTCTGCACCATTTCAACTTTCTTTGATCATAATTTTGTTTCTATGATGAAAACAAAATCTGACAACTTTTCCTTTGCAAGCTTACAAAGGACTTGAACTGTCCGAAGGTTGCCAAACCCTCGACAATTCCAACTTAAGGCCCTTATTGGTCCTGGTAGGCTTGCCCAGCAACACCTGCCAATAACAAAGAACTTTCAATATTTTTTATCTCCTGTCTCATCCTCTCAATACAATCACCCTCTCTTCCCTCCTGACCTTCCTCTTTTCCCATTACTCTTTTTTTCCCAACTATGCTCTCACTTTGACCTTCATCTTTTCCACCTACCTTTGCTCTCCTTTTCCAAGTTTTATTGAGATTTCCCATTTTATGATCCTCCTTCCCCTCCCTCCCTCTATCTACTGACCCTATAGTCTCACCAAACAACCTTTCCCCTTTACAAAATGAGGACTCCCCCTCCACCACCTCCCTCCCTTTCTTTGCTAGCCCCATATTCTAACCACCCCTTCCATTTTACAGAACAAAGATTCCCCCTCCACCACCTCTCTCTCCTTCTCTACATTGCCTTCACTCCCATCATTTACAATCAGCACATTGGCCAACATATGAACCCTTTCACTATCTCTCTCAACCATAATCCCATCAACCTCCCTTTCCCTCTCCCCATTTGACTTTGTCACCTCCATATCAGACCCTTTAGGTACCTTTCCACCCTCATCAACAACATGAGTTGTACTCTCCTCTCCCCTACTATTCTTTTCAAATTTGGTTTTACTCCACCCAACCTTCTCATCTCCTCCACCCTTATAGACCCTTCTTCTTGGCCCCCACTCAGCTCTAAGCCATAAGCCAAACTGCTCATGAGCATCCAATCCTCTACCAAGCCCCTCCTCGCCTTCCATACATCCCTTCTCCCCATGTATCAACCATCCACACTGAAAACACAACTTAGACAATTTCTCATATTTGAGATTGACCCATACCTCCTGGCCATTCACCTTAATCCACCTGCCTCTAACAATAGCCCTTCTCAAAGGTATTTCCACCCTAACTCTCAAGAACTCTCCCCAACCTATACCATCCACAGGAACATAAACTTCAATCAGATTCCCTAAGGATTCCTCAATCAGACGACCTTTATCCTTAGTCATACAAATCATAGGCAGATTGTGGATCTAAATCCGAAACAATTCACTGTCAAAACTCCACACATTTGGCTGAGTAAATGCCTCGAATGCCTTAAGAGCAAATAAGTGGTTATCAAACAACCATGGTCTACCATCCAGCACGCATAACTTATCAGCCAAAGAATAAAAAGTGATAACAAACTTATTATCACCTAGCTCTCAGTTGGCTTCTTGATTCTCCAAATCTTTCCCATCGTAGTTGATAAGATTTCCTTGCCAATTGCTCTCTCCATGCAGATATTCCCAACCACACTACGTTTGCCATACTCCCATACTTCCCCCTAGTCTCCTCTCCAACATCCACAACTAATCTTTCCTCCTCCGATAATCGCAGCTTCTCCCATTGATCCTCCAAACTCCTCATCCCACCATCGGAAGATTCTTCCATGGCTACCACTCTCACACACAATCGTAGTTAGTTGTAATTGCTTTCACCACCTCTATTTTCTAGAGAGAAAAAGAGAGGAGACTGAGCATGTTGTCTCTTTAATGTCTCTTAACTCTACATGTAATATTTGTTCATCCCCTAATAATTTATTTCATGATAAATCATTGTATGAAAACAAGTGATGGTACACCATTGATTTCAATCTCTACCACACAAAACACGTACTAATCTTGTCGATGCTCATTATAATATAATTTATACATCTAACGGTCGAAAATAGTTTTAGATAAAGTTGTGCGTGTGATGTTTGTCCAATAGTCATATTAATGTTCTAACTTCAAACATAAAAACTAACATATTTACAATTTTTGAATTATTTCATCAGATTCAATATCCTGAGACCTTGAACATTAATAATATTTATATGATGAATCAGTTTGATCAAACAAAAATATTTAACAAGGAAACTCTATAACCCTGGCAAATCCGATTCTGGAACAGGAATTTCTAGCCACACTTTAAAAAAAAAAAAAAATTGTACATAATAAAGTGGGTAAGATCCGAATAAATTATCTGAATAGTAAAAGAGTAATGATAGATATAATTTTAGAATTTATAAATTTCACATATTTTATTTGAAAAAAAAGTAAGATTCACTATTAAAAAATATTATTATTTTTAAATGATAACCATATTTATTATTATTTTTAAATGAATACGCTTAAATTGTAAATATCATTAGGTAGAATAAGCTCTTTGGACAGTGCGATAGACTAGGTGGATCGTGGACCCAATAAGAAACTGATGCGTGGGCTTTCCAGCACATTCGAAAAACAAGCGCCCACGTGTAACATCCTAGAAGTACTGAAGTAGATTATCCACCAATGAAGGACCCACCAAACAATGACGTGGCAGATATTGTCCGACCAAAACAGTGAACAGTTCAGAAACCGAGTGACGAAGGAGCAACTCCATTTCCCTTCCACACATTCCTATGTTGCCTTATCTCTGAGCTGTCCTGTCTTTGTTTCCCTCCGAACACAAACTATCCCAATGCAATATCAAACTTCTTCCCTCCCACCTGATCATACGTCGTCCTTGTCCATACCCACCATCCTCGTTGCAGCTGATCTTCAGTCCCATCCTTCGACGCTCGACCTCCAATGGCTAACAAGTTAGCCATTACTGTAACATCCCCTCGTTTTCACACGGCCACATTTAAAAGGCCCTTGATTCCTGTTTCTTCATCGTTGTTTTCGTTATCTTCTTCTACAAGGGTTCGGTCGGTTCACTTCAATGGAAGGCACGCATGTTTTCGGCGCCGGGTTTTGGTGCTTAACACCAAGGCCACTGCCGACAAACAAGGTATTGTTTCATCAATTACAAGTAGCCATAGGATTAGTGAGTGAAAAATCGATGGCATTCGATACGTATTAGATTAGTAAGCACACGGATTTTCTTCGTCTTTTAATTTTCCAGACCAGTTTGAAGACAGCGAGGTTGTCGACGGTAAAATCCTGCCATATTGTAGCATAGACAAAAAAGAGAAAAAGTCACTTGGCGAACTTGAACAAGAGTTTCTTCAAGCTCTGCAAGTATGCGTACAGAATCTACTCATTTTTTTTTTCTCTAGTATTTTGCTACTTCATACGTAACATAATACTTACGATTAGACCACCAGTATGCCTCTACATAAACAAGAAATCGCCCAGGTTTCACTTCTGTTTTTGTAATTCCTGAAGCATGCACGCTTGTTTCTGTTTTCTTGATCTCCAGGCATTCTATTATGAGGGAAAAGCTATTATGTCAAATGAGGAATTTGATAATCTCAAGGAAGAGTTAATGTGGGAAGGAAGCAGCGTTGTTATGCTTAGTACGCATTGAGCTTTATAAATGGAGCCTCAACATATATGTGTTTTTCAACTAATCAATAACTTAATTTATGATGTTTAACCTTTGATTACTTACTTGGTTTATTTTATCATCCAGGTTCGGATGAACAGAAATTTCTTGAAGCTTCAATGGCTTATGTTGCTGGGAAACCAATTCTGACCGATGAAGAGTATGATCAATTAAAGTTGCGGCTAAAGGTTTGTGCTTGTTTATTCCATTGTCAAATATGTGCATTTCAATGAGTAATGCAGATACAAATTACGTAAAATGATCTTTGCAACTAAAATTCTGAGGAAGGGATCAATGTTCTTGATTAGTGCGTCTTTAGGAGTTGGATATGCAAGTAGCTAACTGACCGTCAGTTAATCTTCCAAGCTATAATTGGGATTATGCTGTATGAGTAATCTAATTTTTACAGGTCACAGCATGAGAAAGTATGTTAATAAACGGACATAGAGAAACTGATCATAATGTCATATATATTGTTGTGTTGGTAATAAGATTCTTGACTTACTCTCTACATTTCTTAGTTTAAATTTTTGAAAAATCCTGATTTGGTAGTGTGAATGATATTTAACCACAACCATAATTGTTTTTCAGATTCAAGGGAGTGATATTGTTGTCGAGGGTCCACGATGCAGTCTCCGAAGTAGAAAGGTGCATGCTGCTCTAAATGTTTCTGAATGAGCTCTTGTCTTACTAGGTCCCCAGCTCTGCCATTTTTGTTTTGCACTTGTGCATACGTGCGTTGACTGTCAAGAAGGTTGGGATTTGCATTTTTAGGTTCTCCTAGAATCTTGATCACTGCAGTATTTTTCCCTGTACTAGCATCACAGGATCAAATACCATCCACTCAGATGCAGTGATGTACTTATTGTCACGCCTGAATTAGTGTGACAGTTTCCAGCCTTCTCTGCAAAAATGATTTACCCTGCCATGAGTGGTTAAAGGTTATCCACAAATGGATGGTATAGCCATTAGATACTTCAATTTGCTTTGGTTGTTTTGTGTTGCAAAATACGCACAGCAGATCTTGGCTTAATTTGTACTGACTGAGTTTCTTCCCATAGGTTTACAGTGACCTGTCCGTTGACTATTTGAAGATGCTTCTGTTAAACGTTCCGGCAACCGTTGTTGCATTAGGATTGTAAGTAGCATGTTTTTCTTCTAATAATTTAGGTTTTAAAATCTCTGTGATGATAACCATCTTGTGCTCTATTACATGCACTTGGACCACCTTTGGGAAAAAGATAGCATGGACCAAAAGAAAAAAGAACAAGAACATAAAGTGATCACGTAACTTAGATCAGATGCATAAACGTTCTACTTATGGCAAACTTGTCTTATACATGTATAATGATTATTATATTTGTACTGTGTGTCCTGACAGGTTTTTCTTCCTGGACGACCTTACTGGGTTTGAGATTACATATCTATTGGAGGTAGGTAGTTGAGGTTGTCTTCTTCTTGTTTGTTTTGATGAATCTTTAAGGTCAATGGACATGATCTGTTCTAGTACTAAATAGAAAAAGAAGGGGAAAAAGAAGTCACTCACACCTTCTCATAGTTCTTTAGCCATTCCTCAGCGACCATGATTTGATAAATTTTTGCACCTGTGTCCCAAATGCAGCTAGGCCAATCAGCCAAAATTAAGTTGCAGAATAACAACACTACCACGCCAAACTGGCTCGATTTATCATCCTATTGATTAGTGAACCAGAGACTGTAAATATCAGAAATTTGAAAGAGAAAAAGAGTGATCAGAACTTCTAGTGAACTTTGAAAAGTTATATACCTTCTCCAGTAAAAATATGTAGAACTAATCAGCAACTTAAAATTCTTGGGTAAACCCATTTTTAACATATGCGCTTTTGTGAATGTTGAATCTCAGCTCCCCGAGCCATTCAGTTTCATATTCACGTGGTTTGCTGCTGTGCCCCTCTTAGTTTGGCTTGCTCTCTCACTCACAAATGTGATTGTGAAAGATTTCTTGATCTTAAAGGTAGAATATTCGTTGAAATCTCTTCCCAAGTTTGAAAAACCACATGGTGTTGGGTATACATTGCAACTGATGCAGTACTCTGCTATAGGGTCCATGTCCAAATTGTGGTACTGAGAATGGCTCCTTCTTTGGCACCATACTATCAATTTCCAGTGGCGGTACTACCAACACTCTCAAATGTTCAAAGTAAGTACATACATCTTTATTGACTCGTGACCTAACCGATATAATGCATGTCTGTATATGTGTATGTACACATTGCTCCAGTTTTTTAGATACATTTATTGTAGGCAGGTTTATATCCCATGTTTTTTGACTGTTACAACTTCAATTTTGCCTCAGTTGTGAAACTGCGTTGGTATATGACTCAAAGACACGCTTGATTACGTTGCCAGAAGGAAGTAATGCTTGATTGGAGGCACGCACGCACGCACCCTGTCAAAGGTGTTACGCATGTATTATAGAGTAGATTCTTCTTCCCTTTTTATTTATTTTCTTCATTGTGCATGCAATTATGACATGTCGAAAGCCACTCCCTGCAGGATCAATCCAGTTTATGAAATCCGATAGTTACTGACCTATGAAGTTTGGAGATGAAGGGTTTCACGTTATGTATATACCCATGGTCATCTGTGTAGAGCAAAAAAAAAAAAAACAAAAAAAGAGCTGTTAAATGGGTGCTTATAAATGCATTTGTAGAGCATACATGCTTGTGATGTAGTCCTTATAAATCAGTGGAAGAGGATTTGCGTAATTTTAAAGGAACATCCTCTATAATAATAATAATAATAATAAACATGGGTGCAAACGTTTTATAACAGTTTCTCCTGCTTTGTATAATTGAAGTCAGGTTTTCACTGGTATTTCTGAAGTTCTGCGTATTGGACTAATGTGTCGATCACAGAATATCATGATTCAGACACTTCTAAGTTTTAAAATGTCAATTGCTATGGGGTAATCCATTAGTTAGGAAAGCTACTTGCCTCTGTTTGCATCGTTCCTTTTTTCTTCTCTCTTTTGCCAAGCAAAAAACTGTTCTTCACAAATATGTTAAGGAAGCTGTAAACCCCATAGTCACTTTCTCTACAAGATTGCTACATCCAAGTAATCTCCAATCTATAAATTCAAAAACAAAACAAGTCAACTCAACCATATTGAACGTAATATCTATGGCTATGGCTATGGCTATGGCGGCTATTACCTGGAAGCTAAGTTCACCCAATTACTTGCTGTCCTCCACTCGTCTACTGTTTCCATAAGAAAGTGTCATCCCCACCTATTAATCAACAAAAAAGAAAAATGTGTCATCCCCACTTTAGAGAGCAAGATATGTGAGGGTTTAAAGAATAAATTGCAGTAACATTTTTTCTATGCCGATGTATTAATTGCCACTAATGGCTCAATTACACCTCATTTTATCTAATATCCCGCTCATCACAGAAGGGTGTTATGTATGCCCAAAGGCGTAGTCCATTTATGTCATGGGATACTCAATATCTCGCAAATATAAAGGTGCTTACAAAATTATTTCAGGTAGCTTACTAGAAAAGTGTCCCAAGGTCATACTTGAGTCCTAACACCTTCAAAGGGTCAATAATGGAAAAATGTCAGTATCTAAGAACCAAGGAGCAAATATTAGTGATCAACTTGACATGAATCTCGAATGAATCTGTGAAGGTAGGTAGACCCTGGGCACAAGCATGAAAATAAATGAGCATATGACGCAGAAATCTGTAGTAGTTCTACAACATAATTTTTTTTTATAAGTGAAAAAAAAATTGTTCTACGACATAACAAATTATGTATGACCAGGTAAATGAAATTAGTGTGTACTGTTCTCAACACAAAATGACCACCTTGACCAGGATATATACGAAAGCAAAAGACAGTTTAGTGTTTCTTCTCCTGGCCTCCGGAGCAACCTCTTTAACCTGACAAACTAAAATCATCTACAGGACAAATAAAACATCTAATTCAATGAAACATTTAAGGATCGGATGGAGCGTACAACATACAAGATCATTTATTTCACAGTGTTGCATCCTTCCATGTATAAATTTGAACCTCATCTTTGGGTTCCTTGCCTCTCACTGCAAAATCTTCCTCATTATGATGACTTCCAATCTGCATAAATTCAAAACCAAAATAATAACCAAATGTCCTAAAAACAGAAAATATGGAGAACTAGTAAAATTAGCCAACAAGATAAAAAGAAACATACATCCATCTAGGCCTGTGCACATGGGCCGACGAACCGATTGATCCGATTTATTCAATCCGATCCGTCCGACAAATTGACGGGTCATTACAAATCGGTTCTCAACCCGCTTAATGTCAGATTTGTTCTTCGGGTGTTAATTCCACCAACTCTATAAATTTAAAACTTGCCACCGAAGTTAATGCGTACGAGTACGACTCTCGCAACTTTTTTCTATTGGCTCTGACACCATCTTGCATTGTCTTTCATATATTACATCTCCTGTAAAGCTTCAACATTTATGGCCGTTGATATGCCTCAAGAAGCACAAGTTCTGAATGTTTTCATCCTTTTGCTTTTACTCTCTCTCTCTCCTCCATTGCCTTTGCAGCCTTTTAACTCATCTCTTCCAATTTCTTCTTTTTTGCATTAAAAGCCTTTTCTCTCATGGCGAAGACTCCATTAAAACGCCATAGAGAAGAAACCCTTTAGAATCTGTCCCGTCTCTATTTTTCTAGCACTGTTTCTCCTTTCAGGCTTGAGCAAATATCATTATTTGACCTTTGATTCCTCAAACCCAAACCACGAGCTGCCCAAACAGCCCACATGCAGGCTCACCATATAGAAAATTTGCGAGATGAAAACCAGAGATGAATTAGGAGAAAGAAAAGAAATTAATTAGAGATACGAAGAAAAATTCGCCATGAAAGCAACTCATCATCCTTTGAGCTTCTTTCTTATTCTTCTATCTTTCGATCCCCCACCAGAGTCTAATCCGCCTCCTCCACTACCACCACCACTATTGAACCCAAGCTTCGAGTACCTTTTCTTCCACGAAGGCGGGTCTCCCCAGATCAGATTCAGCATGCCGTTTACAGATCTGGTTCTCTACCGTCAGTGTAACTTTGCTTGAGCTAGACGCCGCCGTTTGTAGATTTGTTGCCGCTACTGGTGCTGGGCAGGTCGAGGCTTGGGGATGCCTCACCTCAGCTCGAGATCTTCTCCTTCGATCCCAAGACCCCTTCTCTCTCTTCCTCTCCCGTGGTTTGTAAACCATTGAATTGGCTTTCTTTTCTTTCTGTTTTTCCCTAAGCGAATTGGTTTTCGTTTTTGGAAGCATGAAAATGACCTTGTTTTTAAAGGTCGGGGTCATACGGGTTCGACCCAGTTTGATTTTGTTTGGGTCGAGTCGGTTCGAGTTGGCTCCTTATATGAAGGTTCTCGGGTCGGGTCGGGTCGGGTGCAAACCCGGCTTTACCAGGTCGGGTTGCAGCCCTACATCCATCTACACACCCAACAATAAAATTAGAGACTTTCAAGTGAAAGGGGCATAGCTGTAGTTATGTGTAGGGACAACGCAAACAACAGCAAGTCGGTGCACAATGGCATGGGAAGATACTTAAGTGGCTACTGGTTTAATACATGGAGTGAAGGTTTTGATTTCATCAAAAACCACTTCATTAGGGTAGACGGCGCGTAATTTGTTAAGGCTTTTAGTAGTCCTACACATCGCCTGCTGTTTGTAACTAGCAATAAATGACTCTTTGACAGCCGAGGATGTCCACATTAACATTCTGAATCCTATTTATCGGAAAATTTTTGCACAGTCGATTAGCATTCTCGCCAACTGACGTCAAATGCAAACCAGAAAGTTCTAACATACTGTTAGTCAGCAAGCAACCAGAAAATTTTGTGAGTAAGCATGTTGGAAGCTTTTCGGGAGCAATCGCCCGTTTCCTATAACCAAAGCTCTAATCGTTCTCTCGCCTTACTCAAGCATTCTAATAAGCAAATATAAAAGCTTTCTGCAACACCACCAAAAGTGAATGTTTTGATAAAGTTCGTGCATACCTTGGTGAAAACTCGGAGCAACAGAGGGCAAGACTGCAATTGTGTCATGCCACAAAAAAAAAAAAAAAAAAAAAATCAATACAAAATTATACAATTCAAGAGTTTCAGAATGTCACAGTGAATACCACATTGTTATTCTATGTAGTAAACAAAAACGAGAGGAAGTTCACAGAGAACGAGAGTGAGAGAGGACTGAGGAGGGGGACCTTATTGGCTTTTCACGATCAACGCATTCAAAGCGAGGGCGAGCTAGGAGTGGCGACTGTGGTGGAGCACGGGCTGAAGAGGAGGAGGAGGCGGGAGGGGTCTGTTCGAAGAAGAGGGGTCTGGTCTGGGTGGAGCCCTCTGCTTCTCTTGTCCATGACCATCTCATTGGGTTCGGGTCGACTGCAGATCATCTTATTTCTCGTATTCACGCAAGTACGACACACTTTTTGGGCCAAATGGGCGTATCAACGGGCCGAAGGGGCTTCAATGAAACCATTCAGATTACAGTTTTTTTTTTTTTTTTTTTTTTTCTCAAAAAAATAGGTTACATAGTTACGTTTTTGCAAGACGTTGGTTTTGGAATTTTTGTAACTGCCATATATAGTCTTCTAAGTTCTAAATTGTACATAGTATTTCTCCAAAAAAATTAGAGATATCAATAAAATTAGAGATACAATCACTCTTCTTTTTAAAAAAAAAAAAAAAATAATTTATGTCTTTAATCATTAAAACTTAAACTGGACAAACGAAATGGCATTGTCCTTAAACCAAGTTTCGTTATTCACTGGTTGTAATAGAAATGGTGGCATTGGAAGTTCAACTTAACCAAATGAAAAATATTTTTTGAACACGCAGATGATGATGATGGTTACCTAGTTTAATGGAAAAAAGTACATGAGTTTAGTTCATGCTTGCACGTCCCCAAGTATTAAAAAACATGTAGCCAGCCATCACAAACCGACATTAGCGGGCATGTAATTAGTTTCCCTTGGCCACTTTATATTGCGGTACCAGGGAATATTAAACAAAAAAAAAAAAACACATACATATATCACGTCCAATCATTTTCAAACAAAAAATTAGTGAAACATTCCTTTATTATTATTATTATTATATATATATTTTTTTAAATCTTCGTGAGGGCCACGAAGTCAATCTGTTGATGTCCAATAATGCCTGTGGTTGGGCGTTATATATAAGTGAGCAGATGCATGTAGCAGTAGACAACATTATACGCATATATTGTAGTAATTATAATATAGAGATCAAGAGATGGAGGCATGCATGGCTGCGACTTCCCTTGGATCGGGGATGATGATGTTTAGGTTGGTGTTGTTGGCATTTATTCTAACAATCAGCATTAAGGCGACGGACGCTGTCTTCCGACCAAGCCCATGGCACCTCGCCCATGCCACCTTTTACGGTGACGAGACTGCCTCCGAGACCATGGGTACGTATAAGTTCTTCGATCCCCTGTCATCGTGTGTGTGTGTATATATATATGTGTGTGTGTGTGTGTGTGTGTTGTAATTAGTAGCCTTTTATTTTTATAATTTTTGTTTTGTTTTTTTTTTCCCATTTTGTTAGGACTTATTACTCTTGATTTTGTCAATTATTATTAATGTGCAAAGTTGCAAACTACATGGAGCATTAATATTTAATATTCAATTTATGGTTAAATAGGGGGAGCTTGTGGGTACGGAAACTTGTTTACCAACGGCTACGGAACAGACACAGCAGCCTTAAGCTCAACCCTGTTCAACAATGGATATGCTTGTGGTAGCTGTTATCAGATAAAGTGCTATCAATCCAAATGGTGCTTTGATTGGGTACCATTCACCACAGTCACAGCTACAAACCTCTGCCCACCAAACTGGTCTCAGGACTCCAACAATGGTGGGTGGTGCAACCCACCTCGAGTCCACTTCGACATGTCCAAGCCTGCTTTCATGAAGATTGCTCAGTGGAAGGCCGGCATTGTCCCGGTCATGTACCGCAGGTACTTTTAAGTCTTGTTAAAACATTACTTTTAAGTTAACGTGAAAAAATAGATTACTCAGTGAGTAATTTTTAATTGTGAAATTAATATTTATTTAAACGAGTTAAAGTTTAGAATTAAGATTCAACTTCAAGAATTTTACTCGTATCATATTAAATTATTATTTGTTTCAAAAGTTTAAGTCCATAAATAATGAAAAACTTAATAATTTATATTATATCTTAACGAGGCTTATTACAAGTCAAATATATAATATTGATGTTATGTATCACTTATAAAACTCATGTTATATTGATATGTAGAATTAGGACTGGTTACATAAAACCATCTCGTCTCATCTCATCATTACAATTTTTTTAAATTCTTATATAAAATATAATAAATAATTTAACTTTTTCAAATTATATTAAAAAATTATATTATAATAATATTTTATTCAACTTCCAACAAAATATCTCATATCATTTCATCTTAATTGCGTAACCAAACGAGTTTATGGAAAATACTCGTAATTTAATTGATCTTGCATATGATTCTTGTAGGGTACCATGCCAAAGGAGAGATGGGCTTCGATTCTCTTTTCAAGGAAATGGGTATTGGCTGTTGGTGTATGTGATGAACGTTGGAGGTGGGGGAGACATTTCACAGATGTGGGTGAAAGGAAGCAGAACAGGGTGGATAAAAATGAGCCATAACTGGGGAGCTTCGTACCAAGCATTTGCTACTCTGGGAGGCCAATCTCTTTCTTTCAGGATTACTTCTTACACAACAAAGGAGACCCTATTTGCATGGAACGTTGCTCCCAGTAACTGGAATGTAGGATTGACTTATAAGGCCAATGTCAACTTTCGTTGATGTAGAAACTAAACATGCTTGCCATCGTCGATGAAACTACTACGTTTTGAATATACAAGCCTATATATATGTACCATCTTTAGTTTCTTTTTCTTTTTTTTTTTAATTTTTTTTTTCTCTCCCTGAGATCGAACATGTTTTGCCTTTCCTGTTTTCCAAGGAAAAAAAAAGGTAAATTTCGTGATAACCAGGGAAATATGTATTAGGTTGGTGATGGATGATCATTTGGTCTAAACCATCGAAGAATATAATGAGAGACGTCTTTAATTATCTCCAAAATTCCAAATCATGGTGTGTGTTAAATTCATTGTCTCGATCGAAGCTCATTTTTCTAGATTTCGACGGTCTTTTCATTAATTTGATGACGAACCAAGACCTATTACTCTTGCATTCGTAATCACTATAAAAAGGAAATAAATTATAAAAGTATCATCATTTTGTAAAAATATTTTCATTTTAATATATAGTTGGGTAAAAATCTGTGAAAAAATTGTGTATCTATCACCATTTTTATTTCAATATTACGAATAATCCCATTGTAGAAACACAAATTAAACAAAAATGAAAAATGAAGGCAAGCAAGCAATCCGTCCCTGATATCAACCAAACTGAGTCGTTGTCATTCAATTATATATGAAAGGAAAATGATTTATATATGTGCATGAGTCATGCGTGGTATTCCATTTGGAAAAGAATAAATAATATAGGGCTCATATAAAAAAAAATTATTTTCTTAATGGTGTGCCTCATTCTTTTTTCCTTAAAGAATAAGTGAGACTTACTCACCATAAAACTATATCTATTGTTACTCTATATGAAATATCAACTATTGACTTTTTTTATGAGAAATAGACTACATTCATTTATGAAAGTGAAGTTACAGCTATAACTGATACATACAGGATGGAAAAATACAAATTACAAGTCAACTACTCACAGTTGAGACTCCACCAGTACATAAATTCATTTGTGACTGATATGGTTTTAACTTCTAGAACTTTCTACAGACAAACCGTCTGAGAGACCACACTCTACCTAAAACAGAGATTTCAAATCCCACCTCTAGAGGAGGAGAGGACTTTCACTTTATGGACAAAAAGTCCAAGAGACTATTTCTTTTTTATTATTAACATAAAACAAAGGAAATAATATAAAACGTAAATAATACATGGGAAAGTAGCGAAATATAGTTTGAAAATATGTAGATCCGCATTTTCAACCTTGGATGAAAACAAAAAAGCAAACACAGGGATTATGGGACACACGTCACCCTGGAAGTACAACGTACAATCGAGTCTGAAGAAATCGATGGTCCTAGTCCCAGAAATGCCTCACATGGCGGCGGTAGAGTTTCCCTTATGGTGATGTCACGCTCACACTTTGGACCGCGCGTATGGCTCATGCGCCGCTCCGTTTGACGAGATTCTTCGCCCATTTGAAGGATCGGCGTCTGAGAATCTTGCGGTGTGGCACGTGGTGGTCGCCGAGCTCCGGAGTACAACAGAACGGCATTTTGTCTTATTTCGAAAGAAAAACACACAAAACTAGAAAAAAAGCTAGAAAAATGAGGGAGGAGGGAGAGAACAGCCGAATCTCCAACCCTAGTCTGAATAGCTATTGGCTTAATATGAACTGTAAGTGTCATTAATTAGAACGGTACAACTGGTTCGAAGGCTTTATCATTAATTTCAAATGTTATGAGCAATACGCGACTGTAAAATGGCAATAATTGATAATAAGACTTGATCTCGGTACTTCATTCTCAGTCGAAGGAATACTAGGGGGCCGTTTTAGAGGAGCTTCAACCTTTAGACGTTTGATCTAAATATTATATTGCTATTTCATTTATCTTGCTATAGATTTGTTACCTTTGGTTTTCAGAATTTCGAATTGGACATCTGCCTGGTTCCCTTGTCACTACTCAAATCTGCCGTCCGTTTTGATTTTATAGAATCCAAATAGTGTGCATTCGCCGTCCGTATCCCGTATCCCATTTTGTCGGTGCACACTCTTATATATAATTTGATTTGAAAACATTGCACATTTTTAGAACGAAATCAAATCGTATGAACATTTTTATTGTGGATCGAAAATTATTTGATATAGAGTTAAGGACGACAAAAACAAAATTATGACAACAAAACTTTATTAATTTCTTAAATAAATACAAAAACAATAAACTTCTTCCCAACTTCACAGTTTACGGAACAATTATCCCCTTATACTTAAAAGTTGCTATAAACGTGAATAGTAATGAACAGTGACATAAACAATAATGAACAGTGATACGTGATATGTGTTTTACGCTTTTCTTCTTACACCTTACGTCTTGCATCCGCATCCCTCCTTACAGCAAAACCAAAGCAAAATCACAGTAAAATCACCACAAAAATGCCACAAAATCAAAAAATCACCACACAAATCACCAAATCAACACGCAGGTTTTCACACAAATCACAAATCAAGGTCTTCGGCTGGAGCATGGGAAGGAGGGAGAGTTCGTGAGAGAGTGGGCGTGTATGAGGGATAGATCGGGGCCATGGGTAGTTGGGGTAGATCGATGGTGGCCAGAGGAGGCTCATGACGGTGGCTGGACACTGTGGGTGGCGGCGCACTGCAGTGGAAGTGGGAGAACTCGTGCGTGAGGGAGGTGGACTTTGTGGGGACAAACGGCAGGGAGATGGAGGCCGAGCTCGCTGAAGGGGATGGGCGGTGGGAGGGGAGGCTACTGCGGAGGTGGTGGCGCCGGAGGATGGCTCACGGCGACGCAGCAACATCAAGTCCATTCGGGTTGTGCACAGTTGAGAGAGAGGAAGAGAGAGCGTGAGAGAGGGAGACCGGTGTGGGGGGACTCGCCGGAGTGAGGTGGTGCCGGTGGAAGGGGCGGTGAGGCTCACCAGCGCACGGCGACGCCAAGCTGGTCAGAAGAAGAATCAGCTTGGAGAGGGGCAGCATACCGCGTATGCATGAGTTGAGGGAGGAGAGAGAGAGGGGAGGGAAAAGTGAGGGAGAAGGAAGAGGGGTCTTACCCAAACCATTGTCTTGGAGTTTTCAAAACGATCTAACGGTAAAAGATTAAAATACTGATTTGAAAATGCATAAACATTAACTTAATTAAAAATACTGAGAAAAATTAAGGTAGAATATTATTTAAACTAATAATAAAGTCAACATCAATCTTATTATTAAAACACAGGAAGATTTGGGTTTGGTAAAGTGCGAGAAAATGTTGTGAAAGAAACCGGAAAGCAGAACAACAATCATAATTATAGCAAGTCACACAGGGGCATAAGAGGCTCAGAAAGTGTCAAACAAAAATAAAATCATATAAATAATTATAATTTTTAATATAATTTAAATCTCATAATATTCTTAATTAATTAAAATCATTTAAATAAAATGATTTTCTATCATTATAATATTTTTGGAGTTTTCAAAATAGAAGAGACTTACTTTAATGATGAAAAAATGTGAGAACAATACAAAAATAAAAGACAGTATTTTTTTAATGCTCCCTGGGTCATTGAGTAGTATGGTTGAATTCTCCAATTCCTATATTTTGCTAAGAAAACTATTACTAAAATATCTAAAATCTTTTAATTTTCATATTACTCATATTACTGTAACATTTTGTTATCATTATGATGCTTGTTAAAATTTATTTTTCTGCTCCTGTGCATTAAATTATTAACTAATTAATTTTATTTTTAAAAAATATTATTTTAACATTTTGTGGATATTAGTCACTAAGAAAACGTGCATTGCACGTCATTCCACAGCTATCCCCCTTATACTTAAAAGTGCTTATAAACGTGAACATTAATAAACAGTGTACGTGAACAGTAATAAACAGTAATCACAAAATCACCAAAATCACAACAAATTACACAACGCCGAACTCACCGAAATTATCTCAAAATCATAGTAGGATGATCACAAACTTACTGTAAATCATCCTAATTCTACAAAATCACAAAATGTACAAAACTACATGGTACGATGGCGTGGGCTTGGCTAACGGCGGTGCTACGGGGAGAAACCCGTACGTCTAAAGGGGTTTCGTGGTGGGGCGAAGGAGGAGCTACGGGTGGTGAGTTCCATGGAAATGGTCCACAGCGTCAAGGGAACTCGATGGTGGTGCTTGGTGGAGCAGAGACTGAGCCACGGTAGCGCAAGGGTGGAGAACCCGTGCGTTAAGACCCATTTCGGGTTGCTTGCGTGCGGCTAAGGGACGAGCTGCCAAGGGATTTCGACGTTGGGGTTTGGTCGCCGGCGTGAGGGGAAGCCGGTGACGTGGTCGGTGACACCGCACAGTGGCGCACGACTGCTTGAGGGAGGAGATCGCGTGAGAGAGAGGGAAGACGTGGTTAAGCGGAAGGAGAGAGAGAGAGGGAGAAATAGAAAGTGAGGGGAAAATGAAAGTTTTTAGAATTTAAATCTAACCCTTCATTATAAGTCTCTAAATTTGATCCAATGGTGAAAATTTAAATACTGATTTAAATTAATTTAAAATAGATAATTAACATATAAATATCATATCATAAATAAATTATCAAAATTAATTTATAAAATATTAAAATTTTTTAGATTTAAATCAAACCCTTCATCATAAGTCTCCAAATTTGATCCAATGGCAAAATTTTAAATACTGATTTAAATTAATTTAAATTAGATAATTAACATATAAATATCATATCATAAATAAATTATCAAATTTAATTTATAAAATATTAAAGTTTTTTAAATTTAAATCCAACCCTTCATCATAAGTCTCCAAATTTGATCCAATGGTAAAAATTTAAATACTGATTTAAATTAATTTAAATTAGATAATTAACATATAAATATCATATTATAAATAAATTATGAAATTTAATTTATAAAATATTAAAGTTTTTGGGATTTAAATCAACCCTTCATCATAAGTCTCCAAATTTGATCTAATGATGAAAATTTAAATATTGATTTAAACTAATTTAAAATATATAATTAACATATAAATATCGTATCATAAATAAATTATCAATTTTAATTTATAAAATATTAAAGTTTTGGGATTTAAATCTAACATTTCATCATAAATCTCCAAATTTGATCCAATAGTGAAAATTTAAATACTGATTTAAATTAATTTAAAATAGATAATTAACATTGGAAAACAAAAAAAGTATTTGAGAGGTAATATTGGAAAACAATTAATTCACTTTGTGTCTCCAATCCTTAAATAGTAATACAATTTTTTATAAAATGATAATTTAAATTTAGAGTATTTCTATAAAATATTATTATTATTATTATAAGTTATTTTTAAAAATATTGCTCATTTAAAACATGATTGTGAAATTTTTCATCGTTAAATTTGGACAAAATCAAATAGAAGAATCATTATTACTCAAAATTTTGGTGAAATTCTTCAATTTCACAATCATTGAAAATTAGATTGATTAATAAAAATAAAGAAAATATTATAAAAGAAAACACGTACGTACAAAAGCTCTACGTACCAAATTAATTGGGGTAACTGATCAACGTAATATATAATATGGGTTATTGGCTTCATTCATGGAGGTTTGGTTTCTTCTTGATGGCATCCATATTGGCAATAATCAGCAAACCAACACTTGCGGTAACCTTCCAACCAAGCCCTTGGCAGCTAAAAAGAAAAAAAGAAAAAGGAATGCGGAAAACTAATTGGTTGCCGTTACTTGAATTGGGTTTACAGGGGGAGCTTGTGGGTATGGAAATTTGTTTGTAAATGGATATGGAACAGATACAGTAGCCTTGAGCTCAACTCTGTTCAACAATGGGTACGCTTGTGGGAGCTGTTACCAGATAAAGTGCTATCAATCCAAGTTGTGCTTTAGTGGGGTCCCCATTCACCACAGTCACAGCTACAAACCTCTGCCCTCTAAACTGGTCTCAGGACTCTAACAATGGTGGGTGGTGCAACCCACCCCTAGTCCACTTCGACGTGTCCAAGCCTGCTTTCATGAAGATTGCTCAGTGGAAGGCCGGCATTGTCCCTGTTATGTACCGCAGGTAGTTAAATAAATTTCCCACCAAAATAATGGATTTCACTTCTGTTTTTTTTATGCGTCCTTGTGATTTAGTTAGCAAAAAGAATGTGGGTTAGATCTGAAAATACATTTTGAATTCAAATCTTTCCCGTTAAAAAGAATATTACTTTTATGGTATATGATTCTGAATAATAGCTAAAGAATCCCAGCTGATTGGGCAATGGCTTTACATGACAGGGTACCGTGCATAAGAAGTGGAGGGCTTCGATTTTCTTTCCAAGGAAACGCGTATTGGTTGCTGGTGTATGTAATGAACGTGGGAGGTGGAGGAGATATAACTCAGATGTGGGTGAAAGGAAGCAAAACCGGGTGGATAAGCATGAGCCATAACTGGGGAGCTTCGTACCAAGCTTTTGCAACTCTGGGAAGCCAATCTCTTTCTTTCAAGATCATCTCCTACACAACAAAGGAGACTATAATTGCCTGGAATGTTGCTCCTGCAAACTGGGCTGTGGGATTGACTTACAAAACCAATGTGAACTTCCATTGATGTAAATTCTTTCACAAATGGCTCCTCTTCTTCTTGTTTTCAATACACTACTACAGTATTTTGTTAGTCACTTCGTTTATGGAGAATCTCACTGTCTCCTTATGTGACTGCTCCTTTGTGTTTACCAGAGGTGAATTTTCACCTCCTGCCATCAGATCAGATGCTCATGAGACATGCCAATTGCCAAGACTATTATTATGGCTTTCTTGTCAAGTTTATCAATATTACTCGAAATGCCAACTAATGTGGTTTGGTTGGTAATTTCTTTGAGGTTGTATGAAGTTAAACTATCTTGTAATTAAATCATTGATAGAACTGAATGATTTAAGAAGTGACAAGAGTCCGATTTCCACCTAACTTAAAGTTAACTCAAGAGGTTGGAGGAGATGTTCTAATGCATACATAATATTTTTTTGCTATTTATGTATTAAAAAAAAACACGAACAATAACAGTATCACATATGCCCAATTAGATGACATATATGTCTTCAGCAATATTGATCTTGTGAAGTAAGAGTCAGAGGATGTAATCAATGCAATGAAGGATTGATTGGCATTAAAATTCCAGACATTTTTTTAGTACTCTTGGTTGACCCCCCATGTGAATATTTCATGTTAGGGGCGCATTAAAGGGAAAACAGATGGAATGCCATGGTGGCTAACATGATACCCACAAAGTTGTTCCAAGTGGCAGACATGTTACCAAACACAATTAGGAGCACTGGAGCCCCTATGCTAGGTGAAGAATGCCCTCAATTTCTTTCTCTAAGCACGCCAAGCCTCCTTTTTCATTCCCTTTTGCCATGAAGTATCATCATCATCATCAGCCCACGCTCCAAAATCATATCTCCCATCCTTTGTCATATGACCTTAGCCCTTCTGCCACCTAAAAACTCTCATTCAAAGACAGATCAACAGAAGTTATGCTGCATTCCCACAATACAAGATCCATTTGCTAGTTCTTCCTAACCCCACCTCTTCTAAAACAACAGGCAGTCTATTTCTTATCGATTACTTCACAGCCACCTAACGTATATTGTCTCCTGCTCTTGACATGATATAGACACAAAACAAGAAAGTTTTTCTCTTACTTTTCCCTGCTCTTTTATCCATCAAAGCTTTTCTGCCATGTAAATTACCGGAAACAGTCCAAACTGTCCTCTTTGCGACCTCACCCCTGTTACATCTGCAAGAAAAGAAGCTAATCAAGATTTTGTTATTACACATTTCAAGCTCTTCTTTCAATCTGCCAGCTTCAGAAAATCAGGAAAAAAAAATCAGGAAAAATGGCACTGCTATGCACATCGAAGCCCGAGAGTATCAGGAACAACCGTACAGGTATTACATTTTTACATCCAACGTCTTGTAAAACAAGTTCAGATTATCATATGGGCTCCCTCTTCTCTCTCACGTTCATAGTTCTTTCGTGGGCATCATCTGCATCAATAAAATCTGAAGCTCAAGAGATCAAATCAGCTCATCTTCTCGATCTTTACATTAGAGATTACACGTTCAAGGCCTACGACCAACACTTCGGGACTGGAATATTGCACACTTTACATTTACCGTCAAACCTCTCCGGCATCAGGGTCGACATGGTGAGATTCAGATGTGGTAGTCTCCGAAGATACGGTGCACAGGTTAAGGAATTTCATCTGGATATTGGAGTGACTGTGCATCCATGCGTGGAGAGAGTCATGATAGTTAGACAAAACTTGGGGTATAACTGGTCTTCCACATTCTATGCTAAGTATGATATCTCTGGGTACCAACTTGTTTCCCCTGTTCTAGGTCTTCTAGCTTATAATGCTGGGTCCAACATGAACTTTAGCAACCCTTTTGAGCTTGGAATTCTTGCAGGAGAAAAGCCCATCACAGTAGATTTCAGCAACACCACAAAGTTAGCCAAGATTCAGGGAAACAGCCCATATTGTGCTAGTTTTGAGAGTGACGGAAAAGTCACACTAGCAAATCAGGTATCACCATATGTGTGTGTTGCAAAGAGACATGGCCATTTTGGATTGGTCATTGAGACGCCACCAGAGCAATTAAGAACAAAGATTAGCCGGTGGAAAGTGGTGGTTGGAAGTTCAGTAGGAGCTGCATTGGGTGCTTTTCTTTTGGGTTTGCTTCTGTTGGCATTGTTTGTTAAGGTAAAGAAGAAATCAAGAATGGAAGAGATGGAGAGAAGGGCCTATGAAGAAGAAGCTTTACAAGTTTCTATGGTTGGACATGTGAGAGCTCCTACAGCAGCTGTCACTCGAACATTGCCTACAATTGAGCATGAGTATGTACATCCTAACCAAGGATTTGTTCATTTGCGTTTGTGATTATTCTTTTTGTAACATTAGATGAACAAAAATTATTTTTTCATTGGATAAGAAAGAAATTCAAAATGCTTTTGTAGGAAAGAGGGAAAAATCTGTTTCTCATCCCTGCCCATTGATTATTCTTTTTTCTTCAACTTTCAAAATCAATACTTTGTCAAATGAATTCTGCTACATATAATCACTTTTATATACTCTTTACGTACTTTACTGATGTGATGTGATTGGCTAAATCAGTTATTTTATATTAAAAAAATGGCACAACCAATCACATTAATGGAATGCACAAAAAATATATAAAAGTGACCCGCACTTAGAATTTTTGTTGTTGAATTCATTAATTATCAGAAGCTAAATGTCCCAAATCGAAGGGAGAAATTGGTGCAAGGTTAGAATTTCTGACCATACTGGTAAGTAAACAGGATTGCAGGTAAACTTGGAAAGACACAATTCAGTAAACTAGTAAAAACCTTTTCCCTGTATTAAAAATCAACAGTTTTTCCAATTTGTCTTGATTCAATCATTTCCAGTTCTGGGTCAAGAGTTTTGCTAATGTTCTGCCATATTCAAGTGAAAAGGTCTTTTTATTCAATGTTTTGCTAATAATTGCAGAACATTGAATAAAAAGACTTGCTTCTTCTATATTGTTACTTTCTACACAAAAGCAAAGTCACATCTCATGTTTGAACACAAACTTTCGCTTTTCCTTTCTGTAGAGACGAATGCTTGAAGATGCAGATAGGCAAATATGCTATTAGCCATCATTGAGGTTGGAAGTCAAGGGAACTAATCCTTATAACATCCCATGGTATAGAAATCTTATAAACTCCCATAGCTTCAGATCATCTGCTGGGTCATGAACAGATCAAGAGCGTCCCTTCAACGTTTTTCTACCCTCCAATTCATACGCTTCTTATATTATAACCTAAACTAATAAAATGATACATTGCACACTTGAATTACTAAAGACGCGTCCTATTTTTGTAACAAACAAAGCCAAAAACGCTTTTAATGAAAATATATCTTTTGTTTAAAAATAAAAAAAAAATTTGGTATCCGAAGCTTGATTGTTGATAAGGATCTTGTTTTCCCAATTTTCCATGATAAGCTCAATAGGGAATCGAAACTGGATGGTAGTTTTAACTTGGATAAAGATTTCAGAAGCATTAACTTGTATGTGAGTAATTTTTCATAGATATCATGTGATTTTTGGATTCAAATTGGAAAAATATCCATTCGAGTTTTTACCCGAATTTGAGGATCTCAAATGGGCTGTCTAATATTTATTGTTATCCGTATAAATATTTTGAATAGTAGTAAATGAATACTAAGATGTGATTTGGATTCGGAGATGAATTGAAATGAGTTATGAATAGTAATGAGATGGGTTGTGAATAGTAATAAGATTTGTGAGTTAAAATTTATCAATAATAATAAATAGTAGTGAGATGAGTTGAGATAAATTGAGATGAGTTGAGATAGATTGCGAATACAAACCGAGCGTAAATATTGTAGAACTCGTTTAATGTATTTGTCTCTCTTTCATTCATGACTCTCAAATTCAAACAATAATTTACAAAAATCTTAATCGAACAAATTAGGCCAACCCCTTTTTGTATTTCATTAAATCGGAGCCAACCCAAACCAAATTGCATCGCCTGACCATGTAATATCACACAAACAAACAAGTTTTCTATCTTTGATCTAATTGAATATTAAATATAAAGTGTTGCTAGGGTGCGGCCCAACAGTGATAGCCGGGCATGCCTCTTAAGCAAAATTCACTTTTTTAATTTTTTATTTATATTTTTTTAACAATTTTAAAAAAATATAAAAAAAAATACCAATACACTAATAATCACTTCCTTTATCAATAAGTAAAAGAAAAAAAGTAAAAAAAATTAAATACATGAGCTGTCAAAATGAAGAGACAAAATAAAAGAACATAATAGCATTATTCTTAAATATATAGGTGAAAAACTTGACAAATCCAACAAACCAAATAACTCTCATTTTCCCTTTCCCAAATTTTTCTCCCGATTATTTGCATGCTTTCTGACCATATTAATTGATTATAATATACACAAATCTACTTGATCACATTAACTTGCAATTATATTTGGACTGAAATTATCTATATCAATAGCCTTAAAAGGGATTTTTTTTCCCTATGGGTTTGGGTAAGTTTACCATCTCTCTTTTTTTTTTTTTTTTTTTTTTCTCTATCTCTCTTTCTTTTGGATAAATGTAGTAACTTTTCTATATCTCAAATGTAAAGATTTTTTTGAGATAGACATGCCGAATTTAATGCAGAGGATGCATCAATATATTCAAACGCGTGAAAAGTAAACTACTTAATGAATTAATTATAAATAAAAAGTTTGAATTTAATTATACTAAACGAAGCCAATGCCCGCCTCTCATTTGAAAATCATTTTTTATAAAGTAAATATTTTAACTATAAAAAGATTATATAAAAGTAAATTCATATGACTTGTAGTCTTAATGTAATACGTTATAATCATAAACAAAACTATTTTTTTTTTCAAATTTTTGCATTTTCTTTAATTGAAATAACATTTTATTGATGTTTGTCAAATATAATTGGAACAAAAAAAGAAAAAGATATTAAGTTTTATTAGGACAATGCTAGGGTGGACATTGGTGCTCTTATATTGTACCGATAAGTGTAAATATATTTTTTTATTTTTCTTTTTATCATTTTTTTTAAATATTTTTAAATATTTTAAAAAAATCAATTTATTAATAGTCATTTTTTTTAACCATTAAATAAAAAAATAAAAATTACAATCAGTCCATTTTATCAATTATTTTTATCTATCTAATTAGCATTTTCCTTTTTTTTAATGGTTGTGAAAAATAATTGTAAAATGATATGCTAAAGCCGCTTGATCTTGTTTTCCCGCCAAAAGAATATTGTTCAGAAACATAATACTTGTTACAATAACATTAAATTATCCCTAATTTCCCATTCGCAGTGACAGCATCACAGGACGCTCTCCCAAGATTTGCCGGGAAAGTGAACCGCAACCTGTGGGGAAGGAAAACCAGATTGTTGCTCTGACTGTCTTGTCCAGCTTCAAATCTCATTCTCTCTCATGCACCCGACGTTCTTGAATAATAAAACATTGTTCTCTCAAAAGAAAACTCTCAAATCTCAGGTGACTGTCTTCACGCTTCACCGTCGCAAGTTTTCCTCGTCGAAACGCGCAAAATCTCCCAACGGGTCCTCTCTCTCTCTCTCTGGGGAAAAGGATATCTGTATGGAAGATCCCACGGTTCAAAGATTTCCCGCTCAATCAGCTCTCGGAACCCCAATCTCATCTTCTTTGTTTTCGGGCCTGAATCTCACCCCCACTATGTCCGACGAGGACTCGGTCCGTTCGCGCTACATCGAACGCCTAATCAACGCCAACTACCACCCATCGCCGTCGAGGACGATCTACTCGGATAGGTTCATCCCCACCCGAACGGGCTCCAATTTTGGGCTCTTCCACCTCCCAGCCCCGCGGCAGCCCAGCTCTTCCGAGGGCCGAAAGGACAGCTCCACCAGCGTCTATTCCACGCTCCTACGCACGGTACTCTTCGGTCCCGAATCTGGCGTGGTCTCGCCGGTTACACCCGAGAAGAGGAGCGACTGGACGAACTCGCCCAGCCGTAATATCTTCCGGTATAAGACGGATACCAGCCAGCCTTTGCAATCACTTTTTCCATTTGGGTCTGACGATGCAATGCCTGGGGTTAATCATAGCCCGGTAAAGACTCCCCGGAAGATCCCACAGTCCCCTTATAAGGTAAGTTCCCGGGTTTATGCGTTTGGGTTGAACTGTATTTGGATTTTTCGAATTGAGTTTGCGGTGTTTTAACTTTTTTAACATGACGGTATTTGTAGGTTTTGGATGCGCCAGCTTTGCAAGATGACTTTTATCTGAATCTGGTGGATTGGTCCGCGCATAATGTGTTAGCAGTGGGGTTGGGAAACTGTGTTTACTTGTGGAATGCTTGTAGTAGCAAGGTGCATGCCATTTTTTGCGTTGTTCTAAGCAATAAATTGTACTGAAACGTCACAAGTTTGAGAATTTATATGGCTTTATTTGATACTACTCGGCATGCTACCCGCCCGCAGGTAACCAAATTATGTGACTTGGGCATTGACGAAAGTGTCTGTTCGGTCGGATGGGCTCAGAGCGGTACACATCTTGCTGTTGGAACTAGACATGGAAAAGTCCAGGTCAGAGGCATGTATTTTTTTTTTTTTTTGGCACCGGATATCCGATAAGAGACTAGTCCCGGGGTGCACGTGCCCGAATTGTCCGTAAGTACGAATAATTCAAGAGAAAAACTGCAGTCCGACGACCCTTAGGAATAAAATTCTTTTTTTTTTAACTGATCATACCCACAAAATTATGAATTTATTGTTTTCGATCTCAATCGGGAAGACAGCCTAAAGGAGGGTTTGAATATGGAACCATGGTGAAGAATATCTTGATCATCAATTCTTAGGATTAGAAGCATTTTAGCGAACCTGAAAACCGCAAACAATTGTTGATGCAGTTGTTGATTATTTAGGATTCACTTGGGTCATCAATAAAAATCTTGCGATCTCCTTTAAATTGACTCACTGGTAATGGTGGCCATTCTCAACAATGATCTCCTCACAGGGCTTCCTAGGTCAGCTGTTCTGTGAGGACGGTTTCATAAAGTGCACTTTGTTCATACCACTGCTGGTCAATTTAAACTCTTCGTACTTATGTTATGCTTTTTTTTTGTGTCATAATATTTGTTACATATTTAGCTTATGTGTTCGACAACCTTCAATGTAGATTTGGGATGCATCTCGCTTGAAGAGGGTAAGAGCAATGGGGGGTCATCGATTACGTGTTGGGGCCTTAGCCTGGAGTTCATCTTTTTTGTCTTCTGGTGGCCGGGACAAGACTATTTTTCAACGAGATATACGCACCCAGGAAGATTTTGTCAGTAAACTCTCTGGACACAAGTCAGAGGTCAGATTCTTAAACACCTTGTTCAGGTTAATGTAATTTCCTGGTGAATCACTTACTCCCCTCCCTGGTGGGGCAGGACTTCTCTCAGAGTCTTCATAAGTCCATCCTGCTTTCAGACACATATTCTTTAGTTCTGTGAATGCTAAATTGCTAAATGTATATGCTGCTGTTTCTCCATTTTGTTTATTGTCTTTGGTTCATTGATTTTTCTATTATACTCGGTATCTTTTTCCCAGCCTGAATGTAGATATTTCATGCTTTAGGTTTGTGGACTAAAGTGGTCGTATGATGATCGTGAATTAGCATCTGGTGGCAATGATAACGGAGTATGTAATTTTTTCTTAATGTCTGATTAATTGCATTCACAGTTATTTGGTCATTCTTCTTTGAATTCTCGACTGATAGTTTATCTCACATATGTGTAGCTTTTTGTTTGGAATCAAAACTCAACTCAACCTATACTGAAATACCGTGAGCATACAGCAGCTGTTAAAGCTATTGCATGGTCTCCCCATGTTCATGGACTTCTTGCATCAGGCGGTGGAACTGCAGACCGATGTATTCGTTTCTGGAATACTACCACAAACTCACACTTGAGCTGCTTGGACACTGGAAGCCAGGTAATCTGCTTGTCATTTTTTTGTTTTTACCATAATTTGTGTTTTTTAATGGTTCTGGTATACTCATGAAAGAGGTTAAACTTAATTCTATTACTTATCTTCTTATCTTTTCACTTTATTGTCTCAAGGATAAAGTATTAGTAAGATGAGATTTCTTTTTCTCTTTCCTCCTCTCTTTTGTGTTTTCTTTTTTTTTTTTTTTGGGGGGGGCAGGGGTTGTAATTTTCCTCATTCTTAAGCTGTTTGTGAAGTCAAAAGATATAGAAATATCAATTCTTTTAAAGAACGCTTAAATTAAGTGGTACCATTAAACCATTCTAGTACTTTCATGGATGCATTAACATGATATTGACAGATAATTTCAGAAAGCTGCCTTGCAAGCTAATATGCCTGAAGAGGGTACCTCATTAGCTACCTCCTCTCTCGGCATTTGCCTGTATGTAATGTATGTATACGTTTCTGTTAGTAGGTGATAAGCACGGCAGTTTGTGCATCGTAATTTCATCCATTAGAACCAGTTTCTGCTTGATAATTGCTACATATTGAAAACTTCCTTTGCTGCTTTGGTAGTTAATTTATGCATGGGAACCACTATTATGAGGAGAGCATCTCTGGTAGTGTATCGTTCTACAATTGGACTAGTCATCCAATATGAGTTCTTGAACTAAGTGTGTGCTAAAAAAACTACTAGCTTAGTACTAGATCCTTAATAGACGATCCACTGATTTTATCTTTTTACTGTAGTTGATGTTGCTTTCACTCATAATTCCTTGTCAAGTGATGAGACCCAAAAAAAGCAGGGTCGTGTGATTACATGCATTAATGATGCATCTATGCTAGTCAAATATTTCACTCTTGTCGGTCCTAAATAGTTCTTGGACTTGTTGGCAGGGCACTATCAATTATTAAATATGATAATCATTTAGGTTTATTAGGGAATTTAGTAGATCCCCTCTCCTCCCCTCTCTCTGTCAATACTGAGATGTACTGATCTCTATTGTACATATGGCAGGTGTGCAATCTTGTGTGGTCCAAGAATGTCAATGAACTTGTCAGCACCCATGGATACTCCCAAAATCAGATAATAGTTTGGAGATATCCTGCCATGTCAAAGGTACAAAGTTTATCTGCTGTGATGCAAGTATATCTTATGAATTAGTTTTTCTTTTTTTTCCTTTCTTTTTTTGGTTTACATTTTTTTCTCCTAATGCAGTTGGCAACTCTTACGGGCCATACATATCGAGTTCTCTATCTTGCCATCTCGCCTGACGGACAGGTAGTTTGTCCTTTATTCTTTTTAATAATTATTGGGATTTTCTGTTGATATTTTATAATGGTAATTTTCTAATAATATTTTATTCAACTTTCAATTTTCATCTTAACTAATCTCATTTCAACCCACTATCCAAATGGGACCTAAAAGTTATTTACCATTTGTTTATGCCTGTCATTTTTATAAATTACGATAACGTTTGTTGTTTCAGACCGTTGTCACTGGAGCTGGAGATGAAACACTCAGGTTCTGGAATGTGTTCCCTTCTGCTAAATCACAGGTAAATGATTCATAATATGAATCCAAAATTTGGTAGTTTTGATTCTGTCATTTAGGTCCGAAGTTCTCTCTTCCTCCACATGATTCAACTGCAGTTGATATGCATATTAGTCACCTTAAGAACTAATTCTCAACTCCAGTTAGATATCCCCTCCCTGTACAGTTTTTCTATGGATTTAGTTCATACTCTTTGGAGTGACTCGCCAGTTATTTTGTTTAGATAAAAGCATGGGCGAGTATGTTGGTTTAGATGTTTTGCTTTTCCAGTGGAAAATAGCTGGTGCACCTTCATGTGGTTCCAATGTGAGCTAACCAAATACATGCACAGGAGGATAAACGAAGATATAAGCATAAGCAACTCATATAAATGTAACTGTTAATGCAGAACACAGACAGCGAGATTGGAGCATCATTTCTTGGAAGAACAACAATTCGGTGATGATCGTAGGCCTTCGGCTTAATGACATCTTGGTCATGGGAAATAGTATACATATGATAGCTTATACCACGGGTTAAAAATTTATCATTCTAGGAGTGACTCAAAATTGGTCTGCTTGACCCTGCTCAATGTTTCAAGAGATAGTCATCACTCAAGTTGATCTGACCCCCAACACACATTGGGCAGAGAATTTGCGGGGACCTGACAATTGCTAAGATGCAAGGGGTAGTGGTGGAACAGCCCTGGTTTCTTGCAAGCTGATGATTTTGGACTTCTTATTCCCACTTCAGCAGGTTTTTGTCTGTAGAGGAGGAGGTGTTAACCAATTATTTTAACAGCTCCCTTGTATATTTGAGAAGGAAGAATACCAGCATGCTTTGACCATATTGGTGTGGCGTATATATACACCGAATCTCAAACATAACATTTTGTACAGAATCATAGAAAGGTAAAAATGGTTTCTACATTGTACTTTTGATTTCAGCAGTCCATTTTTCTTTGAATTTGTAATTGGGACATCATCCAACCCTCTGTACTATTTTATTTATTTTGATATAATCCGAGCATTTGCAAGAGGGGGAAAAAACAAAAACATAAGAGAGATCTTACTTGAAAATGGGGTACCATTACAATTACATGCAGATTTTGCACATACAGACATACTGATATATACAAGAACTGGGTAATCTAGATGACGACGAAATGCGCCAGAGTCACATCCCCAGAAAAAGGTAAACCCACACAGCAAGAAATACCAATCTTCCACGGAATTTTAAAGGAGAAGGCGTGTACTTACATTGGAGCACATATTTTCTATAAAATAAATCGAATGAAAATAGAAGTAAAGGAATGACAAAGGGACGTCGTATCGTATTCAGCTCTGTTGGGTCCCAAAACTATTTTCACTTTCACAGGGAATTGCTTCTGACCACGCGATCAAGCTCATTGGTGGAAAGCAACACTCGCAATTTTCTTGGCATGGCTCGGGTATTTTCCTGATAAGCTCTGGATTTGCCTCCATCATTTCGTCATTGTGCACGCCACTGGTGGGCGCTGCGGCCTCCCTGATGGGGCCCCAGCATTCCACTTTGTTGAATTCTGGAATGTTTGAGTGAAAGTAAACCCAAACCAAAGCCTCCTGCAATTCCGGATAGTTGTTGAACAAACTCCCATCTCCATGGAAAAAGGCCTTCAAAACCTGTTCATACAAATCTTGCTTTCATAAGAGACTGATTCAAACAAAAATTGGAAATAAAAATTAGAGGGAATTAATAAGAGACTTTTTACCACTGGTAGTTCTTTGCAGAAGATGAAGTATCTGAACCTAGCAAACAAATCCAAGAGAAAATGGCCTCCGCTTATATGACAGTGAACATGAAGAGACATCTTTCCCTTCACTTTCTTCCACTCTGCAACTACTTCATCTCTTTGTAATCTGCTGTACCACCCTTGAAACTGCAATTTTAAATCCCAATTTCCCATATTTTAGATTCTGAAATATCCAAATAAAGGGTTCAAATTACTATTTCTTTAATAACTATTCATTTTGGAATCATTTCCATATTAATACTAAAATATAAACCTAGTAGTACAAAGAACACAATATACAATAACAGATTAAAAACTACTCTCTAATCCTCTGCTTTCCTCTGTTTTTTTACCCTTTTAAAATATGTAATTCCCTTTTTTCAAACTTCAATTTATTTAGCAACAGATACACATCAAGCCCCTCTTATCCTTGCTAAATGAGTGATTAAATGTGTAATTCAAACCATAAAAGATCCCTTGCTTTCACTGTTTCCCTTTCCAATTTGGAGTATTATGCAATTAGCCAAAGGATGACAAGATATATTACATTTTTAGCATATGGGGGGTGTCAGAGATCAGAGTTCAGGATTACTTGAGAGTTGTTTATTGTCTGTGAGATGGCCAAAGTGAGCTTCGAAGTTATATCACTATGCGTAAGCGTGTAGGTCCTTGGAAGTTTCCCCGGGTGCTTCTTTTCATCCACTCCCAAAAACAGTACCTTCAGCTTCGAAGCTTCAAATATTGCCGGCCCAAACAATCTTGCTACCTGAGCCAATCAAACCCAAATCTTCAGAAAATAACAATAAAAATACTAAATTGCCCAAAATAGTATAATTAAATTTACTTAAAAAAAGCACGAAAGGATAGTTACAGGAACGATAGCAAAGTTCTTCTTCTTGGCTCTTTTTCCACAAGGAAATAGGGAGCTTTGTTGCTCTAAGAGTGAAGAGTGTTTGAGCCTTGATGGGAGCACAGGAGCTGCAGTCAAAGTTCCCATCTTTCTTTCTCTATTGAGCTGCAGTCAAAGCTTAGACCTCCTCCCTGAAGCTCCAACCTTCTCGGGCACCCAAATATTGAAACTTTCGTGCAATATCGTTTTACAAACACGATTCTTTTAGAAGGTAGGAACTCCCAAATCCCAGGAGCTCAAAACGTTTTTATTTCGCTTTTGCTTTTGCTTTTGCTTTTACTTTGGGATTCTTTAGCTTGGAGTTTTTGCTTTGCTTGTTAGCTCAGCATCTTTGAACATTGGGGAAGATTTTGTGGGGATTATAGGAGAAGGGAGAAGACGTGTCAGGCGTGTCAGTTTGTTTTTGGAGCTTGGTTGTCACCTTCGCCTTCAGTTGAGGTTGGATCTGAAAAAACGTACATCACGTGATAACCGCAGATGTCCCGGTTAGACTCTAGCTCACTCCAACATTTGACATGTTTCCAATATTCTTAAATGAATTGTCGTGTAATTAAATAAGGAATAATTTATCTCCATTATTTTTTAGACCTTCTGGCTTCTACGGAAACGCCAGATACTTGCATGTTTGGACATAGTTTTTATCATTTTTAAAATTATAGAAGAAATTATAATTTTATTAACAAACGTTATTTAAATATAAAATATTTTTTAATTTTTAATTTTTAATTTTTTTATCAAATCATTACCTAATCATTATTCAAACAAAAAAATCAATACAACTTTTACCAACTTTAAAATAAAAATTATATTCAAATAATTTTTAATTTTATAATATTTTTATTCAAATTTTTCTCTCAATTTTTTTAAAACTCAACAAAATACTGTCATTCAAATTATTTAACAACTATGCATTAATCTTAGAGCTTTGCTACTCATCAATTCTACACATTACACTTATTTTTATTTATTTTTATATTTTTAGTTTTATTCCTTTTAAATTAATTAAATTCTTCTACTTATTATCTATAGATTATATATTTGATAAAATAAAATAAAAAATTATCTGATGTGTTGTGTAAAGATAAGTACTAGAATTTTTCTTAATCTCAAGGTGTAGCCAGTTACTTGGCAGAAATAAACTAAATAAATCAATAAAATAAAAATGAATCAGTCGAGGTTAAAAAAAGTAGGTTAAATTGCATTTTCCTTTATTGAAAATTGTCCTAAAGTTGTTTCCACTCCACTGTCTTTTCCCATAGTTGGAACTTGTGCCACGTCAAGTGCGCCATGGGGCTAATTAGAGAAAAGCTTGTATGCCTCCTATAGTTGACCGTTAACAGTGTACCACTCTGATTTTAATTTTTTTTACTTAACAATTAAGGAAATAATTTTAAGTATATTGATGTATTTTTTTTATTTTTTAAAAATATTTAAATATATTAAAAAAATGTTAAAAAAAAAATTAAAAAAAAAACACAAAAAGTGACTAGGGATATAAACAAGCAGTGCTACTCAGGTAGTAGAGTAGCACCATTCCAGCATTTGAAAAGATTAGGATAGCAAAGTCCTCCTAACTCATCTTATTTCATCTTATACGATTTTATTTTATTTTAATATTTAAACATCACAAATATAAATGCTTTTTAATTTCAATTTTTCAATTTTTTTATCTAATCATTACCTAATTATTACAAAATTTTCAAACTTCCAAACAAAATAAAAAAAAAATCATTTTTTTCAAATTTTAAAACAAAATTAATATTTTAATGATATTTTAATTTTATAATATTTTTATTCAGCTCTTTTCCTCTCATTTTGTAAAACCCCACAAAACATATTAATTCAAACCAATTCACTATTATTCACAGATTATCTCATCATCTCACTATCCAAATGTAGGGATAAAAAATGACAGATGCAGTGAAACTGAACCGCCTACTTTTATTCATGTTTAAAATCGGCCGGTTAAGGGAGAGAAAACCGGTAACGTCAATTTTGACGTGATTTCGATCAGTCGTCAGTGTCCCGTCGACATCGCGATGAGAGAGAGATTTGTGGCAATGTGTGAGAGAGAAGAGAGAGATGCGTGGCAAACGGTAGAGCGTTATGCTGATGCATGAGAGAGAGAGAGAGAGAGAGAGAGAGAGAAGAAGAAGAGAGAGAAAGAGTTTTAAGATATGAGAATCGGGAGGAGAAGAAGAATAATAATAAGGGATATGACTAATAGCCCTAAATCCAAATGACGCTATTTGATGCTTTAAACCAAATGGCATCGTTTCATTCTAATTTTTTTTTCCAAATGGTATGTGTAAAACGATATCTAAGATATATATATATATGTGTGTGTGTGTGTGTGTGTGTGTGTGTGTATATTTTATCGACCGATTCGGCCATTTGAACCTAATTCAAACTGGGATCGAATTGGCCGACGTCAGTTTCATCAATTTCCTACTGTTGGCTAACAGGTTCTCTGTCAGTTTTGACTGGTTCCAAACTTCGACAGCCGGCTCATGTCGGCGACAACCGATTCCATTAGTTTCTGTACAGCCCTATCCAAATGAGATCTTAGGCCTGGTTTGGATATAGAGATGCTTCCATCTCATCCCATCTCATCTTAATATCCAAATACCACAAATACAAACATCTTTCAATTTTAAATTTTTAACTTTTTTATCTAATCATTACCTAATTATTACAAATTTTCTAATTTTCCAAACAAAATATAAAAAACAATTCAGGTTTTTTAAATCATAAAACAAAAATTATATTCAAAAAATATTTTAACTTTATAATATTTTTATTCAATTTTTTCTTTCTCATTTGCTAAAATCCCTTAAAACATTTTAATTCAAGAGTCCTACTAGCATTCTGCCCAACTTTGACCGCTGGGTATGCTCGCTAGCACAAAATCATTTTTTTATTTTTATCTTCTTTTCTTTTTTATATTTTTTAATATATTTAAATATTTTTTTAAAAAAAATATATCAATACACTAAAAATCACTTTCTTAATCATTAAACAAAAAAATTCAAGACCCATCATTTTAAGTCAAAAGTGATTTGACTTAAAGCTACCAATAACTTCTCTATTTTGTCTCCTTCTTCTCTTTCTCTTTGAAATTCATTGACCCATTGTTTTCACTGGACGGAAGGGGTTCGGAGATTAGGCTTCAACCACCTCCTCCCATAGCTAGCCCTAGAGGCTTTTTAATTTTTATGCTTTCATGTTTGTCCTTTTTGCCTAGTTTTTTCCTTAGTTTTCTCTCCGTAGCGCCGATCCTTGCCGATCTACTACTTTCCGGCAACCTTCGACCAACACGCAACATTGGTTTAGCCTCTTTGGTCGTCAATCTTCATGTTCGCGGAAGAAAAAATGCGTTTCTACTCAAAGCGTTCGTCGCAAGCGCGGCCCCAGCCGTGTGGGTTTTCCAGTCGCAGTTGCGTCCCAGAGCGACATTGGCAGCCACGCGCAACCCCATCGGCTTCAGAGGCCTCAGGTCCTTCGAATCTGCTCATCTGTCCACCTCCTCAGGTGGCGCATGTAGGACACCCGCCGCCACCGCCTATGTTGGTCCGTCGCCGCCGACTCGGTTTAGATTTCGGTTGCTTCCCTATGTTATCACTTTCCCTAACCAGTGATCTTGTAAGAGGGATCGTGGACCTCTCCAAAAATCAACTCTAGACAATATGTGACAATGCACCCACCACCTTCACCGCTTCCAGTGAAGGTTCTACCATCACAAGCAGTGGTTCCATTGTTCGCATTTTTACAAACACATTTCCATCTTTCTATAAGACGTCATCTTATTGTAAGACAGGGGTAGAGACCAAGAAATTAGTCCCAAATAAGCTCATTCACCACTTTGCACTGTTTTCTATTACTTTAGGGCGATTGTTCGGGAACCCTACCTCCTTCTCATGTATTACTTTTCCTGTTTAATGAAATTAACTTGCTTAAAAAAAGTAAAAAAAAAAATTAAATACATGAGCAGTCAAAATGATGGAGGAAACTCATGCAGCATACTAGCATTTTCCTTAATTCAATCCATTTTACTACTATTCACAAAACTCTAACTACTATTCATAAACCATTTCATCTCATCTCATTTCAACTCACTATCCAAACTAGCCCTGAATTCGTTTTATTTATAAGTTAGCGTGTAAAATATATGAGTTTTTATATTTGTAAGTCGATGGGTAAATCATACATTTTATACTATTGACATGGCAAGACTTGATTTATAAGAGATTTAAATTTTTTTTTCTCTTGTAAATCAAATCTTGTCATGTCAATAATATGAAGAATGTGCTTTATGCACCCGCTTGGCGCTTACAAATAAAAGTTTTCAAAATATATTATTTATATTGTGTATGAGGTAAATTTATAAAAATTCAAAATTTTAATTGTTTTCTCACAATCAAATTATTAATTGGTTACTATCATTTTTTCATCATTTCATGATATAGTATTAAATAATGAGAATTCCTTAGGGCTGGTCGGGCTGATTTTAGTCAAATTACAGACTCTCAATCACATAGCAACACCTAAGACTTCCACCACACTTATCCTAAACTAGCACTACATCAGAATTTCTTTTTCTCTCTCTACGCGATTTCCCTCTCTCCCTCACGAACTCAGACGATTTGGCTTCCATTCTCTCCCACAAAATCCTCTCCGCCACGACGACTACCCTCACCACCACCACGATGGCCCCTCTCTCCGTCGTCGCACGAGGAACTCGAGCCCCCCTCTTCGCCACAATCCCCTCCCTCTTAACTGATTTTCGCACTAAAGCCACCCTTTCTGCCACTCTCCTCACTACCCGCCCCTAATCTTGACCCTCCTAGTGTCGCTGACGAGATTCTCTACCCAGTGCCGCCATCAACGTCTTTTTGACATCAACCAAGTGCCATTGAGATTGCGGGTTTGCGATGGGTTTCACTGTAATTTTGAGCTTATTCTCTATACTTGATGATCTGAGATTGCAGGTTTGAGATGAGTTTCACTGTGATTTTGAATGAATTATGGTTTGATTGTGAGTTGATTTTGGTTTGATTGTGGGTTGATTTTGGTTTGATTGGGTTTTGATGGAGAGGAGACGGAGATGATCGACAGAGATGGGGGAGGTCGGCGATAGAGATAGGCGACGGTGGAGATGACGGGCGATGCTGCAATGGAGATGCTTGGCGACGGCAGCAGGAAAAGATGAAAGCAACGACGAAGAAACGGCATATGACGGTGCAAATGAAAAACATGAGCACATAAGAATTGATTCTATGTGGTGGAGTGTATTTCGCTTATAGTATTTTTTCCTACGTGGCTTGAAATGAATGGATGGCTGTTTTTGTGGGATTTGCAGCCCGACCATTGTGAAGCGTTTCTCTTAAATAATTAGAGACTATTTATTATGTTTTACTTGTATGCCTATTATTTAATGTCCCATCAAGAAATGTTGAGAGGATGATGATAAATAAATCTTTCGTTTTATTAATATCATAATTAGAGTCAGTTTTCCCTTTCTTTGAAGGTCATGTTTGGATAGCACCTTTTTTGTAATAAATAAATAAATCAGCATCAAACCAAATTTTTTAACTGTTGTAAAATTGATATATGAATTTTAAAAAATTCACAATTAATAATTTTGTTAATCTTCGATTAGAAAATTAACTTCTTGTTTAAAATTTAGTAAAAAAAAAATTATGAGATATAATTCAAATAAAGAAGTTAGATAAAGGGATGCTTGGACACATGGATCGTGAGATATGAAATTCTCAAGATTTTCTAAATTTCTCATAATTTCATTTCAAAATTATTGTAATTAGTTTCATTGTCAAACATGAAATTTAGATGATCCACTCATATCCAATCGCAAATAAATTAGTAATCGTACCAATTCACCTTGTATCGTCTTACGTATAAGGGTTTCTTTTGACAACAAAACAAGCTTTCCTAGCTGCATACAAATCTCTCCGCATCTTTAGGGCTGGTCGATGCAAAAGATCTCAAGATGTCACTTTTAAGAGAGTTTGGTGAAAATATATGACCTCAAACCGGAGTTAGGCGCGCACTTTGGAAGACTAATTTTTTTCCGCAAGACGCTATTTTAGAAAAAAGAAAACTCCAAAATCGTCTTTATGGTAACAGATCAGCATGAGTTAGATGCGAGAACAAGAATCTTTGCCTCCTACCATAACAAAAACATGACTTATACGCTTTGAAATGTTGAATTATTCAATGATGCAAAACGTCAAGATTGTCAATTCTTTGATATATAAATTAATTATTAATCATCTAATTACCATTTTGACAAGAAAAATTATATTCTCAAATCGGTGAATAGAACACACTAAATAAAATGCTTACATGGCATGATTTGATTTGAAAGATAATTTTAAAATTCAAATATTATCATTTAAGTAATTACAAATTATGTGCTCTATAAACCGGCTTGAGAATAAAATTGACAGGAGATGCATGCTCTTTTCAAACTAATAATATACGCCTAGAAACTTATATATATATATATATGCTGTTTATATGCTGTTAAAGTCATAGATATCATGAACAAATGGTTGGCTTGTTGTGGAGACTGAAAGAGATCATGTAATGTTCCACAAGTAGGTAGCACGATCATCAAAGCCTTATCAATTGGTGCAAACAGCCATGTTTCATGTTTGTAACCAATCCAATATATGTAAGAATTTATATATCTCCATTGCACTGGAAAGGAAGAAATACATCAACTTAGCGCAAACTATAGAGTATTTAGGTCATTACACTTGTGAGAAGAATAATTACACTTGTGAGACGAACGAATTAACTCGACAAGTAAAATGAACAACTGCACTTAATGTTTTGCACCATGTGGATACTGTCCATTCAAGCAGCAAAATGGATGAGGTACTTGCCGAAAACAGACATATTGTACTCTCATCTCATCATACGATCGATGCCATGCTAATTAAAATTGGTCCTTAGTAATTTTAATTAAATGATGCCATGATCCGTATTTCAGGAGTACCTAATAATTTTCCAACGATCTATACATGACTACAACATGATCGATCATTTAGGTGGTCCTATGAACAATTCTGTTTCCACATCCACATGACTTCTTCCGTGGAGAACTTCCGGCTGTTTGCTTGACAGGTTAAGGGGTGGCATGCCATACTGCACAAATCAAGTGGGTCGGATACACACAAATTAAGTTTAACCGGTCTTAGTTATTGGAGATAACCAAATCCTTTGTACAGCTTCTCAGAATATTAATTGGAGCAAGAACTGCTAAAGATGCCCATAAAAAGTGAAGTTCTAGCAAGGGGAAATGGGAGGAAACTAATCAAGGATCAATTAATATTACCTTCTCACGTAACTTTGCATTCTCTTGCAGTTGGCATCTCTCCTGAATATATAAAGCCAAAACAAGAAACGTGTCAAACATGACAATCAGCAATTCATGGAGATCCAAACACACATGAGATATATATAGTAGTTTTCTTTACCTCTTCCCTTAGCTTCTCAATCTGCTCCCTAAATAATTGATTCTGAGAATATTGGCAGTATTGCTTTATGGTGTTAGTAACGTACTCAGCTAGATGTAACAAAGCAAGTTTCAATGATATTACGTAAGCTAAAAGACTGATCCGGACTTGAGCGAGGATGATGTTAGATAATTTAACTTAAAATGATAAATTTACCCTTTCTTTCAAGTTTGACCTTTTGGGACAAATGAGGATTCGACGGTTATTAGTTAATGCTATTCTTAGAATTAGATTTACCTTCCTTGCCCTAACTTTACTAAGGCTTCGCTCCAGCTGGTTTTCGACTTGCTGTAGTTCATCAATTGAACATAATTCCAAGCTATCTCCCAGAAGTCTTCTGCAGTATTCAAATTTCAAAAGTATATATAAACATGAGATGAACGGAACTGTGAACGAAAGAAACTAAAAAACGATCTTTAATGCTGATTATCAAATTAGGCCTCAAACCGCTTAGATGTTTCAAGAAGCTCAATTTTCTTTGTCAGGCTAGAACTGTCTTCCTTCAAATGCTGCATGCAAAACCAAACGCTAAAACTTCGTTACTGTGTGTGTGTGTGCGCGCATCAAAGATGAATTGGTAAGATAGAAAAAGGCAAAAGCTCAAACAATTTAAAGGAGAGAGTAATATATATATGGACCTTTCTCAAAAATTGGAAACAAGATTGTTTTTCATGATTATGAACAAGTAAAAGGATTTATATATTGGGTCGGAAGTATGCACAATGCAGTCATTTCCTGTAATTATCAAATGCACAAACCTGCAAATTTTCTTGAGCTTTGCTGCTAATTCCTTGGTCCTTGGTTCTCTTCTGATACCGCTCTATTGTCTTGCTTATGCTGAAGCATCTCCAGTTCAGAAGAAGATGAGAATTCATGTAAAGCATGCATTTGAACAAGTTTCATCAATAGATGACAATATGCCATATTCTAACTTTCAATTATATATGCGCACAGCTCTAATATCTTTCCGCCCAGTAACACATGATGTCAGAAACACAAATAGACAAGTTTATAATCTTCCTCATGTCAATCTCAACGTTTTGCATATGCTAGTTGAGAGGCATGCTTTCTTTTAGCCAAACTAATTCTTTTTTTAGTTAGTCAACACCATGTACAACTGCACAATTACTTATTCTCACCCAGCTGTCTTTAGCCTCTATGATGGCAAAGACAATGACCTTGATCTTGACAATAGATAAACTTAAGCTGGTTTAATTTAGCCTTGATGATATATAAAATGAATCACATGCCGTGGCTAGCTACAATGTTGCTTAAAAGTACTGAAAGAGCACTAATACAAGAATCACACTAAAACTAACAAATAATATCAGGCACTAAAATCAAATGTCCTTGAAATATAAACTTATTCCAAAGTTTTGAGGTGAATAAATCCTAGTTTACTATTTCTATTATCATTATAAACATACCGCCAAATTGGGAGAAAGAATGGAAGGAATTGCACATAAGAGTAGAAATTAACATTGATGAATACAGGGAAAACAAGCATGAAACATCATTTATATATTCATTCTAGAAAGTGCAGCATTACTTTTTATGTTAATATCGAAATCAAGCCAATAATCAGTAAAAACAATAAATTTACTTTCACAGTGATCTCACATGACCATTTCTTGAATTATTACCACGTGTGAACATTACAATGACATGTCAAACACAATGCTGGCTATTCCTTCTAATTAAATATCATCAAAACGCTCCTTTCTAATTAATGCTCTAGGACTAAATATCCATCTTGAAAATCTCCAAAGTTAGTCTTTTAATGCTTGACATGATGCTATCAATTTGCTTCTACAAGAACATGACCAACATGATGATGACAAATATCACCCCGCTGTTGGATGCAATTAGAACAAGGCCTAGTGGCGGTTTTAAAGTGCTAGCTATATGACATGACCCAGTGGATTCAACATTGGTAGAATTACTGTGAATCAATGCAATGTCATGATATTAAAGGTGTAATTTACCGAACCCTTAGGAGTTGACTCGAGTGGTAAAGGTCTTGGTGCATGGTATGTTCTCTCCGGCTCTAAGGTTCGAATCCATTTGGGTGCAAACAATTCCATGGAGTCATCGAACTGGGAGATTTTTACCTTAAATTATCCGAGGTGTACTTGCAGGAAACTCCTTGTCAAAAGCTTGTGCATACCTGGGATTAGTCGGGACACGGTTCTCGGACACCCAATATCAATAAAAAAAACTAACCGACTGACCGATTACAGGTATGGCCATAATGAAATTCGTGGTGTTCCATGATAAGAAAACTAAAAATAAAACTAATTAAAGGAACTGATGCAACCAGCTGGTCACTTTGATCAAGGATTGCACAATTTAAACTTAAACAGTCAATCTAGTTTCATGAACTGAAAGGAAATTTAACCATGAACATTACCTAATTCCCACATTAATGGTCAAGATTAAGTATTTTTTAATTAGGTAAATAAAACCTACATGCATGGTAATTAGTCTAGAAGGCTAAATTATGCAGAGAGGATCAATATGATAGCAAATATGAAATAAAGCAATGCTTAATGTTGAAATGAGATTATCTGTCATTGTTGCTTATATATTAATACGATTCCCCTTTCCCACCATATTTGCAATATTGCTTGATTAGTTATAATGAAAGTTAATTCGAAAAAAAAGATAGGTAACACAAAAGATTATGATGATGGACAAGTTGAAAACCCCGTGAACAAGCTTGTTCAAACTCATGTCACGACCATCATTTGATTTTTTTTTTTAATCATTGCGAAGGAATTAGGCATTCTTCCAATTAACTTCTAGTTGTATCCATGTGAAATTTTGTATAGCAGATCGAAATTGTATGTTATAAATTAGTGTTTTCTTGTAAAGGGGGTGGTTTATGTTGCTCAAAATGCATTTTGACAACACTGTAAATGTAATTTGATGTAGATTAGGAAAGCTCAACGTTTCATGTAATATTGACACTATCATAAAGATTTTTTTTAAGGTTCTCAACTTTTGAAATCCAGCTTTCCAAAAACTAGGATGCATTCATGTGTTACATCCTAAAACTCCAGCCAATTTTCCTCCTTTCAAAACGAGATTCCAACAATAAAAGCTTTGCAACCATACACCTCATAACAGAAGAAAAGAGAATGAGGAAATAATAAATCAGCACCTGATCATGGGTATGAAGCAAGAAGCTAATGACATATATTTTACGAACAGCACTCTAGTCTCATGAGTCTCGACCTAGAATATTGGAAGTGTCTAACCACAAAGAAAAACCAAACCAATCCTCGGGAAGTACTACTGAAAGGGCATTGAATTGAAGTGGAAGTGAGGTGTGTGAGTTGCTTGCTCGTTTGCTAGTAGGGATTCCTCATAAAGGTGGATTATCATCTAGTTCCCATTAAATCCCAACCTAAATCTTCTCTTTTATAATCAAGCATGCAATTTCATGAAAAAACAAGCATAAAGTTAATTAGAAGTACAAAAGGCTTGAAATAAGGAGAGAGATTCTTATAATTAAGGCTTGAAATGAAGAAACCCACCAATTAAGTTCTTTTTTTTTTTTTTTTTTTATGTCTAAATGTAATTACGCAACATAAAAATTGATGATCACCCTTATGCCCACTTGTACCGAACAAAAATAAGACCCCTTTTATTATAAATAGGATTTAACTCGTCTGATATTTATTTAATCACTAATCTTAACTAAAATATTTGGACAATAATCAAACAAGTACATTGAACACCGGCCAGCATAAAATTTACTTAAACGTAAAGGTATATTGTCATTTGTCGGAGAAAGCGGTCCAATACTTTTCAGAGATGATTTGATTTACATGAATAGAAGGGATCATGAAAATTACAAATAATAAAAGATAATACTAGTGTAAGAACATGAAGTAGTAGATCGAATATCTTTTTCAGAAGTCAGAAGACCGGCCCTCTCAAAAAATCAACAAGATTCCATGTTTATTGTCGATCATATAGTACCCATTTTCATGATTTATATAAACAAATTTATCAGATTAGCCACATAATTGGCAGGCAGGACCCATGCCATTTTCATGATTTATATAAAATATATAATGAAAATAAAATGTCCTTACTAAGTACTGTTCCATAATACTGTCACTCATGACTTCATAACGATTTGGTACTGATAGCTAGATCATGATAAATTCAAGGGATCTCATGTATCTTATGAAAATAAACCGAGGCTTGAAAAAAAAAAAAAGGGATCCGAATTTCTTGCCCACTTTAATTACATTTAATTAAGCCTTAATTACGTCTCTAAAACAGAACTTCAGAGATGAAAGACTCTCGGGACATGGAATATTAGAGGATGCATGAGATCAAAAGTTAGAGTACTACTACGTAATTTGGAAGATCGAGACAATGAACAAAACAGTAGGCAGTGGTACTCTCCGACTGATCCGGGAAAAGAAAAACGAAAATTAGTACTAGGAGATTAGATATTTTAAAGTATAGAGCATGTGTTCATACAGTACTTAACCTCATGGTATAAATAGACGTATATGTGGGTACGTACAAACAGGTATTTATTTGTATTATTGCTGCCATAATTGTACCTTTATCGATCTAATCTATTTATTACTAAAATTGAACATAAAAACAGAAGACTTTTCAAAGAGCCTTGTTATTTGACACAAATAATGTAAGTTTTGAAGAACGGTTTGAGAGGATTCAATCGCTCGGGGATGAAACATCCAGATCCATGGATTTATAATCTGCTTAATGTTGAAGATGAACAGAAATAAGCTATGGTTTTTCTTGCAAGGAACAATCAAAATTAAACATACCTAGCGCTCGAAAATTCATAGAGCTTTCCTCGAGGAGAGAAAACGATCAGTGCAACTTCAGCATCACATAAAACTGATAGCTCAAAGGCCTTCTTAAGCAGCCCATTTCTTCGCTTTGAGAAGGTTACTTGCCTGCTTGCTGCATTTTCTATGCGCTTCATCTGGGTTTTCCCCCTCACCATTTCCTCCACCCCCAGACAGAAAGGCCAATTCCCAGGAGAAAAACCAGAAAACAAAAACAAAAACCCAGAAATTATATGGTAGGATGTTATGGAAATCTGAACTGGGAATGAATCGACAGAGGATCTAAAATCAAAGATTACAAGCTGCTATGCCAAAACCGGATACGTTTCCAAAAATAGAAAGAGGTTGAGGAAATCTAGGCAAAAAAGGAACAAAAAAGACTATAAATCAGTGGAAGATCTCAAGGAGCCAAGAAAGAGCGAGAAAATCTCAGAAACCCTAGGAAATTTTTCAGAGTGCAAGAAACCATGAGACTGATTGATTGATTTGATCACCATGTCCATACTTATCTTTTATTCTGAACTACAAGGACCTGCTACAACCCTAGAATATATAAATAGATGATATAGAAAGACTCGTAAGTCAAGAACCCGACCTCTTTCTTTTTTGGGTAAAGCCAAGGAAAGAAAATATAGATACCACCCAAAAAAAGGAAACAGGAACATATGTGAAAACATGTGAACCCCTCCTCATCCAAAGAAGGAACTTCTTTTGGAGGCATGGAAATCTTGGTGCTATCCCATGCCTGGACGAAACGTGGACAGACTTGAACGACGACTTCTCGTTCCGGTGACAGATCCAGAGGCAGAGAGTTATGGAAAGGGAAGGACAGCGAACATTCCTGTCGGTTGCCAGTTAAAACCGGACAGGTTGGAACCAAAAGTTGCAGGTAAATTTGGAGCACTTTGGCCTTTGGGGTGGGGGTGGTTCTCATGTTGTAGTAAAGAAATGGTAAGTGGTTTGTCCGTACGAAGTGTGGGGAAATTTTCCGTACAATGGGACAGGAACTGAACCAATACTGAGCTGCCAACTCATCGGGGTGGGTAAATAGCGTGATGCTATTAAACTTTGTCACGTGGCTAACTCCTGCAATACTGGTCGAGCCGTCGAGGACATTTTTTAGTGATATTCGTGGCAGTACAGGTTTGATTCATGCTCTTGTCGCGCTGTATTTTAATTTTTTTAAATGATTCAAAAAGTTATTATTAATATATTTATATATATATATTTTAAAATGTATGAAAGATAAAGAAAAAAAATGCAAATATATTATAGATACGGCCAGCAGCTGCAACCGAGTAGCATGATCCTTATTTTTTTCAAAAATTCTACTTACAACTTAATTGGAAACTTCGGCGTCACCGTATCTTATGTGGCATATTTCAAAAACAGTGTCATTTTAATTTAATTAAAAAATAGTTGAATCCCCTCCATCATCCCCCTTCATTTCCTAAATTTGAATCCCCCTCCATCTCAGTCAAAGCCCTCATCCCCTTCTATCTCACTTGAAACTCTCATCCCCCTCCATCTTAGTCGAAACCTTCATCCTCATTCTCATTATCTTCAATTCTCTTCGTCTTCTCTATTTCAAAGAGTCTCTTCATCTTCGATTTCGCTCTCAAGAGCTACGAACCCAGCAACCCACGAACCCACCCACCAGCTTCGTCTTTGTGTGTCTTCGTCTTCTCCATGAAGTGGATCTTCATCTTCGATTTCGCTCCCAAGAGCCACGAACCCAACAACCCATGAACCCACCCATCGGCTTCGTCTTCGTGTGTCTTCATCTTCTCCATGAAGTGGGTCTCCGTCTTCCCTCTTCTTTGCCAAATTCATTGTTGGATTAGATAGACACTTCTTTGCATGCAGTCTACACTCTATATACTAAATTGAGGTCACGGCTATGATATTTTTTCCTAAAATAATGTGTGAATACATATATATGTATAACATGAGATTATGCATATGCTTGTCTTAGAGAGTTGGATGTGCTAAAAAATTCATGCCAACGGTTGAGTATGGTGTAATTCTTAAGCAGTGTCTAGTTTGAATTTACAGTCTTCCTGATTTTTCCTTTAGTAACTCATGATCCATATCGCATAATTTGCCTTTGGGTGTGGCTCAACCTGAAGGAGAATTTCTTTACTGCTTTTCCTGATATAGCACTAATAGAACACTGAGTGTTTGTCGCCTACTAAAATAATTGTCGTTCCTGCAGAAGTAAGTATTTTTTTTCAAAGGAAATGGGCATTGAGAATTTTCTTGGTAATGCCAAATTATCTCTCCTCTTGCATTGAAAAACTTTGCTTTTATTATGGTTGGACTAGCTTGTGCTTGTGGTAAAGGTTAAGACCAAGATTCCTGCTTAAGACAGTATCTTGATGCATTGAACCACTATTAGTATAGATGGTAAACAGCTATTATCGATTCCATTTTCTGTGAAAATTAAATAGACATCGCAGTGTTGTGAAAATTGAATAATCTTGATGTGATTTGAGATGGTTATCTGTTTTTTCTTTTGACATTGAGAGTTGGCACATTTAATTTTTTCCGTATATTAACTGACATTTATAAGTTTAATATCACTTACATTTATAGAAGTGTTTCAACAAAAGACATTGAACGTTTTTGTCATTAGTACTAGTTCCCCTTTTTCAGTATATTTACTTTCTTAAATTTGACTAATGCTCTTAGCATTTTTTCTATAGTTGATCCAAATTGCATAATTTGCCATTAGGTGTGGCTCAACCTTGAAGGATAATTTCTTCACTGCTTCTCCTGATACGGCAATAATAGAACACTCAGTGTCTGTCGACTATTAGGTGTCTAGTAGTCTACTACTTGTCATTTTAGGCTTCGTCTTACCTTTTATTTTTCTAACAAATTAACATTAATTGACATTAATTTCTAATTTACTTTATTAACTTACCTCAATGTCTAATTTGCTTTATTATGCCTACAGACAAACACCATGCGACATATAAGATGCTGGCCAACTCCTTCTACTCCCGACCAATCAGTGTTCCATAATGCTCGGGCTCAACAACTATACACTGAAAATTTTTTCAAGCGCACTCCCATTGTTGAGCGTGAGGTCAATCTAGGTGAGCTTAAAGAGACTATACTATCACATATCTTTCGGTCTCGCCAGTGGGTGTCATTAACCACTGGTCCCCCCTCCATCTGTGGAGTTGGTCAGAGAGATTTACTCCAACATTCATGCCATGTCACCTGATGGTTCCTTTGACGTCACTCTCCGGAATATCCAAATCGGAGTCAGTCCCGGCATGTTAGTTGATTTGCTTAATACTCCTCGTGTTATTGAGGCCCCATATCCGTATGCCAGCACCTCTGGTCCTAGCAACCCTGCTATTTATGCCCGCTTGTATGGATATGAGAATGCTTGGGATGGTCGGACACCCATTCCTACCAATAAGTTCTCCACTGACTATCTCCTTCTTAGTAGGGTCGTCCTTATTAACCTTTACCCAACCAACTATCATAGTAATGTCGGCCTTGACAGAGCCATCCTGCTTTATGTACTGATCGATGACGTTCCCATTGATCTGGGAAGTCATCTTTACAAGGTCATTTTAGAGGCTCATCAGTCTAATAAAATTTAGACGGGATTGCCTTTTGTGAGTCTTGTCACTTGCACTGCTTTGTTTCACTCTGTTCCTATTCCAAAGATAAAGCCTAGAATCCCTCTGAAGACTCCAATTGGTCGTTAGATCATTCAGCTCAGTCGTGCACACATTCGTCGATTCCCTTTTGATGATGAGGATCATGCACCCAGTTCACAGCCTTCCGGTGCAACGCCATCAGGTTCTCAGCCATCTAGCTCAAGACCATCCACCCTTGCACCAGATCCGAATCAGCCGGGAATACAAATGGTGCTTGATTGTTTCTTGACCACATCGATAGTCATCTTAATCACATCATTGTTGGTCTTGAGCACATCGATAGTCGGCTCGATAATTTGGAAGGCGATCTACATCGCATTGAGGATCATCTAGATACTCGCATTGATAGTGTGGATGCTCGTGTAGATGGCTTACATACTCATCTTGAGCGCATGGATACTCGATGTGAGAGTTTGGTATATCGTTTCGATATCATGGATGTTCGATTTGATATGTTCCAAAACACGGTCCGACGACGCTTGAACGAAATGGAGGAAGTTTTACTAATAGACTATTATGAGGATGATGATGGGAATGCGAGTACCGTTGGGCACGCTGCGTAGCCTCCTCCAGATGCTGGTCATTGATGTTTTTATTTATTTATCTATCATAGGATACAGGTGGGTGGGATATGTTGTATAGGTCATGAAAATTGTATTTTTCTTTTTACTATCTTTTATGTAAGTACCCCTTGAAGAATTTCAAGTTATTCAGATCTGCAAAATCATTATCACTGTTGATGGTTATATCTCATGTCTATTTTGCAACAGCTTTTTTATCATGTGAGAGTGAGCTCCTTTTGCTTCAAATTATTGTATTTCTTTAATTAGCCTCCACAAGCCCTTGCCCCTTCTGAAAAATCTAATAATAATTATAATTGTAAAGTTAACTATGATAGTATCAAGAAAAAACACATAATATAAATGAAAAGAAATAACACATGGAGGGGAGGGAGATAGTTATCTTATCCATTAAAAAGACATTTTTCTTACTAGGATAATTATGCACATAAACATGGAGAACACAAAATTAGAGAGCTTCGAGTGAACCTGGATATAACCAAGTCAGAGAGTCACGCTCGATCTTCGCTTGATCGTCGCTCGAGCTTGAACAATTTCAACCTCGAGCGAAGCTTGATCCTCGCTCGAGTTTGAAAAATTTCAAGCTCAAGCAAAGATCAAGCGAAACTCAAGCATGCGTGGTCTGGGACTTTTCAAGTCGAGTTGAACCTGGATAAAATCAAGTCAGAGAGCTTCACTCAATCTTTGCTCGAGCTTGAAAAATTTCAAGCTTGAGCGAAGATCAAACGAATATCAAGCGTGCGTGGTCTAGGACTTTTCAAGTTGAGTTGAACCTGGATAAAATCAAGTCAGAGAGCTTTGCTCGATCCTCGCTCGATCTTGAAAAATTTCAAGCTCGAGCGAAGATCAAATGAAGCTCGAGCGTGCGTGGTCTAGGACTTTTCAAGTCGAGTTGAACCTGGATAAAACCAAGTCAGAGAGCTTCGCTCGATCCTCACTCGATCTTCGCTCGAGCTTGAAAAAATTAGCTCGAGCGTGCGTGTTTTGGGACTTTTCAAGTCGAGTTGAACCTGGATAAAACCAAGTCAAAGAGCTTCGCTCGATCCTCGCTCGATCTTCGCTCGATCCTCGCTCGATCTTCGCTCGAGCTTGAAAAATTTCAAACTCGAGCGAAGATCAAGCGAATCTCAAGTGTGCGTGGTCTAGGACTTTTCAAGTTGAGTTGAACCTGGATAAAACCAAGTCAGAGAGCTTCGCTCGATCCTCGTTCAATCTTGAAAAATTTCAAGCTTGAGCGAAAATCAAATGAAGCTCGAGCGTGCGTGGTCTGGGACTTTTCAAGTCAAGTTGAACCTAGATAAAACCAAGTAAGAGAGCTTCGCTCGAGCTTGAAAAAATTAGCTCTAGCGTAGATCAAGCGAAGCTCAAGCATGCATGTTCTGGGACTTTTCAAGTCGAGTTGAACCTGGATAAAACCAAGTCAGAGAGCTTCGCTCGATTTTCGCTCGAGCTTGAAAAAGTTAGCTCGAGCGAAGATCAAGCGAAGCTCGAGCGTGTGTGTTTTGGGACTTTTCAAGTCGAGTTGAACCTGAATAAAACCAAATCAGAGAGCTTCGCTCGAGCTTGAAAAAATTAGCTCGAGCGAAGATCAAGTGAAGCTCGAGCGTGCGTGTTCTGGGACTTTTCAAGTCAAGTTGAACTTGGATAAAACCAAGTTAGAGAGCTTCGCTCGATCCTCGCTCGATCTTCACTCGAGCTTGAAAAATCTCAAGCTCGAGCAAAGATCAAGCGAAACTCAAGCGAGCTCGAGCGAAGTTCAAGCTTGCGTGGTCTAGGACTTTTCAAGTCGAGTTGAACCTGGATAAAACCAAGTCAGAGAGCTGAACTTGCTAAAAAGTCTCATTTGCTTAAAAAAGAAAACTCGTTCAATTACACAAAACTCCAACCTGCTATATATATATGGCCATTCAACATAAACATTTCCATATCTAACAGTCTCATTTGCTAAAAAAAAAGTCTCATTCAATTACACAAAACTCCAACCTGTTATATTTGGCCACTCAAAGACTACCATGATTCTATATACATCAGAATAAAGGTCATATACATAGACATAATTCTTGAAAGTTTTGATACATATTGGATCCTTGAAACTGCTTTTAACTCCCAGCTATATGAGACTTCGAAAATACAGTCAAAACTCAAATATGCTTGTACCTCCCATAATCATATCATTGCCCTGGTTGTGAGCCATCAAACTCAACGTGTTACAGTTGTGATCCATCCAACCGAAATTGCATCTATAAAAAATATTATCTCATATATTAATGTCATGTCGACTAATGTCATTAAAATACCGATAAAGTTTGGATCCACTTACACTTTCTTGACTTTGAATTACTATTTCTTGGGGCTGGGTTTCACTAATGTCAGCAGCTGGTATGTTTTCTGGAATAGCTTGATGATAAATACTCGTAAAAAACACTGCAATAAATCATAACTCAAATATAAATTAAAGATATACTTATTATATTACCTGGACGTGTCCAACATTGGAGATGTCCAAATTAGAAAGGCCAAATAGCCTCCTGCAAGTGTCCACAACTGGTGTATCTTTCCCATCTCGCTAATAAAATAGTAACCAATTTGTCAGATAGCATTTATATGAAAATTTAAATAAACAAGGTAATATTACAAAGTTGCACCTGTTTGCGTTTTCCCTTTCCATGCGCTTTCTTCGTCTTCTCCTTAACTTTCCGCAGGTCTCTCTCCATCCTAGATTCTCTCCTCAAAGATGGGAGTCTGCCTTTTCCTCGCACAACACATGGACTGAGTACTTTTGTTGAACTACCAATTGTAGTTGTGTCATTTTTCATGCCAGCAACATTTAGACACTTTTTAGTCATCGATTGAGGTTTTTGATTCGCTTCATACAGGTCAATCATTGCATTTAACTTAGTCGTTGCATCCTCAGTATGCTTTTTCGAACTCGCCACACAAGTAATTATCTTATAACAGATATTTAACGGACTTGAATATCTATTAGCATCTTCCCGTTGATCCGCTGCGTCATAGCTACTGTGGATTAACGTGTATCTTATTTTGATGTCCTTTCTCCATCGATCCAGAATGTACCTATCTGGTATTGTCTTAATCTCGTTACATTTGAAGACGGGGAAGATGTGTAGGCACATTATCCCCTCATTTCAAATAAACCACAAGAACACTTGGCGACTGCATCGTTCTCACTAAAATCTACTGAATGTGTAACCAGCTTAGTGAAATCTTCGACACGAACTTCATCCTCTACCAGATAGGTCTTGACTGTAGCATCCGTACCAAGTAAAACTGGGTCCAAGTCGATAATGCCGGTAAGTTGGTGTTGAACTTCCTTGAATTTAGCATTTGTGTACAAATCTTGATATCTCTTTTCAATTGGAGATCTAGAGATGCAGGGAATTGTAACATTAAATGACTGGAAGTCCGCGCAATTTTCGTTCTTAATCTTCTTTTTCAAAGTATTATCATACTGATCGACAAACTCTTTCAAGTTTGTCTTAGCATGAACATAACCATCAAAAAAGGTATTCATGTTTTTGCTCCGCTGCGTTATACTCATTCTAGCCCAAAAAACATTCTTGAAGAATGCCGGTACCCAATGTTCACGCTCAGTGAATAAACTTTGCAACCAGACATTCCCATGCAAGTTGTACGTGCTAATCAACTGATCCTAACATTTTTCAAACTCTTCCAGCGTTTGGGTGTCATACACACATTTCATCAATGCAGTTTTCATTCCAGTTTTGTAAGAACCATAACAACCAAGTTTTTCAGGAACTTTCCTCAGGATATGCCACAGGCAAAATCTATGTCGACTTTCTGGGAAAACAATTGCAATTACATTTTTCATGGCTCTGTCTTGGTCAGTGATAATAGCCTTCGGCGCTATACCATCCATACACTACAACCATGTTTTGAATAACCACACGAAGGTCTCAGTATCTTCAGAGGAAATCAAACCAGCTCCCAACAAAATTAACTGCCCATAGTGGTTTATACCAACAAACGGCGCAAAGGGCAGCCCATATCGGTTCGTCAAGTATGTGGTGTCGAAGGTTACAACATCCCCGAAATATTAGTAGGCTGCTCTACTATGGGGGTCTGCCCGGAATCAATTTTTTAACCTCCCGTCATCATCCAAGTCCATTAGTGCAAAAAACTCCAGATTTTTGTACTGCATTCGTAAAAAGTAGTCTTGAAGCACTCCAGCACCACCTGCGCCCAATCGTAGATTTCGTGTCTTGTCGATGTAGTTACGGCAATCATTTTTCAAAAATTGGAGGTTTTTAAAACCATCCGCGCCAACAACAAGAGACTCCAAACTCTTATTCATTCGGATGCCGGCCAAATCATTCGTATCTAGGACTCTTTTAACAGATTCACTCACTTCTCTATTACATCGAAAGAAGCGAGATTTCTTTGTACTGAGGTCGTTGTTGTAGATATTGTGAACTTTAGTCACATCATCAACTTTTAAGGCATTAATTTTTGCCTTACATTCCGTATTTTCTGTCCAACGTGGGTTTGCGACATTCAAAATCCTATTCCGGGCCTTCCCTCCATGAGTACAGGCAAGGGTGACATATCTAACAATCTCATCCTCTCCCCTCTCACTCTTTTTTGTCATCACCCCAAATCCGCATTTCTTACCATATTATTTGTAATAACTTATTAAATCTTCTAAGAAATTAAACTACATCCCAAAACTGGCTCATCATCACCATCCATTTGCACTTTCTCAGATGTTCCGGCACTGTCATACTCAGTTTCTTCTGCATCTAGTCTATCAGGATGAATTTCTTCAACTCTAGAAGATGTAGCTAGCGATTCAGTTTCTCTAACATCATCTCTATTATCCTCTGTACCAAGAAATATGCTTGTAACAGAAGTATTGCTGAGAGACAACTGGCATTCCATGCTATGTTGAAATGTGTAACTAGCATTATGGAAAAAAGGAAAAAAAAATGCAATTAAACTCTTCAAAAAAACCAACTTATTAAAATTAAACAGAAGACATGACATCACCACCTGTAGGTTGCTTGGACATTGGTTGACAGTGGGAAATGGGAGAAAACCTGGTGACTACGCAGGCACTGGTCCATAGTAACCGTACATTGGGATGTTTGGAGAAGTTGATGGTATTTCCTGAAATGTTATTAGTACAATTATTGATGTGTTGAGAAAATAAATATCAACTAATCTCGAATCTAATGTTATTGATATATTAAATAAAATAACATACCGCGGATGGGGGTCTATAATAACCGTCCATTGGGATGTTTGGAGAAGTTGATGGTATGTCCTGAAATGTGTTTGGATAAATTATTGATGTGTTGAGAAAATAAATATCAACTAATCTCAAATCTAATATTATTCATATTTTGCAAATAATATAACATACCGTAAATAGAGGATTTGAGCTAGATGGTCTTAAGGTAGATAGATGTTCTTTTCCTTTTTCCATGCTGAGAGGTAGACAAATGCATCTTGTCAATAGCAATATTGTATAACTCTAACCATATTAAAATCTATGAACTGGTACAATGGATCTCATTTCATATAAAATGTTTAATATTTATTTCATTCATGACCATGTGGCGATGCAAAGTTTAATATCTATATACTTTATTTGAAATAAGATCATTATTTGAAATGAGATCATCATTCATGAGCATGTGGCAATGTAAAGTTATATCTGTATACTTTATTTAATATCTATATAAATTGGTACAATTTATTTGATCATGCATGCATCAGCCATACCAAGTTGGATTGAAACTCGCGGGTCAAGCAAAGATCATTATCTATATACTTTGCTCGGAGACTGATTAATGATATCATTAAGGAAAACACAACAAAAGGAGAGTATCAAATATAAACTACATGTGAGTCCATTTTCTATATACTTTGCTCCAAAACAGAATATTAGTTAATTACTTGTTACATTAAATATGAAATCTGTGCAGTGATTTCACCCCCACCTTCTGTAAAACAATTTGGCTATTCATTTCAAACTCGTTTGCCTAACAATTTCTCTCTCTTACAAAAATATTTCTCAATGATTCGGGTCATTGTTCAACTAACTTCATTGTTCGTTAGCATTACTATTACAATTCTTCTATATACATCTGCAACCATCATATAGAAGAATTGTAATAGAATTTAGCTTTGTTTATCATTTATTTTCAATAGCATCGAAATTTATTTTCAATACTATCACGCATTAGAATTTAACATTCAATGTCTTATAGCTTCACCTTTGAAAATAAATTTCTTATTCCGTATGAATGAAATCACTGCAAGTGTTAGAATTCCACTGACTAATATTGCAGCTCCGGTTATGATTCCTTCTCTTTTTATCTTGTTGGATTTTCCATGTTTCTCAGTATTTTTTGAAAAATCCTCTATTTACAAATAAAGACCAAAAACTCAGATAAAATAAAAGAAGTGACAAACTACCTAGTTTTGAACTCGCCTCAATTCTTCTATATATTTCATTGAACAAATAGCAATGCTTATTAGTAGATATTAACGTTAGCTTTGTAAGATGGAATCCATAAAACCAAACGTTGTTGATCTGTTGTAATAACAAGTCTTCTATATATTTCGTTGAGAATGTGGTAAATGAACAACAGAAAATCAAATCTAAAACAAGAGAAATAAATACTCTGGCGTTATGCAGTGGAAGAAGCAGACGGCGAAATTAAGAACAGACCCATGTCGATGCCGGCTTAGGTCCGGAATATGTGACGAATGGCAACTGCAACAACCGGTTCTTCAGTCCACGGCGATGATGACAACAAACAGAATCCTTCCAAGGATGGGTCTTTGGGGGTTCAGCTCAAGGTAGATGGCTTCGACTTCTTTTGTTCTGTTTCCCTCCTTTCTGCCATTTCATTCATTTTCACCCTTTTTTTTAAATAAAATATCAGCACGTCAGCCAGTTCCGCGCCGGTTTTGCACTGGAGGTTGCATATAGAAGAATTGTATTTTTTTATGGTTTCCATATTTTAATTTCATCTTTTCCAAGAATTTAAATATAATGAAAATTTTCAGTTATCAAATACTAATAAATAATCATTTAATTACCTTAACCATTAAGATAGTAAAAATAGATGACAAAATTTAATCCTAAATAATATAGTTTTTTTTAAGAAAAATTGTCATCATTCATTCATCAGAAAAATTTACATCTATGACCGGATATATTCTAGAATGTCCTCATAGTAAACATGATATTATAAATCAAAATTATGCATTTAGAATTCCACTAGTACACGATTTTCTTTTGTGATTGGTCTGATCTTCACTATTGCTGATATTTTCTACAAACAAACGTCTAAGAGACAACACTCTCTACCTAAATAGAGACTCAACATTACTCCTCATAGAAAGAGAGAACTCAATCTCTATAGAAAAACGCTTGAGAGATGAACTTTTTTTCTTTTAATTAACGATAAGGAAATAAAAAATGAAAACAGTGAAATAAATATGAAAAATGACGGATTACAGTTTGGACCAACTCCGGTAGACTTCAAATCTGTGATGGCCCATGAAGGCAACACACTTGTCTCTTTTTAGCCACAAATGTTAAATTTGAAAGGTTTGGTGGTGGTGAGTTCGATGATCTGGAGCGTGTGTCAATAAGTGATGCCGGAAAGGGTGGCAACGCATGAGAACAACGCGCTGTGATTTTTACAAAACCACCACTTTCCTCCCAACGATTTAAGACCTATGAATTTGCTTGTGTTGCGCATGTCTCTCAGGAATTGCCAGAAAGCTGTAGATTTATTTTTTTTCCCCGTGAAGAAAGCAAAATAAAACTAAGTAAAAGAAACCTTGATAAATAATATCAGTGAATGGAAGAAGGAGATGGAGGAGGAAGAGGAAGCCGGAGCCTCCTCTCTCCCTGACGAAAATCAGATCTCTAAAGCTCTTGATTTTTTACGAGAGAGATGAGGAATGAGTCACTAGGGTTTTTCAACACAATCCTAAAGAATAATTAGATCTTAATAGCCGGTGCTGGATTAGTAATTTTTTTTTTTTTCTGAATTGTGTGCACTAGTAATCAAGAAAAAGAAACTATTGCTTTTACAATTTTTAGTTGAAAATAAAAATAATCTATCTATATTTCCTTTCCAATATAAGGCTTTTTTTTTTAAACAATGATATCTACATCTTATGAAATTTTTAATATAAAAATAATACATTAAGGTTGTGTTTGGATATTGAACTGAATTGAGTTGAGATGGTAAAATATTGTCAGAATATTATTTTTTAATATTATTATTATTTTAAGATTTGAAAAAGTTAAATTGTTTATTATATTTTGTATTGAAATTTGAAAAAATTGTAACGATGAGTTGAGATGAATTTTATAACCAAACAAAGCGTAAATACAAAAAGAAACAATTTAGTCGCAAATAGGGGTGTAATCTATCCAGTTTTTCGGTAATTCTATATACAGTATATATAATATGTTATATATATTATAGTATTTAATAATATAGTGATAATATATTATAATTGTATTATAGACTACAATTATATATTATAATATATAATATAGTGATATTATAGTATATTATAATATATAGAAATATTGTATTAGTATAACTACTAATACTATAGACTATAGTAATAATATATAGTTATTTATATGGGATTTTAAAATTTAATGTTATATTAATTAGTAATTTAGCATATAATGCAAAATTATTTTATATTATATATCAAAATCATATAAAAATATTTTATATAATATAAAAAATTAAAATATATATATGAGCCAGTCTGATCTGGTGTTAGAAACAAGAAAACCAGAACCAGACCGATTTCAACTCGTTTTGAAAAAAAATGGAACTAGTACTGGAAGTCTGGACCGAACCAATTTAGAACGAGACACCGGTTCATCGATTTTTTTTCACCTCCAATCGAGTCGCAAAGAGATCTCACAAAAATAAATATACAAACTAACGTGGCTTAATGTGGTACATTAGATTGTAAAGTTATTTTTATTACAAAGTAGATCTAACATATCATATGAAATTATGTCAGTTTATAGGTTTACTTTTATAGAATCTCTTTGTTGGGTTGCATGTGTAGTCTAGTTTGTGAGCAGAAAAGGCACAAATAGAGAGTTCGCTCTACCTTGGCTTGAGCGAAGCTTAACTCGTAAGTTCGCTCGAGGTTTGCTCGACAGTGAGGTCTAGTGAAGGTCAAACAGATTGTTCACTCAAGATTCATGCGACAGTGGGCTCGAGCGAAGCACTAACCCTAATGTTCGCTCGAGCCAATGTTCTATTGGTTGTTTACTCGAGGCTAGCTCGAGCAAAAAACCTAGTTCGCAGATCACTTGCTAGAGTTGTGGCATGCCGGGCCACATCATGAGAGACTGTCGAAATCAGGAAAGTACTGATGATGAGCCGGTGGCTAAAGAAATACAGGACACTCTAATTCTTGCAGTGCAAAATCCGATTGACGATTGGTTGTTGGATTCAGGGGTTTCATTCCATAGCACCTCACATCGAGAGATCATGTAGAACTATGTTGCTGGTGATTTTGGAAAGACGTACACGGGTGATGGAGATGCACTGGATGTAGTGGGAGTGAGCGATGTGCTTATCACACTTTCGAACAAGAGCGTGTGGATTTTGCAGCAAGTCAAACACGTTCTATATCTAAAGAAAAGCCTGATTTCTATGGGACAACTCGATGACAACGATCATGCAGTAACATTTTCTAGAGGAACATGGAAGATCACTTAGGGTGCGTTGGTCTTGGCGCGTTGTAAGAGATCTAATACTTTGTATTTGACATTAGGGTCTAGTGACGTGTACAAAAATACGAAAGTGCAAAATAGTAGAGGATTGGTCGCGTGAATAAGATGGGGGAGCAAAATGGAGTCAATTTTGATATTCCTCGTGTAAGCTTGGAGAAGTTGGCTAAGGTTGCCAAGGTCGATTCGAGATCGGATACTCCCAATGCAGTGAGACTTGTAAATTGTCCAATGGATGTGCTGACTGAGGGCAATGCACGTGAGAGACAGAAATCTGGCTTGACTTCAGTGCATCTTCTAGCTTGAAGAAGAGAGTTGTGAGCTACAGAGGTGATAGGGTTTGTGATGGAAACAGTGACTAACATATGAAGAACCAATCTCCAAGTAGGAGATTATTGGGTTGCATATGGAGCCTGATTTGAGAGTTCACTTGACTGTCATTCGATTTTGAGTTGAATGAAACTCAACCTGTGAGTTCGCTCGAAGTGCATTCGACAGTGGACTCAAGCGAAGGTCAGGCATATTGTTCACACAAGGTTCTAGGGACAGTGGGCTCAAGAAAGCACTAACCCTAGTGTTTACTTGAGTAATGCTTGACAGACCGCTTGAGCAGCACTCGATAGACCATTCGAGCCAATATTCTATTAGCTGTTCACTTGAGCTGTGCTCGACACCCGCTCAAGTGAAGATCCCAAATTTTTCCATTAAGGGTTTTCAGCACCGTTTTTGCTATATATCTGTAATGTTTGTTCTTTTGTGAGTATGTTAAGCAAATCAGAGTGAAAAAAAGAAGAAGCAAATTGTGAGAGCATATTTAAAGAGTTAAAAAGTCATAGAAAGTGAGAGTTGAGATTGTGTGAGTAGAGTCATATTCTTGTAACTCACGATGTGTGATTGGAATCTCTTTTGGAATAAAAATCTTGTAACTCTGTGAATATAAGCACGTTGTCGAACTATATTAATTTTGTATCGTAAAATTATTTGCTTTTAATTTCTTTATCTTCGTGATCCACAACACTCTTTATAGTTATAATATTTCTCAAATATAATTTTTTAATATAATTTTTATTTTGATATTTTAAAAAATTGAATTATTTATTATATTTTATGTAGAAGATTGATAAAATTGTAATAATTATATGAGATGAAACAAAATAGTTTAGTTTTATATAATCAAACCAACCCTAAGGGACTCCTAAAGCAATGCAAAATTATTAGCAGCCTTAAATGCAGTGAAAAAAAATACAAAATCACGAGAAATTATACTTAAAAGGAAAAAAATAATTATTTACTGTTATAAAACACGTAAATGTTGCATTTTTTTTTTAAAAAAATAATAAATATAAAATTTATAAAAAAAATTTAATCAACACTTACATAACCGGAACTGTATTTAACATTAATAATAATAAAAAAAAACCATTAGTGGTGCTTGCATCATGTGTATTTGGTTAGCGTGCAGTACCGATCGATTGGTTCGAGGTATTTTTTCGACGATCAACACTCGTCAATTCAAAACCAAAGAGGTTAATGTTGAGCTTGTACAGAGATGAGTGCAGTAAAAAGGACTATATAAATTGACACGATTGCTTGCTTTGGGTAAAGTTTGTGTACAAAAGCTTTGTGCTCATCTTTTCTTTTGAGTTTGAATGTAAATAAGTTTCTAGATTTCCTTTCTTTCTTCTTCTTTTTTTTTTTATTATTTTTTTTATCTCCTTTCTGTTTTTTTTCTTTTAAGACAAAAAAAGAATTTGCTTTCCAATTCCATATTATTTCCCGATTCTTCTGAATTTGTTCCCTTCTTCAACGATACGACATTTACCCATTGAGCTAAATGCAAGTGTCAATTATCTAGAGACATGAAGGTCTGGTTCTAGTCTTCTTGAAACCAACGATGGCTGCCCTGCTCTTGAAACCATTGACCACTTTGGATTATTGAACATCATTTGAGAACACCCAAATTGCCCAATGTGGAAGATCAGGAGGATATTGTTTGGATAAACACGACGTTTTATCCTTTCAAAGACCCTTTATTGGGAAATTAAAGATCTTATGAAGATTTTGCTCTCGTTTGATGGAGAAGGACCACTAGCAAGTAATATGGCCAACACTTTCAGCATTGACTGTCAGTCCTTAACCAAATTTCAGTCACCCAAAATAGTGGTCCCTCATTTCCTTTTCTTGCATAGATCTAACCCAAAATGCTATACCTTTCTCTCCTTCCTCATCTGTACTTTGGACTCGTCAAACCAAAAAGGCAAAAAGTATATAAAAGTAACACTCGAGATGAGTTAGCTAAGCAAATGATAGGTGACCAAGTATTGGGAAAGTTGGGGCTTGATTAAAAGGCCTTTTAAGCTTTAAATGAATTGAACGCCTACTTTCTAGTTTCTACCCTAAGCACAGCCCCATGGAACAAAGTGTCGCATTCAACATAGATGGTGTTGTGTCATCTAAGGAAAAAATATATATTAGCATGCTTCTTTCATGAGTCTGAATTAGTTTGGATTTTCCTGCAGATTTTATGTTTGAAGTACTTGCATATTAGTGGTGGGATGGCAGTAAACATCTACAGTTTTCAAATGAAGGGGATATTTGGATCCCCTAGCTGGCCAAACCCACGACTAAGAAGCAGGCCCAAAATTTTAGCCTAAGGTTAAGATGATCACATTTGAAGAGCCTGTAACTATAGCCATGTGGCAGATAACTCACAAAGAATTGGAGATCTAATCCACAGTAGTATGTAATTATTTTAGGGAAGATAATTCCTACAAGATAAGAGATAAGCTCCATAATTTGTATAATAATTTAGAAAAGTGGAACCTACAAAAGGCCACTTCCTATGATTTTATGTGATAATCTAAAAAGCTTGAAGATTCATTCAACCCTTTGAGCTCTTTTTGGAGCCCACTTGGTATTATATAAACGACAGAAAGATAAAAAGGATAAGATTTTGATGAAATAAATAAACCCAAAAAAATTTAGTTGGAGTTATCGGTGGGTTTGGTGTTGACTATATTATGTAACGCTATGGATACTGATGGAGATGTGCCATTAAAGTTCTTAATTCTAGGGTTTTCTTTTCTTTTCTTTTTTATTTATTTTTGGATGAACATGCAGTCATTGGAAATATATCCATTGTTTGTTTTAAATTATTCTTTATTTACTCATTAAAAAAAATATTCTTTATTTTATCATTGAGTTATACATAAGAAATACTTGATCTATACATAAATTTCATATAAAATTATTTACAAATTGACATAATTTAATATGATTTATCAGATTATAAAACTATTTTTTTATTACAAAATAAATTTAACATATTACATTAAATTATATCAGAGTGTAAACTTTTTGTGTAAAATTTATGTATAGACTTAACAGTTATTGTACTATATTTGATTGCATAAGCATAAAAGAACCATCTTACAGACGTTACATTATTATAAATATTTTATACTATATTTGACATTGCTATATGCATATTCGATAACTCATAGTTATATATTTATACTCTAATCCCTTATTAATATATATATATATATATATATTCATATATTCTGAGAAAAAAAAAGAAATTAAAAAACGCTTGGGGCGTCACACAAATTCATTCTTCTTTTACAGAGCAGAAAGTGAAACCGAGAGCGTGAACTGACGTTCTTGAACGACTCCGTAGCTAAAAAAACACTCGCGGAAATGGCGTCGGCTTCTCCATCATCCGAAGAACAGCAGCGGCGGGAACAGCAAGTGAAGGACTGCGTTCACAGGACCAAGCTCATTCAATTCTTGGGACGCACCACCCTTATCGTTCTTCAAAACGACAATGGCCCCTGCCCTCTTCTTGGCATCTGTAATTCATCCATCTCTCTCTCTCTCTCTCTCTCTCTCTCTCTCTCTAGACATATACATGTATAATATGTATTCTTTTCTTTTCTTTCTTGACTTCTCTAGGGTTCTTTTTCTTTTCGTCTTTCTGATTAAAGATTGGGGTTGGGCAATTGGGTTTGCTTTTACTTTTAGGGGTTTTATTTCGAGTTCTATTAGATGTTCCTTTGCTTTCCGGGAAAGTGAGATGTTGGCCAAATAGTTGTACTAGGAATTGTTGGACGTGAAGTTTTTGCACTGGGAATAGTATAGTTTGGTGTTTGTACTTATTTTTTCCCCCACTTAACTGTATCGAGTTACCTTATGGAGGGCCACTGTTTAGGGGTGCTACCCGCAACCCCCGTCCGGGGGGTGCCCCTGTCCCGCCTCCCAGCCCCGCATGGACGGGGGGTGCCCCCGTCTGGATGCCAGGGGGCGGATTGGCCCCTTACAAATACAAATCAGAAATTCCAAAATCCAAACATACTTACAAATCCTTACCGATCTTACAAAAATTCCAATAAAATCGCACAAAACAATGAAAACATTATAGATCTTACAAATCCAAACAAAAACCAAAAACTAAACTTACAACCAAACAAAATTAGTCTTACAGATCAGAAATAATCAACAAATCGAACAAAAAAACTAATCGATCAAATCAAACAACAGACCCATGGGCCATGACCGTAGTCATGGGTCATACAAATCTATGCACAGATCTTTAGAGATTGAGCGGTGCTACTCTGCCGCCTGAGTAGCACCGCTCGTTTATACCTGAGTAGCACCGCTCGTTTATACCGCTTCTTGCTTTTTAGTTTTTTTTTTTTTTTTTTTTTTTTTTTTTCCATTTTTCCTTTCACATTTTTTTAATATATTTAAATATTTTTAAAAAATAAGAAAAATACATCAATACACTTAAAATCACTTCCTTAATCACTAAGTAAAAAGAAATATAAAAAAAAAAAAATTCTGCAGCGGTACACCAGAGCGGTACATTTTGGGCAGCGTACAAGCTTTTCTCTTAGAGATTTGTGGGCAGATCTATATGGCCCATGGTCGTGACTCTGGTCATCAAACTTGAAGACCGGCCACGGCGTCACGGACTCTTGTGTAACACAGTCGCAGCCGCCCACCGTTACCCATGACAACGAAGTTATGATTCATGAAGGGAAGTTCTCTAAGTCTCTCATCTCTGCAGGCTTAGAGGAGGAGAAGAAAAGGAGAAGAGGGAGAAGAAGAGAAATGAGAGAGAAGTCGAGGTCGAGTATGGTGGCTGTGGGCTCTAGCCAGTGGCACTGCCAGGAGAGGAGCAAAGAAGCGGAGGGCCTGAGTGAGAGGAGGGGGGCTGATAGTTTCTCTCTCCAAAGTTTTTTTCTCTCCGTACACTTGAGAAAAAAATGTTTTTTTTTTCTTTTTGCCATTGGTAATTTTCTGCGTATGGTGGAAATATTCTGTGGTGTTTAGTTCTTTTTCTGCTGCGTTTTATGCATAGTCGTGTCGAGATGGGTTTGAATAGGAATGTTATCATTGATCAAAAGTGTTTTGAGTTCAAAAAGCTTAATGAATGGAAAATCACGGAGAGTAGTTGTCGCATTGTGAAATACATCATCATTGATCAAGAAGCTTTGGGTTGGTTGGTTGTCATGGTGAAGGAAGGTATAGCCTGTGGGGATTCCTCTGTGTTCCTTAGAAAGAGAAGAGTTGGGGATCAGGTCTTGGTGATGCAGAGACTACGTAACGCTTTTGGGAATTTTTTTTCATTATCGGAGTTTAGTAAAGAGAAGAGGCGTGGTTTAGTAGTGATTTTGGAAAGGAGAATGGGGGTAGGTTGGAGAAATTTTGGGGATATGTTGAAAGAACTTGCTGATACATCCTCTGTTTTGGGGGGGGGGAATAACAGAGGAAGTTGTCCATGGCTGTTTTCTTCTTCGTCGCAGGAATAGGGGCACCTTGGTTTCTCTTCGTATATGGAGGCCTTGTCACGAGAGCCAAAATTTGCAGAAAGGACAATAGTGGTGAAGGCGCAGCACGGCAATGGGAATGGTACTGGCAGGTGCATGTCGAGGCTGGATATGGAAAATCTGTTGCACACAGTGGTTGATATGGAAAAACAAGTGGATATTTTGCACATTAACTTGGCTCATGTGAAACGGTGCGTGGAGGAGGGGTTAAAGTGGGGTATGGAGTTGGGTCAGGAAATAGGCCCACGTAGTGAGCTGTGTAATGTGGGTTTAAGGGGAAGGGATCGGTTTCATACGGGAGTCAGCAAGGGGCCTCTCAAGTGGCTTAGGCCCAGCCACTGGCCCATTTGGGGCAACAGGATCTCCCGATCCCTCTGGCCCAGGTTCAGCCTCTGGCCCAGGCCTAGTCCCTGGCTCAAACTCAGCCTCGAGCCTAGATGGTAAATCCCGTATGGAGATGCAGAGACTCGGGCGAGGTCCCTTCGTCGTCGAAGCCTAGTTTTCCACCGCCGGTGGTGGCCCAAAGATCGACGCCGGTGTGCGAGGAGGGGTTGTCGTCATTGGGGATAGGTTCATCGGCGAGGTCTGGGGGCTTGGAGGGTGAGCCGGTAGTTGTCAGAGGCAAATTTTCATGCCGACAATCTTTTGAGGTTAGTTTGTGTAGCGTCGAGAAGGACATTTTGCCCTCGGAATTGGCACAAAAGCAGTCGAGTGTGGTGGTCGGAGGTCCCACTGACTTTCTTGTGCCGTTTGTCATGCTGGAGTATGGGTGTTCGATTCCAATGAAGGATTTGGGCTCTCCGAGAAGTTTTTTCCGCGGGAGATGGGTTTTTTTTTTATGGAAAAAAGTTGGGGGATTATGTGGGAGGTGATTTTGAAGTTGGGATGGGACTTTCTGAAACTCTTGTGGTACCTAGTGAATCTGTTGTAACTAGTGCTTCAGGTTTAGACTTAAACATGCAATTGGCTCTGTCTGACAATAATAGTGTTGGTGGGGAGGGGGCTGTTTTAACCCCTTTGTGTACTCTTCCTCCCAGTTCTAAATACGGGAGTAGTCCGTCAAGCTGGGTGTTTAAGAAGGTAGAGGAATTACAAGCTGTTATTGGGTCTCTTTTGGAGGTTATGAAGAACAATTCAAGGCCCTTCTTGTGGCACTTGAAGATAGCCATTCTAAGTCAGCCACAAAGCGGGATAGGGAACTTAAAAGGTTAACTTGTTCCATCAATTACGATGTAAAGGAAGGGAGTGGTGGAAGGGAGAGAGATCTGAGCTGATTCGAGATAACCGTTTTTTACTGACTTTCGGATAGTGGGCTTCCCACGAAGGAGAGACGAGGAATCTGTCCAATTTTGACCACACTCGACCATTTGACCAAGTGTACTCCCCTAGTATAGGGGAGATCCATGAGATCTAGATAAAAAATGAACTCAGAGAACTCCTCCATAGCCACAGTGTTCCGATAATGCCTTGATCGCTCGCTTGGAAAGCGAGTAATGTTAAAATCACCCTCCATGCACCACGGCACATCCCATAGTGAGTATATGCCCGACAACTCCTCCCACAACCTTCTCCTCTCCCTATCCACATTAGGACCATAGGAGCCTACAAATGCCCATTCCCATTCCCATCCGTCATCTACATTTTTAAATAAAGTCGCCATCGAGAAATCTCCAATACACTCCTCAATTACCTCAATCACTCTTTTATCCCATATTAATAATACACTACCTGAGGCTCCCCAAAAGGCTAAATAAGACCAACCCACATACGAGCACCCCCATAAACTCCGCACAATTCTTCTATCAATAAAACGTAGCTTTGTTTCTTGGAAACACACCACATCACCCTTCCACATTCGCAATAAAGATTTGATACGAAGGCGTTTATTGCGATCATTAAGCCCTCGTACATTCTAAGATAAAATGTTAGGCTTCATTAAGCCAACAGGGGTCGCCGGTTTTTCAAGTTCGAAAACATGTGGCTAACATCAGATGGATTCGTAGAGATGGTGCGTACTTGGTGGTCATCGTATCATTTTATTGATACTTCAAGTTTTATTCTTGCAGGCAAGCTGAAGGCATTGAAACAAGATTTGAAGAAGTGGAACTTGGAAGTTTTTGGCCATATCGATGATCAGAAGTCAACACTTTTGGAGGAATGGCATGAGCTAGAGGGCAAAGAAATATTGTAAGATAATTCGGAGGTGTTATTGAGGAAGGGTACGGTTATGGCAAATGTGGAAAGGGTTTTGTTGTCAGAAAAGATTTCATGGCGCCAAAAATCTAGGGCCCTTTGGTTGAAAGAAGGTGATAAGTGCACGAAGTTCTTTCATAAAGTGGCCAATTTACATCGGCGCAACAACGTTATTGAGTCTCTACATTCAGGTTTTCAGGTGCTATCTTCTCCCCCTGAGCTAGAAAACCATATTGTGCACTATTATGAGACCCTTCTCTCAGAAACGGTTTCTTGGAGGCCGAAGCTCAATGCTTTGCCTTTTGAAGCTATTGACTCTCAGAGTGTGAGTGTATTGGAGGGACCTTTTGATGAAGAAGAGATCTACAAGGTTATCTCTGGGATGGCCAAGGATAAAGCACCAGGCCCGGATGGGTTTTCTATGGGTTTCTTTCAAACTTGTTGGGACATAGTGAAAGTTGATGTTTTGCAGGTCTTTAGTGAATTTCACTCTTTTCAAAAGTTTGAAAAATCCCTTAATGCAACATTCATTGCGCTCATTCCTAAGAAACATGGGGCTTTGAATATTGAGAATTTCCGTCCTATAAGCCTGGTTAGTGGTGTTTATCAGATTATTTCGAAGGTTCTAGCCAACAGGTTAAGCCCTGTGCTGGAACATATTATCCTTGAAAAGGCATTTATCTCCAAGCCTCAGAACGCATTTATCCGTGGGAGACAAATCCTTGATTCGTTGCTTATCGCAAATGAATGCTTGGATCATAGACTGCGGGAGGGAGGTTCAGGGATTCTTTGCAAGCTTGACATGGAAAAGGCATATGATCATGTCAACTGGGAATTCCTCTTATACCTGCTTGAGAGGTGTGGTTTTGGGAATAGGTGGATTTCCTAGATGCGTCATTGTATTTTAACCGCCCGGTTTTCAGTTCTAGTTAATGGTACACCGGCTGGTTTCTTTGATAGTTCCTGGGGATTACGACAGGGAGATCCTCTTTCTCCTCTTTTGTTTGTTATAGTTATGGAGGCTTTAAGTCGGATGGAGCAGGCCGCTGTTGGTGGAGGTTTCTTATCTGGTTTTCAGGTGGGTAGTGGGTCTGATGGCCCTATTACCATTTCACACCTTCTTTTTGCAGATGACACCTTAATCTTTTGTGAAGCGGATAATAGCCAGATCCAAACCTTACGAGCATTGCTACTTTGCTTTGAAGCAGTGTCAGGGCTTAAAGTGAATCTTGGTAAGTCCGAGATGGTTCCGGTGGGTGAGGTCTCAAATATCCTTAGTTTAGCAAGTTTTTTGGATTGTAAGGTGTCTTCTTTACCAATGAAATATTTGGGTCTTCCGTTGGGAGCAACTTTCAAGGTTAGAGCTATATGGGATGGAGTGGTGGAAAAGATAGAGAAAAAGTTGGCTGGTTGGAAACGAGTGTATTTATCGAAAGGGTGTCGTCTCACTCTTATCAAGAGCACCCTTACTAATCTCCCCACATATTTCTTATATGTGTTTCCTATGCCTACAGGGGTGGTAAATAGGATCGAGAAACTCTTTAGGACATTCTTATGGGGGGGTTTGGGGAAGGAGAAGAAGTTCCATCTGGTTAGTTGGAAGACAGTATGTGCCCCAGTTGTTTATGGGGGTTGGGAGTGTGTAATTTGAAAACTTTTAATAAAGCTCTATTGGGGAAATGGCTATGGAGATATCACTCGGAGAAAGGATCATTGTGGAAGGAGATTATAGACGCTAGATATGGTGTTACTTGGGGTGGTTGGTGTTCCAATGAAATGAGAGGGGGATATGGAGTGGGTTTATGGAAGTTTATAAGGAAGGGCTGGCCTTGTTTCGAAAAACATATTCGTTTTGTAGCCGGTGAGGGTAGTCGTATCAGTTTCTGGCGGGACGTGTGGTGTGGTGATCATGCATTGGAAATGGTTTTTCCGGCTCTCCATCGTATTGCAGCTAATAGGGAGGCCTTAGTGGCGGATATGCGGCCATTTGTTCATGGTTCTCATCAGTGGAATATTCTTTTTAATAGGGATTTTCATGATTGGAATTATCTATTGTCTCAGATTTTTTCAGTCTATTATATTCCATGGGGACTCCTCTGGCACAATGTGACAATTTGAAGTGGAGGTCTAGTAAGCACAAAAAATGTATTGTTAAGGCGTATTATAACATTTTGGTTACACAGGAACATAATCCATTTCCCTAGAAGAATATTTGGAGGTCTCGTGTGCCTTCTAAAGTAGTCTTTTTTGTATGGAATGCCGCTCTTGGGAAGATCTTGACTACGGACAATCTGCGGAGGAGAGGATGTGTAGTGATTGATTAGTGTTGCATGTGTAAGAAGAATGGAGAATCTGTGGACCATCTCTTACTACATTGTGAAGCAACAAGGGTGTTGTGGGATGAGATCTTTCAAAGGATTGATGTTGCTTGGGTTATGCCTTTGAGGGTGGTGGATTTGTTAGGTTGTTGGAGGAAGATGAAAGGCTGTCAGCAAGTGGCAGTAGTGTGGAAGATGATCCCGTTGTGCATCATGTGGTGTATTTGGTTGGAAAGGAATGCACGCTGCTTTGAAGATAAGGAACGCTCATTAATTGAGCTGAAGAAGTTCTTTCTCGACACCTTACTGCTTTGGTTTTCCGTTATTGTATTAAACGAGGACAATGTCCATGATTTCTTGTCTTTAATTTCTCATACTTAGAATGTATTTAGGTGTTCTTTTGTATACTTCCTGTGTACATGGCCTATGCCTATTTCATTCATATCAATAATATTATTTCTTACTTATCAAAAAAAGAGAGGTGGAAATTTCCATAACACACAAAATCAGAAAGAAATTTTAGAATTGGGCCCAGCCCGGGTGCCGCCCCCACATGGTTTTACCATGCAGGTGGATGCCACGCATATGGAAATGACATTTATATTTTTGCTTCTCTCTACGTTTCATCTATAGTCTTTCTTTTTTCTATAATCTGAATGTTGGATGGGAAACATGGAAAATAAAGGAAAATGAGTCTTCAATGATAGTTTATTGTTATTTTGGTTTCAAAGTGAAAAATAGCTGCATATTGTTTGGGGGCTTCTTGTTAGTGTAATATTAAGTAGAAAAAAGTAACTACTTATTACAATTTTTTTTGGCAACCAAATGATGGAATTATCATAATAAATAGTTTCATTTTAGGATTTTTTTGGGAATGTAATGCCCCATGTTATAGTTAAGCTGCATCTTGGGCGGGACACTTATATTGTCAAGTCCCAAATTAGTAGAACTAGGCCTAATGATGATTCTAAGGAGTTTCAATTGTAAACTTAATTGGTTCTTTTGGAGTATGAGTGCATATGCGACTTATGTTTTCCTTGAGTTGTTATGAACGGTATCTGAGTTGACGTAGTAACACAATGAGGTGCTGGGGCACTGCATTGTGACTTTAGCATCTTTGCTTCTTTCATCACCTGTCTAGCTCACTTCTCTTTTCCCAAAGAGAAAGCTTTAGTCACAAGAGATTCTACAAAAGTAAATCCACAAATTGAAGTGACTTGATATTGTATGTCAGATTGTAAAACTACTATGCATAACTCATTAAACTTGTATTTCCCTTAACCTCTGTGCGTAGGGTTGTGCACCGGTTCCAGTGCCTGTGGCCATAGGGAAACTGCTTAAGTTATCATAAAATACTATGGTGGACCATGTTTAGGTCCGTGGCTTGCATTGGTTTCATCATCTCTTATGGCCATTCTTAAAGGTTCTTTCATAACTTGTCTTTTATCTTTCTTACCATGATGCATGTAAAACACATAATAACATGACATTGAAACTCAATTTCATCATACATTGGTACATAAAAAGGGGCTTTCACTAAAGGGCCATGCATTCATAATACTTTAAAAACATCATTTACCATATATGTGAGAGTATGATCATTCTACTTACCCTTTTGCTTCTATCGATAACAAACGCATCAATAATCACCTTCTTGAAGTTGCTGAAAAAGGGTTGGACTTGATAAGGTGAGGCTCGTTTTTAAATCTCCTGGAATTGCAGCAACTTTCCTAGGGTGTCTTTGCAGCAGTTATAAAAAAAACAAGGATGGACCTCAAGAAAACAAGGCTGATTGGTATTTCCAGCTTGTACTTCTAGCAGGGCTGTAACTGACTCCTACTGGTGCAAGAATTCTTCTAAAACAACCTAAGTGGAGATAGCCTTCATCTAGAGGGTTTCTTGGCACCTAATGCAGTTCTAACTTCTCCAAAAAGGGCTGGTTTCCAATTATCACGAATTTAACAGCAAAAAATCAAATGGGCTTTGGCTAGAAAATACTTGGTCTTATCCATCCATGTATGGAACTAATGGGCCGAATCCATTTTGAATCTAGGTCCATAAATTCATATCCAATCATACTTCTCGATACTAGATCCTCATATATACGAGTTAATGGGCCCAATAAAATAATCTTCCTTCTAGCCTTAATAAAATTGGGCCTGTGGCCCAAACTTATAAAATCTTTACCCAAACCTTATTCTGGTTGGCTTCTGTTATTGTCCTCAACAGGGCTACTTTTCATGATTTTCTTGTATTCATACCTAGCTCATAACTTGTTACTAGGGGTGTTCTCTTTGTATCTTCCTGTGTACTTGGGCTTCACCTATTTACTTTTTTTTCTTTTTACAAGAAAGATTTTATTAATATGAAAATGGGCATAGCCCAAGTACACAAGTAGTATAGCTCAATGGGCTTTGCCTATTTACTTGATTTAATAAAATTTTATTGTCTATAAAAAACTACCATTTTTTTCTCTTTAACTTGGGGTTAGGGGTTGGGTTGCCGTAGCTTTTATGTCAATAAAGGTTCAATGGTTCGTGGGTCTTGTCAGTATGTACTGGGAAATGGATGGTTTACCCTTTGGGTTGCTGCAGGTAATGTTCTTCTGCTTAGGAATAACTTGAATTTGAGTCCGGAAACAGTCGAAGTCTCACAGGAGAAATTGCTTGCACTGGTTGCTGAAAGACTAATTGATTCCAACAGTAATCTCAATGTAAGTTCTTTATTTGTTTGTCACTTATGAGCCTGCTATTTGCTGGGTAAATTCAATTAACTGTTTTTTCTTATTGTGTTGCAGAATAAGGATGCAGGCTATGTTGAAAATCAACAACAGAACATTTCTGATGCAATCGATCTGCTTCCTCGACTTGCAACTGGCATTGATGTAAATATAAAATTCAGGAGGTTCGAAATTTTTTATTCTTCTAGGGATCATTTATTGGTGTTTTCTTTACATTGTTCTGATAAAAAGTTTCGTGATACCTGCAGGATGGATGATTTTGAGTTTACTCCAGAGTGTGCCATTTTTGATCTACTGGACATTCCATTGTATCATGGTTGGATAGTTGATCCACAGGTTTGCACTTCTCTGGCATCAGACATGCTATTTAGTATAATTTACTTGGAGACATTTCAAGTTTTTTCTTTAAATGGAATAATATTGTCGGTTTCTTGTGTTCAATGAGATATGATCTGGGATTTCTACAATTTTGTTCATGCCATACATTTGCAGTTTGTCCTTATCCAGTATATTCAACTTTAAGCCTCTCATGGGTTGTTTTTTAACTTCCATGTTGCCAATGACTTGTCCATAGCATATTTCCTTCGGTAGATTCTCTCTCTCGCTCCTAAAATTTAGCTAGGAATTTACATATATATATATATATATAAATTAGCCAGGAATTCTTGGGGGTTAAATAGGTATTTTCTCGTGCTTCCCACTTTTCTGTTTTATTGTGTTTGTTCTCTGGCTGTCATAAAAACTACAGTTTTGGGCCAATGGTCGTTGGGCTAAATGGCATCCCCACCCATGTAAACAAAGAGTGGAGGATATATAGGGTTGCTGGATGTCTTAATTTGAATTTAATTATTAAAAAAGTTATTACTGCTGTTGGGCACCTTGCAATTGGTAGACTTGGTATAATAATTTATTGCTTTTGGAAGTTGGAATATGTAGTTATTTAAAGGCTACATATTTGATGGTCGAAATTTGCTATCAGTTGGCTACAATAAGCAACTAATCTGCCCAGGTGTTGAATGGTCTGATAGCGTTGGTTCAAGCCTTTTGGTTTGATATAGAACTTCTGTGTTTTCCAGGACACTGGTACTGCTACTGCCATTGGGTCAAAGTCATACAATGCTTTAACGGGAGAGCTTGTGGCCCTTGAAACACAAAATATGGAGGGGCTATCACAAAAAGGTTAGTTGTGTATTGAAGAAGTTGATATGTGCTGTGTGTGACATGTTTGTTTCTATTAATTAACCAATTAATATGAGCTCAAATTTATATCAAAGAACGTCTTCTTTGCTTTCGGATTGGCTATAGGTGAGCTTATCCGGAATTTTTTGAAAAACAATGCTAGCCAGTTGACCATTAAGGGGTATGTTATTTATTGTTCATCTCATAGCTCCTAATTCCTATTTTAATCCACATGTTTTGCCATGTTGGATGCTATGAAGTTCACAATGTGATTGCTTTCAATACTTTTGCAGCCTTTTCTGCTTACGAGATGGTCTTAAAGAGCGTGAACTTTGTGTATTTTTTCGTAATAATCACTTCAGCACCATGTTTAAGGTCAGTAAGAGCTGGTATGTTCTTTTATAAGGGTTAATTACTGATTTTTCTGCATATTAACTTCTGACTGCTTTTTTTAATGGTGAACATTTGAGGAAAACATATACAATTTTGTAAGCTTCAAGTTCCACTGTCCCTGAAAACATCAATTCTCTGATAATACCCAAATCCTCTTATCATTGCAGTTTGATGGTGAACTTTATCTTCTAGCTACAGACCAAGGTTACATAAATCAGCCTGATTTGGTGTGGGAAAAATTAAATGAGGTAAACTGCTTACTCTGTGATCTTGTTTACCGGGTCACATTATCAATTATTATCAATTTTTCAACGTTTAGTTGCTGCTTTAATCCTAGCAGTAATCTGATTGAAGTGTTGATTCTTGACACTTACTTTCTTTGTGAAGTCAAAGGTGTTAAATTCTTTAGAGAAAATGCCAAAACTAAGTTAGTTTGTCTGTTTTGTTTTCTACTTCCATTTATATTCTTTGAAATGGTTTTAATGCATAGGCTATGGTTCTTTGTAGGGTTGAAAAAGTATTGGACATATGTATGCTTGTATGCAAATCTTTTTATGCATAAATGCATGACAATGGCTACCATTATCATGGATATTGCACCTGTATTGGTAGAAATAGAAGCAATCAATGTAATATTTTTCATAGTGGTATCCTAGAATGAGCTTTAAATCCAAATGTGGGTTTGTTTTTCCTTTTTCCAATTTCTTCTTTGTTTTTAAATGTGATGTTTCCAACTGATAATCAACTGGTGTCTTTTAAGCCTGAAAAGTCTAATCATTCTAATATTAATATCTAGTTAGATGTTACATTGAAGTTTGGTATCCTAATTATAATTACTCCCATGCTTTTCATTTCAGGTCAATGGGGATACTCTGTTCATGACGGGTAACTTTAAGGAGTTCGGAGCAGAAAGTCGTGCAAATGACACATTGGATGGAAAGTAATTATCTCAACTTTGTTACTGGTGCATACTTGATTTCTTAATTTCTTGTTTGAGAATAGATACCATGCATGATCTCTAGATCCAGTCAATTCTGAATCGCAATCTGCTTCTATCTGTTTTGTGCAACAAGTGTCCTCCGGTTTTATTATTGCAGAATGGGATATTTAATTGTTGTGGTTAAATTACTTTTCGGAAAAAATGCCGATGCTAAAGTCAATATAATCAGAAAAGTGTGAACTTTGAAGGCCAACGTTTAAAAATCAGCCTTGTTTTCCTTTTTATGCATTCGAATGATTGTTTTTAAGAATTTGTCCAAGTCTTTTTCATTCTTCCTTTTCCTAATTCTTGAGTATGCTTGTGGGTTTCCAATTTGTAATAAAATGTTTGTAATTTGTTGTGGCAGTTCTGATCCACAATTGGCAACTGCTCTGCAACAACAGGAGTTTGAACAACAGCCTCAGCGTCCTAATTATGAGCAGTCTGGCAGTTCTGATCTACAATTGGCAACTGCTCTGCAAGAACAGGAGTTTGAAGAACAGCCTCAGCGTCCCAATTCACAGCAGTCTGGCAGTTCTGATCTACAATTGGCAACTGCTCTGCAAGAACAGGAGTTTGAAGAACAGCCTCAGCGTCCCAATTCACAGCAGTCTGGCAGTTCTGATCTACAATTGGCAACTGCTCTGCAACAACAGGAGTTTGAAGAACAGCCTCAGCGTCCCAATTCACAGCAGTCTGGCAGTTCTGATCTACAATTGGCAACTGCTCTGCAACAACTGGAGTTTGAACAACAGCCTCAGCGTCCTAATTCACAGTAGTCATCCATCAGTGGAAGTTCGTGGCCGATCATTGGTCCTTAGGTAGAATTTCTTGTTTCATTGTGTAAACAACACCTGGATTTATTTAAATTAGTTTTTGTTAACAGTTAATAAGAATTTTACTAAAATAGACATATACAAGAACAACACCTATGCAAACTCTCAACACACACTTCAATACTTGTAAACTCTGCAAGGAGCCTACTGGAAATATACTTGTAAACTCTGAGTAGAGTGATACTTTGTAACTCACAATGTGTGATTGTAACCTCTTCTGGAATAAAAATCTTGTAGTTCTGTGAACGTAACTACGTTATCAAAATACATTAATTTTGTATGGTGTGATTATTTGCTTTTAATTTATTTGTCATCCTGTTCCACAACACTCTTTATAGTTATAGCAATTCTCAAATATAAAAACAAGAGAAACCTCATATTAAAAAATAAAAAAATAAACTAGCTAAAGAGTAAAGAACTACGATTTCAAGCACAGTATCCTGCCCGAGAAAAGGAAAAAAGCTACGATAAAAAGCAACTCTGATATTATTTGTGTAAGAGCTCTAAAAATCCATGCGATGATAAGTAGTAGCCTGGTGTACGTATCTCTTTTCGTACGGCTTTCACATGCTTACATTGAGATCACATATATCCTAAATCATTAAAATATAAATTCAAGATGTCCTATGAAAAACAGTAAAGGAGTGCCCGAAGCAAGGCAAAATTATAAGCAGCCGGTCCGTTTGGTTACGTGTTTGAAATATTTTATTAAAAATTAATAAAATATTATTATAATACTTTTTAATATTATTTTTATTTTAAAATTTTAAAAAATTAAATTATTTATTATATTTTATATGTAAGTTTGAAAATTTTTTAATGATTATATGAGAAGAGATGATTTAATTTTGTATAACCAAACTATCTCAAATGCAGTGAAAAAAAAATATACAAAGTCACGATAAATTAAGTCCACAAAGAAAAAAAAAATTATTTCCTGTCACAAAGCACACAAATTTTTAAAAAATATGAATAAATATATAATTTTATTCTTTTAATAATATATTACATTTTTTTTAAAAGAAAATTACAAAATGCTTACATAACCCGGACTGTATCTAACATTAATAATAATAATAAAAAGCTACAAAGATACCATTATTGGTGCTTGCATCATGCGTATTTGGTTAGCGTGCAGTACCGATCGATTGGTTCGAGGTCTTTTTTCGACGATCAACACTCATCAATTCAAACCCAAAGGGGTTAATGTTGAGCTTGTGCAGAGACAGGTCCATATATAGAGATGAGTACAGTAAAAAGAACTATATAAATTGACGCGATTGCTTGCTGTGTAAAGTTTGTGTATGAATGTAAATCAGTTTCTAGATTTCCTTTATTTTTTTGTATCTCCTTTCTGTTTTTTTCTTTAAAAAAAAAAAAGAAATTGCTTTCCAATTCCATATTATTTCCCGATTCTTCTGAATTTGTTCCCTTTCTTCAACGATTCGACATTTACCCATTGAGCTAATTGCAAGTGTCAATTATCGAGAGACACGAAGGTCTGGTTCTAGTCTTCTTGAAACCAATGATGGCTGCCCTGCTCTTGAAACCATTGACCACTTTGGATTATCGAACATCATTTGACAACACCCAAATTGCCCAATGTGGAAGATCAGGAGCATACTTGTTTGGATAAACACTACGTTTTATCCTTTCAAAGACCCTTTATCGAAAAATTGAAGATCTTATGAAGATTTTGCTCTCGTTTGATGGAGAAGGACCACCAGCAAGCAACATGGCCAACAGTTTCAGCACTGACGGTCAATCCTTAACCAAATTTCAGTCACCCAAAATAGTGGTCTCTCATTCCTTTTCCTCGCATAGATCTAACCCAAAATACTCATACCTTTCCCTCCTTCCTCACCTGTGCTCTGGCTCGCCAAACCAAAAAGGCGAAAAGTATATGAAAGTAACACTCGAGATGGGTTACCTGAGCAAAGGATAGGTGACCAGATATTGTGAAAGTGGGGGCTTAATTAAAAGGCCTTTTAAGCTTTAAATGAATTGAACGCCTACTTTCTAGTTTCTACCCTAAGCACAGCCCCATGGAACAAAGTGCCACATTCAACTTCGATGGTACTGTGTCATATAATGAAAAAATATATATATTAGCATGCTTCTTTCATGGCCTGAATTAATTTGGATTTTCCTTCAGATTTTATGTTTGAAGTTTGAAATACTTGCATATCAATGGTGGGATGGCAGTAAACATCTGCAGTTTCCAAATGGAGGGGATATTTGGATCCCCCTAGCTGGCCAGACCCACGACTAAGAAGCAAGCCCAAAACTTTAGCCTAAGGTTAAGATGACCATGTATGAATAGCTCGTAACTATAGCCACGTGGCAGATAACTCACAAAGAGTTGGAGGTCTAACCTACAGTTGTATATAATCATTTTAGGAAAGATAATTCCTACAAGGCAGGAGATATCCTCCCCAGTTCACAAGGGATCATGAAGGATACGCCAAGTCCATGTCCGTCTATAAATAACCCATGAGAGATAACAAACATTTCACTTCATCTTTACATGTACTTATTTTCATATTGTGCTACTGACTTAAACATCGGAGTCTTCCTAGAGCAACTAGTGCCACCTCTGTATTGTTGCAAATCTAATGGTGGGATCCTTACGGGAAAGATGCTAATTATTAATAAAACATTGAGTTCCATAGACTTAGAGCAAGCTCCATAGTTTGTATAATAATTTATAAAAGTGGAACCTTCCAAAACGTACAGCCAATGGGATAATGCTCCCAAATCAAACACGAGATAGGTACAAAAGGCCACTTCTTATGATTTTACTAAATACTAAAAAGTTAGAACGAGAATATTACCAAATTGATCTTATGGGATAATCCAGAAAGCTTGAAGATTCATTCAACCCTTTGAGCTCTTTTTGGAGCCCACTTGGCATTATATAAACGACAGAAAGATAAAAAGGATAAGATTTTGATGAAATAAATAAAACCAATGAAATTTAGTTGGAGTTATCGGTGGGTTTGGTAATGACTATAATATGTAACGCTATGGATACTCATGGAGATGTGCCATTAAAGTTCTTAATTATAATTTTTTTTTTTAATGAACATGCAGTCATTGGAAATATCTATCCATTATTTGTTTTAAATTATTCTTTATTTTATCATTGAGTTATACATGAGAAATACTTGATCTATACATAAATTTTAATGTGATTTATCAAATTATAAATTTTTTTTTTTATCATAAAATAGATTTAACGTATTACATTAAGTTACATCAGAGTGTAAACTTTTTGTGTAAAATTTATGTATAGACTTAACAGTTATTGTACTATATTTGATTGCATAAGCATAAAAGAACCATCTTACAGACGTTACATTATTATAAATATTTTATACTATATTTGACATTGCTATATGCATATGTGATAACTCATAGTTATATATTTATTCTCTAATCCCTTATTAATTAATATATATATATATATATATATATATATTCTGAGAAACAAAAAAGAAATTAAAAAACGCTTCGGGCGTCACACAAACTCATTCTTCTTTTACAGAGCAGAAAGTGAAACCGAGAGCGTGAACTGACGTTCTTGAACGACTCCGTAGCAAAAAAAACACTCGCGGAAATGGCGTCGGCTTCTCCATCATCCGAAGAACAGCAGCGGCAGGAACAGCAAGTGAAGGACTGCGTTCACAGGACCAAGCTCATTCAATTCTTGGGACGCACCACCCCTATCGTTCTTCAAAACGACAATGGCCCCTGCCCTCTTCTTGCCATCTGTAATTCATCCACTCTCTCTCTCTCTCTCTCTCTAGACATATACATGTATAATAAGTATTCTTTTCTTTTCTTTCTTGACTGCTCTAGGGTTCTTTTTTTTTTCGTCTTTTCTCGTTTTATTTCTTCTGTTGGTTTGGTTCCCGTGAAACGGGAGGAGGAGTTTCAGATTTGATTTTTGTTTCGGTTTCGAGTAAGCGAGAATTTCGTGACAATCAATGGGAAATGACCTTGCTCCCGGTAGTTAGGCGGTTTCCGAAATGGAAGTTTTGGATTTAGATTTTCCTTCTGTTTTCCCACGATTTCAGAGCGATCAAACGTGAAAGGCAATGATTAATTGGATATTCAAATGCAATTACTTTATGATACTTTGTGGTTTCTTGTGGAATATTCTGTATTGAGAAACAAGATTTGATCAATTTAATTATCACACCTTGATTTACTTTCTGATTAAAAATTGGGGTTGGGCAAATGGGTTTGCTTTTACTTTTAGGGGTTTTATTTCGAGTTCTATTAGATGTTCCTTTGCTTTCCGGGAAAGTGAGATGTTGGCCAAATAGTTGTACTAGGAATTGTTGGACGTGAAGTTTTTGCACTGGGAATAGTATAGTTTGGTGTTTGTACTTCTTTTTTCCCCCACTTAACTCTATCGAGTTACCTTATGGAGGGCCAGTAGGGGTGCTACCCGCACCTCCCGTCCGGGGGGTGCCCCTGTCCCGCCTCCCAGCCCCGCATGGAGGGGGGGTGCCCCCCTGTCTGGATGCCAGGGGGCGGATTGGCCCCTTACAAATACAAATCAGGAATTCCAAAATTCAAACAAACTTAAAAATCCTTACCGATCTTACAAAAATTCCAATAAAATCGCACAAAACAATGAAAACATTATAGATCTTACAAATCCAAACAAAAACCAAAAACTAAACTTACAACCAAACAAAATTAGTCTTACAGATCAGAAATAATCAACAAATTGAACAAAAAAACTAATCGATCAAATTAAACAACAGACCCACGGGCCATGACCGTAGTCATGGGTCATACAGATCTATGCACAGATCTTTAGAGATTTGTGGGCAGATCTATATGGCCCATGGTCGTGACTCCGGTCATCAAACTTGAAGACCTGCCACGACGTCACAGACTCTTGTGTAACACACGGTCGCAGCCGCCCACCGTTACCCATGACAACGAAGTTATGATTCACGAAGGGAAGTTCTCTAAGTCTCTCATCTTTGCAGGCTTAGAGGAGGAGAAGAAAAGGGGAAGAGGGAGAAGAAGAGAAATGAGAGAGAAGTCGAGGTCGAGTATGTTGGCCGTGGGCTGTGGCCAATGGCACTGCCAGGAGAGGAGAAGAGAAGAGGAGGGCTTGGGGTGGGGGGAAGGGAGGTGGCTGGGACTGGGAGTCGAGAGAGGGAAATGAGGCGAGAGAGAAAATATCATATTTATACATGTAGAGGTAGGGTTTTGTAACCCTGAAATGAAACAACGCCATTTTGGGGATACCCAAAACGACGTCGCTTTATTATAAACATTTTTTTAATATATATATGTACTTATAAAATATATATATATATATATATATATGTATGTGCAGGTGGGATGGGATAAACCCCGGGCTGGCTTGGGCCCAGCCCGGGTGCTGCCCCCACACAGTTTCACCATGCAGGCGGATGCCCCGCAGCCTGCATGGGACAGGCAGGGGCCCCAATTCTAAAATTTCTTTCTGATTTTGTGTTATGGAAATTTGGGAGTTATTAATTCAAAAATCTTCCATCATTTTTTTTGGTTTGGTTAGAATTGGAAATGACATTTATATTTTTGCTTTTCTCTCTACGTTTCATCTACAGTCTTTCTTTTTTCTATAATCTGAATGTTGGATGAGAAACATGGAAAAATAAAGGAAAATGAGTCTTCCAATGATAGTTTATTGTTATTTTGGTTTCAAAGTGGAAAATAGCTGCATATTGTTTGGGGGCTTCTTGTTAGTGTAATATTAAGTAGAAAAAAGTAACTACTTATTACAATTTTTTTTGGCAACCAAATGATGGAATTATCATAATAAATAGTTTCATTTTAGGATTTTTTTGGGAATGTAATGCTCCATATTATAGTTAAGCTGCATCTTTGGGTGGGATACTTATATTGTCAAGTCCCAAATTAGTAGAACTAGGCCTTATGATGATTCTAAGGAGTTTCAATTGTAAACTTAATTGGTTCTTTTGGAGTATGAGTGCATATGCGACTTATGTTTTCCTTGAGTTGTTAAGAACAATATTAGAGTTGACGTAGTAACACAATGTGGTGCTGGGGCATTGCATTGTGACTTTAGCATCTTTGCTTCTTTCCCAAAGAGAAAATGTTTTAGTCACAAAAGATTCCACAAAAACAAACCCACAAATTGAAGTGACTTGATGTGGTATGTCAGATTGTAAAACTACTATGCATAACTCATTAAACTTCTATTTCCCTTTCTTTAATGGCCATCATCTCTTAACGTCTGTGCACAGGGTTGTGCACGGGTTCCAGCGCCTGTGGCCATAGGGAAACCGCTTAACTTATCATAAAATACTATGGTGGACCATGCTTAGGACCGTGGTTTGCACATCCACCTATAATTGCATTGGTTTCATGCATCTCTTATCGCCATTCTTAAAGCTTCTTTCATAACTTGTCTTTTATATTTCTTACCATGATGCATGTAAAACACATAATAACATGACATTGAAACTCAATTTCATCGTAGATTGGTACATAAAAAGGGGCTTTCACTAAAGGGCCATACATTCATAATACTTTAAAAACATCATTTACCATACATGTGAGAGTATGATCATGCTACTTACCCCTTTGCTTCTATCGATAACAAACGCATCAATAATCACCTTCTTGAAGTTGCTGAAAAAGGGTTGGACTTGATAAGGTGAGGCTAGTTTTTAAATCTCCTGGAATTGCAGCAACTTTCCTAGGGTGTCTTTGCAGCAGTTATGAAAAAAACGAGGATGATCCTCAAGAAAACAAGGCTGATTGGTATTTGCAGCTTGTACTTCTAGCAGGCTGTAACTGACTCCTATTGGTGCAAGAATTCTTCTAAAACAACCTAAGTGGAGATAGCCTTCATCTAGAGGGTTTCTTGGCACCTAATGCAGTTCTAACTTCTCCAAAAAGGGCTGGTTTCCAATTATCACGAATTTAACAGCAAAAAATCAAATGGGCTTTGGCTAGAAAATACTTGGTCTTATCCATCAATATATGGACCTAATGGGCTGAATCCATTTTGAATCTAGGTCCATAAATTCATATCCAATCATATCTCCTCGATACTAGATCCTCATATATACGAGCTAATGGGCCCAATAAAATAATCTTCCTTTTAGCCTTAATAAAATTGGGCCTGTGGCCCAAACTTATAAAATCTTTACCCAAACCTATAAAATTTGGGTCTGGGTAGTAGCATGTTCAGAGCTTTAAAGATTGGGAATGCTCTATGGATGATTTTAGATGTTTCTTCTTCCACACCTTATTCTGGTGGGCTTCTGTTATTGTCCTCAACAGGGCTCATTTTCATGATTTTCTTGTATTCATACCTGGCTCATAACTTGTTACTAGGGGTGTTCTCTTTGTATCTTCCTGTGTACTTGGGCTTCGCCTATTTACTTTTTTTTTTACAAGAAAGATTTTATTAATATGAAAATGGGCATAGCCCAAGTACGCAAGTAGTATAACTCAATGGGCTTTGCCTATTTACTTGATTTAATAAAATTTTATTGTCTATTAAAAAACTACCATTTTTTTCTCTTTAACTTGGCGGTAGGGGTTGGTTGCCCTAGCTTTTATGTCAGTAAAAGTTCAATGGTTCGTGGGTCTTGTCAGTATGTACTGGGAAATGGATGGTTTACCCTTGGGGTTGCTGCAGGTAATGTTCTTCTGCTTAGGAATAACTTGAATTTGAGTCCGGATACAGTCGAAGTCTCACAGGAGAAATTGCTTGCACTGGTTGCTGAAAGACTAATTGATTCCAACAGTAATCTCAATGTAAGTTCTTTATTTGTTTGTCACTTATGAGCCTGCTATTTGCTGGGTAAATTCAATTAACTGTTTTTTCTTATTGTGTTGCAGAATAAGGATGCAGGCTATGTTGAAAATCAACAACAGAACATTTCTGATGCAATCGATCTGCTTCCTCGACTTGCAACTGGCATTGATGTAAATATAAAATTCAGGAGGTTCGAAATTTTTTATTCTTCTAGGGATCATTTATTGGTGTTTTCTTTACATTGTTCTGATAAAAAGTTTCGTGATACCTGCAGGATGGATGATTTTGAGTTTACTCCAGAGTGTGCCATTTTTGATCTACTGGACATTCCATTGTATCATGGTTGGATAGTTGATCCACAGGTTTGCACTTCTCTGGCATCAGACATGCTATTTAGTATAATTTACTTGGAGACATTTCAAGTTTTTTCTTTAAATGGAATAATATTGTCGGTTTCTTGTGTTCAATGAGATATGATCTGGGATTTCTACAATTTTGTTCATGCCATACATTTGCAGTTTGTCCTTATCCAGTATATTCAACTTTAAGCCTCTCATGGGTTGTTTTTTAACTTCCATGTTGCCATTGACTTGTCCATAGCATATTTCCTTCGGTAGATTCTCTCTCGAGCTCTTAAAATTTGGCAAGGAATTTACATATATATATATATGTAAATTAGCCAGGAATTCTTGGGGGTTAAATAGGTATTTTCTTGTGCTTCCCTCTTTTGTTTTATTGTTTTTGTTCTCTGGCTGTCATAAAAACTACAGTTTTTGGCCAATGGTCTTTGGGCTAAATGGCATCCCCACCCATGTAACCAAAGAGTGGAGGATATAGGGTTGCTGGATGTCTTAATTTGAATTTAACTATTAAAAAAGTTATTACTGCTGTTGGGCACCTTGCAATTGGTAGACTTGGTATAATAATTTATTGCTTTTGGAAGTTGGAATATGTAGTTATTTAAAGGCTACATATTTGATGGTCGAAATTTGCTATCAGTTGGCTACAATAAGCAACTAATCTGCCCAGGTGTTGAATGGTCTGATAGTGTTGGTTCAAGCCTTTTGGTTTGATAATAGAACTTCTGTGTTTTCCAGGACACTGGTACTGCTAATGCCATTGGGTCAAAGTCATACAATGCTTTAACGGGAGAGCTTGTGGCCCTTGAAACACAAAATATGGAGGGGCTATCAGAAAGCAATCCTGAAGAAGATTGTGTTGATTTTGTTGCTGCAACGACTGCAACCCTAGGTATTCCTTCTCCATGCCTTTCGAAAACTACGTCATTTGATGATTCTCCACACTCACTCCCTGATCACCAGAAAGCAAGAAAAGGTGACCTTGAAGAAGAAGCAGAGCTTTTGAGAGCCCTGGAGCTGTCTCAGGCTGCAAAGCCAACTTCAGTGGGTGATAGTCTTCTAGACAATATTAATGGGGTGACTCACTCTGTTAGTTCATATGGAAGTGTGGACGTTATGCCTGTAGATTCTGTAGATAGATTAGAGAGGCACATTGGTGTTGAAGACAACAATTTGCCTAAACTGGAACCATATATTTTGGATGATTGCAATGCAAAAAGCAATGGCAGTGATCTTATATCTGCAAAAAATAATACAGGGAAAGAAGCAGCTACTTCTTTCTTGAAGACTGATGTGGGTAATTACCTTGATCAGTCAACTTATGTGGAGTCTGAAGAACGTAGCCTTCACGTTGATGTGGCTGAGATTAGTGGTGTTGACACGTTACTCCAGAGTGGAAGTGCCCCTTCCCCTTCTCCTGGAAGAGAAACTGCATCTTTGGAAAAGAGCGATATTGGTATTTCTAGAGGGGGCGAAGAAGTTAAGCAATCCACTTTCACAACCCATGTTCTTGAACCTGCAGATAAGCTAGGTGATTGTAGCACAAAAGAATTATCATACTTATCTTCACCAAATGCCAATTCAGATTTATCTAGTGGCAGGATTCAGCACATAGATGCTGCCCAACCTTTGACTTCCAGTGTTGATGGCAGTGAGCCCATATATGAAGGAGAGGAATGTATATTGGATTCAAGAAACACAGTTCTTGAGGAACGGGAGCCTGTGTATGAGGGTGAGGTGGTTCTTTCGAAACAAGCTGACAAAAGCACTGTAGATGCCCATAGTGCAAGGTCTAAAGATGAAATCACTCCACAAGAAGGTTAGTGGTGTATCAAAGAAGTTGATATGTGCTGTGTGTGACATGTTTGTTTCTATTAGTTAACCAATTAATATGAGCTCAAATTTATATAAAAGAACGTCTTCTTTGCTTTCTGATTGGCTATAGGTGAGCTTATCCGGAATTTTTTGAAAAACAATGCTAGCCAGTTGACCATTAATGGGTATGTTATTTATTGTTCATCTCATAGCTCCTAATTCCTATTTTAATCCACATGTTTTGCCATGGTGGATGTTGTTAAGTTCACAATATGTTTGCTTTCAATACTTTTGCAGCCTTTTCTGCTTACGAGATGGTCTTAAAGAACGTGAACTTTGTGTATTTTTCCGTAATAATCACTTCAGCACCATGTTTAAGGTCAGTAAGAGCTGGTATGTTCTTTTACAAGGGTTAATTACTGATTTTTCTGCTTATGAACTTCTGACTGCATTTTTTAATGGTGAACATTTGAGGAAAACTGTGATACCCCATATGATATGGATAAGGGTAGGTAGTGTATGGGATCCCACATTGCTTGGGAAGGAGAAGTTCTTGCTCTTTATAAGGTTCTAGTGGAGCTCCAATTGTATCATTGACTAGTCCTTTTGGAGTATAGGCCATGTGGTTTGGGCCTTCCATTGGGGCGTTACAAATGGTATCAGAGCCTATCCCAACCAGAAATGTGAGACTTGAGCCGTGCCATCTACAATGGACAGGCCCGACGAGGACGTCGGGAATTTAAGGGGGGTAGATTGTGATACCCCATATGATATGGATAAGGGTAGGTGGTGTATGGGATCCCACATTGCTTGGGAAGGAGAAGTTCTTGCTCTTTATAAGGTTCTAGTGGAGCTCCAATTGTATCATTGACTAGTCCTTTTGGAGTATAGGCCATGTGGTTTAGGCCTTCCATTGGGGCGTTACAAAAACATATACAATTTTGCAAGCTTCAAGTTCCACTGTCCCTGAAGGCTGAAAACATCAATTCTCAGATAATACCCAAATCTTCTATCATTGCAGTTTGATGGTGAACTTTATCTTCTAGCTACAGACCAAGGTTACATAAATCAGCCTGATTTGGTGTGGGAAAAATTAAATGAGGTAAACTGCTTACTTTGTGATCTTGTTTACCGGGTCACATTATCAATTATTATCAATTTTTCAATGTTTAGTTGCTGCTTTAATCCTAGTAGAAATCTGATTGAAGTGTTGGTTCTTGACGCTTACTTTCTTTGTGAAGTCAAAGGTGTTAAGTTCTTTAGCGAAAATGCCAAAACTAAGTTTGTTTGTCTGTTTTGTTTTCTTCCGCTAATTTTCTCCGAAATGGTTTTAATGCATAGGCTATGGTTCTTTGTAGGATTGAAAAAGTATTGGACATATGTATGTTTGTATGCAAATCCTTTTAGTTTTTTTGTATAAATGCATGACAATGGCTACCATTATCATGGATATTGCGCCTGTATTGGTAGAAATAGAAGCAATCAATGTGATATTTTTCATAGTGGTAGCTTAGAATGAGCTTTAAATCCAAATGTGGGTTTGTTTTTCCTTTTTCTAATTTCTTCTTTGTTTGTAAATGTGATGTTTCCAACTCATAATCAACTGGTGTCTTTAAGTCTTTGAGTCTAATCATTCTAATATTAGTATCTAGTTAGGTGTTACATTGAAGTTTGGTATCCTAATTATAATTACTCCCATGCTTTTCATTTCAGGTCAATGGGGATACTCTGTTCATGACGGGTAACTTTAAGGAATTCAGGGCAGAAAGTCGTGCAAATGACACATGGGATGAACATAATGCTATGGCCAGCACTGCTGTGTGTATTTTTGTGTTGTTTAGACCTAAGCTCATCAGCAGTTGCTTCCATGATACTAATTTGAATTTATGTACCTTAGGACTATCTTGCCACCATCAATAGCTCAGCACAAGTGGGTTTGGATGGAAAGTAATTATCTCAACTTTGTTGCTGGTGCATACTTGATTTCTTAATTTCTTGTTTGAGAACAGATACCATGCATGTCTCCACTCTCCAGATCCAGTCAATTCTGTATCACAATCTGCTTCTATCTGTTTTGTGCAATAAATGTCCTCCGTTTTTATTATTTCAGAATGGGATATTTAATTGTTGTTGTTAAATTACTTTATGGAAAAAATGCCAATGCTAAAGTCAATATAATCAGGAAAGTGTGAACTTTGAAGGCCAATGTTTAAAAATCAGCCTTGTTTTCCTTTTTATGCATTCGAATGATTGTTTTTAAGAATTTGTCCAAGTCTTTTTCATTCTTCCTTTTCCTAATTCTTGAGTATAGCATGCTTGTGGGCTTCCAATTTGTAATAAAATGTTTGTAATTTGTTGTGGCAGTTCTGATCTACAATTGGCAATTGCTCTGCAACAACAGGAGTTTGAACAACAGCCACAGCGTCCTAATTCACAGCAGTCATCCATCAGTGGAAGTTCGAGGCTGATCATTGGTCCCCAGGTAGAATTTCTTGTTTCATTGTGTAAATTACACCTGGATTTATTTAAATTAGTTTTTTTTATCAGTAAATAAGAATTTTATTAAAATAAGCGAAGCCAAGTACATGGGACATATACAAGAACAACACCTATGCATGGCTTAAACTAGTTTTTTTTTTTTTGCAGGTAAAAATTTATTAATACCAATAGGCATAGCCAAGTACACTGGATGTATACAAAAGAAACATTCTTAATTTGGTATATTCTTATGTATACCTCCGGTGTACTTGGACTATGCCTATCTTTATCAATACAACTACTTATTACTTATAAAAAAAAAAATGTATACAAGAGAAACACCTAGTTGGGGTGCAGAAAAAGATACGAGGAAAAAATGAACATAAAGCCCATCTAGAAAAAGATCCTAACAAAGCCCAAACCCAAGCCCAAAGATGCGCCTATCCCAAGCTCTCACCAAACCACCACCAATGCACCAATGCCTATCCCACCAAACCAGGTTTTGCCCTTACACCAAGTGGCTGTAAATTCCCCAACACACTCCTCAATACTTGTAAACTCCGAAGGAGCCTACTAGAAATATACAATTGGTTCTATCTTCCCTTTGATCCTCCCTCGACTTGGACTACCTCCCTTAGCGTCATAGTTGATTGCCCAAGTAAGACTCTTTAACTCTCTGCTCTTCTTAGATCTTGATTTTGTTTCAAGAATGTGATCCGCTTCTATTGCAATGAGTAGTGCTGTGAATTGATCTTCAAATCCTCCGTGTGTAATCTCCACACATTGTTGTATCTCATTGACCTTTTTCAAAACCCAATCCAATGATTAGTCGGGTATACTGTTAATTGGTGGAAGAGAGACCAGGGGGACAACATCTTCCACAGACTCAGCTCCCAATTGTAGGTCAGGCCCTAAATATTCCTCCTCGCAAGGCACCAATGACAGCCCCATCCTTTCCTCCGCACCAGTTCCTAAATCTTGACCCTTCTCCTCCACAACGCCATTGATGTTGTCACCTCCTTGGCTAGAGCTATGTGTCGATCCACAAGGTGCCTGAAGAGGTAACAAGGAACGGGTTCCCTCTGTCATGGGTGGTGGAGCCATGGGCGCCTCTACCCCAAGACTCGGCAATACCTCAGGTTCCATCGTGGGTGCCGTCGTTTTGACGAAGAGAACTTTGAGAGGGGGTGCTCCACTCGTTAGCGAACTCACCCTTGGTGGGGGCAGCCCGTTTTGGCCGTCTCGACGCCAATACCCGGCGTAGAACCCACTTTGAATATTGATGACCCGCTTCTCCTTTTGACCCGCCACACTCCTGGTTCTGGATATGAAATTGGGCCAAACCCAACTTTCTTTTTTCCTTTATGTAATTTTATAGGATTTGGCCCATCTCTTAACACGTCAAGCCCGCTCTTTTGTGTAAATGAATTGTGATTCAACTCCCCTGATTGGACCTTACTGCCCCCTTACCACCTCTTAACACGCCTAACCCATCCTGTTTTGTTGATAACATAGCAATCACTACCTTCAACTCGGCAAGCTGGTTTTGCATCTCTTTCATGTACAGTGCATGCCCTTAGGAAGACCATAACCATCCCTTGTTTCGTAAGAAACGGTTCTTAAGCTTTTAAATTAGTTTTTAATCTGGGGAAACTTGATAACTATCTATCATCAGCTCTTTGCTAGTGGTCTGGGTTGTATCAGTTTGTCAGGCCTTAACAAGTGTAGTAATAGGCTAGTTCAAGTTGTTTTAAAGTTGAATTAGGGTTTTGAGTCAAAAAGATAAGAAGAAGAAGAGTACTGCATCTGCTAGAGAGTAAGCTTTGATGACCCTGACTTATCAAAAAAAGTAAGCTTTGATGACCCAATTATGATGCCCATAATTTTTTTTGTAGGATGGAAAAGTAAATTTTTAGTGGAAAGTTGCAATCCTTGAGTTTGATATGGGTTTCTTCTTAAATATGATTTCCAATTGATTTTTTCATGTGTCTGATGCCATTGGAGATGTAGGGCTGTTTCTCCTCATTTTATGCTAATCCTGGTTTGATAGAAAATCATGATATTCTTTCTATATGAATTGACTTCTTGTGATTTAGGGTTTTAGTGGTCAGAGTGTTCTGTTAAGATCAAATACTAGAGCAAGGTATAGTTGCAAGTGTTGGACTATGTCAGAACATGTATGTTTGTGCTCGTTGACTCATTTTGCATCTTCCTTCTCATACACGATTTTATTGGTTAGAAGTTATGGCTGCATATTGTACTGGAGCAGTTTAGAAGGACTGGTATTATTTGACTTGTCCAGTTGAATGGTTTTGTGAGCATGAAGGGTTAAACTGAGTTTGGACTTTGTTTCAATTATTGTGAGCGCAAATGGAAGGAATTCTATTGTTTTTGGCCAAGATGTATTTTTTTAAAATTTCTTTATATATTTTGTAGTATTTGTGGACAATGGCATGAGTGTCGTGTGTCATGGATATGGGGTGTTAGACAAGGCTCCCCCAAAATCTAAACATTGGTTATCAACTTATCACTTTGTTTTGGGGGGGTATGTAGCACACCCTAAGAGTAATTACATGTGAACTATGTATAGTTTCCTGACAAGATATCCAAAGTATCCTTCGTTTTATGCACAGTTAAAGGGAATGGAGGTGAATCCTTCTTTAAATTTTCAGACGAGCATCATATCCTGGTGGACATGTTGTGTCATTTCTTATGCATTTGTCATGCAAATCTTTCATCAGGATAAATAAATCATAGGCTATATGAGATAGAGCAATCTAACAAACCGTCTTTAAATATGAGAGATTGAGATCCATTGCTATATATATTTTCCTCTCTTTTACTTTTTGGGAGGGTGGGGTAAGGGGGAATATAGTTTCTACACTTTGACTAGTAACATTTTATACTTAGCACCCCAAACTACCAAGCTAACACATTGCACTCTCAAAATCAGATAAGATCCAACTGAATCATGCCATGTCACCCTTTTTCATCTATCTTAACCGTCGGAATTGGATAAGGGTGTTATTTTTGGTTTTGGGTAATTGGAAAAAGTAATGTTGCAAAACGCCTATTGTTGGAGGGTGGAAAGTGTATTTATTCTTTCCCTTTTCCCCTTTGTGGTGGAGAGGGAAGGGGAAGCACCCGCTTGGGCAGGTGGTATTTCCTTGTGGATAAGTAGGAGCACCCAACACGACAGTAAAACTGCAATGGGAATTCCTGGGCTTTGTTTTTGGATATTCTATTGAAAATTGAGTTTTTAGACCGGAAATCCCAGTGGGAGGAGTGATTAATGGAAATGATTTGCGTATTATGTGCTCTCAACTATCGTTTACAAGATTCTTGTTGGCCAAAATTTCCAGATTGTGGGAAGTTCATGCACTCATTATTTTGTGGCACAAATATGTGATAGAACACTAATCCTGAGATGTGAAGAAGAAACGAAACATTTGAAATTTAGAGAAGTTTTTTTGCCATCACGTATTTGCATCTTGTTTCATGGATATCATTCACTGCAATCAACCAGAGCATGATTGCTATGCTCTACGTAGATTTACCCTCATGACTGCAAGCTACATAGATGGATTGCCTTGACTAATGGCTTTTGGCAGGTGCCAAGAACGACTGGCAGGGACTCGTCCTCGTCCTCGTCCTCCAGACCTGAAGCAAAGTCAAAAGAGAAGTGTACTGTGATGTGATGTGAAATTTGAATGCAGGCAGTTTGGAAGTTTCTTGTAAATGGTGGGTGGGGTGTGTGTGTTGGCCCCTTTGTATTCCATGGTATTACTCAACTGTATTCATCCTACACGTGAATTGAGATAAAGTTTTGTACTGTAAATAATGCAAGCATATAGTAGCACATGGCTAGGCCCTCCAATCTTAAAACCTTTTGCCCTTTTCTTTTTGTGCCTGCTCAAGCATTTTCATTATTCTTTTCGAAATAATAAGCAGAGATTAAGACAGCTCTCCCCTCGACTAACTCGAAAAGATTCAAGATAATGCTATGTCCTTTGATAACTCTGGCTTGTTCGAGATTTGTGTTGGGTAGGATATGTGGAGGACCACTTAGGCCACATGTCCCACCCCAAAAAGCTTGTATATGTGCAAAACTCTGTATACTGTCATGTCATATTTGTATCAGTAATCCTAATAATGATCATAGGAAACATCTATGTGATGCCCACGTGTGAAAGGTTACCATACTGTGTATCATCAAATTAGATAGATGTTTACGTGGCATGATGTATAGACAAAAGCAGTTGGGCTTTTTTGTTATATAATCTTGACAGGCTATTAGCCGTTTGATTTATCGGCCTTTCCGTCAATCCTTTCGAAAGTTCTGTATCAATCTTGTCTTGCAATCTTCATGTCAACGAGGACGGGCTAGGCCCGACCTTAAACTACTTTTGTGTGTGGGTGTGTTAAATCGAGAAAATCTGATTGGGTGGTTCACTTTAAAGTATGCAAGATCACGCATCCACGACCTTTCATAGCTTGGGGCGTCCCTCTCGGATTGAACCTCGTGAGGAACAGTCGTTTTACCTCGTGAGGAACACTTGATTTTTGAATAAGCCGAATCACTGCGATGAAATAAGGCCACCTTATTCCTTTTTACTTGTGATGAAACGTCGCAGTTGGGTAAAGTCAGCCGGCTCTTACGTGTCAGAATCTGGTTTGTCCATGGGGACAACAGTCCCCGCCACGACAATTGTCCTTCATGTTGTGTCGAAATTCTATGTTGGTATGTTGTGTTGTGTTATGTTGTGGCCGCCCTCCTAATAAAGTATTTGCACGCCCTGATTACTGAAATACCAAATCAACCTAACGTTTGTTTCTTGTAGGACCTACAACCAAGAAAACCACCCCCCCCAAAGAATGGTACAGATCCCTCACACGTCACATCGTACTCACCACCGACAACCATCCCACCATTATTGTTCCATTCTTATATATATCAGCATTATTATCCATCACAAATATTATAATAAAATTAGACAATTGGGGTTCTAAATATTCATTTTCTATATTTAATGATGATTAGTAGATTGATATGGTACGTTAGATTGTAAAATTATTTTTATCGTAAAGTATATGTAATAGATCATATAAAATCATTTCAATTTGTAAATTTATTTTTATATAATCCTTTTATGTTTGTATTCAAATTGCCAAATGTGTATGTTTGCATGTCAAACTATTAGAGAGCACGCATTTAAAGGATTTATTGTATTGTAAGAATGATGACAAAATAGTAAAAGAAAACAAGAACAATTAATCACACGATATAAAAATTAAGTTTGACAACGTGCCAATATTCATAGATGCAGAGAATTTTATTATACCGATGAATGAAAAAATATATTTTGAGGTAAAATTTCACTATTCAGAATGGTTATACTTTTCATTAAGTACACATGTATAGTATCTATCACATGAAGAAACTCTAATTTCAAAATTTTTGAGTTATTGATTTGAGTAGAATGTCAAGCATGCCTCGAGCGAATTCTCTATTCGAAATTCGCTTGAGTAACCTGTCGTGCGAACTCTCTTCCTATAGGCTTAAGCCAATGCTCCATGACCTAAGTCTTATTGAAATTTCACCAAAAAAATCGTGACAAAATCTTGACAAGTCGAGTCATCAAATCGAGTAGCGACAACAACAATTTATACTCTACAAAACCAACGTATAGGAATTTTTTTTTTTTTTTTTAAAAAGAAAAAACATAATCCATTTCACAAAAAAGAAAAGAAAAAAAAAAGGAAAAGATAAAAACATAATCATCAAAGAAGAGAAGAAAAAGGAAAACGAAAGGTCAGGATTGTGGGCCTCATGAGAGGGACAAGGCGGGGATGATCTCTAAGTTTCTCGTAGTGGGGAGTGTGGGACCACTACTGCTATCTTGTTTTTATTTATATTTTATTGATATTTGTGTTTTGTTTTAGTTTAATCTGCGGGGACCATCCTACAATACGAAGGTCGTAATCAGAGGGCCGAGAATATGACAAGGCTACAGCTGTGACGGTGACCCCACTGCGACTTCCCCGCCATCAACGACGTTGGAATGTCACTTTTCTCTGCAGATTCACGCCGTTGGCTTTTTCAGCACGCCATCTTCCCGCTCGCCTCCCCCCACACTAAATTCACGACCTAATAAAACAGTACTAATTACATTCTTGGGAACTACTACACTTGTTTTTCTTTTCTTGATAACTAGCCAGGGACCAAGCTATCAACAACCAAAAAAATACATCAATGTTAATGTTAATATATCTTGGAATCTTAAAATTTTTATATTAGCTTCAACTTTTTAGCAAAATTCTACAATCAAAATACTTATTCTATGTATCTAATATCGTCTCATCTGTGAAAATAAATAAAATCTAAATCGTTCGTACTCAAATCTATCTTCAAAGATGGACAGTATGTCTTTTAAGATGTTAATCCTTTCGATTATGGGTATGATGATCTACGTACGTACACATCTAAGAAATTGAAAAATTGCTCGTCCCAATACCCAAGCTATCTATATATGAAAACAGATTAATGAAAATAATATAACGTGCATGCCTGGTTTCTAATAATTCAAAGAAAACCCAATCTTAAATATGTATATTATAGTACCGATCCCTGTAAAGTTTTGTCAATTCCATCGCGCGGGGCTCTACGTGAAACTTGCCTCCTCGAGGCTTTTTTTTTTTTTATTTTTTATTTTTTATAATTTATAAACGTCGACGGTTTTTCAATTTTTAATGACATATAATAGGGTGTGCAATACCGATCGCTCAAAATGTGGATGCATGCACTACATGTTGAGCTCTGTTTAGCTGAGACAAAACGACCTCACATGCACTAAGAGGAGTAAAAAAAAAGCTTTGACATTACTACTAATACCGGCCGGGTATGGATCTTGTCCCTCTCCTTTGGCTTTTCTTAAAAGATCATGTCGTTTTATAACTTTATAAAGAGATGTCGATCCAAGAATGTTTTCTTTTTTACTTTACAAAACAGAAGACAAAGGAGCTCAGAAGTACTGTAGTACTATATGGAATTCATGTACTATATATGAAACCTAGCAGATGAATGCATATGATTACTCATGGGAAAAGCTCAAACTTGAGAATGAATTGGTCTGATTCATTGTCCATGATCATGTAGGGAATCATAAAAAGAAAAGCGGTCCCTAATTACTTTGTGACTTCTATTTCCTTTTACTTTAGATCATGTCGTTCTCTGGCCATCATATACCCATTTTCAGTCCTTATTGTGAGTGATCAACACTAGTTTTCTCAGGAAGAATATATATATAATGATATCATAATTTTCACTACTAGCTAGTAGTACTAGCTAGGCAGTTAAGCACGAGTTCATATAATTACGACCTAATGGCATATTTATTAATAATTACTGCATGTTAGCCTATTAATGATCGAAGAAAGAAAAAGGAAATTAGAGAGAAGAGATTGAAGCTGATATATATATATATATATATATATATATATATATATGTATGTATATAACTAATGGCCTACGTACTCAAATTTCTTTATGAATCAATATTCATGAACGATATAAATATAATTACCAAAAATTTACCAGAAACAGGACATTGCTTCGATGCTTGTCCAAGGACGTACATTAAACTATATAATGTTTCCTTGCTCCCAACGCAACAATTAATCCACGTACGTACTTGACTCTAAAAACAAATAACAAAAAAAAAAAAAAAAAAAAAAAAAAAAAAAAAAAAAAAAAAAAAATTAAAGGTAAGACTAGCGCCTTAATTATGTACATATATATATATATATATATATATATATATATAAATAATTTCCAATATTTCATGTTTTTGCTCAGCTGCTTCGAGTATTATTAGGGCATGCAAGCCCATGCAAAAATCCTCCCCTTCGATCTGTAGTACTACTTTCCTATAAACGTACGTATGATGTTCCATAATTAGTGCTTAATCAACTATTTCTTTGTAAATTTGAATACTAAAAAAACAAATGATATTGGATGAGCATGATGACATTAATAATAAACAATATGAAGGATAAGGTCGATCGAGACTATATATCTAAATTCTAATGGAATTGATCGGATTAATTATTTATACATACATATACATACATACAGACGTACATGTACATGATGATCAGTACATGCATGTATGTAATCTTAAGAAACATAGTAGAACAATTCCTGATCCGACGGCTAGGGGTATCCCCAGCTCAGAAGGGAATGGTTCATGAATATGATCTTCCTGGTAGTTGGCTAGCTAGAGATGAGCCCACAAGCGATGCCTGCATACCACGTAATTAAACTCATCTCTATGATAGTTGTTGGGTTGTCATTTGTATTTTAACGAACTACTGCATGCGTAATATACACACAAATATTTTTATATATATATTTATATTTATTTATATATTTCTTTGTTTTCACTAAAACCCAAGTGATCAGCATGAATAATGAAAGGCATAATACACCAGTCGAGGAGGTTGAACAGTGACACCTCAACTTCAGCCGACTTTCTTTATCTATTATTATTATTATTATTATTATTATTATTATTATTGTTTTAAATTTAGGGTTTGCTCATTTTCTTTGATTAGTGGAGCAGCCCATTTGGTTGGAAATATAAACTAAACCCTTTATCTTGACTAAGTTGAATATTTCTTGGTGCCAAGTTGATTTTTTGTTTGAAATTCTTATGTTCTGCCAGTACTCTTGCAAAGAAAGATGATCTCTGGGGAAGAAAAAAGAGTCACATGCCTTATCTTCAGTCATTCTTTTATGAGTACTTAGAGTGATTATTTGGTTCCCTTTTAACCTAAAACAAAACTTGGGCTTGTCTGATCTGCCATATGGAGAATGAACGTCTTTTTACTCAATAAGTTGTATATATAGGTCCACTCATAAAAACAATAATAATAGGCATATGGCCTCGAGCCTTTAAAATGGAGGTCTTGAATCCGACCCCCTCTCCAATGAATTAAAAAAAAAAGAGAGTAAAAACATCTATAAAACTATGTTATTTTGTATTGGAATGAAAAGGAGAGTGGCTCAATCTTTGTAGATATGTAATTATAATCTTAAATATGGTTATTAATTGGTGTATATAGCAATTTAATAGCCAATGGCCGGTTTGCTAAAAAAGCTGTCAGCAAACTTCAAACAAGTGAAGGCTATCTATGTCTTTAGGCTATAGATAAGCTCTAATCATTGAAAGAGGTGCTCCAGTACATATGATACCGTGGAGTGCCCACATCAAATCCTTAGAACTTATTTATTTATTTATTATGATGGAGGAGAAAAAAAGAACATATTATTAATTCTGATATTTGGTTTCTTTCTGATCTACCCAATCCAGTTGTTTGCTTGTAATACAAACCTAACAACCACTTGCCCAAGCTTATGTTAAATTAAAGCCAAAGAAAAATCCGACAAATTCAGAGGAGAAATAAAAAAAAAAAAAAGAAAAAAAAAAAAAGACAAAAAAGCAATGAAATTGTCAGACCACAGGAGCAGCTTTATCTTGTTTATTTTTCTGACCTCGCTTCCAACCCGGCCTTCCATAGTAATGATTCTGTAGGCATCACCTCCTCTTTCTCTCCCTTTCAAAACCCTTTTCTCAAGGTCTTTAAAACGAAAACCCTCCCTCTCTCTCTCTTTCCCTGCGTATGTAAAATTTTGTTTCTCTCAGACGCGGTGCAGAAAGTTTTGTGGTCTCGGATCCCGATATACGGCTTCTCTCTCGATCTCTCTTACACCATTAACGATAAAACTGTCTGCTTCTTGTTCTCTCTCCGAAACACAAACAATTACTAACACCGCAGAGTATCTTTCAAACACAAGGGCCTCTATTGTGGTCCTCGACCCTCGAACACGTACCCCCACCTTTCCTCTATATAACCCTCTTCTCTCCCCTTTAATTGTTTCTATCAAACATTTCAAACTTCTTTTGCTCCATATTCATCCATTATTAACCCTCCCTTAGTACCTTCGACTATCATACACGCACCTCGTTTAGTCTTATGGATATAGACCTCCAAGAAACGAGCCTGGGAATGATAGGTGGCGGCGGTGCCGGTGGTAGTAGCGGTGGTTTAAATGGTGAAGTTGGGGTTTCCGGCGAGCACCAACGCCAACTTAAGGAGGAGATAGCCACTCACCCACTTTACGAGCAGCTTCTGGCGGCCCATGTGTCGTGCCTTCGGGTTGCCACGCCAATTGATCAGTTGCCGTTGATCGACGCGCAGCTAGCGCAGTCTCACCATCTTTTGCGGTCTTATGCCTCGCAACGAAGCCATTCCCTCTCTCCCCATGAGCGTCAAGAGCTCGACAACTTCTTGGTAATATATATGATTTCTCACTTATCCGTTTCTTTCTATTCTCCCTTCTTTTTTTTCTTGAATATCTGTATTATTTTGTTGATTCTCTTGAGGTTGAAGTCGAGGTTTTTTCTCCTGGGTTTTGTTACAGGCACAATATTTGCTAGTTTTGTGCAGCTTCAAAGAACAACTTCAACAACATGTCCGAGTCCACGCCGTTGAGGCTGTCGTGGCCTGCCGGGAAATCGAAAATACCTTACAGGCGCTCACCGGTATGCCTTCCTCCTATATATATCTATACCAGCACAATAATTTCTTATTTCTATTATTAATTATTTTCTCAGATTTTGTATCCTACTTAAAAAAATTTCATGAGTTTTAGTGGACACAATCATCTATCAAAGAAAATCACTTCTATTAATTTGTCTAGCTTTGGGTAAAGATGACATCTTTGCTTAGAAAAATAGGAGACGGTATTTGGGGTTCTTGAAAATTTGGATGTCCGAGCAGGAGGTGGTGGGTGCTGTAGGACCTACCAAGAAAATATCTATGAACATACAGTTGGAAAAGGGTCAGTTAGTTCGGTGAGGGAAGGTACTACTTCCAGTCCCACCACCACCAACCAATAAGATTCATCATTAGATAATATTTTGGGTTTCTAGAAACATTAATCCGTTAAGCTTTCTAAAGATGATGCACGAGTTTTGATTCAGGAGTTTTACTTCGACGAGAGTGTTCATGGATAGTATGTAATCCATGAGTTAAAAGTACAATATTCGAGAGGATATTAGTTTTACCTTACCGTGACTGCATAAGACCTATTGACCTAAGATTTCGAGCATCATTCGTATGGTTTCAGAGGTCGGACAGGCATAGGGACGCGCAAAACTTAATATTGCCTTGAAATATGGGCTACGGAAAGAGATCAGTTAATTTTATCGTATAAATTTTTATGACTATCAATGCACATATATACGCATAAATTCGGTTTAGATCATATATATATATATATATATATATATATATATCCAGCTTGATGATATCATGAAATTTAATATACAAAAAAAGTTAGAAAGTTATATGCATTTATAAGTTAAATATTATCATTATTTTTCACATGACCTACAGCTTATAAATATAATTTTCTATTAAACTCTTGACACATTGATTTTATTCACAACTAGTCCTGATCTGGAGTGTATATCATTAACAAAGTCAACATTTCAAAATTTTGTTTGCTTTAGCCAAGTTGTGGTATATATGCTGTTTTGTTGACGACGTTGCATGCATCTAGAATGGTGACTGCCAGCAAAAGTCTAGATCTTGATCTTGGGACGACTGTTGCTTGCTCTGCTTCCATATGTTAATGCACCTCAAGTACTTAAAATCACATTATAATTAATTGGTCTTGGGTCACAATTCAAATTGGCTCATGTGGCAAATAAGCAAGCTAGCCTGTTAATCAACCTTTTAAATTGATGAAAAAAATGTTACCTGCTCTCAGAACTGCAAGCTGCATATTGTTCGCAGTGACTAAACTGGTTAAGAAAACTCTTATAAAGGCCACCAAATAAAACTTGGTGTTTGGTGATCCAAGAAAATTTCCCATCTATCGTGATTCGGGTGATCTATTATTATTTTTTTTTTATTTTGTTTATTTTGTTTTTTTTATTATTTAGGTCTATTATTGTGTGGTTATATTATGCAAATTGAAAATGTCTTCCCTTGTAGACATCAATCATTAAATCAGAAAGGAGCCCAATAAACAAGTTTTACATGTATTTTAGGAGGCCACAAATTAGAAAAATTAAGTTCATTAATTACTATTGGTAAAAGAAACTGCTGTGCTTTAATTAAGACCATCAAAAGTAGGTGATCATCTCAATAAGTACTTGATTAATACTACTATCTTCTGTAATGTAATGACCAAAAAAAATTTAGAACTTTTTTGATGTGAGAGATCATGGTTGTCTAGTCCCCTATAAACATGTTATGTACAGCTGCAAGGGAACTTTAAAAAAAAAAAAAAAAAAGTTTTGATGATATAGGTATAGGAGTTTCATATATAATAAGAGAAGTTTATTGATGGTGTCAAACATAGATGAAAACGGAAATCATGCATATCTCTCATAAATTTTAACAGGTAAAGTCTAGGTTCTCTTTCTTGTTTAGTTTCTTTCAAAATTTAGCATGCACTTGAGCTGCTTGGAAAACTTATTAAAGATGATCAATATTCTCGAGGGAAACATATAGAACCAGTTCTTCTAGTTGTTAACATAGCATGTATTGAAACTTTTTGTGTATATCAACCAAATAAAACTTGGGATAAAAAAAGATATTAATTGCATGATTCCAGTTTATCACATTGACCGCTTAATTAGCGGTGTGTAACATAATTCCCAGGAATGAACCTGGGTGAAGGTACGGGTGCAACAATGTCAGATGATGAGGATGATCTGCAGATGGATTTTTCTTTAGATCATTCTGGTGGTGATGGGCATGACATGATGGGATTTGGTCCACTGCTTCCAACAGAATCTGAAAGGTCACTGATGGAGAGAGTTCGGCAGGAATTGAAGGTTGAACTGAAGCAGGTGATATATATTCGATCTTGCAACTTTGCTGGAAATTAAGGTCTTTTAAGTGATATTATTTTTTCGTTTAAAGATACAACATGACAAAGATATATAACCACTTAATTTGATCGCCTCTGGTAGTCTTAATTCCCACGCGAATGTACTAAATATTTAACACCTGTATTATATGTTACTGTTGTCTTGCAGGGTTTTAAGTCAAGAATTGAAGATGTAAGAGAGGAGATATTAAGAAAAAGAAGGGCTGGGAAATTACCAGGTGACACAACTAGTGTGTTGAAAAACTGGTGGCAGCAACACTCAAAATGGCCTTACCCAACTGTAAGCAACCAATTATCTCAATATCATTCCTTAATGATTTCTCACATTGATCTTAATGCTCATATTCTTTCTGTTTGGTTTCTAGTGATCAAGCGTTTCATTATGTTTGTTAAATGCTAATGTCTCGGATTTGTTCAATAACTAGGCGAAAATATTTGAGAATGGGCAAGATCGATCATAGATATCTGGTGATCAATTAAGTGCGAAGTGTAGAGGACCTAAATCATGTTAATGTTCCCTCATACATTTTTTACTACTTCTCATAAGAGTGCTATTTCATGCATGATAGACGAATAGAAAATGTTATTACCATCAGCCGCCTTTACTGTATCAGATACGAGATAATCAAATAGTACCGTCTCTGCCATGCACCATGATTCCTTAACTCTCTCTCTCTCTCTCTCTCTCAAAATCTTGCAACTTCCAAAACGAACAGGTCTAGAAAAACTGAAGATGTCCAGCTTCTGGGCAGTTACTATAATCTCTCATCACCATGGAAGTTCAGGACTGAAACTGCATGGCAGAAATTAGGCTTATAATATAATTAATTTAAATTTGGCCATTGTGGGACTGCAGTTTCAGAATCACTTTCAGTTCTAGCTAGGATCGATCCTCAAAACTCAACACCATCCGGCCTGGGGCTGGAACTGGGAAATTCCACCGAGATTCTATTGCATTCAGTTACATATTAGCTCTAGAATTCTATGAAACTACTACAAAAGAATTGAACTCGGATAGGAGTTTAACACAGATCGACCTTTTTCCAAGTTCATCTGCTTTCGAACAGTTCTTCATAATATTTTCTATTACCGTAAGGACTTTGTCGTTGATGAATGCCATATATTATATATGCTACCAAATGGCGACCTCTGAATCTTAGAGAATCATACAAAATAGATATATATCGACATTTTAACTTGATTTCTATCATGACCAATAACCTGCATGTTGCTATCTAATATATATCTTTCAGGAAGATGACAAGGCCAAACTTGTAGAGGAGACAGGCTTGCAGCTGAAGCAAATCAACAACTGGTTCATCAACCAAAGAAAGCGAAACTGGCACAGCAACTCTCAGTCGGTGACTTCTTTGAAGTCCAAGCGCAAAAGGTAGAGAAATATCATGATCATCAATCTGACGCACTGATCCAAATCAGCAATCAATCAATCAAGAAGGACCACCGACCGACCAACTTACTTTATGTCAATACATAGCTGTTTCTTGACTAGGCCTTGGTAAATAGTCAAGCTGACTGATGATCTATCTGTACGTACGTGGAATTAATGGATGAAGCTGGAAACTTGGGAAGTTAGTTTAAGTACTACTTCAAAACCAGGCACATGAGAGAAATGAATACAATACAATAGATGGTACTCATGTTTAAATAGCTTGCTAGCTAATATATCATGATCAGGTTGTAACTAATTCATGGGTTTTGACAGGGTAAAGATCCCTTTTGCTTGTATCTTCCACAAGTGTGCGTGCTGCTTCTTTTTCCCTACACGTACTAGATCAAGTGCGTCATGTGGGTAAAGATCATACTACTAATTAAATGGCAATTTTATTTCTTGGGAGTTTTTGGATTAACCTTTTTTCTATTTCTTTTGGTCGATTAGCAAGTGAATATATATAGTACTAGTACTGCTACGTGAGTCCCATCCACGACGTACATTATACCCCAATTCTCATGATATTAATGGTAGTACGACTGGTACTGCATGCATGCAGCTATATATATATATTCCTCAAAGTCAATTTCACTTGCGAATTAGCAATAGCAACTCATGGCCGGCCTCGCTCGCTTCGCTTCAATAAGAGACTGATCAGAAATTGCATTAAGGCTTTGGTTTGTTACTTCAACTCATCTCAACTCATTATTATAATTTTTTTAAAATTTTAATACAAAATATAATAAACAATTCAATTTTTTTAAATTTTAAAATAATAATAATAATAATAATAAATAATATTTTAACAATATTTTATTATCTCAACTCAACTTAATTCAATATCTAAATGCAGCCTAAGATCAAGGAAATAGAATTGTAATTTTTCATTGTAGATTAATTTGTCATCATATATATTCTGTTACATTCGTTGATGTGGAGCTAGCCATTCTAAATGATCCGTTGAAGTTGTTAAGATATGAAATTATTTAAAAGTGCATTACATGATCAATAAAAATGATTGAGAATATTAAAATTTAAGATATATAAAAGTACTTAAAATTGCTAATGACAAGATTTCCATGAGTTTTGGTTAATTTGTGACGTTAGAGGCCCAAATCTAAGTTTACAATGCAAGCCTAAGTGAGAGATTGCTAATGGTACTTCATCCAGATTTCGTATTTATTTATTTATTTTTTTAAATTGCACAACGATTACTCATTTCATGACTATATCTAATATTACTCGTGATTATGAAACCCTCCCTTTGAAGGTCGTACTTGGAAAGAGGCCAAAACTAATTAGATCCTCAATTATCAACATTAAAAAATCAAGTCCTACTTTTGCAAACAGTAAAAAAAATAGGGGGGTTTTTGGACAATTTCTGTACTAGAATTTCATAAATTAGATTAATCATGCGGATTGTTCGTAACATGAATTAATTTAGAAATATGATCAGATACATATTGGTCATGATGTATTTTAAAATTTCGGGATTTACTTTATAAAAATCAAAGTTAAACTCTTGTTTAATTAATACGTACGTAGTGGTCCAAACTTCCCAACCATTTATCTCATTAATTTGTGGAAGAACAGGTTGTACGTTTTGGGTTGCCCACTAATGGGTGGTGATCCACTACACCCAAGGAGTAGTACTACTGAACTGATCCTAAAAATAATCCCTTCTTGCATTGGGCTCGGAATTAGGGGGAAAAATAAAACCAAGACAAACATAAAAAATAATAATAATAATAATAATAATTGGTAAAATAACGTAAATATTTAAAAAATAATGTGGTAATTATAATAAAGCTAGGAAGTTTTGGTTGCTGCTTAAAATATTGTTTCAATGATCCGTTCTTCTGAATCTAATCAAGGGCTGATTTGCATTTAGAGATGAGAATAGATGATTTTAGATAAAAGATGAAAGTTGAAAAAAATATTGTTAAAATATTATTTTTTAATATTATTATTATTTTGAGATTTGAAAAAGTTTGAATTGAGATTTGAAAAAATTGAATTGTTTATTATATTTAAAAAAAATTATAATGATGAGATGTGATGAGATGAGATGAAATAAAATACTTTCCTAATCCAAACGTTGCCTAAGTAGGAATAATATTCCAATATCTTAATATTATGGATCATATGAACGGCTGGCCTGTTTCCTTAATTGTATACAAAATTAAAAATGCATGGAATTAATTAATTAGCTGCTGTTAATTGTGTGTTATAAATTCTCTAATTGATCCCTTGATCGATCTCTTGATCGCTACCTAAAGGCAAATAATTATTAATCCATAAAGTGAGAATTAATGATCAATTAATTATATTAACTTTAGTACGGCCTTTTTTAAAATTATATATTATCTTATCATGATCATAGATTACAGATCATCCTGCAAAATATATATATAGTTGCTAAATAATGCTAGCTCCACCCGCTGTCCCGGTACGTACGTACAACGTGTGATGTGCATTTGGTTGCGTTAGGCTGCTCGCTTATGAGAAACCCACAAAGTGGAACCCAAAATAAATATATTCGGCAGCCAGGGATCGAGGTGGAAGCTGGGTATACATTACTAGAAGGCAATGGATTAATGGACCGTTCAAGAGATAGTGGGATCAGAAAAAAGATATATATCAGGAGAAAACCTTACCACCGGTCCAACTATTAATACTCAAATAACAAGCCTCCAATAACCAGCTCATCCATCTTAAAACTTATGCGCCTGACTATAGTGGAAATTTTTTTTGTTATGTATTCGTTGGCATCCCCTTGCCCTCTCCTTCCACCAAAGCTCCCATCCCAACCCAAACCAGTGACCTTACGGTGCAAAGGAGCTCGACCCCGAGCCACGACGGAGCTCGACCCAGTCCACCTCGCAAAACACTGACTCAGACTACACTTCAACACACTAAAACATCTAACTCGACACCCACGTGCACTGGGGTTTCTTCTTGTCATCGGTTCCTTCACAAGCCTTCTCTCCCATGCCATTTCTTCCACTTGTTCTTCGGGCTTCCAATGGCTGTGTAACATTTTATTACATGTACGGTCTCTGAGTAGTATTTCTCTCTACCTGGGTTTCTTTACAACGTTTGTCATTTATCTGTTGTTTGATCTCTCTGTGGGTTTCCTTTCAAAAAGATTTAGTGAAAACGTGTTTATTCATATTTTTACTCAATTTTCGATTATTACTGTTAACGTCGTGTTTCGCACACCTTTGGACCAAACTCCAATAACTCAGGTTTTCGAAAATGGGTCCTGCACAACGTAAAAAATACTGCGGCTTTGAGAGAGCGGCCTTGGGGCTGGGAACCTTTGATGCCAAAGTTAGTAAATAAGTAAAAGAGTTTAGGGATTAGAGAGAGTATTCTAATACTTGAGATCTGCTATTTATACTACCAGTATGAGGGGCAGATCGTGCCTGCTTTCTTGAAATCTGTGTTCTCCATTACTATTTTTTTTGTCAGAATCTTTAAATGCAGCGTGATTCTGCGACAACATCATTAATGTGGCATGTTGTCCGGGTGGTAGAGCCATTAATGTGGCATGGTTCTCCAAACTTCTCCTCCAGTCTGTCTTCCCTCTAGTTCGTTCATGCCTTCTCTGTCAGTATATCAATGGTTCTCCATATATTATGCCTGTTATATGGGCGGGCACTCGAGGACTGGGCACTCCCCGAGGGGTCCTCAGATCGACAAGTCTCATCCTCTGCAACACCACCCCTCCTACAGGTCATGTACATATGAGCCTCCTGGTGGGTCAGGTTAATGGTTTTCTGCTCCGAACCAGGCTTAATTGGCCTCTTGGGCCTTGAGGGGAAAATCCTCTTATAATTACTATGGTATTTTTTGGGCGCCAAATGTTGCTAGCAGGGTAATCTCTGCGCGCCAAATGTCTTTTGATCTCAACGAAAAAAAAAATATCAATTTTTTGGTTTTGTTTCAAGAAATCAGAGAGGGTATTGGGTTCGGAAGATCTTTTTTTGCGATGAGGTTCGGAAAATATTGACATGGGATTATAAATGATAATTTTTAGTTTTCTTTTTATGGATAGCTCCATTCTCATTGCATTCTAAAAAAGTTAAAAAAATTATTTCAGTGTAATGAGTCTATTATAATTTCTGTGAAACTACTGATGTGACAGAATGTTATTAGAGGGCTATTAATACCTTAACATCAGATGGACCGCTGTTTTCATATAACAACTTAAAAAACTAAAACACAATACTATCTTATGGCTTATTAACTACATCAAAATGACATATGACATAGAATTTAGTCAGTTACTTTTGTGAATTCACAAATTGACTTAGTTTGATTTGGTAGGTTAGATTGTAAAATTACTTTTATTATAAGATAAATCTAATGTATCATGTGAAATCATGTTAGTTTGTATAAAATTTTACTGTTATATATAAGATTTCTTTGTCACCGTATCACTCTCTTATTTATAAGATTGGGGCTTGCCCACCATTTCTTTCAACCCCCACAGGAGCACCATTGATCATGACCTTCAAACTTCGACACGTTTCAGACGTCAATTTTTATTTATTAATTTTTATAATTATTTAAATAACTCCGATTTATTATTAAGAAACAAGTGATATTTTGGACTGCCTTGTTAATGGGTGGTCCATTACAAAAATTGAGGGCAGGATACGTACGAATAATATTACTCTTATATAAAGGTAATTAATCTGCTTATGAACACTTTTGGATGCATAATTTGTAATGTGATGGATTATTATAAGTTCATATATATATATATATATATAGTTATTTAATTTGCTAATATATCCCACTTTGGTTTTAATTAATTGGTAGGCAGCCAAATTATATTCGAGCCTCCCTTCCCACTGATCCTCTCTATATCTCCCTCGAACCCTTCTCCTCATGACCAACAACTTGTACGTACACATCTTTTTATTTTTCTTTTGTTTTACGTTGTTACGTACAACTTCTTTCGTTTTCCTAAGAAAAAAGACAACCAATTGTAGTCAATTGACATGGTGTGCTTGCACACTAATTAAGCACATGTTCATATTTTATTTTAGTTTGAGCTAAGATCAGTAGTACCCGAAGATAATTTTGTGTAGGAAACTCTTTCTAAAACAATCTATAAACTCAGATCTTTTCTAAGCGCCCACTCCCCCTCCCTCCATGATCTCTTTCCCTCCACCCCTCCATTATATATGTTTGCATCTCTTTATTTTTTACTTTTATATTTTAGTGGATTTCTTGCCTCAAATTGATCCGATATTGATGCAGGAGGATTCGAGTAAGATGATATTGAGTTGTCAGACTGAACGTTGACTATGCTGAAATATCTTGAGGTGGCAGATTAGCGCAAAGATGACAGGAAATCGTGATCTTTCCTTGATTGGGGCAGTTTTGAGCACGTTTCGGTATTTTGGCCATAACTTTGGCTACAGGTATCAGAATCGCGCATATGATCCCAATTCGAAAAGTTCTTTTTGACGCGCATGTTGTGAGCACCGAGCTATGCTCGGCGTGCATCATTTTTTAGGCCAAATTTCACTGTTTTTCCCTTTGATTTCTTATTTTTAGTTATTTTTTACCTTTTATGGTAATATTTCATTTACTGTTTTGGAAGTGATTTTGAACTCAATTTGGGCCAGATTTTTGACAGATTACTTCTTTTATTACGTATTTAATTTTGGCATGATTATTGAAATTTTACTATTTTTGTTGAAATTCTGATACAGTCGATTTTTAGCTATTACAACCCGGCTTGTGGGTTGATTTCATCATTCTTGGATATTGATAATTTTGATTGAATATCAGAGGTCTCTGTATTTTTGGGTGATTCTCTTGTCTTATTTCCTGTGAATTATCTAATGAAATTAGCCGTCAGAATAATTGTTATTCTATCTGGCGTCAGATATTATGGCCGGATCCCTTGACTTCTTATTAGGGGTGGCAATTCGTCTTTGCTAGTCATGTTTGTGACATGTTAAGTCGTGAGATCATACCTTAAAATCCAATCTTGACCTATTCAATTAATAGGTGACACAATATGATCTGCTTAGCTCGTTTATTAATTCACTTTTATTGAATTAACCTGGAGTACACGACCCATTTATATATAACCCGTCTCATTGAGCTGACCCGTATTTTTATTTTGTAAACTGAATAATGATTTCATATACAATATAAGGATAACTATATAAATAAATCACTACTATAACTTGATTCATGACAAAATATTTTATTATCAATATTCAAACCAATAATGTATAAGATCAAAACTAATATCTTCATAAAATAAAATTACATCTTACCAAAAAAAGTTTAATAGTTTAAGATATAACGTAATCAAATACTATTATTAATATCATATATTATCAACACCAAAAAAAGGCATATAAAACTAAACATTTATAAAATTTAAAAATAGAATTTATTCATGTTATATGGGTTGATTGTGGGTTGACTCGTTAATAATTCATGTCTTATCAGATCAACATGTTTTGACGTAAATCCATCTGTATCAAACTCATGTTCGCTTATTTCTTATCCTCGTGCTTGTGTTGTACATATTCATGGATCGTGTCATATATTACCACGCATACCCCACCTACCCCATGCTTGAGATCTATATATTGTTGTGAGTTCTGCTAGGGAGCAGCCAATATTTTAATACACTGGCCACACCGGCCAGAGTGTATGGTGATGTGGTTTTAAACAAATAAAACTGTTTTTTTTTTTAAATATCTTCTTTTAGAACTCAACAACATAAACAAATTTTTTTTGTTCTTGATTCAAGACCGAGCAAAAACAGAGCAAATTCCCACTCCCTGGGATTCAAACAACATAAACAAGTTTCTACGTTGCTTATGTCGTGCATCTCTAGAAAGAACGAAAGCCATCAACAAATGAAGGACAAAAATCTTGGAATCAAATGAAGCTAAAAATTCGAGTGCATTTGTTGGGCTCAAAGGAAAATAACATGTATGTATGCCAAAGAAGAGATTGAAAATGAGAGAGAGCATGCGAAGTGTGAGCTTTGTTTGAAGGAAGTTTTTTGGGAAGTTTTGGACTTTATGTGCAGGTGTGACTGTTGATTCCAGACCAAGAGAATATGGATGGCAAAGGAAGAAGAAGCAGTAGATCTAGAATATAGATACAAATGTTCAAAGCTTTGGAAAAAGTTTTCTTTGCTATTCTTGTCTCATAGAGAATTACAAAAGCGAATGGGAAAATAACTTGCTAGAATTGGAAAATAAACCTTACAAATGTTCGAATCGGAAGACCAAATGTTGAGGAGAACTTGGGTTGAAGAAGGCTAGCTAGATCACGGGAAGCTAGCTCGAGGAGAACTGGATTTGAGGAACGCTAGGTCACGGACTTACGGCGACAGGAACAAAAAGGCAAGATGTTGGGTTTGGTCATTTTGGTCTTTTCCTCTCCTGCCAGCACAAAGGTGTGGCCAGTGTGTTAAAAAAATAGACTTAAGAAAATAATTTCTTTATCAAAATTGCTACGTAAAAACGGCACGAGCAGACGGGATGTAAGCGGCTATACGTGGCAAAGTTTATGTAGAAGTAAAAAAAAAATAAAAAGAAAAAAGAAAAAGTAAAGAAAAGGTCAATGTAAAGAAAAATGCAAGATTTTTCTTCTTCTTCCGTAAGAGTTGCAACCCTGTATGCGGCTTAGCTCCATAATGCTAAGCTCCAACTATGGAGATCTTGTCTGAAAAGTAGATCCCTTTCTTGATAAGAATATGTGGCACAACTTCAACTTTGTTGCAAGAAACAGAAATCTAAGGGATGCGTGTAAGGAAAAAAGATGATGTTGCAGTACTACTCTGTCGAGATCAAAGAATTTGGGAAAAATGGAACACATTTAATATGGCACATCAAAGAAATAAAACACCTCATATTTTGCCCTTGGTCTTCTTCAATCGGCTCCCAATTGCCCATTTCTCCAAACAATTCTTGGCAAAAAAAAAACTCTTACATAATCATCGACCTCGAACCCACATGACAACCCCAAGACGGCAAGAGTTCTATGGAGAGGTAAGGCTTATGACTCTTTTTGTGCTTTGATGCGATCTTTCTTGGAAAATGGCAACAAATATGATCTGGGTTGTTCTTATTCCTCATCGAGGCCTTATATTTGGTAGTTGTTTCATTTTTGCATCTTATCTTTGTGGAGGGAACCGGATCTTACAAGGAGGAAACACAAAAGCAAGAAATAGATTTTGCGAGGAAGAAGGGTGAGAAGGAGAAGGAAGATCAGAGGAGGAAGGGGAACGACAAAGTGGAAGGGAGAAGGAGAAACAAACTGTTTGGGCAGCTTGTCTTCATGGAATCCAAAAACATATGAAACAGACCGTTTCATTAACTACGTAGGACACGGTTGCGGGGTGCTTCCTCCAGCCGACTGCAAGTAGAATTTTTCTTTCTTTTTTGCCGCACTTCTTCCTTCAACATGCGCAACATCATGAGGAGGTTCAACAACCCTAGATCATCACTACTCATATCCGATCCACTCCATCCCTCTCACTTTGGTGCGTGGATTAATCCAGCAAGGCTGCAAATAGGCATTATAATTAGCCACTGGCAACTTTAACCATCTGTTTCAATGTCAATATATGATACCCTATATGATAAGGATAAGGGTATATAGTATATAAGATCCCATATTGCTTGGGAAGAAAAAGTTATTGCTCTTTATAATGTTTGAATGATGGCTCCAATTGTATCATTGACTAGTTCTTTTAGAATATAAATCATGTGATTTGAGTCTTTCATTTAGATGTTACATAATACTTCCTTTAAGTAGGAGTCAGGAGAATGATCTAGGAAGTAGATCTCTCTTTCAAATATTAGTTCATAACAATAATGTGCAGTACAGCTAATTTAATCTAATTAAATCGTCAAAGTTCTTTGTCGTACTGGCCTTACAATCTGCAAGCCGGACTACATCAAAACCACCAAAGCCACGCCAGCAGCTTCCCCTTTGATTAATCCAAGAATAGTAGATCAAAAGGATTAAGTTTTTTAATTCATTTTATTTGTATTGTACCAATTGAAATAAGATGTCTATAATTATAAGAATCTTCGATTCTTTGACTCCGCGGTATCAATATAAACTATTTAGTACTTTACAATTTAACACGTAAGATATCAAATCGTTTTTATAAATTTATTTTGATGTAGTTTTTTCACTAAAGTATTTGTGATCTTTATCCATTGATGATACTATATATATGCTTGCTGGGAAAAAATGGTTTGCGAGAAAGATCTCACTCGATCGGTCGAAGGATACACCTCCCAATTAATGTTGAAGAGTCAACCATGCGCGCATGCATGCATTCTAATTTCTGTTGGTTTTGTTCTTTTGAAGTCCCACACCGGTGGGTAAAAAGTAAAGAACAGACCTCAAGACTTATAAATAGAGTGTTTAACCTCTTAGTTAATTACACCAAATCATAAGTTTAATTAGTAACTTGTGACTTTAAGAAAAATTCTCTATTAGCCTTTTCTTGTAAAAAGAAAAGAGGTGAGAGTTAAATTTTTACTAGTGGAAAAGTTTTGTGAGTGTCATTTAGGGTGAGGAGAAAAATTGTGTGATTGTAATAATTTTTCACATAGTATATTTTCTTCTTTGGATCTGATGGTTTTTCTCCTATTTTTAAGAGTTTCCACATAAATTTTTGTATTGTTATCATTTATCTGGTTTTCTTTATATTTCACCAAAAAATAGATCCTGGAGGTAAATTTGATAGGTCTAAATTCCTAACAATTTCTAAGTACTTCACCTTTTATTATACGTTTTGAGGTTAAAATTAAGTACACCTTTTTCTTATGCTAGTAATTTGCTAATGCTGGGAGATCAAACTAGCCCAGCCAGGCGCTCAGAACTACTTCGCTTCGGAAACAGCTCGGCGGGTCGACCAGGTGGCAGCTGAGGGACCGGTTTCTGTGTATTCAACAACTGCACCACCTCTTCCATACACGGCCTCCCGTCGTTCTTGCTCAAGGTACAACTCAGACCGATTTCCAGAACGCGAACCGCCTGTTCTGAGTTAGCACAATGTCCCAGTACCCTCTCGTCCACCACCTTTGCCTTCTCTCCGCTCTCATGCATGCTCCATGCAAATCCTAAAATACTCTTCTCTCCTACGCCTTCGCCCACCGTCTTTTTTCCTGCTATGGTTTCCAACACAAGCATCCCGAACCGGAATACGTCCTCGTTCATGCTAGCCACCGATTCAGCTGGCCCAGCCTTCTCTCCCGGACAGAAGATGAAATCATAATCACCCAATACAGCTTGATAATTAAGGTCGAGAAAGACACTGCTGGTCTTGAAGTTTCCATGAGCCAGTCCTTTAGAGTGGAGGAAACACAATGCCTCTGCAATCTCTTTGATGAGTTTGAATCGCAGACTCCATGGGAGAACACCCAGTCCATACAACCAACGATCTAGGCTTCCATTTGGAAAGTAGTTAAACACAATGATCGTCTCGTATTTCTCGCAACACCATCCACGAATAGGAGTCAAACCCGGATGATTAATCTGGGAGAATTCATCAATTCTCTGTAAAACTCGCCTCGTAGCCAAGCGCGATGATTTCAGGTACCGTTTCATCGCCACATGACGCCCATTAGGGAGTGTTCCTCTGTACAGAACACCTCTAAAATCACTTCCCAAGACTTCTGATTTGCCGAAACCCCGCGTGGCTTTGAAAACTTCAACAACCGTGTACCGGCGAGCCTTTTTCGGTGACGTGGGCTTCTGCTTCTTGTCAACCAGAAGAATCAATGAATCGGTGCGCTCCCTGCGCATACTGTTGCAATAGAAAGAGATCAAAGCCAAAGTACAAAGTCCAAGAACAGCAACAAAGATCATGAAGCTGCTCGGCGGGGCTCTGTAACCACTATCAGTATATTTGGAGACTTGGCGAGCCACATTTCTATGGCAAATTCTTGCGGAAGGCTTCCGCAGCAAAGCTTGAGTCGTAGATGAGAAGTTCCAAGACAAAACGCTATGAATTTTTGTTGACTTTCCTGCGGAGGCCGAGAACCCGACGAACATGTATTCTTGAAGAAAAGGTGAGAGATCTAGCGAAAAAGATAAAATTGGTTCCGATGGCTTAGAGTGTCCATCCGATCCGAGATGGACGTCGATCCTTCTACGCTGACCGTTGTAGGTTATCCAAGCTCGATGAACTACGTTACTGTGTAAAGAAACGTTGGCTTTTGATGGAATATTTGCGATCTTGAAAGAAACGACGCTGCCGAGATTGACACCTACGTGGTCATCATTGGGATCCCCAAATTCTGGGTCGAGACTCGCATCGAACTCTACGTAGAAGACTTTGTAGTGGTTGCATACATCGTTAAGGATACCGAGCCAGGGGCCCGGTCTTCCGACAGTAAACTCGTCTGGTACGATAATAAAAGCAAGGCCTCCTTCGCCACCATGACCCTCGCCGGAAACTGACCCGTCATTGGTGGCGGCTGTCAATTTGAAAGAGAAGGTAGTTTGGAAGGAACCTGGGGTACGGGTTAATGGGTTAAAAAGGCGGACAGGGGAGGCATAGATGGCTCGGCCTGCCCGGTACGCGGTAGGATGATCAACTGTAAATGCTGATGCATCAGGGATTTGAATGAAACCTTGTGAAATTTTGGAGCTTCCTAAAAGCGTAATCATGTCTTGAATCTTGTAAGGATTTAGGTTTGGGTTAAAGTTTGGGAAGTAAAAGTTCTTGGATACGTTTATTAGAGTAGTTCCTGCAGGGCGGTGCACTGCTATGGCAAACTGCTGGTTTTGCATCAGAGAAAGTAAGAATGTGGCCGAAAAGGGCAGCAGCCACCACAAAGATGGACGAGAATCCATAAACTCTATATGTGAGTAGGGAATTATGTGATATTCCCACTAATTTATAGTGGGATGCAGGTTAGTGGTAGTTGTACAGTAAAATGAGAACACATGATTTTAGTTGTAAATTAAAAGTTTTATAAAATATTATTAGAATATTATTTTTATTTTTATATTTAAAAAAATTAAA